>NC_140711.1:26750000-27350000 GCF_050655825.1 Lonchura striata
TGCATTTTCAACAAGGAAGGCTTCTCATTAAACAGGTCTTGAAAATAATATCCTTATGACTGCAGTTAAAAGTATTTTTCCCCCACTGTGGATGTTGGAATTGCTAAAGTGAGAGCAGCAGCAGACATTAAAGGAGTGTGATGCTGAGAAGGTGCCTTCCCTGGCAGCACAGCTCACTCACCGCGAGGGAGGAGGTGCTGGTCAGGCGGCTGCCGATGAAACTTTCGTTAGAGCTGGGGCTCTGCCCTTCCGTGGCGCTGTGAGACATCAGAGCCCTGCGCAGCGCTCGCTTGGGGGTTTTGGAGAAAGAAAAGGCTCTTGTGACCTGTGGAGTTTGACAAGTGGTTAAACACTAACTAAAACCAGGCTGGAATAACTACTATTATACATGCTAGCATTCTGAAAATCTCTAGGATGTGTATCAAGTGTTGGTGGTTGGATCACAACCAGCCAAACACCCACACCTAAGGTGATCTGACTTTTAAAGGCTTCCCATCATCTTTGCTCTTTTCATTCTGTCCAAACATGAGGACAACACAGGAGGGAGAGAGGAGGGCAGAGATTCAGGGAAAAGTCAAAGCAAGATCTGGTCACCAAGGCTTCCCCACATCTCTCAGTCCTGCAGAGTCAGCCCCCCCTTCTTTAAGTTGCTTCTCAATTTTCCATTGTATTTAAAAGACTCAAAGTATTAAACAGCATAAGTTTCATAACAGACTCAAAAATGACTACATAATACTTATGACTGTAATACCTAAGACTATATATACAAATATTCCAAAACCTTGAACACCCCTTATCTTCTTTCTTTAAGGAGATTAAATTTAAGAGTTTTAGTTCTGATTAAGTTTTTCCTGTCACTTCTGTAAATACTACAAACCATTTGAAAGAGGAATCCCAGCACAATTCTCTGAATAAAAAACACTATCTTACCTTTTTTGATGTTTTCTTTATTGCCCTGGATGCTCTGCTTAAAGTACTGTCCATATCTTTAGTATTTACTTCAACTGAATCAGGATCAGCAATATAAATGAGATTTTCCTGTAGACAAGAATAGTCTTAATAATGGTCAAATATCAGCACTTGTCAAAATATTGTTTAGTAGTCCATTAGGTCAGATTTAGAGGGTTAATTGCCATACTCCGTATTTAACTCTTTATACAGTCCAGCAGCTATTTGTTTTCAAGCCATTTTTTTAGATGAACAGCTGGGGCAATCAGTTTGAAACCACTTCATCAGTAGTTTCACATTCAGTTTGTCTGATTCAGTTTCAAGTTCAGGGCTGACCAAATTAAAGGCAGTAGTTCTGAGGCATCCCCAGGGAGTTTCCAAGAAAAATATTCCTTCATTCCACTGACACATCTAGCACATTTCTGAAGTGAAATGTTTGACAGCTGGAGCTCTCAAGATTAAGGCTAAAGACTTTCAGCTTAAGTGCAATACATCTTGCAGAATGGCCACGAGTTTTGAGGTTTTTTCATTGCTCATTCTTAAACTCCAGCATGTGCAAAGCAATCTCTGGCTACCTACTTACAGAACCTGGGGGACAGAGGAAGCATACATGGGAGTGGGAATTTGCTGGGATGGTTTTTTCTGCTGTTTGTTGTCTGCATTTTGAGAAAACACATTTTACATTAAAAAAATATCTCAGTCAGCAGCTTTATGGCCGTTCCTACGGCCTAAGGAAGAGTAGCCAAAGCCTTTGCTGCCACCAGGTGGCAAAGTCAATGTTATCTCCACTCACATGATGCTCTAGAAAGTCTAAAATCAGGCAAAAGTGCTTAAATTGAAGCTCAATTTGACATTTAAATAAGCAAGCAAGAAGTATTATATAGTTGGTACAGAAATTATAACTAATGGGATTCAGCAAAGTAGGTTACAATTTGTCAGTATATAATTGAGTGTCTTGGGGCAAGAGAGAATGACACATTTATTACACAAAGGTTTAATTCCTATTAAAAGTCCAAGCTTTACATTGCACAAAATACTGAAGATAGGCAATACACTGACTAAAGAAAATTAACACTTCCACATCAGCACTTTTCATACTCGGTACCTAAAAGGGAAGGTCAAGCCCAAGTCTCTTATTCCTAAGTCCCTAGACCACAAGACACAAAACTAAGATGCTGTTTTCATTACTTAATGACCTCTCCTGTAACAAGCATGCCTTTAAAAAAATCACAACTAAATATTGTTCTGTCAGAATACAGTGCAGAACATAAAGCATTTCTAGTTTACACCAAGTGGCTTTAGCTATAATGTACTGCAAGTATTTTCAGCAAATTGAGATGAGTGATATGCATAGACTTTTGCATAATTAAAACATCAGCTGAAAGCCTCTTGCTGTAATTGGAGAGGATCTACCCCTCAAATTAGTGGTTTTCTGACTATAGAAAGCCCACACGCTGAATTTCTAGAAATGTGACAAGGCCAGTGCCTCCTTTATTTCACCGTTTTTCTTACTTCCTTGTTTTAAGGTTGTAGATTTCTGTCTGTGGGAGGAAGATGCTTCATGTCTCTTGCATTATGGTGCAGATAAAGTGTAGAGCAAAGAACTCTAACACAGAGTTAATCCAACACAAATTATCAACAACACTGGGATTGTAAATTCAAAGATAGCTGTGAAAGAAGCAAGCTGAATACAGTTCTTGTTAGAATTAGAGTACAGAGTTGAATCATACCCTTTTCACCATCATAAATTAATTATAAATAATTTTTGATTTTTAAGCACTACTTAGCTTCTGCACAAACTAACTTCCGGGCTGTTTCCTTTTCTACCTTTTAACACTCACTTGCAGGCATGTTAGCACAAATGTTTTCTGCTCCACTTTACCTCAGGCATGTCCTGTATTAATTTCTTTAGCTTCAGGTGCTTAAAGCAAAAATAGGGAAATGTCTCAATCAGCAGCATGGTTCCAGAGTACTTACTGCATCTGCTTTACAGATAGTGTTGGCCACGTGCCGACAAAGCATCTTCAGCCAGTCCTCCTTGCAAGGGTCTTCAGTTGTCATCTGGAAACTGAGCAGCTTGTTGTTGAGTTCTGTAGGTGGCCTCACAACTAAGGCAAAAGCTTTCTGGCAATCTACATATTGTAAAAAAAAAAAAAAAAAAAAAAGGCAAGAAGTTAAAAACAAGAATAATTATTTTTTCATTCAGTTCAGGGGGAAAACTTCAGAAAGCTCTGAAGTTTTGAGCTCCAGCTCTGTCTGCCAGGAGCTGGAGCTACAGACAACATGATTTGGTTAAATGATTTTATCTTTATTTACACACTAGCTCTTGTATCACTTGCAAGAGCAGAGTTCTGTCCACAGCCATCATCAAGAGGCTGCAATCAGCTGTTCAGGCAATAGCTGAACCACCAAATAATCTGCAGAGCAGTCAGCCTCACCTACCCTCTTGGCCTTTTCTCTTCTTAATTGGGTTTCTGTGTTCAGGTGCTTCAGAGTACATAAAGCAGAACAGTAAAACACCAAATCTTGCCAGGATAGAAATCTGGAAACTGGTGTGACTAGATTCTTTATAAGTCACTATCAAGGCTGGAGCAGTATGGCAAAGCAGATAGAAACTAAGTCATCTTTTAAGATGCACAGATCTTCCTGAGCATTATCATCACCAGTAAGAAGAAAATTTGGTTTCACACCAACAGCAGTTTTCTTTGGCCAGTCTAATGCTCTGGGCTGAAGTTTGAGGTTTGGTTTTTATTTTGTAAATCCAGAGCTGTCAAGTGTTTAACTCTGTTTATTTCACACTGCCAATTGGTTGGCTTATGCTAATGCCATCTAGTAGTTCTGCCAAATTCAGCATCCTGCAGCAATTCTCAAAAAGCCAGAAGGGCATCAGTACAAGGAATTCTCAAGCTCATACAAAGATTCAAACAGAAGCTTTTACTAAAACCATATGCCTAACATACCATACAATAAATACACCTTAGCGTTCCATCCCACAACAGCAGAGCTTCCTCTTTCACACTCTGAAACAGAGTTTAATTAGCTACCACAGCACTTCAAAACACACAGACCTTCTGTCTCCCTGATGTCCAAGACTTTCTTGATCTGGGAGAGAGGCATGAGAACAACATGCTTGAGAGATGCAGGAGGCCTTGTGTGGCCATGGGGACTCTTGAAAGCTCCAATAACTTTATGCCGTTTCCTCGCAATCTGCAGTTAAATTGAACAGAACGGGTCAGTTGGAAGATCTCTTGCCATTGTTTTCTTTCCTTTCTATACTTTTTTACCTTTTACTATGCAAGAAGGCACAGAAAATCTTGCTACTCTACCACATAAATCTTAAAGGAATTCACTTATCTTACTATTCACTGCCTACAGCCCAAGTGGGCCAGTAATATTTGTTACTTGGCATCAAAACACACAGCTGAAAAATACAATAGATTTTTTTAAAAATACCTAGAGAGAAAGTAATTTTGCATTACAGACCTCAATTCTTCCCTGCATAACAAACAAGTGTCCTTTGAAATCCACCACAAGGTAGTCTATATTTAAACAGAAAAGACAACATCTATATGCATGATGCAACTTAAGGTGTGCTGTGTTATGTCCTAGAAATATCACTTGCTGTTGCTTATGCATACAGCCATTGAGTAGGTTTTGCATAAAAACATGTAAGGTACTTGAGTGTTAAAGTAATGCATCTTGTTGTTTGTCTCTTGTCCAAGAGACAAGCCAAGAAGCTTTATTAAAAGTGGTTTTATTTTCCGTTTCTTCCGTTACAAGAATTGATGAAACTGAGTCAACAGGGGGAGTTCATCACTAGTCACAAGAACAGGCTTTTGTCTCTAAGTGCTTCTTAGGACAGCACTAATTTGGAATTGTTTTAGAGTTAGTCTTCTATGAAGACAATGTTCTTCGCTGCTGCAGACAGCAACAGGTACTTTATGAAAGTGTCCTTCATAAATTCAGTTTTTCCACATTAGTCTCCAAAACCCACTAAGATTATTCTTCCCCTCTAGTTCTTCCTAACAAATTTTTAGTTTAAGGCATTTATTACAACTTTTGGGTTTTTTTAAGAACTGACAGGTCTACCAAGGCCCACTATATACAACTATATACAACTAAACTTTAAAAGGACAAACAACTTGATGAGCCAAAGACTCCAGCACTTTTTCATCTATTGGTGCTACTCCAAGTGCTATTCAGATAAACATTTTTCTAACATATTAAGCTGCTTTTATGTTTTTACTCTGGCTGCAAGACATTAAAGGCTACATTAACACCTCTCAGCCATGAGAGGATTATACAATAGTTAATGGAAAAGAAACATCAGCATGTGTTGACCTACCAGCAATCTGTGACTTAGAATTCAGCCTCAAAAGGTTTTAAATTTTACTTATTTATATTCATGTGTAGTGTCAAGCCTTTTACAATTCAGTTCATGAGATGCACTGGTACAGTCACCTTACCTCTAGGCAATCATTGAACAGAAAGAGCGTGACCTGCTCTCCCCTGTCACAGAGGTCATCCCCAAGTGCTACAGTTTCCAGACGTTGCACCAAGCTGCGGTGGGAGGACAGGAGATTGGCCTAAATGACAAGAGCAAAAAGCTCATTAAGCATTTAGTTCAAGGGCTGGATTACTGCTTACTTACAGCTTAACACTGGCAATCTGTTTAAACCAGCACCGTTACATTATAACCTCACACATTTTTGCAAAGGGAACAAAGTACTGCAGTCATTTAACAGATCTGCAGCTTTGGAGAAATTACTTACTGGGCATCCATCCACTTCATAGACAACATCAAAGAACTGCCTTTGTGCCTCTGTTTTTCTTTTGTCTTCATTAATGTGTCTAAGGAAAGCATATTATATTATATACCAAGCAACAGTAAAGGTATGCACTGTATTTAAGACATACAAAATAATACAGTTAAACATTCAAGAAGCTAATTTACAGATCAGCATTTGCCACATTTGCCTGAAGAAATAACCAAATACCACATGAAATCACATAGGAAACTTCAGCTCTAGAACACTATTCTTGTCACGTTACTAGCACTTGACACACCAATCAGTTAAAACAGAATTCCCCTCCTCCCCTGCCCTACAAAATTTTCAACCAGAGACATCTCAGTTCTTTTTACAGCCTGCATTTTGTCTCCCCCAGATCAGGACTGCAGCTCAACAAGCAGGAGATCCAAGAATAATTACAAAAAAAAGTTGTTGTTAAAACTGGACAAACATTTGTCCAATTAATGCAGGAGTTCTTGTTGCTGGAGACATACGCTACACTTCAAAAGAGGTGAGCCTTACAATCTAAACAACTTCAGCTTTCAGCTAATTAACTCATGGCACAGTGCCAAGAAGAGCTAATACAGGACCAGAAGAAAAACTGATCTCCCACAAAAAGTCTGTCCTTTCAGTAGATATAATGCACAGAAGTAAGATTTAAAGACAAAACCCCAGTTCTTCCATTCCAGAGGGAAAAGATAGAAATAAGAATTGAAACAGAACAGAGGACTGGTGACAGCCCTGCTGAAGCAGGGAGTCAGCAGAGGTTCAGGTACAAGTGCTGGGGAATGTCACAGACTCCTTCAGAGCTCTGACACAGAACTCCAAAGTGACAACAGCAGCCAAAAGGAGGCTGAGGAACACCTACAGTTATGTTTTCTTACTGTTCCTTGTGGCAGCATAACACTGACAATTTAGGAGGAACAGAGGGATCTAACTGCAGTATATTTAACAGTATGTTTCATAGAATCAACATGACTTACGTCATCACCTCCTTTAATGATTCAATGGCTCTCTCTAGAGTTATTTTATCTGGGTTCTCTTCTGCTGTATGTTTCTTAATATCTAAAATTTAAAAAAAAATAAAGAAATAAAAACTATATATATATTACAAGTGCCTGAAAAGAAACCTGAAAAACTCAAATTTAAACTGAGTTAAGATAAACTGTCTGAAAACATTAGATCTACCCTGGAGTCCAAGTAGCACTGATTAAGTGGGGAACTAGGCTGAACAGAAGCTGTCCAGACATCTCATTAAGGAAAAAACCACATACAATACAGAAACCAAACCCTTAAAGTATTAAAAAAATTAAATTGAAGTGCAGAGACAAGCACAGAAGTATTTTTGCACCTGAAGCAAAGGGTGATGTGGATTTTTTATTATCTTTATTAACAAAAGCATTATTATAGCAAGTGGTTGATACCAGGTGGAACACATGAAATTGTGAGCCTTGTCAATATGAATTGCTCTCTAGTTTATGTTAGTTTCATTTGAATCTCAATTATATTCTTGTTTGAAGAGACAGAATTGTCAGTGCAAACTGTTCCTCTATCTGTATTCTGCATACAAATGTATGAACAAGTGGAATTTAGACAAAATTTATGCTTTCTTCAGTAGTGGCTCTCACTGACTGCCAGGAATCATGGTTAACTCACATAATCAGGTTTGTTTTAGATGAGAAAAACTGTTTCTAATGATGACAAAAGGTAGACATCATCTTGTGGTTTTAACACCTTCATAGACCAACTAATAAAATTACATCACTAGGTTACCATTTAGTAGTAGGGCAACACTGGGCAGCCTTTGAACAGGACGGATAAGGAGCTCAGCAAGGCTTTGGCGACCACATTCAGGTTTAGCTTGATTTATCTGGGGAAAAGAAAATAATGCTTACTATTTTTTTTTTTTTTTACACACATACACGAGAAAAACACAAGATCATAGAAAAATTTTCTTCCTTGAAATTAGTATTGCTATACAAGTGTAAGAATTGTTTACCACAGTCATTAACAGAGCATGCTAAAAACCTCATTATATTCAAAAGTACACAGTGATTTATATTCTCAGAATGTCTAGTTTTAAAGGGTCCATATCAACCCTTCAGCTCTTGTTCCAGCTACTAATGTGGAGTGGGACTGGGGACAGCCTGTTCTCTTATTTGTTCCCCATCTTTTAGATACCAACACTTAGATGTAATTCCTAATCCCTCAGCAAACACAAGCTGAAACTGCCAGTGTTTGACAGTTGACTATTTAGATATAGGAGCTAAAGCTACACTGCACTATTAACAGTATACACACATCTGAAGAGATTAAGAGTCTTAAGACTCATCTTCAGATAACTTTCTTTGAAGATCATCTTCCTGTTAGATCTCCACTGTTAGGCTCCTATTCATTAGTCACGAGAATGCTGAGAAATTCTGCCTCCCTGGAGCTTCACAGCTGCCCAAGGAAAGTTAAAAGCTGTTTCAGAAATACAAGGCTCACAGGGAGGGGACTAGTCAAAGCAGCAGCTCTAGCTATCTTTACAGAAAAGAGAAGACATGTATTTGGGTGGAACTTTTTTCCAGCAACAAATGCATATAATCAAACCACCTTGAAAGCTGCTTAACAGAGGAGAAACTCATACTTTTTCTGAAAAAGGATCTTGAAGGATTGAAGTTCAAATCCTTCCTATTTTTCTCTCACCAAGACATGTTCACATTCCTTCAAGCTTTCAAAATTTCACATTCTTCCTTCTAGTGCATTCAGGAGAACATGGTAACAGTCCCCATGTTCTATTCATAGACTTATTTCTGCAGATATTTACCTTTAGGAAGGCATGAAACCTTGGTTTCTGCTTTTCACATCTTGTAATCGTCTCCTTGCTCATTTCAAAGAAATTCACAAACGGAGGGTATGTTTTCAACAAGTCTTTTGACTGAAAGAAACAACTGTTAGGGCTCTGCTTTACATATTATGTATCCTTGTACATATGTTCATATGCCCTGAGCCATACAAAGCTGCTCAAAGGCACATTGCAATAAAGAATGATAAAAAATGTGTTGTAAACCCATACGTGTTCTCAGAACAAGTTAAGACATTTTTGCATGCGAGATGCCCCAGCTTGATGCTGCTGATTAAATGCAGGCTGTTCCCACCAGCATCAAGCACACGTGACAATCTTAGAAGCTGCTGAGCAGCTCAAGTGGGAGGCAGGTTTTCACCTAGCAAGAGGCTTTTGGTGAGAATTTTGGAAATTTCAGACAGGTATTTTCACCAATTACTGTAGTCACCTTTTAAATCACCAGAAGCAATACCTTAGACCAAAAGATTTTTGAATGGCAAGCACTATTTGTCTCAAAATTATCAGATCAGCAAAATCACAAGACACCTAACAGCCTATTTCTGTTAGAACACTCTGTAGTCCCAGACTTAGCCTTCCTGTTCTACACAGGACTCCTTATTCACTTACATGTTTCATGTCTTGAAGGAAGAACATAAGTTTGTGAAAAGTTGTTTTCTTAGTTCTTTACTATTGATCAGAGGCAGCAGATGGCTAAGGGCCTGGGAAGTGGCTTTTAATGTCTGAGTAAAAAACATGTCTGATAATAAAAAGCATTGCAAATTACAGTTCTCAAACTGTAGCTATTTGTAGTTTTAATCCTTCATACCTGTGAACAGACATACACACTAAAACTTGACATGGATTGTATCACCTAACTCAACTAAAAAGTCTAAATTTTAAAAAAAATATACAGGCTGGAGCTCTTTCTCAGCAGTGCTTTGCTTGTGTTTGCTAGCTCCTAAAAGTGGATTGTTTGTAAGGCAAGATAATAGTTGTAAGCAGAAAGAAAGAAACAGGAACTTACATATTTGAGAATGATATCACCAATACTTTTGCTTTCAGTCCAATTTATCATAAGATCTTCCAGGTCTTCCTAGAATACATGCAGGGATTGGGGGAGAAAACAAGCTGAGTATAAAGTGCATAATAAAGCCATTAAATGGGATCACTATTTTGCCAAACACACATCATTAGGTGTGTTTTCATGCTGACAAAACAGGCACTCCTAAAAGCTGTACAATTTCACATTCAGCCTCTCCAGTCTACTGAGGGCAGAAAACAAGAGCTCTTTGGCTTACTGAATATGTATATATAGCTGGAAATCAATGCAAGTACAGCCTGGCAGCATGTCAGGACTAGCCAACTGTGCAGCAAGGTGACTCTGCTGCATCCAACACAATACACAACACATCCCAAAGGAATACTGAGAAAGGATACCCAGAAGACAGTTGAACCAATTCTAATTAAGACTGCACAACTTACCTAGGACTTAAGTCTATAAGACAGGATTGAAATAGAACTAGGATAGATTCCACTTGCTTGCTACACCAGGGTGTCAAGGAAAGTGAGACCAAGCCTGTTAAGCCTATATGAGCTTGATAAGGATCAAGCACAATCACCATCAGATAATAAGAGGGACAGGAGGGCACAGCTGAAGGTTCAGGATTGACCTTAAGTGAAAAGATTTATCACTAATATTGGTTTGTTGCTGCCACTCCTCATATCTTCATAACATCAAAGATGAAGGAAAACACAACTACATCAAAGCAACTCTCTGCTGCAGGTGACTCCAATTGACACAGCTCTATTTTCATCTCTGTCTCAGTGGGCACACATCAGTAACTGGTGTAACTAGACTGCACCTCACTGGTTGGAAAAAAACAAGACCTGTACAAATAAATCAAGTTACAGGTACTCTGCAAGTCTCTCTATTTTGAAAGCCTATCATGAAATGCTGCCAGGAATAGGCAGATGCCACTATTTGAAAGAGTATATACCTATCCAGCAGATGCAATTGAAAACATGCAGAAAAGATTCCAAGTCTCTATGAAAGCTTCCCCTGCAGGGGAGAAAGTGCAGCTTGCCTTGATTTTAGTGTGCACATCAAGAATATCTGGAATGCTGCCAAATATGGTCTTGATCTCTTCCGGTGCAAGGATTGGTCCCCCCAGCTGTCCTTCCTTCTCCAATGGAACTTGAAACAACTGACAAATTAAGAGGAAAAAAATATGTGCCCTCCCAAATGCCAACATTGTATCAGAAATAGTTATAAAAGCAACAGTGTTTTCCTTCTAGATCATAACTTCCTGCAGTCACAATCTTGAGATGTCTCCATTCAGCAAGGGTGGGTTATGAAGAGTGGTTTGAAGATACAAACACTTGGTTTGATACATCTCTACAGCATAACCCCCTCTTATTTCTTTCTACTAGCACACATCTTGGTTCATTCTTTAAGTAGATAATCAACTGCAATAGAAGTAAACTTTCAAGAAATTAAGCTCTTCCTTGTAAGTTGTTTGCTATTCTGCTCTTCTTGGAATAATTTCAAAAAAAAGATTTTTTCACTTGCCATCTTTCTAGTCACTAATATCTAAAATATTAGTCAAGAAGATCCTATTTTCCTGACACTTCCAATTTCCATATATATTGCAACACCACCACAGATCCCAGATTAGAAATTGTATTTTCCAAACTGAAACTGAGTATTTTTATATGTCAGTAAAATTACACAAGACTGCTTATATTGTCATCTTCCTATGAAGCTTTGATGCACCCAAGCCCTCAAAAGCTTGCAAATCACAGACTGAAAATATTAATTAAGGTAAACATTGGATATCTCATTACAATTGACCTGGACTGGCTTTAAAACAACCTTACCTGAATAATTGTTGTCAGAATATCAACATAGTTACTTTCTGTCTGATACAATTCCTTTGCAACCTGCCATCTTGCAGACTGCTTGAGGGGAAGAGGAGTCGAGTTTTTGGAAGGTCTTGCACAGGATTTTGGTGTTTCTGATGAAGAGATATTACCAAAAGAAAATAAGAGCTTTATTACAATGGAGTCTCTAAAAAAAGCTCACCCTCAAAGACGAGAGAAAAAACTTCAGAATTTTTAAGTGAAGGCAAGTTTGAGGTTTTTTTAAAGGCTATATTCTATTCTATCAGGGCTCTTTCAAGAAAATGGCTCTCTATTATAGGCTACTTATAGAACAACAGTAATATACCATTCCTCAAATTTAGACTGAAAATAAGCCATTTATGGGCAGGTCAATGACTTGACCCTATTATTAGTTCCTTATTTAGCAGGAAGCAAGGATTAGGTGCTGAACATTACTTATTTATACACTAGTACAAAAGTGCTTTTCTACTTACACTTTGCCATGTAAACAATTAGCTCTCAGCTGCCTAGCATCCTTGCATTAAGTCTATAGCTCAAAACCATTTACTAAAATCAGCCCTTGCACACAACACTTATATTTCATCCCACAGGGGGAAGGGAAAAGGCTCAAGAAAGTAATTTTTCTTAAAGCTAAAGCCAAGGTGGATCTGGAACAGTTCAAAAATTTTAAATATTTGCTCATGTATTGGATCTCAGAGACCTATACTGTATTTTTTTATATGAAAGCTCATAACTGCCATAGTTAACAATTAAATAAGTACCTTACCTGTTGTTTCAAATTAGCAAGTTTTGAGACTGCTGCTGTTGGATTAGAAGAAAATTTGCTACCAAGGGTAATAAGAGCACTAGCACCACCTAAGAAGGCTGATCTTTCCTGAATTCCTTCTGTATTATCACTTACAGGTTGTGCCTCATTGGGAGCTCTTATGTGATTTGAGTTTGCCTTTTTAAGGCAGTAGCAGCTGCTCTTTATGATGGAACCAGACCTTTTAAACAACACTTGGGGTATCAGCTTTTAACTAACCCAAAATTTTGTAGTTCCTCTCTTCACAAGAGCCATGTGCAGAAATATTAAAACTCTGTCCATTGACTCAAAACCAATTGATGATTTATATTCTTGTGAAGTTTTAGACATAACAGTTTGCTGTTACAAACAGTGTTGCTTCAACAAAGCATTTCAAAGAGCCAGGAGTGGGCCCTGCAGAAATTTTCCCTTTAACTCCTCTAGAAAAGAATCTTTATCCTCTTTCTTCCAAGTATCCTATGGAGAGTATTTTATATGATTTACTGTTGACTATGCTGCTAATTTGCCACAGACTTCCAGCAGAGTATTTGAAGCATTTTGGAGTAACACTCAACTGTACTCCCTATTTATCATCTCTGTATCTATTCCTTCAGATATGAACACACTTCCTGTGATCACGAGAGGCAGCTTGGCTTGTGTCTGAACTATTCACTCCAACTTTTTCCTCCCCTCTTTGAAAAGGGAAAAGCCTGGAATTACATTGCAAATCTGTAGCAGAACCTGCAAGATTTCCCTACCACAACCATTTCCACTTGCATGCAAGAGCTGCTAAACACCAAGTACGGCTGAATGGAAGGTTTTAGCTCTACCTCCATTGGCAGTGCTCGACTCTGGAGTGTTGGAAATATCCAGCAAGGAGCCAATAGAGAGGGAATGTTCAGCTGAGGGGCGTTTCCGAGGAGGGAACGGGGACATGTCTGTTTCCCTGGTCAGCTGAGCCAGAGTCTCTTTCAAGCGGCGCCGTTTGCGGTTGCTGTTGGGAGTGCTCAGGGAAAGCAGCGACACCGACTTCTTGAAGTCAGGACTCTCTGACTGCAGGGAAAGAAAACTTCATTCAGGGTTTATCCAAAGTGTCCAGTTCAACTCAGTGCAGAGATTAGTTAATCACAGAGTTAATTAGTTAATCACATCAACACACAACACGGAAACTTCTTAGGGAAACCAAGGCAAAACAGGTGAAGCTTTTTACCCCCTCTTTTTAAAATAGGAACCACGGTAGTGTTTTGACTAAAAGTAAAACAGAAGCAGAAAAAAAGTTTCTATTCCAAATTAGTATTCTAAGCATAAAATTCATAATGGATGATCTGGAACTTAAATGTTGCTTTAAAACATCTGATCTCTGGCCCCACACACACTATGTTGCATGCTAATTTTATCACCAAAATATGCTGTACATTGTGTGAGTGTTCAACATACCTTCTCAAATAAATACATGGACTCTCCAGCTCTGGCATCCATTTGAATGCTTCCCCAAAACCACTAAAGGAAAAAAGAAAACACATTTTATAAACACATTAAATAGATTCACCCAAAATTAAAAATATTCAAAATAATCGATAATAGTTACACAGTTGGCATGGAAGATTCAGAAAACACACAGTTCTACATAGCAGCATTCTCTAAAGAATTTTCAGCACTAACCTCTTGCTTTACAACATAAAGTTTTTTCAAAGGTTCAAATGGAAGATCTTTTACTGTACTTTCTTCAACCACCAAGTGTGTACACCTTTCATCACCAACTGGTAAATAGTGTCCTCCTAGATAAAAAAATAAAAGGCAAATAAGCAGGAAAGAATATCCTTGTTAGAAATCAGTATCTCACTTAACAGTTCTGTGGCACCTGTCACTATAAACTCCACCCCATTCTTCCCACAGGTTTTCATAAACTATCACCTTGCATTTCTGTCATTTCTTCCATGTTAGCTTTCTCATCATCAGAGAATCCCAGGAAACTTAACATGCAATCCTGAAAGGGAGGAACCTTGAACTGGTTTCTGAAATCATCATCAGCTGCACAGAAATCACTGAAAGAAAGAAGATGCACAAAAAAGTCACTTAAGTGACTTATGTCAGTATTTAAGCAGAAGCTCACAACATTTCAGGTGAACAGCATGCAAGGTGAAAGCTGAAGGAAAATAAACACCTACATTTCATTCCTTTTCTCCCATGCCTCATAAATCCACTCAGCTTTCACGATAGGAATACCAAGACTTACAGCAATCTACAAAACAGGAAGAGTATAAGTTGTACTAAATATTTCTATTTAAATCTTTCCCACATCAAAAAAAAATTTGTAATCTTCCTTTTACTTTTCAAGACCGATACTGCAAAAAGTGAATATATTCCTTCAAAAGTCATATCCAACTGCAGCTTCCCAGAGTTAGAATGTATGAATTCAGTGACTAGGAGATCAGATCAATAGCTATTTTGACATTTCCTCAAAAGTGCACCATTTTGTTAGTCTGATATCCTTCATCAGTCACAAAAACACAAAATCACATCTCTGCTCCAGTGGAATATGGGATCTTTTTTCTGTTTTTGATACGTTGAATGAAGAAAAACACCCCTGCTTTTATCAAAGAGAAAGCAACTATTTGAAAAGTAACTGCCTTAACTGCTTGAGAGACTGTACAGTTTTCATACATTTTCCCCTTTGAGTTGGCAGAAAGGAGTGTTTGAACAGAAAGTAGGACTTCTCTTCAAACTGCAAGATTATAAAGACAAAAAAGGGGAAAAAAAGCAACACCCTACCAACAATTCAAACAAGGGAGAGTGAAGGGACTTAGACACTGCTATGTCATATTAAACAGTACAAAAAACTATAATCTGTTATTTACTTCTAGAACACAAATGTCCCAAATGATTCCCTTTTAGAATCCAAAAAGAAAAAGCATACTCAGGTCTATTTATGTATAAAGGAATATTTGAATCCTCACCCACAAGTTAAAAATATTTTTTTTAATCATATGTACCAATTAAGGACTAAAGTTTTTTACAAGCTACCTCAAAGTTGATTGTTTGGACAGACAAAAGCAGGCATTTGTTCATCACTGTCTTTACTACTGGTAGCATCAATACTTAACCCTTTGGAATCTTGTTATTTACTATACTTGTCTATTTCAAATGTATGTTATTTAGCTCTCCCACAGAGACAAAAACATGCCAAAGTTCAACACCAGACAGATTAATTGATCATTACAAGTTATTTATGTTAGTACAGGAAAAAACAGCAGCTTCTGAGCTGAAGTATAAAGAACAAAGAGTCTACAAAAGCCAAATTCCAAAGGTTTCTATGAAACACAACTCAAGCTTACATACTCTGAATTTGTCTCCATGTGTTGAGTTTGCCACCAGATGAGTAACTTTTGAGCTAAAGTCCCTTCGAATAATTCCACCCATATGATGAACCAAGGTCACAAGTTTAACCTGTAAAATGAAGATGAAAAGTTTTAAGTATCTTTTGAAGAGCAAGTTCAAAAAGTGGTTTACAAAGCAAGTTACAGAAGGTTATATTAAATGTCTAGAAATAGAAATACTCTGATCTGTTCTTAAAACAACTTGTTCACATCGACAGAAGATATGGCTTATACATCAAAAGAACTATTATGATTTATTTTTATTTCAACATTTAGTACAGCCTTGCTGTGTAGCCTGAAGACTATCCAAGCCATCAGTAGTCTCATGATCATCACACATAATGCCTTCACCTTTTCCCACATGTTAAATTTTATATTTTCCTTGCTGATTTAGACAATTCTAGATCAAACCTAACTAACCCAAATACCAGGCAAAAGCTTTTGGTTTGGATTTGGTTTTTTTCTGATGAAGATATGGAGCCATATTGTTGATTCCCAGGTGTCTAGGAGGAAAATTAGATGGCAAGTGCCTACTGAAATGGAAAAGCAAAGTCCTAGAGTATCAAACAAAGACTAAAGTCCTGATAGCACAATATCATGACAAGATAACATGCCTGCAAGTGCTATGAACAGAGCTACAAAGATTTACTTGCCCATTCTACCACCTGTACAAAAAAAGAGGACACTACTGGGTAAACATCTTATCTGAAACCTCAACTTACAAACCTTTAAGCCCTATTGAATTACAGCATTTTAATGTCACTAAACAAAAAATTGACCAAAAATGACACAGATAAAATGACTTGAACTAAGTTTTGCTCCCATTCTCAAATATCACTGCCTCTGGACTTGCAAAAAAAACAAAAGAACAAACAATTTATTCTCCCCATAAAAGCCTGAGCCATGGTTAAACCCTATGGGCGATGGAACAGAAGAGTATCTTGAAAATATATTTAACATGGTTTTACCAATCCTAAGAAGAATAAATTACTTACTAATTCATCTTTCTTTCTGAATCCTGTAAAGCACAGTACCAAGTTCAACATACTTGCACAGTACAGTGGACGGCAGGAGAAAGGTAAAGGCTGTAAACAAGAAGAAAGCTCATGCGTCAACAGCATACTGCACTCATTAAAGTTTTCACATTACCTTTAATATATTACTGTTATTTCTAATATTAAAAATCCATCAGACACTAGTCCAGGTCTGTGGTTATACCTTTGCTCCAGGCCTGCTGATAAAGTAATTAGAGCATCCCCAAGTTCTACAGATAGTACTCCATCCTTTTATTTCCTCCCCAATCCATCTGCTCCACCTTACAACTTTTGTAAATATAAAGTGATTACTGGAGATTCATTTGTATGCTGCCTTTCCTAACAGCACAATCCCAACTGGTGATCAACAACTCCCACAACTTCAGCAGCACTCAGAGCCCTACCACTGTCTGACTGCACCCTCTCACTATGTAAAATATTCTAACACAGCGTTAGTAACTTGCTTTTCTTAAAATTCTCTTGCTAGGAATGTTTATAACCGATTGGAAGAGCAAGAGAGATTTTACTGTGAACTCGCAGAACTCAGTGCAGCAGGGAGCTGACTGCAGCAGGAAGCACACACCTCTCCTTTCTGTGCACAGTGCAGCAGGACTGGCGGCCCGATGATTCTGCAATCCGCCTTGCAGAGGCTGCTGAAGACGGGAGCTTGGAAGTCGGACACGACGAAGATCGTCTCAAATTCCGGGGAATCAGAATCTCCAAGCTCTTCTATCGTGTCTGTCTTTATGTAGGGTGTTTTAATTTCCTTGAGGCACAGGGGTGAAAGGGAAAGCATTATTCAGACAACACACTTGCACCAGTGTAAAATTCAAATAAGGTTTATTTTGGACCATTAGAAAAATGTGATTCGTATTTCAGAAACAGAGTTAGGATTTGTAAAAGCTGAATGCAATGCACTCTTCTCTAGCATAAGAATAGCTATGAACTGCTGCATGTTTTACGACTGAATGTCAAAGTAATTTCTGCTTTTGAAGAATCAGAATTCCAGTTGTTTAAGCAGTTTATGTATCAGTTCACACTGACAATGTAGCACTGGAATGAGCTAGATAGAAAAAACACCCTAAGCTCAAAAGATAAATGAAATTTCAGACTGTCAGAACAGCTTAGGGTACTGTAGGATGCTACTAAAAAGCAGCATCCAGTTGGTAACAGCAAGTTCCATGCTGCACAGCACCTACAGAACAGAAATAGGTTTTGTTAATTGCTTTATATTTTTAAGGGGTTAAAAAAATTTGTCCATTCAATTTTCAAACACTAATTCCAAACTTTATCTCTTATGTCTTTCACATCAAGAAATGGAAAAGCATTTCTTGCACTTCAGTTTGAATGCAGCTTTCAGCTGAAAGAGATATCCATTGACAATTACAAAGCCAGTTCATAGCACAAACTTATGTGTGACTGAACACAAGCATGCAGCTGGATGTACCCATGGATATTGTGATGCCCCTGTTAGAAAACACCACTAGATAAGAGCTATAAGTATCACTCCATATTTTTAAAAAGTGCTAATTTTGATTAGCTGTGACACCATCAGAATCATTAGCATATATTATGACCATTATGCCAAATTAATCCAAATTAAAGCATTTCAGTCCCAGTGAAGTGTAACATGCTGCATGCAATTACATGTGCTGAATTGCATGACATACCATATGAATAATACTTTTTATTAGTTTTTCTTCTGATTTATCAGGGCTACTTTCCTTTATCTTTATAACAGGTACTTCCATTATCTTAATGGTCTGTGGAAGAGGAGAACTTTAGTCCAGAAGCAAATTGGTTACAACAAGTCTGAAAGCATAACATGTCCTTCCAGTGACTGTTTTATCTCAGGCCCACATACCTCCAAGGCTTTGAGAAGCTCCTCACGTTTCCCTGCTTCCTGAACCAAAACCACTCTTGTTTCTATTTGAGGCATTTCTTCTGCTTAGAGAGAAGCAAGGATAATATTTGTATTTTAGCAGAAAAATCTACGTCATGTCAAAATCAAGCAATAATGTATACAAGAATACAAGTAGCCTTTCAAGATTCCTTATCAGGAGCAATCCTGAAAATAACAGTTACTTCGAGAAGAGTGTCCTTCAATTAAGGCATACCAAATTGACTTAGAGCCCAAACTTTCAAGTATGAGGTGAAACAAGAATCTGCAATTCATGACCAGTCAAAGCAAGAACACAAATCAAGGGGTAGGGAAGAGGAAAGAAAACACGCAAATGAAAACTCAAAAAAATTACAGGCTAAATGCTTTTAGCAGAATTAGATACCGAGATCTGCTGGAAAATAGCCAGCTGGTATCTTGTCTAGTTTCTGTGTTCATTACTTTGTTGGTAACTGAGCAGTTACCAAGAACATCAGAACTGAAATTAGATGTTCTTTTTTAACAGGTATTAGTAAGGCTTCGAAATATTAGGAGGAAGAACAAGCATTGCCTCCACATCATTTACATCAACAGACCACCAGCAGATTTTTGGCTACTACCTTGGAAGAAAACATTGGTGATTGTTACTTAATTTCAAGATTTGTTCTTGAATTAATTTTGGGTTTAAGACTACTAATCTCTTCACCTCCCTACCTTATACGTATTAATCTATCCAAAACCGAGCAGCTGCCATTTCCAAACACTGGTATCAAAATGTCACCTGGAGTGATTTTTTCCACAGAAGAGGCATCAAATGGAACTGACAGCTTTCTGTATAATAGCCAGAAAATTCATTCAATTTGGGCTGTAACATCAAACTTTCTTAATGAAATTATCCCAGATCAACACCGTTTTCCCTACTCTATATACACTCTGGAGTTCAAAGTACTTTTGGTTTTTCAAAACTACTAAATACCAATGAAGTAATCAGTCATTGCAAAAAGCAAGCAGTCTTAAAATAACCTTCCCCCATTACCTTCAACATCCAGAACAGTTGCACGGAATACATTCTCTTTGGAAGTTTCTATAATTTTTGAATCAAGAACAGAAGAATCAGCCAAGAGGCTCCTCCCGGTTTCAGATACCAGAGTACTGCTGTCAGCCATGATTATGCTTTGTTTCTTTCTTCAACAGCTGGAAGGTGGAGGGGCCAAGCTCAGTTACAGGTGAAAAAGCTCATTCATAGAATTCTATTACCAAGGCTGTCAGAAGTGACTTCAGAAAACAAAATATTTAGGCTCTTACTGAATCCTACTCACACTGATAGAGCATCAAGAGGAACACAACTGATACAAAGGACTGACAACAAAGCTGTTACAGAAATGGTTCTGTAATTCATCAGCTCTGAGCACAGGCAAGCACAAACTCAAGTGCTCATTTAAAGAACCTTAACCACAAAGCACCAAACTAAAAGCACTTGTTTCTTTCAGTGACAAACTATTATAAGCTACAATTGAGACTAAAATTAGCATTGCTGATCTGAAACACTAGCAGAAGAATTTGGGTAAGCATAACATCTTGCTAAAAAGTGATTTTTCAGGTGAACTGGCTAGAAATACTGTGGTTAGAAATGAGCACCCAGATTTACTCTTAGAAAAATTATAAAAGCTTGAGATTCTTTGCAAAGTTGATATGCACATATATGTCTAGCTGCATGGTCTGGTTTACTGTCCTGCATTAACTGTGACAGAGTAGAAGCAGCCTTTCATTATTAGATAAAGAGGCCTCTCTCTCCTCTCAAACAGAACAGATCTGTGCTCTCCCTGCCCATCAGACCTGTCACCTACTGGAAAGGCAGAATCCTTAACCCTCTCATTTTCTGGGAGCTACCTACCCAAATCCTGCAGCACAAAGATTGCTCTCAGACACCTGCCCATTTTCGGTCACACACGAGGCAGGCAGGCTGCAGTTCCTGTGATTCAGCACACACCCAGATTTCATTGTTTGCACAGTGAGATCAGGAGTTACCTTGATCAGAGCAGCAGCTACAGCTGAGCTGCTGTCGATAATAACCCTTTGTAGCACTTGAACTGAAATCGTTCTTGTGACTGTGTGTGCCCTTTTAAACCAGCAGCTACTAAAATAACCCACTAGAGCATTGTCTGAAAGAGGGCTCTTGAGGCAGTAAAACCCCTAGAGAACAGCACATACTATTTTTTAAATTGTGTAATGACCATCCTATTACACAGCAAAGTCAGAAGACAAAAAAGCAATGGGCACTTTGGCATACCAGCAATACAGAAAAAACTTTATCTTCCAGACATCACATCTGGGACTCGTGGAAAGGATTCAAATCTTCATAATACACAAGTTCTTAATACAGTGATGAGCAATAACCAATTTACAAATCTATCATTCTAGACATATTCAGCTACCAGACATGCCACCTTAATTTCAATTTCAAGGTCACACACAACTGTACATCCTTGGAGCTGAGTTTCCTAGACCTAAGTCCCAATCACCCACCTCATTTTTCTCAGAGCAAGAGTAGAGAGTGACCTCAATCATAAAGAGTCTTTGGGGAATCACCTATCACCACCAGGAACAGTTCTACAGCTACCAGTTTTTTTGGCAGTAGTGGAGGGAGGTATAATCTTGGCAGATTCAAACCACATTGTTAATAATGATTACCACAAGGACAATTACAATGTAAATTCAGAAGAAAACAAGCCCTCCAGTTAGAGACACAACTAAACTTAAATCCTAGAAATTATTTCCTAGAAGTCTGAGACATCAGTACAGTTATTATTATACCAAGTAAAATGTCCATGAACTCACAAAGAACTTCATTTTGAAGAAGCCCAGACCTTGGTCTGGGTATTGATTTTCTTTATGGATTTTTCTAATTTATTTATTTCTGAGATTCCATCCTGGGTGTGTTTAAAAGCATTTCTTGTTTTAATAACAGCAATATTTTTTCATTAAACCCACAGACTGAAAGTGCCAGGATACAGAGGAGAACAAACAGCACACACAGACACGAACACAACAGTATTCCCTCATACAAACAGCAAAAGTCAGAACATCACTACAGGCTCCAGGCAAATCTAATACCCTCACAGCATCACACTCAGAAATTACCTCGCAATAATTTGTTGAAAGCCTGAAGGACACAAACCAAAATATGTTTGTTAAAGCAAGGACAGGACAGTAAACATCCCACGCTTCCCGAGGAACCACCCAGGAAGATTCCCGAGCCCTGTGCAGGGAGGTGGCCGGGGACGGGACGGGACAGGGCAGGACGAGGGACCGCCGCCGCCTCTCGAGCCAGCAGGTGCCGCCGGGCCCGGGGCTCCGCCCTGCCCACTGACACGGCGGCGGCCTGAGGAGCCCCGGGGCAGCGCCGGAGGCCCCACAGATGCCCGACACACCGACCCCGTTCCAGACAGCCCGCGCCCCCCGGCCCCGGAGCCCCCTCACCGCCGGTGCCGCCCGCCGCCATCAGCGGCCGCCGCCAATTCAAAAAGCGAGCCACCGCACTCACACCGCCGCCCATTGGCTGACGGCCCCACCGCCCCTCCGTAAGCCGCTCCCTCATTCGCCACAGCAGCAAGATGCCCCGCCTACCTGCCCTTCCTTTTCGCCAGCCCTGCGCCCCTGTCCCCTTCGATTGGTCGCTACAACTGCCACTCAGGCGGAGCGAGCCCCCATTGGCTGTGAGAGGTTTCTTGGGCACAGTGCTTGTTGCGGTACCAAGCGCAGGTTGCTGAGTGGCCGGGGTGGGGACGAGCTCTTCGCTGATTGGCTGCCGGGAGGGGCACGCTCTGCGCTGATTGGCTGGCGCAGGGTTCGAACGCTCGTAACGGTCGCGCTCGGAGACCCGGATGGAGCGGGCGGGGCGGGAGTGGCGCTGCCCTCAGTGCCCCTCACGGCCCCCTCACGGCCCGTAGTGCCCCCTCACGGCTCCTTCACTGCCCCTTCACAGCTCCCTCACGGCCCCGTGTCCAGCCGGCCTCCACGCCAACCCAGGGCACCAGGAGAAAGCCGCTGTGGTCACCGCAAAAACATTAATGCTGCTAAATAAGTAAAAAAAAAACCGGCTATCGGTGCGCCTCTCTTGCATTGAGTTTCAGAATAACCAGCTCGTAGGAAACAGGAGCTGCCGGGAAAATACGAGTGGTCAAGGTGAAAATCAACCAGCTGACTCCACGGCAGCAGCCCTGAAATAAATTGATTATGCCAAATGCTTAAGTCGTCCTTTTATTTTTAATTTTCCACGACAGCAGCCACGAAATAAATTAATTATACCAAGTGTTTAAGGCGTCCTTTTATTTTTAATTTTCCCCAATACTAAAGCTTACTGGTACAGAAAGGAATTCTTAGGAGCTCAGCATCCTGGAACCTGATGTAGCACAATGTTTCACTGCAAATGTAAACTCCCAGTGTAAAAACAATGAGAGATACATTTTTCTATTTCTATAATGTTCTATTATCTGTCAAACTGAACTCTTAGATGGTCCAATTTTTTTTTATACAACAAATTTTCTTCAGATCAGGCTTTTTCATGACTGATCCAGCAACTGTAAAAGCCCATTGACTTTTTATAATTTGAAAGAAAAAACAAAATAGGAAAAAGCATAGAAAATGGTAACGGGTGTTGTTTTTGTGTATATATTTGCTGATGAGGTTTACAGAAATTAGGACTATATTCCTGAGGAAAAGATTGCAGAATAACAGCCTGGAAAACAAGGAGGTCATTTCAATATTGACACTTGGGTCAAATTATTACACAATTACACAAGCCCTACAATTGCTTTATTTCACATTGACTAATTTCAATGATAACTTACAATCAAAATCCATCCCTGCCTGAGGTCCTTTTGTCACCTTCAAGTACCCACTTGGGCCATCATTTTGCAGTTCCACTCCGGGCCAGCTTTCACTGGATTTTCCACTGCACACTCTTAAAAAAGTCCTTTTCAGCCAGGTTTCCCCCACACCAGGGGTCAGGTTTCTCCTAGGTTTGCAACAAGTTCTGCAGTGCAGGAGTTAATATTACTTGTTTCTGGAAAAGATATTGGTGATTGCACATTAATTTTCACTTAATGTCAAGATCTCAAAAAAATAATAAAGTCTGTATAAAATGTGCTTGCAAAGACAGGAGAACCATATTTAATTGGACAAGGGATTAAGAGGTAATAAGAAGTAATGAGGCAATAAGATGCATCACTTCTCAGTTAAAAGTTTAAAAAATAATATAATCAATACCCAAATACATAAATAAATAAATAGAGGTGTGGTACATAAATAGAGGGTCCCTGTGCATTTGGGAGTGACTTGTATTAGCCTTTTTTCCAACATACTGAAAATCCAGAATTACAAACTGATAAAGCACTTTGGTTATTCTGGTGAACCTGGAGTCCCAGGAACAGAACATAGACAAATTTTAGGCATTAATCACTTAAAAAACATGGCTAAGTTGTTGGGTTTTTTAAGCAAGTGCATTTATCCTCACTAAAGAATAGTACAGGACTGATGACCAAATAATTACTATTTTTCATATGTCTGACATTTAAACATCAAAGTGCTTTTCTTATAAAAGGCTCGGAAATAGAAACACCCATTATTTTGTGTTCTGTGAAATGTAATAATATAACATGCAGCTGAAACCTGCCCTTCCTCCCAGTTAAGAAGGCATCAGTAACCCAGGAGTGTAACATTTATTTTGTAGTTAAATACTTTCTTCAAGCAGTGACACCCACAGGGAGAAAGTTTCAGGAGATTAAATCATTAAATAAATCCTGACACGACGCCTGCCTGAGAGCAGGGATCTCACACCTGTGGCAAAAAGACAAGGAGCCCACACTGGAAAAGCTGATGGAACCCCAGGAGGTCCAAGGAAACCTTGGTGCCCTGTGTTTCCCAGGAATTTTGGGTCCCAGGAATTTGGGGTCTCTTCCTTAGCTTCAGGGTGTGAGTTTACATAGGTAAACTGCCAGCCCCATGATGTCTTGCAAGCATCCTGGGGTTTCATTTATCTTTTACATTTTTTTTAACAAAGGGATCTTTCTCAAACCACAGTGGTTTGTTGTTGGTTTGGGTTGTTTTTGGGTTTTTTTTTCAATCAACTGACTTCTCTTTAAGCACCTGGAAGACAAGATTCCTCAAAGAGCCATTGATTCAGTTTAGCCAGCCATTTTCAGAATATGAGGAAGGGCAGAGATTAAGCACCAGATGTATGTGGGCAGCAGTTTTCAAAATACGAGGAAGGGGAGAGATCAAGCACCAGATGTATGTGGGGGGTCAGTGGGAGCATGAGAAACCTCAGAAAAATCCCATCCAACCTTTTTATTCCTACTTTGAGGAGATAAGTAGCTGGAGAGGAGTGAGGCTCAGTTTTGCCAGAGTTTGGGGACCAATGAGTTTTGTTGGAAGAGATGGGTACCAATTATTTACACTCGGTATGCTGAGTGTGGGTTTTAGGGGCAGGAGCTTGGGAAAGCAAAGGAACGGGGTAAGCAAAGCAAGGCAGGCAGAGGAGCAGGGCACAAGGTGAAAGAGAAGGTGTGAGCACAAAATAATACAGAAAAATAAAAATCTGGAGGGGACTTACCCTCTGCTGCTTTCTCGGCAAAGCTTGTTTTATCCCTTCTGTAGTCCACCCAAAAGAACTGTGAAAACCACAGAAAATCCATTTGCTTGTTGTTACTAAAAAAGATTAGAGATGCTTGAGGGCCTGACTTTCTCACTCATTCCAGAAACATTCTTCTGCAATCTTTAGAATCAGTGAGGTCGTACTTCAGTTCCAGGAACGCTCCACTAAAAGCTGACCTTTTAGTTTGTAGAAACATATTTTTCTTATATTACGTTTTCATGTCAACTTTTAAAGGAAACTTGTGCTTTCCAGGACTCTATTTATATTTCTATGTGACCTTTTAGTATTATGAATTAATTTTTAATTATTGTCAGTATTAAGTTTGGTGCTCATTCTTTTTTTTTTTTTTTTTTTTTTTTTCCTGTACTGGATTAATAATGTACGTGAATCTGGCTATTTAAATAAGTATTTTAATTTGCTGACGATAGGACTGTGACTAAGTAATGACTTGTGTAAAGGCTGAACTCTTTAGTGTTTGATTTTAAAAAATATACTTAAATTCTTTCTCCTGTCTTAGGTACAAGAAATATTACTATGTTAAACCAAAATTTGTTACTGACCCATGGTAAAGAAATGAAAACCACAACAAACTCCCAGTCCAAAACAAAATTACAAAATAAACATACCTTAAACAAATAATCTTTCTGGAGTAATTTTGTGATGTGCTCAATGGAAAACAGTATGGTTTCTTCAGGTAAAATAAGGGTGTCTCTGAGTTTCTGGAAACACCTTCAATCTGAGATCCTCTCAAAGTGACTTGAACTATTGCAGCCTTCATCTCACCTTCTCAGCCTCTGGGCTCAGTGGAGGAGGACCAACCCTACCTGAACATTGATATTCCTGTTCTCTGCTGGCAAACAGCTGTCACCGCACACATCTGCTGCTGCTACAACCCTAAATATGAAAATCAAGACCAGCTCTGACATGGCTTGGAGCAACTTGGTCTAGTGGAAGGTGTCTCTGTCCATGGCAGAGAGTTTGGAATGAGATGGTCTTTAAGGTCCTTGCAACCCAAACCATTCTGCGACCATGAAACTGGTGGGGTTTGCTTGTGGGTTGGGCTGGCTGCTGCCAGGTCAGCCCCCACAGAACCACTCAGCCTGAGGTGGGCAAAGCGTTTGAGAGTGGGTACAGGGGTCAGGTGTAGGCACGGGGTACCAGCAGTGGGTACGGGGTGCCGGCAGTGGGTATGGGGTGCCGGCAGTGGGTACGGGGTGCCGGTAGTGGATACAGGGTGCCAGCAGTGGGTACGGGGTGCCAGCAGTGGGTATGGGGTGCCGGCAGTGGGTATGGGGTGCCAGCAGTGGGTACGGGGTGCCGGTAGTGGATACAGGGTGCCAGCAGTGGGTATGGGGTGCCAGCAGTGGGTACGGGGTGTCAGCAGTGGGTATGGGGTGCCAGCAGTGGGTACGGGGTGTCAGCAGTGGGTACGGGGTGCCGGCAGTGGGTACGGGGTGCCGGTAGTGGATACAGGGTGCCAGCAGTGGGTACGGGGTGTCAGCAGTGGGTATGGGGTGCCAGCAGTGGGTACGGGGTGCCGGCAGTGGGTATGGGGTGTCAGCAGTGGGTATGGGGTGCCGGCAGTGGATACAGGGTGCCAGCAGTGGGTACGGGGTGTCAGCAGTGGGTACAGGGTGCCAGCAGTGGGTACAGCAGTGTCAGCAGTGGGAATGAGATGTCAGCAGTGGTTACGGGGTGCCAAGAGGCAGCACTGCAGATGTGGATGCCTTTGTTGGCCGAGAGCGCGATGGAGGAGCTCCGTCATCCCGCTCCTCGTGTGTCCGCACAGCCCCGTCCCCCGGCGGCCTCGGGCGGGTGCGGTGCCCCGGGGCGGCGGTCGCCGAGCATGCTCGGCCGGGGGGCGGGCAGGCCCGGGCAGGGCGGCGCCGGGCGGGCTCTGGGCTCGGCTCCGGCCGGGCACACGGCCGGCGGGCCGGGAGGAAGCGCCGGGACTTCCTCCGGGGGAGGCCGGCCCGGGGGCGGTGCGCGCCCCGCGGGGAGCGCGGCGAGGCGGCCGCACACGGCGCGGAGGAGGCGATGCGGGCCGCCTGGGTGCTGCTGCCGGCGCTGGCCGCCCTGTCCGCCTACTACGTGTACCTGCCGCTGCCCGGCGCCGTGTCCGACCCCTGGAAGCTGATGCTGCTGGATGCCACCTTCCGGGCGGTGCAGCAGACGGTAAGGCGGCCCCGGCCCCCCGGCTCGGGGGAGGCGGGCGGACAGCCCCGCAGCGGCACCGGGGGCGGTCGGAAGCGCGGTAACGGTGCCGGCCCGGGGCATCCGCGCAGCGGGAGCGGCCCCCGCACAGCCGGTCCGCGGAGCTGCCTTGTGGCTGGAGCCGAGCGGGGAGAGCCCGGCTCGGTGACATCGCGTGTGCGGCGGCCGGAGCTGCGGCCGGTCCCGCATGCAGGAGGAGAAGCGGGCTCGTGTCCCTCTGTAAGCGCTGGCTCCGCGGCGGCAGCGGCAGCGCCGCACGGGACAGCCCGGGTGCCGCCCCTGTCCGTCCGTCCGTCCGTCCGTCTGTCCGCTCGGAACCGCCGGCTGCCAGCGCTGCCCGGGACTCCGGGCACAGCCTCGCCTAAAGAGAGCTCTCTGAATGCTAGCTTTTTGTCACAAAGCAGTTCTCACTTAATGATTTCTCCCTTATTTTCTGCCAGTGTTTTTATGCTGACATGAAAGAGAACAGAGATGGTAAAATTTTTGATAATGGCTTTAGCTGGGAAGTTTGTTTTCTTCTCATAGTATCCAGTCTTTCACAAGGACTGGTCAGTCACGGATAGAAATGATGTAAGGCACAGTGTACGTGAAAATTGAAAGTTGTTTTACTCTTAATTTCAGTTTACTGAATTGTTTTGGAATGTGCAAAAGCTTGTACTTTGAGCAGATTATGATCCCTTCAAAAAGGGATTAAATGAGTTAGTGGACAAGAGGGCTCATAAATGGACTAGGTGGGAATTACCTGCTACGTTCCTAATGCAGTAATGGTGGGTAGTGGTTAGAGGACACTGGATCACACACAGTGTCCAAACTTGTATATTCTTCCTGAATAGCTTCTCTGGTTGTCACCTTTGGAGGCAGAGGCTGGGACTAAATGGATCACTTATCTGATCCCCTGGGACACCTTAGGTCCAATTGTATAGCTGTATCAAAGCATGCCTCTAGGATGAAATGATAAAATCTATTCACTGTACAGACAAAACCTAGTCACTTGTATGTCCTCCTGTATGATAAGAAAAGAATGCAATAGCTTAAATTCTGCAGTAAAATCTAAGGCCTGACATTCACTTGCTTCATGTTTTTAACTCGAGTGACTGAACTGTAGGTGCTCAGCTTGCCCTAATTCATTGGTAAGTAAGGACAGAAGGGCCATTGTGCCTGCACAGAATGCTGCCTGCAAAACACAATGTCATGGTTTGTCCACAAACACCTGAATCAAGGCCAGAACCCTGGCTCAAGGAGACCTAACTTTAGGAAAGGTATGACTGTGGCTATATATATGTGCATTGCTGCTGCCTCAGCTACAAAACCAGTTTATTTATGTGATGTGTTGGATTGTAGATGGATTCTGGTGCCTCTAGCTTGGAGGCTGAGGAATATCTCTTTTGAGATATTCTAGAGGTCATAATCCCAGGAGGAGCTGGCAGGACAAAGCCTGGTGGGTGCCAGCTGGAGCAGGCTGGTGGCAGGGCTGAGGTGCTGACATCTGCCCCACTCTCTGGGACAGGGAAGACTTTGTCAGGGGAGAGTGGCCATTTCTTAGTTGTTTACATCTCTGGCCTTAGAAATAAAAATTTCAATAGTGAGAAAAATTACTAAGCAAGTAACAGTTCCTGTAATATCACTTGCAAACCAAAGGGATGAGTAAGTTTTACCCAGAAGCATGAAGGAGGTGAGTAGTTAGAGGTGCCTCAGTCACACAACAGGTGAGCCTTGGGACATTGGTTTCTGGAGAGAAAGAGAAGGTGCTTTCCAAGTGTTCAGAAGTCTTTCTAACACTGAGGCAGCACAGTCAGGAATAAAGGACTGTCATTAGGAGGGAGCTCTTGTGAATCAAGGGTAGGACTGTAAAAGTTAATCTTGTATATTTACTTTGTTTGGCAGCTTTTGTATATATATATATATATATATATATATATATATATATATAATAAAGTGTATGTCCTTTTCTAGAGGTCAGCTTCCTCTTTCTTTGTCTATCAGCTATTTCAAGGCCAAATAGTTTAACGTTTCTCTCAGTGAGATTGTTGAACTTTCACCCACTTCTGAATGTGTTTCAGCTTGCTGTTTATTACTTTGCTTTATAGGTCTGATAACTGACAGAAATACCTTTCTAATTTTAAAATCTCTGAAATGTATTTTTTCCTCACAAACTTCACGTGAATGAAATAAATTAATTGTCTTTCACTTATTTTGAAATTGATTTGTCAAGACTCTGATGATTAAGTGTGACCATTTCTTGTTAGGGATAATGCGTTTGTTTGCTCAGTGCGTTAATAATCACTGTGAATAAAACACAGTAGGGCTGTCACTGGCTTCCAGTGTACTAATGATAAGGTTTTTACGTTTGCATGTAGAGTTTTGTCCCAGGCAGCTATAAATTTCTTTACAAGCTTGGGACTGAGTCAGTGTCCTGGCTCAGTGTGAGACTCCAACAAACGTTCAAGGATAATCAGGTGGTTTAAAACGTGTGTAATGTTTATAGGGCAGTTTCTTTAAGTAGGTTTCAAAACATACTACAGAAGAGAACTTCTGCAAGGGAACTGATACTGCTAAAGTATCAGTTTAAGTCTTAAACTGGGGGAAAACAGAGGTAGGAAGAGCTGGAGTACTTCTCTGAGGTCACAAAAGTTCCAGTGAAGGAGCTGAAAATTGAGATGACTTTTCAGAGCCTTGTTCCTATGCCTTCTCGAATGCCCTGTGGTGCTTTGGAAAGAAAACAAAGAAACTGAAACTTTAATGATACTAATGAATTGATGTGAAGATGCTTACCTAAGAAAGGGTAATTTGCCCATCACGTGTCTCAAACTGGGGCATGGTAACGTTTTTATGTAAAACTCATATAACACAATTTGAGGTTAGAAATTAAAAACTTGTGTGTGTGTATATATATATATGTACATCAGAACTCAGCTTCAATGAAATTTGGGAAGCCACATAAAGTTAATTACGGGATTGAGCCATAGATTTAACCATAGTAACTTTTTCAGTTGATGTCTATTTTGAAGTGTCTGAAGCAATACTTTGTAATTCTGCTGTAACAGCAGCATTGATAACAGGCATTTTTTACTTCTTCCTCTAACCACTCTCCCTTAGAGGAGGAAAGAGTGCAGCATATGTTGATTCAAGTCCTTTGAAATAAGTTATTTTTGAACACCTGTGTTGAGACACTTGCTATTCTGGTGCAGAGCAAGGAAGGAGGGATTTTTTTTTAATTGGGACAACTGTTAGCAAAGGTTTGGAAGGATAAATGGGTTGGCACAGAGGCCATCAGACGTATATGGAAGAAAGCAAGCAGAAAACTTCTCATCAGCTAAGTGTTTCCTTTGTGCTTCTCTACTCACTACTGGAATAAAATCACCTATGGGCTATCCACATTTAGGAGTAAAGAAAACAGTGTTAGTTCTTTCTAACATTTTAATTTCTCTCTACCACGTCTTTTCAGAGTGTGACTTCTGGACAGATGTAAGTCATAGTTGTAGGCAGTGAAGTTGTTGATGTGTTTGGATGCAACAACAGTCTTAGAATTCATGTACAGTAAAACAGGTTTTTAGTTATGGCAGGTGGGTCTCACAGCACTGGCACCTGAGCAGAAACTGAACCACACTGTAAGGCATACTTGCAGGAACAGGTAACTTAGGTTGCTATAATAGCAGATCATCATGGTTGAATAGGTATGTGCACAAAACCTTACACTACAGTGTAATCTAGATTTTGCTTCTAATTAATAAACTGAAAAAAGTCTTCCTGGTTTCTTTTTAGTTCTAAAGGAATTTCATAAAACTAAGAGCATTTGTTTTTGAAAACTTTCTTATCTAATGTTACTAAAAAGACATGTTCTTTATTGGGCAACAAGACACTTGCATTGAGAAATCTTTTTGTAAAATCACCCTTAAACAGGGTAAATTGCCCAAGATGCACACAAAACAGTATGTTGCACACACAGCTAAATGTGGAAATAATGCTGTTTGTTTTTCACTAATCTGTTACTGACTATAGACATTATGTTGGCATTTTGGCCTCTTAATGTTTATAGAACTGTCCTTTTCAAAGCAATGCCAGAACTGCCTGTAATGTCTGTGTCTTTTAAGGTAGGAAGTTGAGTTTTAGGCAGTTCAGCCTTGCAGTTCCAGCATCATTACTCAGTTGAGTCATGAGGGAGATTTGGCTGGGTCCCAAGTAGTGCTGGATGTAAAAAGAGCCTTAGCTGCTTGCCCAGTTCCTGGTCACCCCAAAGGCTGAAAGGTCCGTGCAGGACCTTGGCTCTGCCCGGCTGGGAGGGCGCTGGAGGCAGCAGCTGCTGCTTTGGGAGTGCTGGTGCGACCTGACCTGTCGCAATAATTCCGTGGTAAAGGGCAAAACCAGGGTTAGCCCAGGAAGTCGCCTGAGGACAGAGAGCCCCAATGTGCTGAGCAGCGTTAGAGGTTACTGGACATCTGCAGCAAAAACTTTTGGGTTACTTTTTTTGCAATAGAGAACACATGACGAGTATGGAATTCACGTCCTTGAGGGATGTGAGTTTCCTAATAAAGTTATCAGCTGAGGGACCAATAGAAGATTCCATATAATTTAGGGACAGATATTGGTGGTTAAAGGTGAAGTAATGGTGCCTCACTGGTGCAGTACTTTGTTCATTCTGCCCTGACTCCTTTCTTCATATACTGAAAAATTTCTCCTACATCAATTCAATCTTTCAGTACCTGGCACCCCGTATCAAATAGTTTATCAGAAGGAAAGTGTCAGTCTTGAACAGCTTAGTCCCTTGGGAGTGTCTGCATAGTCCTTTCCTTAAAATCTCAGTCATGGGAATGTCCTGGCAAAAGAAAAGGAGATTTTGTTGTAGTGCAAAACTTGCAGCTGTGACCCAGAGTGAGCAATGTGCTATGCCTGTAGCTGGCACAGCAGTTCTGGGCCAGTTGCCCACAGGCTTTTCATTTTTATCTCCTCTTTCTTTCCTGTAGTCTCTTTACTTCCCCCTTTTCCTTATGTTTTCTTCCTTTCTGCAAACTTTTAGTATTACAGCACCTCCTCTCCTCTCCTCTCCTCTCCTCTCCTCTCCTCTCCTCTCCTCTCCTCTCCTCTCCTCTCCTCTCCTCTCCTCTCCTCTCCTCTCCTCTCCTCTCCTCTCCTCTCCTCTCCTCTCCTCTCCTCTCCTCTCCTCTCCTCTCCTCTCCTCTCCTCTCCTCTCCTCTCCTCTCCTCTCCTCTCCTCTCCTCTCCTCTCCTCTCCTCTCCTCTCCTCTCCTCTCCTCTCTCTCCATCCGCATATAATCCCCAAATATACTGAAGTGTTAAATTTGATAACCTGCAGCAGCCCTGCAGATTGTAATAACTGTGGTAAAAACCACAGCTACCAGCACAGATCAAACCTATTCTTGCTCACATGAGCTGAGCAATTCCAGTTTTACCCTGGATTCAAGCTGCTGCCCAAAGAGCTGGTCCCATCCTTTCTCCTGCTCCTCTTTCCTGCCGTGGAGTATCAGTAAGGTGGTGACATGACTGAAGTTTAGTGTTTCTCTGGCTCTGCTGGGTTTGTATTTAACTGCTGCAGCAGGATCATGCTCTGAGGCTTCCAGGGGCACCACAAGAAAGGTGCCAGGGAAGAACGGGCATCAGCATGGGCAGGGCTGCTTGGAGCAGCAAGGCACTCCTAGAGGAGAGTTGGCCAACCACATCTGCTGCCAGGAGTATTAGGACAGACTGCTAAGATATGATAGAGGGGTTTTTTTTAATATTTAGAGAGAGGAAAGGACAAAATTTATTTGTGAGAACTTTGGACAAGACTGGCTCTTTGCCAGCAAAAAATGCAATCCTGATGCCTTGTGAATAACAAGCCAATAGGCTGATTAGGCAGATTGACTGACAAAGAATCTATCTGATAAATACTTGGCAGAAAACTGCCCATGCCTGATAAATAATTAGGACTGTTGCCTTTGTGTGCTGATGTAGAAAACATCTCTCCCAGGTTTATGGATTCTTGGAAAGAGTGATCTATTCTAGGGGAAATGAGCATGAAAGTCCATGGTAGGCTGCAGATGGCCAGGGTGCTCTGTGGTCTGAAGAAAGGGGCAAAACAGTTCTTGGTAAATACCACTAACTAGCCTTGACAACAAAACATTCCTGATTCCAGGGAACATGTGGTAATCTTGTCTTCAGAGAATGCAAACTAAAGTGGGAGAAAACAAAAACAAGACATCTATTGCAGCACAGTCAGGCTAAATAAAATCTACAAAAACATTCTTTTCTTGAGCAGTATTTCTGAGAGTGCTTCCCAGGGGATAGGTACCTCCTCTGGGAACGTCCATAGGGCACAGAGAGGATCAGACCTTCATGTGGGTACATCAGTGGCAGCCAAAAAAGTTGTGTGCCAGATTATTAACAGATGCATTGCTCTTCAGATTTCAAACTAGTCCTGGGGTTTCCTGTGGGAATTTTAAGTAATGGTGGGAGAAAAACATGGTCTGAAACTCAGAGATACAAATAGCCTTGTGAATTCAGCATTTCTTCCTGCCAGGTGGATATTTTGTGTTTCTTCTCCCAGAGAAAAGACTTGCAGTATGAAGAAATTATATCCCATCCAAAAAGCAGCAAACATTTTAAAATTTGAATTCCTACTAAGCCATCTCAGCAGGGTGATGTTACCAAAAGTTAAAGCAAGAAAATAATTTTTTTAAATACTTGTTTTGGAAATGGATTCCTCTCCCAGGTCACATAACAACCCATTGTATTTGGTGTAAATTTTGGGGTTTTTTTTAAATATCAAACTTGTCTTTTCTTCTACAGCAGTCTGCAGTGGGAGCTGTGCAGGGCCTTTCCTGTACAGAACCTGAATGAAAGGAAATACTTCCATATTTTTAACATTCAAACTAATTAGGACTGAAAAAAAAATTACATGTAAGAGATTGTGGCTGTAAGATCTTCTTTGGAAGAGAGGAAGCTGAGTGCTTCAAAGCTTGCTTTTATTCTGGAGGGGGGTTTGTACAGATTAAATTGGGAATTATCTGTTCTTCATCAGGTGAATGTGGTTAGACCAGTACCTGGGTGACCCTGCTCACTCTGTGTGAGCATCTTGAATTCTTTGTAGCAGGTTGCACTGCACTAGTGGGACTAGCAGAATTCACACTGTAAATGTGGGTGTGTGTAGAAAAGCCCTATACAACAGGACACCTCTTGTTCCAAGTATTTGGTCCCTGAACATAAAATAAAAGATCTCAGCTGACAGCTTTCCTAGTGGTAGTGTTCCTACAGGTATATATTAAATATTTGCCTTAATTTTGCCTCCCAGCTCCATTGCCTTGCCTGAGAAAGTTGTACAAAGCCTTGCTGGTTACCCAGTTTCAGAGCTACAGGGGAAAGACCACTACTTTTCCTTTTAAAAGGTCAGTCTGGACACTGTCGGCCCTGTGGTCCTTTGGCTGCCCTTTTGCCACCCCTGGTGCACCATGCATGGGAACAGGTATGCAGTACAAATAGTGAGCAGGTCATGTGTGGGGAGCAGGTCATGACTATTTCCAAGTGGAGCAGTGCCTTGAATTCCAGTCGTGGTTACTGAGAGAAACAGGTTTCTAATTGAGTTAGGGCAAAATTTTAAAATTAACATGAAAGTAAAAGTCCTGGATAGCTAAAGGGGATAAAATCTGTCTCCTTCTACCATAAGGAGGCAAAAGGATCAGCTCATTCTTCACTTTCATAGTGTTTTAATCACATAAAAAAGTAACACACTGGAGTCTCTGGGGTTGGAAAAAAGTGTCAACCTACTGTTGTTCTTGACTAGTGTTTCAGATCCTTCCCCATTCAGCAGATAAACACGGGACAAACCAAAAAATACCATTATATTCCTTCAAGACTATTCCTGTTTCCAAATTTCTTTGCAGTCCTTGGGAACTTTTCTTAATTTGGAAGTAGAAAGACTTAGGCTTTGCAGTGGAACAAGAGAAATAATCTGCATTTTTAAACTTTTCCACCAAAAAACATCGCCTGTGTAGTATTGCCCTCTGCTGGCACCAGTCTGAGGAGCTTCATAAGTCCCCTAGTGGAACATGAGGGTTTGTCCCCTTCCAAGGCATCTTTTAAAGGATCCAAGTGCTCGTCCATGGTTCTGATCCACGAAGTGCTCACGGTTTAATTTTATTTTTCCACAGAAAATCTTCTATGGGCAGCGTTTTGTTTTAATAGAGCTTTAAAAACATTAGAGGTTCGTAATAAAATTTCATTTTCCAGTGAATATTGTAAGAATCAAATAGGACCTGCCCTTTGAAGGCAGCTGTATTGCACATCAGTGTGGTAGCACATGATATGCTCTGAAGTAACAGAAATTTCTTTTCTTCTTTTCCTCCCACTAGTGTCACCTGATTCACTCTCTGAGACTCAGCCACCACTTGACAGTTCTGAATTATTTGATTTGCACCTTTGACAAGCTGAAGTCTGTCTCCTCTGAAGACATTAAAATCACGGATGCTGTTTTTGATGGCGTGGAAGTGAGAGTGTTTGAACCTCCTTCCAAGGGAGATGAAAACCTCAAGCGCAGCGTTGTTTACATCCACGGAGGGGGCTGGGCCTTGGCAAGTGCAAGTAGGTGTCTGCCAGTAATTAAAAAGAATTCAAGTCTGCTTTTCTCCTAGCAGGAAAAGCCAAAAGCTCTTTTTCCTGCCAGGAATGGCAATTTTGCTAAGATGTACCTGAATTCAGTAGTGACTGTCTCCACTCTGGTGGGTCAAGTCTGAGGAGAGAGGGAGAAAAATATCAAGACCACACAGCAGAAGTGCATATCTTGTGATATATGTGAGCTGTAATAGGACCAAAAGGTTCATTTTGTTACATCTTGAAAGGAAAAAATAGCTTATTGATTAAATTTCTGTGATGCCAATGGGCTGCTTGGGCCAGTCCCTCACTTTCTGAGGTAATGTGCAAAAGTCAGTTCTTGGTGATCAGGTTCCAGTGGCTACATATGAGAAAATTATGTGGGTTTCCCCATTTTCAGAAAATAATTAGCAGAAGACTGAGCTGATCTACACTGCATGCAACAGCCTTGCTAATGTTTGGTTCTTAAATAACACCTACCTGGGAATACACACTGCTGAGCACAGGCAGGAGGAGTGTGAGGGAAACAGGTAGAGGTTGGTTCCTCTTCGGGTTGTTCCTTAAGGACTACAGCCACCACTAGCATAATTACCTGGAAATTTAATGCTGTTTACTCCATTAACTTGGAAAACACAAACATGATCAGGGGAAGTGAGGTACAGCTATAGGCAGTGATAAGATAACCACTGATTCCTTCCACATTGTACAAGAGGAAAACAGCCTAGGGAGAGAAAGGGCTTGTGGCTCCTGTGGATGCTCTGAGATCCAGATCTGAGAAGTCTTCTCCCTTTTCCTTCCCCATTGTTCCCATGACTTCCTGAAGTCTATACAGCCCTGATTCTACAGCTTCCTCTACAGAAAAAGAGCATCAATGGATTTTTACAAAATGATACAAAACACAGCCTGTACTGATTGCATTTGGACTCTGGATGTACAAGTCATTCAGACCATGATTTGAGTGAGATTTAGATTGCTAAATAACTTTCAAATGTGGCCTTCACATGCCTTTGGAAATTCCAGTCTCCTTGTCCTGCAGCAGTTAAATATTTTACTCCTCTTCCTACAGAGGAACTGTGCTTTGAGATGGATTTTCTCAGACCTGCTTAAAGGATATTTGTTAACCTCCTGCCTGCATCATTGTTCTTTAATAGTTTGCATATGACTCTTGTGCAAAAGTTTATATTAAATTGCTGCACTTTGTCAGAATGATTATAGCTTGTCTTTGTCAGATGTATCCCTTAGTCCAAGGTGCAGAAGTTAATGACACATTGATACAACTAAATATTAATTTCTAAGACTGGATACTTTAGAAAACGTTTCGTGTCCTAGTATATTTTATAGTACTGGGAACCAACAATTAAGTAACTGGAAAGGAACAAAATTAAAGATAATCAGTCCTCTGATAAATAGGATAGCTGTGATTAATCCTCCCTTAAATGAGTAGCTCAGCTGACATTAATAGGGCAACTCATTTGAGTTAAAGCAATGCATGCTGTAATAAAATAAACCACAGGCAGTGACTCATACAGCAGTAACCCTCTCTGGGTGTAAAATCCCCCAAACCACTGGGTGCCTTAGATTTTGGCCAGCTGAGGAAAAAATTGTGATAGGTGGGTGAAATAACTTGTCTGAAGTCACCAAGAATTAGATGAGGAAAAGCATTAGACTACAGGATTCTGAAATTCTGATAAATTACGTTCCTGCTGCTGTAGTATGGATTTGGCACTTGAGCAGTTGTGGGCTGATGTCATTTATCACTTACTTTGCTTATATCTGTGAGATTGCTGTATGTTTTCTGAGAAGGCTTAATGACAGCTTTGTGACTATTGACTCACATGTCACTAACACCATGTCTTTCCCTACCAGGAACAAGCCTTTACAACAATCTCTGCAGAATCATGGCTGAATCTCTGAACGCTGTTGTTGTCTCTGTTGAGTGAGTAATCTAAAACTGATCAAGTAGTTTTAAGGTATTATAAATATGTAACATAGTTCTTTTAGCTTCTTCTTTGCTAGTGGCTTCTCTATAAGGCTGTAATTTGGACAGTAATTTTCTGTACCAGCCTGATACCTTTATCCTTTTAAAATTAAAACAAATTGGAGTGGTATCAGAAATTCATTTGGTTTTCTAATTATTTTAGAATACACTGTGAGGTCTGGCAGTTTCCTGCTGCTCTTGCGATCTCCCACTGTTCCAGTCCTCTCTTTTAAGTCTTGTGCTTCCCTGAAGAGCAGAAGACTGCCAGACAACAGAGAAGCAGGGCTGCTTTTTTAACATGCTGGACAATTCCAAGACAAACAAACCTCTTGATTAGCTAAATACATTACCTAGATGACTCCAACGTGATTGGTACTGTTCCCATCTTTATTGTCAACTTCAATATTTTCTTTTTTAAACCCAAACACTTGATAAAATTACTCAAGTTTCCCACCTGCAGTTCATTACATGCTCAAGCTTTGGGATCTAATTGCAACTTAATTATATGGAGTTGATGTTACTCATTTAATGCTTATTATAGTGTACTTTAAAGGGTTGGGGGTGTTGGTTTATTTTTTTTACTGTTTTGGTATTTATTATTAGAAACAAGGAAAACTACAAAAGCAGCTGTTGGTTATTCCAGGCAAGCAGCAATCACAATATTGAAAAGTTCCTTATTATTCATTTTCTGATTTATGCTGATATCATTCTATTGCACTGAGTTACTATTACCTCTTCTTAATCATTACATCCTTCAATCAAGGGGTGTGTATTCAATTAGGCAAGTCTAATTGGATTCTTCATTGGTCTAATTGCACATCTCACTTTCACAATCTATGCACAGTTTACTGTTACACTGTTTTGCAAGGAGCTCCCAAAGGACACTCTCAGATTCCTGTATATACAAGATAAAGATTGCTTTCTGACAGCAGGTCACAATTGGAGTTTGAAAGTTGTAATCTTAAGTTTAAAATTTATTCTGCATATGAAACTTCTTTAGCTTAGAGATGTTTTGAGTCAGAGAACTAAATTTTGGTTGGCTAGGCTTTACTGAGAAAGTGTAAAATCTGTGGTTTGAAAAACTGAAAACTTTGTTTTGTACCATGAGGCCCAGTAACAACTCTTGGATGTGAAATTATTTGGTAAATACAAACAGATTTCTCCTGCACTGTTATTAGGAAGCTGAGAAAGCCTCATGTGTGGGATTCAGCTGCTGGCTCTTCCTGGTAGACTGTTTGCTCTCTGTGCTGTCCAATGGGTGTATTTCTGCTCCTCTCCTTGACAGAGGAAAGGAATTATTGTATTCTGTTGCACTGGAGAAAATCAGCATTACTTAATTTCTTGGCTATTGTTCATTTCATGGCCCAGATGGATAGCAAGGTTTATTCTCTCCTGACATCAGTAAAAATTTGGGAAGCAGAAGCACTTAGGTGTTTGGCTCAGCCAAACAGGAGCATGTTGGGCGTGTATGATTTACTCACCCTCGTACTTGTTAAGGTGGGAATTTGGATCAAAACCAGGCAGGGTGTAATGCCTCTCTTGCCAAGGGTGTGAATGAAATGATTAAAATCCTCCACTGGGAAATTCTAGCAAAGTGCTGCACCATTTTATGCTATCTTGGTATTATTAATGTCTAGTAGGCTCGTTTTAATTTTTCCAAATTAAAACATTAATTATAAGAATAAGTCTTACATACTTATTACACATCTCCTATTTCTTCTGTACTATTTATCCTAATGAACTACTTACTTCCAGTAAGAGTTATCTGGTATCACCTGTAAATCCTAAAGGAGAGCTACAATAACACCAGTACAATAAAGCAGAGGTAACAATTGTTTCTCATCCCTTTCCTTTTGCAGTTACAGGCTGGTGCCCGAGGTGTGGTTCCCCGAGCAGTACCACGATGCGCTTCGTGCAACAAAGCATTTCCTGCAGCCTGATGTCTTAGCTGAGTATTCAGTGGACCCCAGTCGAATTGCAATCTCTGGGGACAGCGCAGGAGGGAATTTGGCAGCTGCTGTGTGCCAGCAGGTAACATCCACTGAATGTTCTGTATTGCACTACAGCAGTCCAGCCCAGAGAGGCTGGCAGGATCTTTGTGCTGCACCATCACAAGGTGATGTGCCACGCCTGAAAACAGAATGGTAGAAAGTCACAATCTGCTCATTTTTCTTCAGTAAAGTGACTCATTCACTATATGAATCTCATAAATTGTGATGTGTTCTTACAGTCACAAGTTGTTATGGACCAGAGTTGAAGAGCAAATAGCTAAATTACTTTTTTTTTACCTATTTTGCTGGTGAACTCCTCCTTTTCCAAGTAGGCATAATTCCTTAATATGGTTGCCTATTTTTAGATAATCGTCTCAGGAAATATGCTTTTATTTCTTTAAAATACAAATGAAGGACAAAATATACAGTAAATGGTGCTTAATTCTTCTGTTAAATTGTCCTCCTCTAGCATTTTGCAATTTTAAGGACATTTCTTTTGTGTATCTGCAGTTTAAATGTAATCTGAGTTTGATCTAGTAAAGAGTTTAAAGGAGACCGGAGGCAAGTAATATTTTTCACAGTTGAATGAAATATTATTATTACTAACTTATTCCTATTTCCATAACCATTAGTGATAAGAAAGCAGATACCATGTCCAGACAACTAATTATCATGACAACCTTGCAATATTGAATTAGAGTGGAAAAATTAATAAGAGACAATTACAAAAAAAGCTTCAATTTTGAGGACTGATAAACATGATAGTACCACATTTTCAAAAGAGCATTCCTAATTTAATTTCCTGATGCATAATTCTTTTTAAACCAGATGAGACACGATAGGGCACTGCATATCTTGTGTAGCAGATGAAACAAAGAGTTTGCTGACTCTTCCAATAAAAGCAATCGAGAGCACCAAATTTGTAATTGAGAGACTCAGATCAAATGCAGGTCAAGGCAGACACAGGAAGGTGCACAGGTGAACCTTTGCTAGAAGAAATTGTGGATGCCAGCAATCTGCATTGGCTGAAAAAAACCAATTAGATCAATCCATGGAAGAAAAATCCATGGAAAGCTCTTAAAAGCAAGAGTAGCTCCTTTGATTCAGGAAATCCTGCTGTTGCCACCTGTTCAGCTGGGCACTGTGTTGGAGAAATGCCACTTTACACGTATTTTTTCTTCTTACTCCCATCAATAAACTGATGTCACTGATTTCTGTTGGGAGCAGGATGCTGGATCTGCCTGAATGGCCATCTTATGAGAGGAGAAAAAGATCGGGCTGTAAATAGACAAAATAGCCACATTACATGTAGAAGAGCAGAATTCACTCTAAAACTGTTCAATGAATGTTTGCTTTTCTAAAGTACCACATTGATATGCGTATTTATCTTCTTCATAATCTTAACGCTGTCCTGTGTTTTTCCCACAGCTTAGCAAAGATGAGGATTTGCCTGTCAGACCGAAACTGCAGGCCTTGATTTATCCAGTCCTCCAAGCCTTTGACTTCAACACACCTTCCTACCAGCAGAACATGAACATGCCCGTGCTCCCTCGCTACGTCATGATCAGCTACTGGATCGACTACATCAACGGCAACTACGACTTGGCTCGCGAGCTGCTCGTCAACAACCACACCGCGCTCAACGTGGGCCCGGCTCTCTCCTTCCGCACGCGCCTCAACTGGACATCCCTGCTGCCTCCCTCCTTCAAGAAGAACTACAAGCCCGTGGTGCAGGCCACGGGTTCAGCGGCCATCGTGGAGCGGCTGCCGGCGCTGCTGGACGTGCGGGCGGCGCCGCTGCTGGCGGACGACGCCACGCTGGCGCGGCAGCCGCGCACCTACGTGCTGATCTGCGAGAACGACGTGCTGCGCGACGACGGCGCCATGTACGCCGCGCGCCTGGAGCGCGCCGGCGTGCCCGTCACCCTCGACCGCTTCCACGACTGCTTCCACGGCTGCATGATCTTCACCATGTGGCCCACGGATTTCTCGGCTGGCGTGCAGACCAGGAACAGCTACATCAAGTGGCTGGATGAGAACCTGTGACGGGAAGGGTGGGGGGGTGGCTGCAGTGTCTGTTCTGGCGGAAGAGCAAATGATCAAAAAGTGCACTTTTCTGAATTCTGACTTCACTGTTCTGCTGCAGACCGCTACCTGCAGCGTTTTCTAGCTCCATTGGCGTTGCCCAGTAGAGAATTTTGAGAAGTATTTTTTCAAACCAATCTTTTTTCCACTTTCTCCAGGATGTCTTTTGCCAAACATATACACGTGTTGAGCAGGGAGATCAGGATTCTTGCAGGATTCTTACCTGGCTGCAGCTTTCAAGCTTTGACTCTTAATTAGGTAGAAAGGCCCTGGCTTTGAAGTGATGGTAGATAAATCCCAACATCAACATCTACTTCTGAATATGCAAAAAACGTGAGCTTGTTTTCAGCAGTGTTGAGCATCTGATGTCACAGTGAGAAGCCCGGGCAGCAGGGCCATGAATTTGAATGACAAGCATGGGTTTAGGTGTTGGCTTTTAGCCTTAGACAAACAGCTCATTTAAATTTTTAAAAATAATTTTTGAAAAAGCTCTTCTAGACAGTTAAAACATTGCTAGATGAGTCTCTTAGCCAAGCCTGTTATTCGGCTTTGGAATTTGGTCTTTACCACCTTTTAATAAATATATTTTAAAAAGGTAAAGGACTAAATATATTTTCAATTAGAAGTATGATAGCATACACACAAATAGGTAAGATAAAATATTACGTGTAGCAGCAGAATCCAGGTTTCCTGTGTGAGTGACCTTCAAAGCTGACTACTTATTTGGCTAAAGGATGTGACTTCACCTGTGTTTAAAGCCTCAGTTGTATGACCTCCTTACAGAAAATACTGATTTTACTACAAATAGTCTGCTGTGTGGTTTGCACTAATATTTGTAATTAATAGTAGAAGTTCTTGTTCATTGACTTTTCTTTTGTGTTTGTAGTTTTTATTGTATTTCCTGCTTCGTGAAAGGAGGAAAGCAAGCGAATACAAGTGGGCTCCAGTCTATACAGAAGATTTAATGCTGAGCTTTGCAGCTGAGCTTTGTCTGTCTTGTAGACTGCTCTAGGTAAGGTGATCTCACTACTGGGCAGCAAATCTCTGTAGTTTGAGCCAGTCTGTAGAGTTCAGACAGGCAGGACAGGGGAGAGAAACCACTTTGTGATTGTCTATTGCCCAGGCTGCTCACAGCTTGCAGAAATGAAGGTGGTGTCAAAAGCCCATAGGCAAAGAGGAGAGAGTGGGAGATTAAATTCATCCGCAGCTTTACCACAGATTTCCTGTGGGTCCCCAGGAGAGCAAGGTCATCTCCTTACACCCCACTTCTGCAAGGGAGGCAGTAATTTCCTACCTCACAGTGGAGCTGTGAAGCTGAATTTTCAGGCATGGGTGAAGCACACAGATGTGAATGGGACTGCAGGCACTCAGCAGCTCCCATGGCTTTTGACTTTCCATCCTTTTCCAAGAGCTGGCTCAGAGCAGCCTGTCCTACTTCAGGGATGCTGCTGGGCTTGGGTCCTGCTGAGCAGTTTGCTCCCCTCTGTTCTGGTTCCTGTCAGGAACCCTAAGGTGAGGCTTCTTAACCTTTGGAGATCATGGCAAAGGCAATTTCATTAAGTCATTCCTTATAGCAGGAGTCTGAAAAGTTCTTCAAAAACCCCCCATCAGGTTCTGGTGGATCAAACTGCCTTCTGACATTTAAAATACATACAGAGCCTTTCACTGGGATTTAAATTAAATAGGAGAATGGCTTTGCTGAATCACTGCTTCCTGGAAACACCAGGTTGTTAACATGGTTGTGTGTATTAAGAAAAACCATTAATGAGACAAGGCCTGGATGTCAGCTCAGTCATGCAGGCCAAAATTCATTCCCAGCATTGTTCACATGGAGATCACAAGGCAAAGCTTTTTCAACAGTGGCCCAGATTCTCCTTCCATTTAGCATTTCCAAAGACTTGGTGGAATTAGAGCAACCAAGTGACAATCTGAATCAGAATAAATTTTGATCAAGAAACCAAATTAACACTGCAGAGGAATTCAAACTTTTTATCTGGATTTAAACCCTTTCCTCCTTTTCCCCATAAACACAACTTCATAGATTGTATGCTTTAAACAGACAGCAACCAAAGTAGTATCTATTCAAAAGACATGTTCCTAACCTGCCCCAGAGTCCTTTCCCTTTATATGGAGACAGCTACATTTGCCTGACCTTAAACTATGAGTAAAATAGTAAAAAAAACAATCACTATACTGAGTTATAACAACAGGCTTCTTCTTGTGTTTCCCGCTTAAAGAGTAAACCCATGTCAGAAAAAATACAATTTATATCTACTTACTGTCATTAGTATAATACATAGATATACTATGATTATATATCATAGTCTAACTGTGGTACTGGAAGAAAATGGTTAATATTCCTAAAAATCTTAAAATAATTAGTTTTCCTGAGAGCTTTCTGCAAAGCTTTAGCATTTGTTTATAGCTAAGTTATAAATACCTGTTATGAATTTAAAATATAATTGCTGCTGGTTTTTTTTTTTAAGTGAAATGAAAGGGAGAGCTGGAATATATACATATATATATATATATATATACATATATTCATAGAGTCAGTTGTAAATTTCCTTCATGCACTGAAGCACACTGAAATCTTGGCACAAGAAATAAGTTTATAACTGGAGTGAATGTGTTTACGAAGCTGTCAGCAGCCTGGTGCAATGGCTGAGACCTCAGCACCACGTGGATGTGATGCACACTATTAACTACTTCTGTCAAAGCATCTGGACTACTTTGATCTTGCAGCCATGTGGTTTAATACCTGAGAGCTGCAGAGATACCTGAGGGATCCTACAAGATGGGGAAATAAGAGGTCTGAGTTCCAGCTCTGAAAAGACAAGGCACTGATCAAATTCAATGCAAACCTTGAACTGAGTGTGAGTCCCAACCCAGCTTTCCTCCTCCTGTGCTTTGGTCTCCTTTGCACGCAGTGCCCATGCCCCAAATTGAAAGTTTAGGATTGTTTCCAGCTGTGTTGCTGCAAGCTCCTAGGAACTGACTCAGGGTTACAAAAAGCAGATGCCTGGTAGCAAGGGATTAAGATTAACCCATGTTACAACACCTGGATTTGTTCCTGTGTTTTTGTGTTTCCTTGGGTGCATCTTGCACCTTCATCCCTTGGTTATTTCACAAGGCAGTTTAGGGCACGATGTAGGATCAGAGCAAGTGTTTGTAGCAATATTTCACCTGTGCATGGTAGAGTCTTATCAGAGAAGACTTGTAATAAATTTGTTTTCTTATCATGATCTTGGCTTTTATAGGTAGCTTTTCTTCCCCTTCTACAATTAGACTCTGTCCCTAGATAGAGATAAAGATATTGCAAAAATATCTTGTTCCTGAAGGCTATAGAAGCATTCAGATGACAGCTTTAAAAAAAAAAAAAAGGCAAAATCAACTTGCGTAACAGAATCTATAGTCATTCTTATCCTGCTTTCATAGACCTGAGAATTATATTAGTGAGTACCTCAGTATTTTGGCTAATATTTTCAGGAATAGATGGAGATTTTGTCTCTCTAGCTGAGGACCTCTTAAAGGATGGGTGTTCAACATTTCTGGAAGCCCAGACCTCTTTCAAGAGGTTTCATGATGCATAAAAATCACGAATAAGTTGAATTTCCTAATCTTCATCTAAGTAATTTCAGAACTGCATTCCCAGTCAAAGCAGAAATGCCATTGTGAGTTTAAACACAAAGTAAATACAAATACTTCATCTTTAAAACATTATTTTGAAGCATTTGGGCCTTTGTATTTTTTGATCTCTTACCAAACTGTAGAAGAAACTTTTGAAAATAAAAATATTGGAAGCTTGAGGTAAACTTGTTAAACCTTTTAAGGTGCTATGATCTGTAACAATTATATTGTTAAAAAAAAAAATCTAAAACCAGCTGGTTTAATGTTCTCGTATTTATGATGTTCAAAAGCCCAACATAAAATATACTTGATGTGAATGCATTCAATACCTTATGCATGAGTGGTTTTTGCTTTTTGTCCCAGAGCAGGGGAAAGATTTGTAAGATCTCATTACCAAGTGTAATTTGAGATGTGCTATCAAAATGAAGAACAAATAAATAAAGTGAAATATACCTGTGACTTATTTTATTTTTCCGAGGACAACTGGTTTTGTATTTCTGAGCATTTCCAGTCTGATTTTTGATTGTTTTCAAGGCAGGAGACTTCTGTGTGTCTGTGGGCTGTGAGGGTCACCTCCTTGTACTTCATTTCTGCCAAAGGATTAATGGTGACCACTTCTGGTGCTGAAGAGTGGACAAACCTGGCAGAACTCCCATTCTCCATTCTGATGTATAAACACATTTTTATGTGTCTGTAGGTTGTGTGTATGTTTGAAATTTGGTTTAGTCAGCAAAAGTCCAAGTTTCTTTTTTGTTCCTGTCTGCCTTCCTTTCACATTCTTTTTTTCTGACTTGCAACCCATTTTCTGTCCACATTCTCTCATTTATGGATCATAGCAGCATTGCTTTTGAAATATCCTAATGTGGGGGAGTTTCCCATTTTGTCCAGCAGGCTCCTGTGCCTTTCACAGAATACGAAGCTTTTTTCCTGCTGAAAAAAGAAAAAAAATGGTGGGGGAAAAATGCTTCTGAAGGACTTACAACCCTATTTTGTAAGCAAGCAAGAGTCACTCCTTGCATGAAATTGAATGCATGAAAGTGAATGCATTAAAAACAGTCTGGGCCACATAAAACATTTTTTCCCAGCAATATTTTCTCAGATATCATAAAACATCTGACTGTGCAGGGCTTGGCAAGGCAGGGCAGTGCTTCCCTCAGCTGAGTGAGGCTGTGACCACATCCCCTGCTGGGGCTGCCTGGGGCTGTGCCTGACCCAGGTGTGCCTGACACAGCTGGATCCCAAAATGCTTCTGCATCCCACCTGCCTGGGTTCTGCTCCTTGCCTCACACTTAGAAAACTCTTTGGAGCTGGGCCATATTTTATTTTGTTCCTCCTCAGGGGAGACACATGTTTTCTCCTCACTCTTCCAGTTTTTCTGGAGCTAAGCCAATGGCATTTAACTTCTTTTATAAATGTCATCTGAATAGCTGGCAGCACATCATTAATGTGAGACTAAATTCATGCCTAATGTAAATCTGTTATTTTTTCCAAATTATTTTCTACAGCATTTTAAAGTGTTTATCAACTATTCAGCAGGAACACAGGCAAAATAAAACCAAGACAAGAAACCCTGCAATGGCTCCTTAAAAGCTGCTTTTACAGACACATTATTTTAAATAACTTTTTCTGATTTTGTAAAATGTAGAGAACACTGAATACTTACATTACAACAACTATTCATTTCTGAAGCAGAATCTCAAACCCCAACACTTCCCATCATAAGACAGTCTAGGGGTATAAGAAAGGCAAAATTTGTTAAAGGAGAGAATAAATTTTATATTAAGAGACGTAAAACAGCAATAATAATTGGTGGTTTAGAAAAGTCCCTGTCCCACAAACACCATGCCAGTGTCAGGACAAGTGCAGGACACTCAGTGCCATTGAGAGATGGGATTTGGGTTATGGTAAAGGAATAAAAGGAATTATTCCTGTCAACCTAGTAATTTCACAAAAATCTAATTCCACTCTGAGGTTTTTAATTAAAAGTCAATCATTTGCAGTACAGCCGGCAGAGGGAGTGTTTAAAGCAAAGTCTGGTTCAGCAATTTGTGAAACCACTCTCAAACAGGAATTGTTATTGTGGGAACTGCACCAGAACAAATTTGGGGCAACCCAGCTGTGACTTGTGAATTCATGCACGGACAAAAGGCAGGAGAGTCATGCCAAGGGGAATTACTCAGAGTTCTTGCAGGAAAAAAAAAAAATCAAAACAAAACCAAAAACAAAACCAGAAAACCCCAAACACCTCACAACCATTCCATCCCAGGAATACCCCATCCCTGAAGTGTCCAAGGCCAGGTTGGACTTGGCTTTGAGAAACCTGACAGAATGCCCCTGCCCATGGCAGAGGGTGGAACGAGATGAGTTTTAACCCAGATGTTCTGTGGTTCCTCAGCATGATTCACTCAGCCCTTGGCAGGCTGTGGGGGTGTTTTTCAGGTGATCTGGCTGTTAGTTCAGACCCTGGGACTCGCTGGGGTGTGTGCAGTGACCCGGGTTCGCTGCAGCTGCCCGAGCATGTCTGCAGGGCCGGAAGGGCGAGGGAGTGCACCCAAGGGAAATCCTTGCTCTGTGCCCAGGGCATGGCCATGCCCATGCAGAGCTGGGTTTTCAGGGCTGTCTCCATTCCTGCTCAGATGTCTGTGTCAGTGAGGGCTGCATGGAGGCATAAGCAGCATCTCCAAAACCCTACAGAGAGCTGTGAGTTCCCCTGGAAATGGTGCAGGGTAATACCTGAAGAAGTGGGGCTATTTCTGCCCTTGTGCTGTGGTATCTCCACTCTTTTAACGGTGCAAAAGGCAACTCACTGTAAGAAAAAAAGGTAATTTTTACAGCCCTTGTACACCCTGCTCCCGATGCTGGGAGGAGATGACCTTTCCAAGAGCCCCACTGGCAAAGCAGCCCTGACGCTCTGCTCTGGGCTAGTGGGAGCCAGGGTTCCATGGCACAGCCAGCAGCTGGGGTTGGGTTATTTGAGTTAAAATTTGAATTATTTGAGGTTATTGGGCTACCAGATGAGTTACCTTTGGTGATTTTCACACCAGCCACATGCTCCATGCTGCCTCAGCAGCCATCGCAGTCTCTGCCACAAACGTGCTGTGGGTTAGGGAGCACTGCAGAGCCAGAACAGCTCAGCAAAGCAGCAGTGCACATTTAGTGTGACTCTATCTATTTATAAGAGGTTTTTTCCTCCCCAAAAACTCCTATGCTGAGGAGCATGAAAAGGCAGGAGGCAGACATGCCTCCTCATCTCCCTGTGCAGCTGGAGAGGCTCAGCCTGAGGGGTCAGGGCCTGCACCCAGAGCTGGGGCTCCAAAAACCCCTGAAAAAAAAAATCCTGAAAAAAAAAACCTCCAAAACTCCCAATTTCCTTTTGCATTCCTATTTTACATCACCAGTTCCCCTGCACAAGTGCAACAGAACTCCCCAGCTTTTCCAAATACCATACCATTGCAAATCCTGGTTTTGGTGGTCTGTGTGGACAGTCAAGGGAGGGAGGATGCCCCTTGTTATTTTACAGTCACAGCAATGCCCTGAAGGCACAGTCTCAGCCTGATTTGAGCACAAAGGATCAACTTTGTTTTAGTTGTTTAGTTCAGGTCCTGTATGATCTGCTGAAATACCAAGTGGTTAATCAGAGATCAGCTATTGCACATTTGTATTTCATGTTCAACCCCAGAGTGGTGGCCTACTGACAGGACATCTGGAATGCAAGGAGTCTCTTTGGACACAGACACAGATTTAACTGCGTGTTGGCCAACTCCACAGAAGAATTATGAAAAATCAAAAACGGGTACAAATGTGAGAAAAAGCTGTGGAATTACATGTCTCACCATGAGTGACATGGTGAGGCTGGTGAAATAGAGCTTTCAGCCTGAGCCAATGTATATTTTTCAGCACACTCTCAGATACTACTGGCTATAAATTATACTTGTGCATATGTATATATACACACACACATATACATTTAAATTGTCATAGTACAAACCTAGAACCACTTAATTAAGGATTATAGGCTGGCTCTAGATTTATAATAGTCCTTTTAGGCTAAAATGATGATACTCGCATGAATTTGGACTCAGGCCTTTTATTTTTTAAGTGTTATCATCTTGGCCTCTTGGGCTGATAATTTTCTCACTTGAATTTCCAAGAAAGTATCCAAGTTTAAGCAAGATCTGAACAAGTCTTCTGAGCTGTCACCTTGGGCATATTCATACATTTACTTCATCAGCCACTTATGCAATCTCTTTGGGCCTTCACTCCAAAATGCAAATCCCAGTTCTAACTTACTCTTTAGTAAGTTTGAATTTCTCACTTTGAAATGCAGCTTTAGCTTGAGTAATGTTTATTCTTACATGCCAGCTCTCCTGCTCACACCAGTATCTCCTGAGGTGTAAAAAGCTGTTTGCATGTTAATGCAGCAGAGCCAACACAGCTGGGTGCTCTTTCCCCTAAAACTTCCTCAACAGGCTGCAGTGGGTTAAGGGCAGCAGAGTTAACTCAGCACCTCTTTGTCCCAGCTGACAGCAGTCACCACACTGTTCTTGCAAACATCCAACTACTCCCCTTGACCCAGACTCAGTTCCCAAAGCTGGAGTTGGGAGCAAAACCAACTATCTTTCCACTTCCAAATCAATCAGGGCACAGGAATCGTTAAAAGCTAATCTGTGCCAAGACCCATAATGAAATGCTGAAGTCATTTATTTTTCAGATAAGTAACAAAGAGAAGGTGAATTTCCTGTTAATACTTCATCCTTGCCCAAGGGCTGTCTCAAGAACCAGGGGATCTTTTCTGTGTGGGAAGGAGGGAATGAAGAGTTTAAAAAGCAACCAAGCCAGCAAGGGTGGAAGATCAGTTGAGTTAAACTTTTGTGCCTCCACCAGGTCCTGGGGGCAGAAGCTCTGCCCTGGGCAGGGGTGGCTGTTGGATCCAGGTTGGGCAGGGAAATTCCACCCCTTGGCCTGGACATGGGCCAGCTTTTCAGACACCATCAAGGCTAAACAATGGAGGCATTTCCTTGTTATTATTAGGGCTGCAGGAAGAGATTGTGAATTTAGTCAGAGATGATTTAGCAGCCTGGGGAGCCCCTTTGGTGCTGGGATTCAGTAACCCCTGAGGGGTTGCACCAATCCATACGATCTCTGTCTCCTGTGCAAGGCATTGCAGAATGCAGAGGTTCACCACAGTGGCAGCAGTGTTTATTCAGGCAAGGATTTTAGGACACAAACACAGCAGCAGCCAGTGGGCTGGCACCAGGACTGGCACTGGCTCTAACTGAGCTGGTTTGCTCTTTTCTTCCCTGACGAGGCTCCTACAACACCAAGCTGCTGCAGGTTTGGGAGCCTGGAGAGTCCTCTGAAAATATTACACTTCTCACAGCTGAGAAGACTTAGCTATTTATTAAGGAAGAATTTAGATGACTGACATATTGTCATTTTAGGACCTTAGCAACAGTCTGCTGAACCCAACAGAGAGACTGACATTGTCCTGAGGAACTCTGGGACCAGAGTTGACAGAGAGGGAACCCCAAGAGCCCAACAGCAGGAGCTGCTGCCCCAGCCAGAGCTGTGTCAGTGAGGTTTGAATAGGGATACACCTAACCCAGAAAACTTTTGCCCACATTATTGTAGCTGCTTCACCTAATGTGCTGGTGAAGGAACCCCTCACACCAGAGCAAGAAGAGCAGTGACTGGCACAAACAAACAGGGAATTTAAGTGGGAGTTTACCTTACTTTTCTGAATAGGCAAACTGAACACACTAAGTTAAGGTCAAAACTTTTAGAGCCGGTACTTTCCACAGTATCTATAAAATACTTAGCCAAGGAGGGAAAAACACTGCTGATTATCTGCTCCACCCCTCCACTCAACTTGTTTCCCTTTCCCTGTAATGTTTGAAAACAAATGAGCCAGTGTGATTTCACCAGAGTGCTTCAAATATTAAACAATCTGCTGCTCACAGCTAATAAGGAAGGAGCCTGGCCAAAAAACCCTGCCTGTTTGTTGACAGCCCTGCCCTCGTGGAGCCAGGAGGTAGCAGCACTGAACAGAAATCTTGAGAAATGTTGGGAAATGTTGGGAATTGTGCAAACCAGGACCGTTCTGACCTTTAGTAAAACCTTGTTGGAGGTATCCAGAACTCACCTGCCAAAACCAAATCCCTTACAACTGAGGAAAAGACTACTTTAATGCACTTTGAAATATCCCATGATTCTGAGGTTTTGTTTGCCTTGGGTGTAGAGAGTTTCAGTTCTGTTTTCTCTCTGGTCTACCTTGAGCAGTAATCATGAAATTAAACAAGTCCAGCTGGGCAAGGTTGCCTGGTTTATACACTCTTTTACAGCCTTTATCAGGACTAACAAGAAATTATGAAATGTTGCAAACAGCACACAGCCAGAGGTATCTTGCTCCTGGCATTGCATTCTTTAAAAAACTGTTCTTCCACGAAATGCCTGTAATTTCAGCCTTTTTTCATAGCTGGGATTTAATGTCTCAGGTATTTAGTATGTTTGCATGCAGCACAGCATGCAGGGCTGGAAATGCAGACCCTGGGTAAAAGAAAATGTCTCCTTTCTCCAGCCTGGTCTGTTTTAACTCTGCAGAGGTGCCAGCCTGTCTGTGCTCCATCACCTCACTGGAGACACGTCATGCAGACATGTCACCACTCCGTTGGACTTGTCCAGATTTGTCTTTCTTTCTCATGCTGTTAGATTTGTCTTTCTTTCTCGTCCTGTTATTTCTCCTGCCCTTGTTTCTTTAGGCATTTGTTTTCTTTGGAAGTACTTTCATGGTGGCAGCCACAGGTGAAGAGGAGGTTCAAACTGAGGGTGACAGGGATTTCTCTGAGGTCTTTGCAATAAAGTCTTGCAATGGTGTGTTCCTACTAGATGTTAAAGAGGTATGTATTTAAAGTGTTTTGTGAACTATTTATATGACTAATAATCTCACCATAAAGAAGGCCATAAGTGAATTGAGAGGCACAAGTATAAGGCATTTGTGGATTCTCAGTCTCACTGATAAAGCAAATAATCTGGGTTTGCACTGTTAATACCATTTCAGGCTTTCTTATCAGAAACCTTTTTCCCCCAGAATATTTTCACAGGGAAAGAACTACAGAAATGTCAGTGCTATGCTCAGCAGCAGTGCTTTCCAACTTGCAAAGAATTTTGCTTTTCTTTGGTCACGTATTTTAATTTGGGAATGAAGAATGAGGGACATTTGCACTCTCAGTACTTAGGTTTGGTCCTTGCAAGATATCACCAGTGTGACTCTCAAGCCCATGCTCCCTGCTGAGGTGTGTAGGGAGGAAGGATCCAGATGCCCACATCCCATCTGAGCTGCCTCTCTCTGCTTTTCACCACAGACCAACTTTGTTTATGTGAAATGTAGTGTTTACATAACAATTTGAGTTTACACACAAATATTTTCCATGGTGCAGCAAGCCAAACACATTACCTAACAACATTGTTCAGCAAATATTTTGAAGCCTGAAAAATATTTGCTCATTTCGAGTTTAAGTTTAGACCATACTCACCAGGAAAAGTCAGGTGAGGCTTTTCAGCATGGTGACATCTTCCTTTTTTCTCTTACACAAACAGGAATGCTCATTCCAATTAATGCAGTCTTTGGAGAAAAATAAAATCTGTATGTGAAATCTAATAGCACAGGTAGATCTGCAGGAATTAACAACATGAAGGAGAACATTGTCAAGCATGTAATGATATTTTTTTGTATGTCTGCTACAGCTAATGCTTTTAATTGTATTTTTCACTTTAATTCTAGTAGCCAAAGGCACGATACACAAGGCAAATAAATGACAGGACCATTGGCATGTCCAAGTGCTTCTTCTCCATGTAAATAAGGCAGACAGCAAATATGAGTTGAGAAAGGAGATCGCTGTGTTGCAGCTTAATTCACTCCAGATTTCATCAAAATCAATTTTACACTGCAGGATGGAAAAACAGGTCTGGGAAATGCATTGGAAATGTCAGGAGGGAAGGGAGCCAAGGAATCTCCCTCCCACGTTAACGTTTCACACAAGTGTGAGAAAGCTTTGTCAGCAGAGGGATGCGGAGAAAACAGAGCAAGACTGCTGGGTGCAGCTCTCCATTCCCTGCGTGCCTGAGGAGCTTTACTCAGAGATTCTTCTGTGACTACAATCGGTGAAAGGCTTTTGAAACAGAAAGGCATTCCTACCAACCTGACTGCAGCAACAGATTCAATTATCCCTGCCAGCTGGGTTTTTTCAAGACATCAGCCCTGCAAGCACAGTGGAGGTGAACTATCTCAGCGCTTCCATCGCTGCTGCTCAGCTTGTTCTAATGTACCCAGGGAGCTGCAAAGAAATGATTTTGACTGTAAGCCCTTGAGGGCTAAGATTATCTCTATAGGCTTAGACAAATACACAAACACATTACCAGAGCTTTGTTTTTAAGTCCATCAGAGCTGAAAGGTGAAATACATAAAAAGACAAGTACTTTTCCTTGACTTGAAGGTTTTCTCCTGTTTCATCTACAAGTCCAGCCAGAGTAAATAACTTCTAAACTGCAAATAGTCATTAAACTTAAAACTCAAGGAACCCTTGGCAACACTTCACCTGTTTTTTTAAAGCATTTTTTACTAACTATAAAGGAAAGCATGTCTGTATTTGGCTTCTTCACAGATTATTTGGCCATCTAACCCTGCAGTGATACAGTTGATCACATCCAGTTTTGGAAAACCACACTGTGTTGAGAAGAGTATTTCCAGGCTGTGAGCCATAAAATGAGCCTGTTCCTGCTGCAGTTCATGAGGCTTTTGCTGTGAATTGTAACGAGGGCAGGCCCACATCCCATGCAAGGTCCCAAAGACACTCACATATATTTCATACCAAAAACCATCAGCTGTGAAAACAAAACATTTGGTGGAACTCCAGTCAGGGAGCAAACTGCCAAAAGAAATTATTCTCTGCTTACATGGAGCTGTTTGCATTTCTTGTTTTGCTCCATGGGCTGGCCCAGGGCAGGACAGGTGAGTGCAGCTGGGAGGCAGTGGGACAAAGCTGAGTGACAGAACAGACCCTTTGCAGAATCCACAAGCCACTTATTGGCTTTGCTGCAGGAAAAGGTTGCACCCTAACATTGCAGTGCTTGTTCCAATAGACCCCTCACTGTATTCCTGAAGGGCATGACATTTTCCCCCAATAATCCCATTAGCTGGGTGAGTTCCCAGCATAATTTATGCCTCTGGGAATCTTGCAGGGATCACTCCTGTCCCTGATATCTCAGGGGTGAGCTCTGTGGTGACTTCATCACCTGCACATTTACAATTTTCAGCTCAGGTCAGTGTCACACCAAGCACTTATTTACAGTCAAAAAGGAGGTGTTAGAAGGGATGGAAGGCAGATGTGTTTATCCAGTACCAGTGATTTCATAACAAGAAAGTCATAGCAAGTCATGACTGGATTATCTCAGCTGCCAGCAGCACAGCCCAAGCTGAATTCCCTCCACTCAGCATGCTCACAGCACTGAACTGAGCCACAGCAAGGCTAAACTGCCATGTCTAGGAGAAATGCTTCAGAAACATATTACATATATATGTGTATGTATATATATGTGTGTATATATATGTATATATATATATATAATTTTTTTTTTCCTTTTGAAAACTGGATTTCAAAAGTAGATATCACATACCTTAAAAACATTTGTGCTCCTTGGGGCACGAAGGTTCAGTCTGTGCAGTCTGGGAAAACATTCAGCTCCATGATATAACCACTGGCTGACCTTTTTGCTGCTGCTGCCTGTGTCAGGATAAAGTACAAATCCTTCTGCAGCTACACAGATCTGTCAGCATTGATAGTGCTGGGTGAACAAGTAGTGTCTTAATCTGAGCACAACCTAAAGCCTTTCTATTTACTTCAGATAAAGCTTCCTGCACCTCAACATTTCTGCTTAGAAGATAAATATCTTGTCTAGCATCACCCAACTCTTACACCCCGTTTACTTCCTCTTACAAGACTTTTACACTCAGCTGTAACAGCTGAGACTCCACCAAAATGCAGAAATTAGGTGAGAAACTTTGGAAGCCAGGTTGGATATTACACCTTCTACCAACATAAAACTGAGAAAAAGAAAGAGGTGAATACAAGATGTTTTACAAGAACTGCAAATTTTCCAGGTCAGTGTAAATACACATTAAATATACATCAAACCTCTGCTGCAGGCTGTCAGAAACAGCAAAGTAACCTGACAAGAATTTTGGAGAGCTATATGCTTTCCAAACTGTGAACAGTATTTGCTTGGAAAATGAACATTCTCCACATTAAGAAAGTGTAGTAGCATGTGTTATACAGGTAAAACACATATTTGTCTCAACTACAGCAGAAGTTCATCTGGGGATGAATGTCATCAGAGAATTTAAAGCACAATAAATCAAAGGTTTGCTAATTGCACCAAACCAGGATTACCATCCACCTGGAGGAATTAGATCTGTAATATATACATATATTTGAATGTCTGTGTGCAGGCTTAGGTAGGAGTGTGCACAGAATAGAATAGACCTCTACATCCATACAGATATGGAGACTGCAGCTCTGGAGCAGCATCATGTTCAAGGATTATCTGATTAGTGGGGTTTTTAAACAGTCTGCTTCTCATTACATTCCTTCCCTGTGAAAAGAAAGCAGAGGTTTGTCCATGCCTCAATAATTCAGTCTGAAAAGACAATTCCCACAAAGTGCTCTTCAGGCATGAATTCTTCACAATCCTTCTGTGGGGGATTGGGTTCTGGGATTTCTCCCACCTGATGGTCTCTTTGAAGAGAGGGACACAGCGTGGAAGAAAAGCTGAATAATGTGCCTAAAGTCAGAGGAGAAACCTGACAAAGAGGCCAGCCTAGCTCTCAGGAGCTCTGAGCTGCCAGTTCTCCCCTTGAGTCACATCTCCATCAGTTCGATGCAGTCTACAGAAACACCTCCTCAGAAACAGGTGAATAATCAAGCACAGAATCACAAATGTTTACTTCTTAAAAAAAAAAAAAAAAGTTAGGTTTCCATCCCTTAAAACCCCAGTAAGAAGTTCAGAGCTCAGAAAAACCCAAAAGCAAGGCCAAGGAACACCAGATGTGTTCTCTTCAGACCTGCGGGGACATGTCAGCCTGTGGTGCTGAGGAGAGCGCAGCCATTCAGCCTTCAGCCAAACTTCCCAAGAAATCATGATGTCAGAGGGAATTTTTTTCCCTCTCCATGCACTCCATCATGAGCAGTGACAAGAGCTCAGGGCCTGTGGAGGCTGTTACAACAGGGCTGGCTCTAAGGAGGGCCATGAACAGAACCAATAACTCACAAATTTCTATCTAGTGGGACACGGGCGAGCACCAGCAGCTGCAGGTCACACTGCAGACACATTCCCCAGTTGTTGCATTCTTGCAAGTCATGACTAAACTTAGAGCATCACTGAACTGCTTTGTTCACGTGAAAATCTGGAGTTAAAATCACTATGTGACCTCAAGGAGCATACACAGCCTAAACCAGACCCACAGGAAGTCAGGATTACAAACAAGGAATGCAACCTACCCTTCAGGCCCCTCTTTTGATTTGCAAAGTGCAAATGAAGCACAAGTCATTGGTTTTTTCCTACAAATCTTGCCTCTGGAACATTTTTATAAATTTGGGGAATTTCCTGTATTGCATTTTAAGAACCATACTCTGGAGACCCTGGCAGTCAGCTGGCTGCAATATTGCCTCTCTCTGATTGAAGGGGAGACTTGCAAGAGGAGGAGAGAGAGAGTTTATTAAACCTATTTTGATGTGCAACAGGTTCTTTTCTGAGTAAGGCAATGATGGCTCTGTGAATCAATGCCTCTGACCTTCAAAAAGATTCAGTGTTGAAGAAAACTTCTAACACAAAGAAACTTAAAATCTAAAGCTCAGTAGTTGCATCCAGCTTCTCTGAGTTATTTTTCCTTGTGACAGACCCAGCATCAGAATTCCCAAAGGCACCAGAATCAACCTGATTCCTGCAAGCCTGGTGCTGTTCTTGTTCTTTCGGCAACGTTGTTTTTAATGCTGGGAAACAGAGACCAGCCTCAGGGACATATTTAGCAGGGAGGGAGCATTGCTGATCCAAAGTCAGACTTGAATCTGGGCTGGCATCAGCACTGGTGCTATTGGGATGGGAGCCTGTTCCAACACAGCACTCAGTGGGGCAGGAAAGCTGGCACTGGCTTGTGGAGAGAAGGGGATTCCTGTGCCAGCTAAGGCAGATGCAGCATCAAAACCCACCTCAGGAGCTTCAATTCTGTAATACTGGGGCTTGGCTCAGCTCTTTCAAAACAAAAAAAGTGCCTCCTCAGCAGGCTGGAAGTGGTGCTTGGAAAGGGAGTTTGGACAAACCCTGTGTTCACATCTGCTTTTCTTTGTGGACTACAGAAGATAGAACTATCAAAGCTAGAAAAATAGAAATATGAAAGATACATTGCAGTAGGACCCACATGATGAACTTTAAAGTACTTATAGTGTAGCTAAAGCTGATAGATTAGGAAACACTTATAGTGTATCGTAATTAAGAAATAGCTTCTGATTGTGATAGCATGAATTATAACATCTGTATTGTCTCACCCTTCTCATAAGACTAAAAATAGAATAAAAGTTTTTTAAACTCCTCTCAATTATCCCATCTCTAAGTAAAACAAACAAACAAACAAACAAAAAAAAATCCAGGATTTCTTCATACCAAAAAATCTCCTCCTGCCAGCTTCCATCTCCTGCTGCCTCAGCCCTCCCCCAGACCTCAGCCCTACCCCTGACTAACTCAGATAATGCTGAATTCTTTGTGGGAATCTTCAAAGGGCTTTAATGCTTTGTCCTGCTAATGATTTGCAAGCATATTATCACAGCAATCTCTGCTATCCCCATGCAGCTATTGTGCTCCCTGGAGAATAAACGCCTGTGTAGCCATGCAAGGCAAGCACAAGAAAACAAACAGATTACTACTATAAATATTCAGGACATAATCTGATTTTCCATACCCGAACACAACCGTTTTCAGGACTGCCTGTAATTATTTCTGAAAGAATTTGATTCACTCTCAATGTGGCCACAGGTGGCAAATCTGAGCCTGCAGGAGGCATGGCAGCCTGGGGAGAGCTGCTGTGCATCTCCAGTTACAGCCTCTAGTGACCCCGAGACAATTTCTGAGCAAGGAAATAGGAAATGAACATAATAAATAGGCTATGTATGGGCTGTTAAAAATATTTCTAACTTCCTCCCTGTTTATATCTTGCAAGGACAACGAAGTTGCAGTTTCATAACCAAAAGGGCTAAAAAGGGTCTCACTAAATTAGCATCCCTTGTGGACACTTTATACGTTTTAAGTGATAGAAACTAAACAGCACCTCTTCCATGTGACAGAGGAGCAGTGGTGGTAAATGTTTCTTAAGATGGCACATTGAAGAAAAGAAAATAAAGTAGAGCTGAGCACTCTTTGGGTATTCGCTGCCAACAACTCTTGGGCAATCCTAATAGTCCCTCTGTCTGGACAGCACCTCACTGTCTTCTGCTATCCTGAATTTAAATAAAATCTGCATATCTATCAGCAATCAGCAGAACAGAAGCACTGGCAAACCGTGATGAGCTCTACAGCAGCCTCACTGCTCAAATAAAGATTGCAGTTTCACTCTCCATTCTCCTGTTTCAGGAGGTGGCAGTGAGTTCAAAGGTCTGATGTTAAAAATGCACATCTCAGGACATGCACAGCCAAGCCAAAGGTGCTTCCCCAGGTGCATTTTGAGCCTCCCTGAAGGATCTGTGCCCCCTGCATGAGGCAGATGTCCTTTACACAACTGGGTGCTGGCAGGGAGTGACAGCAGCACATTTTTTCCACCTGGGTGGGAAGCTGAGGTGGAAAGAGGTGTGTGAGGGGCTGACCTATTTTCCCAGCCTGTTCACTTACAGGCAGCTCAGGCCATAGCCTTGGATGGGATTTCTCACCCTTCCCTGCACCTCCTCACCTCTGAAGGAGGTCAGCAAAACCCTCCATGAGACCACACTGCAAACCTGTCTGGGGAACTGAATTTTTCTTTCAAAGGCGGTGAAAAGAAGTGGGAGCTGTAAATGGATATTGCCACTGGGGTGGCCAAACCACAGTTCGGGGGAGCTGCTGGTGTTTCTCTGGAGCTGTGTTTGCAGGGGCACAGGCTATCCTGGTCCCTGGAAATCACTGCAAGGTGTGGCTTGTAGCCACACAGAAACTGAAAGCATGGTCAGCAGGGGCTCTGTGGGCCTTAGAGGATGTTGCAGCTAAACATTAAGCTGCTTGGAACAAAGAAAAGGAAAACAAAACCAGTTATAATCTCACTGGAGGAAATAAACATTGTGTTTCTCATAAATAGTGTTTTTTCCCCAAAATGACTGTTTTGTAACAGGTAGAATTTTCCCTACTAATCTCTTTGACAGGAAAGTTTCAGCAGCCTGAAAAGCACTCATTAAAACTTTATGGCAGGGGTCATGAGAAAGCCATTCATCGACTCTTTTCCTTCAAACCATCAACTTAAAAGAAACCAGCGCCTGAAGATGAGCCAGCTCCAACCTCTGCACTGACAAAAACACTCAGGAATGGCTAAGGCTGATGCTGGCTGGGCAGCTGAGCCCTCCTCATGGCCAGGGAAGGGTGATCCTCAGCCTGGCGCTGGCTCCCACCTCTCCTTGCACTGGCCTGGCCTTGTGAGCTCTTCATTGACCCAGTCCTTGTTGCCAGCCCAGCAGAGAACTTCCCAGTGCTTTGTGGGAATAATGAGCTGAACTGGCTCTGATGAGCACCAGAGCTGATCCAAGGTAAGCAGCAAGACCACGGAGCCAGGAACAAGATGGGAAGAAGGCAGAAGTGGAGCTTTTTTCCTTTGAGAAGGGGTGAGCACACCTACCACCTCAGTGCATCTCCTAATCATCTCTCCCCATTTGTGCTTTGCCTGGATAGATGGGCATCATATCCTACCCAATTATCACATCCTGCTCCTGCCACTGACACCAGCAGAGGGGGAAAGTTATTTTTGTGAAGCCATATCATCATCTCCTGGTGTTTTCCTTTCACAGGACTGCATCTGCATCATTAAGGTCCATTTTTTAAAGTTAAGCCCTTGAGTCACACACCAGAACAATCTCTGTGCTGGGAATGGCTCTCTGCTGCCAATGTGATATTTCTTCTTTAGGTGATTAAGGACCTAATTGTCCCAAATATGTTACTGGACAGGAACCTTAGAGAAGACAAGGAGATAAAGTTCACCTGCCTTCAAAAGTCATAAAAAGGGACATATTCTTTTAAGCCAAGGCAAGTCCCTTGGTAATTATTTTAATTAAGTCAGTCATGGAGGTATTTTTACAATCTAACTGTGCTGAAGAACTATTTTAGTGGCTGATTGCAGTCATCAATTATTTTTCAAGTGCCCTTTGGTGATGATTCTTCCTAGTTATACAGAAATTACTTTTGCATTTATTATTTTAATGTAAACATTCAGTTTCAACAGTTCCAATTTTTTTCTTATCCCAAACCCCACAGATCCTTAACCATCTTAACCAGTATATACCCAAATCCCAGAATTATCCAGATTAAAGAAGTGCAAAATCTTACTCAGTCAGCTAATATTGGGATGAAACATAGACCTCAAGCTGTACTCCTGCATAAATATTTATGTCCATGTAGCTTTAATAGGGGCCCAAACATCTTCCCCAGCCTTCTCCGTGGCAATCTCTTGCACTGATTCTGCCAAAACATGTTTCCAGCACTCATCATTAAAAACTTTTGAAATTATTTTACTATTGCAAAATACTTTACAGGCAAGTCTGGATTACTATAATATCTGGGCTTATGTTTGAGCCCCCAGCACATACTTTTGCTCTATTTCCAGTCTTTCCACCTTCAACATAAAATCTGACTTTTTTTTCTTTTCCTTATTACATCTACAAATCTCTATAAACTTGAAAAAGGTCACCTGTATCAAGATGATGGCATCATATGGACATTTTCTTTGGCAGAAAAACTGTTTTAAGCATTTCCTTCTGTTCTTATCTGCCCTTATGCAGATTGTTGTGATTTTAGCTGTGTCCCTGTGGAGGTTTGGTGTTGCTGCAGTGAAAAAAATTCACAGAAAACCCAGAAGCAACACGAACCTTTTAAAAAGTGGGGGATTTACCCTTCCTCTGTGACCTCTGTGACCTGGCTCCTCTGCAGACGTGGGGACAGAGGGGATTTGCAAAGCTTCAGACCCACTGCAGGACCCTTGAGCTCACCCTTCATGCCATCTCTCCCTCCCTGGTCATGTCTCCTTTTCCCAGTTCAGAAACTGTGGCTACACCAAGGATGGTGCAGAATTTGAGGGGCTTGTGTTTCCAGCTGTAGAAAGACCCAGCAACCCTCAAAGCCCACCTGGAATCCCCATCCTAAGGGGAGGATTCCTGAATCCAGTGCACTTTGGTCTGAGGAGTCACCTGGAACAAAGAAGGATGATACTTTGATAAGCTTCAAAGCACCTTGGTGCAATCTCATTCCTTCCAAGTGTTGAAATCTTTTATTTTCAGATGGCTTTCATTTGCATTGCCTGAGCCACCTTTCTGGTTAATGAATTACTTAAAAATTCTGTGACCAGAGCACCACCGTTGTGGTGGTGTTCAGACAAATAAGAGTAATGAGTGAACAAAGTTGGAAACGAGTTGGGAACGTTTTGCCTGCTAAGATATGAAAAAGTCTCTAGGGTTTGTTTGGGGGAGTAGTCATGTATTAAGTTACATCTTAGGGCTAGCTAAAAATTAATGGAAAGAGACAAGTGGTTACTCAGAATGAGCAAATTGATTGCTGTGTAGCAATCACTAGCTCTTAAACCAGTGAGTTTTTTTTAAAGCAAATGTTATGTTCTCTACTTTAAGATTTTTTGCATTAGATATTTATTGTCAGGAGCTTTTTCCAACTTCCTTTCCAAGTAAATAAGGAAATCTGCTTCAAAGAGCCCAGGGAAGTGCTTGTTATACAAGTTTTGCTAATCAGTGTTAGCTTTAAGTTGAAAATCAGTGAGAAAAAGCAAAAAAATCTTGGTCCAAGAGTAAATATACTGCAGCTCGATGAAGTACACTGCATTTTGCTTTTAGTTAAATATTGTTATAGTTATAAATGTCTTTTTTCAGTTAAATATTACACAACTTTGGAGTAGGAATGATGAAACTGAAATGCATGCCTACCCAGGAGACTGCTTTGCTTTCTATTCTTCCTTGAGCTCTTTCTGTTTACTGAGTTTCAGTGCTGTACAAGCACAAGAAAACATCTTGCATCTAGCCAAATTTGCCATCTGTTATCAGTTCCATATCAATTCAGTCTCTGTTCTTGTAGCAAACTGGCCCAGAGCTGTTTCAATGCTCTCTTTGGCAGTAGCTATGGGAAATTTCTGCTCCCTGCCCTATAATCACCCATTTTCAGGACAGAAGGCAAATGCCTAATGACAGTTAGGTGTCAATGAAAATACCAGCTGGTCACCAAAGATGCAGATACACAAAATTCTAATATAATGCCTCCAATTGATATTTATACAGTACCTTTATAACATAAAGCTCGTGTATTGTTTATCACCACCCTGATGTGATTGGCATATTCACCACAGTGAAGGTTTCCTTCTAGTTTTGCTCCAATTAACTGATAACCAAGCAATCTCCACCAGGAATTCAAGTTCCTCCTGTCCTGCAGGGGTTCCACTGACTTGTGTTTCCCACTCACAAGCCTCTGGACAGCCTGAGTGGGAAACACTTGTGAGTGGGAAACACAAGTTTCCCATTTGTGTTACCTGTGTTAGAGCATTAACCCTGACTCACCTGGCTAGTCCCTGAGCCAGCCCCCCTGAATTCACAGCTGTCAATCTGAAAAGAACCACATTAAGGTGGTACAGATACTCCCACACTGAAGGATTTAAAAGTATTTCTTGTGTGAGAGTCACTGCATGCCACTCCCAGAAATTCCCTCCGCATCCCTCACTCAGGGTAAAATGGCCCCAGTATTCATGGCTGCATTCTCTTCTTCTTATTCTCTATTTTTTACACTAATCACAGAGATGGAAGACTGAGCAGAGGAGTTTTTCTGGCTACTGGCATGAAGCCTTTCAATAGACATAAATGAAACAGTAGAAGAATGTTTGTGTAGTAGTATGTAGAGTGAAATATGCAGCACTTGCTCAATCATCCAGGAGCTGGATCCACATCCTATAGATCAGAGTCCACGATGTTTCCCAGGGTCCTCAGAACAAAGCAGCCACCAGGCAGTCCCAAAGCTTCCCCAGCAGCAGGACACAGAGTAAATAAGCCCAGAAAGTGGACACACAGCAATGGGTATCAAGTTTTATGTCACAGTGATGCTTTTGTAGCTGCAGATGCAGACAAAGCTCTTCCCCACTGCCATTAGTGTGCTCTCATGGGGGCTGTGCTGATAGAAATGCAAAATCCAATCCACATAACCTCAACACAGATTAAACATGTTGTAGGTGAAACCAAACTATGACAGCAGGAAAGCAGATTCTTCTGGACATAACTGAGAACTTAATTCACTCCATGGTTTTTTCAATGGCAAGAGAAGACATAGCCCTGGTTTGCTGGGAAGAGGCTTCTTGGAAGCACAAATCATCCCCACCTGCTCCTCCCCAGTTCCTCTGCATCCACAGCATTTTGCTGCCAGCTGGGAGAGCCCATCTGAGAAGTGCCCTGGACGTGTTGCCAGCAGCACAGAGGACTGTGAATGGCAGATTCCCTCAGCAAGGAAACACAAATTTCCTTTATTTCTCTACCTATAGCCTTGTTACTGATTTTAATATGTCCCAGGAAGAATCTGTAACCCAGATGAAGATAGACAGGTATGTGACAGATGCTTTGCTGAGAAGAAGCCTCAAAAAAAATGTAATTTCTCTGCATACACAACTGGCACCCTAAAGAGAAATATTTGTCTTCCATTTTTAGTGGAGTTTAAAAGCACTTACCTATGGTAAAGAAAATCAAATTTCATGCTTCAAGGCTTAAGTTGATTGCATAGCAAGGCTTTGCTGTATGCCAGAGACAATTCTTCCTCTCTGAAATGTTGTGGAGGCAGATGGATGTGTTATGGACCTCTTCCCAGCTCCCTCCAGAGCTGAGATTGCAATGAACCTATTTCAACATTATCATTTTGTTAGTGTAACACAGAAAAAGACTTGAAAGCATCTATAAATATTCCCTTTGCTCCCCTAGCCAGGGAGCATCATCTATGCTTCACACAAGACTGGTTGTGTCACAAGGGAACAGCCACAAGGCCAGGTCCAGCTTTGGAATCTGCAGTTGAAAGAGTTGCTGCTACTTCAGGGATCTCTGGGGAATACAGGAAAGCAGAGCCATGTGTCCTTGCAATGAATATATATGTTGTTGCAATGATAAAGTCCTTTCCATTATTCCAAAATGACATATTCAGAAACTTTTCTTTAACCAAAACCCGTCACTCTAAGACAAACAGAATTGTTGAAATGTGAGACCTTTCTGTCAAACAGAAACCTCTGTTGTGGTATTACATATCATAGTTAAAGCAATGACACAGAATTGATTTATGTTAAAAAAATCCCACTGTGGGAAGGAATTTTGAGTCAGGGCACCTTGGTGAAACCAGCTGTATTCATTCAGTGGGTAACACGTGGGTGCTTTCCTGGGATGTGCCTCATGACAATATCTGGTGCTTGAAAGTGAAAGAAGTTCTAGTGTTAGGACAAGTGGGAATGGCTTCAGATTCAAAGAGGACAGAATTAGATGGGATATTGGGAAGAGATTCTTCCCTGTGAGGGTGATGAGGCCCTGGCACAGAGTGCCCACATCACTGGGAGTGTCCAAGGACAGGATGGATAGGGCTTTGTAACAACCTGGGGTAGTGGAAGGTGTCCCTGCCCATGGCAGGGGTTGGAACTGAATGAGCTTTATGGTCCCTTCCAACCCAAACCATTCAGTGATTTTATGATAGTAAATGTCTCAAAGAGAGATTTCATAATGAGCACACAGAAGGGACAATGTACTTTTGCAAGTGCCCCTATATAACTGACTAAAGTTAAGAACCAACCTAAAATAGACACAGTATATTAACAGGCAAAAGGTATTTATTTTTAGTTAAGTATTTTCTTAACCAAAATGGAGAGATCCAAAGTTAGATCTGGAATACTGTTTCTACAGCATTTTTGGACATGATTGTGGCATGTCCATCCAAGATAGTGCCTGCTCTTTTTATCAAATCCACTGCTTGGGAAATTAAAAGAGAGATGTCAGGACTGGCTAATTTAATTCACAGGTATGTTTTGGGCCAGCCAAACAATTGCAGTTGTTTGTGTAACGCCACAGGCCAAAGGCTATTGCACTGATAAATAGATCCTGATCCCCTGACAGTACAAATCAGCATGAACTCATGGATTTGAGATGGTTTACAAGTGACAGTAAAAGATGAGGTCGGAATTTGGCACAGGGACCATGAAGGAATAAGCAAACCACAGGAGCCAGATGTGATCTGTCCAGCACATGTGCAGGGCTCAGGAGCACACTGCAAGGTTAACCCTGTGCTGCCTGCCTAACTGGGGGGCTTGGCAGGCTGAGGCTGTTCATGAGCTGTGCCCTGAAGCTGAGCGTGGCACTGCCCCAGAGATGAACTGGGAGGCTGCAGAGGTGGGAAGGAACTTCCCTCTCCCTTCAGGAAGGAGAGGAGACAGGAATTTCCCACTGTGCTCTCAGAGCCAAACAGGCAGCACCTGCATTCTGGGAACTATAGCTGGAGAAGCAAAGTGCAAACCAAGAGCAGCATTCAGGTGCTGCTGGGGGGAAGGAAGAACAGCTTCATTCCCTCTCTGCAGCTACAGCACTGTGTAGTTCACATGTTCTCATGCTGTGATAAAAACTCAGCCCCTTTTACTGCTCAGCAGAGAAATCAAAGTCAAGAGCTGCTACATACCAGAAAGTCAGCTCTGCTTTGTCTGCCTTGGAAAGCATCCTCTCTGAAAACATCATCACCCCCATCCTTGCAATCATTAAGGAATGGGGAACTGAAGGACTTTTCCAAGTCACTCTTCCTTCATTTTTACACATTTCCAGAGCCATTTTAGCCATTTTACATTCCTACTTGCCACACTGCTGGGGACAAGTGTGGCAGGTCCCCTGCCAGTTGTTTCCTTGACATGCCAAGTGACACATCCTAAGTCCACAGAACAGATTAAGGTTTATCTCTAATTAAATGGCTCACTGAGTAAGCGTTAACAGGATGAAGGAGCAAGTATCAGAGGTTTTGTTGGGGACATGCCCTGGTCTAGCACTACACAAACACACATGACTTGGTTCTGTTTAAAAGTATGCTAACACCATTCCTTCCCACTGGTGTCAATGCCCCAGCTTTACTGTGGCAAAATTTCATCAAAACACTAATTTTCAACTCTTGGAACCTTTAAAATAAATTATTTTCCGTATAAATTTACACTTATTAGAGACAAAAAATAATTCTGGAAAAGTGAGCATTGAAAGTAGCAAAAATTTTCCAGTGCATTCAATGCTGGAAACGGTTGGAATTTCACTTTTGGAATATCCTGTCAGTGTGGAAAAAAAACAGATCTTAAATCTTCAGAAAGATAGTGATCTCGTAATTTTTTTAAGAGACGGATTTGAGTGTGCTTTTCCCATTGCTCTTTTCAAATCATACTTCATTAATTTTGCTTTGCAAGACTGGCACTAATTAAATAAGTATTAAATCAGAAATACCCATGGAGGATTTAAATGATGGGTCAGGGGGACACAGACCGTGCCTGATAGAGGGCAACAAATAAGGTCTTGAAAAAAATCTTTCCTCAGTTGGTATATTAACCTACAAAATAATTCTGTTGAAAAGAGAAAGCCTTGAAGGGGCTGGAAAAAGACAGAATCCAAGCCAACTCCTCATTGTAAACAAAAGTTCCCTGTAGTGTCCTAGTTCTCTTTCACTTTTGTTTCTATTCTTTTTGAAAGGAAACTCCCTCAAATGAGATAGGACCTCCCTAAACAACTAGAATGAATAAAGTATCAGCAGATAATTATGGATTTGGTTATAACCCAGACTGTGGGAGGTTAAGGAATCAGAACCCCAGGGAAAGTTAATGGACACACCCTAAAGCAAGGACAAGAAGGAGCGTTAGAGGTTTGAAAACCAACCAAACCAACCTCAAAGTGCCATCAGATCAAGAAAGCTCAAAATGTACCTGATGTCCACGTACTGTGCCAATTATCGTGTCATGACCAGGGTGTAGAAGCACTGGCAGCACTGGCAACTCTTGGCACTGATTTTTAGCTCACAAGCACCTTTCTGTGATGGTTCAGCTCCACAGGAGAAGCTGCAGAGGATAACACATGGATAGGGCAGCTCAGGAAGGACATGGACCTATTGGACTGATGCTCAGAAGGCTGGAGCACCTCTCCTGTGAAGAAAGGCATTGATTCAGATTCGGTATAAGAAAGAAGTTATTTACAATGAAAAGATTTTTACACTTAGGGTGGTGAAAAACTGGCACAAGCTGCACAGAGAAACTGTGGATGCTCCATTCCTGGAAGTGCCAAAGGCCAGATTGGACAGGGCTTGGAGCAACCTGGCATAGTGGAAAGTGTCCCAGCCCATGGCAAGGGGGTTGGACGAGCTGAACTTTAAGGTCCCTTCCAACCCAAACCAATCTGTGATTCTAAGATTCCACTACACATCTTGAACTCGGGAAACTCCGTGCCTCTCTGCGCACACAACCAGAGCCTTAACGTCTTTTAAAAACCACCTTCCACCATTCTCTGGTGGCAAACTCTCAGGGAGGGTTTGCTCGGAGATGCTCCAGCAGCAGCTGAGAGCAGCGACCGCACACTTCAGCGACGATCCCGCGCTGCGGGGAGGCGGAGAAAGCGGCGGGACCCGGGAGGGCAGGGAATGGAGGGCGGGGAACCTGGGAGAGGAGGGCTGAAACAGGAGGGAGGACTAAAACAAGAGAGGGAGGGCTGGAGCAGAGGGGCAGGGCACGGCCGAGGGAGCACGCCCCGCTCCATCCATCCCCGGCGGGGCGGGCTGAGCGCCGCGGCCGTCGGGGGCCGCATTCGCCGCGGGACAGCGGCCGTGAGCCCCCGGAGCCCCCGGAGCCCCCGGCCGGCCCTGCCGCCGCAGCCAGCCCCAGCATGCTGCCGGCGGGCGGCCCCAGCCCCGCGCAGACCTGCGGGGCCGTGCTGGTGGGCGCCGTGCTGCTGCAGTCCGTGTGCGTGGCCGTCACCTTCCTCTACTTCACCAGCGAGCTCCGACAGGTCTGTGGGGGCTCGGCGGCGGGGGGAGCCGCGCTGCCCGCTCTGTGCCCCGGGACAGGCCGCTCGGGGCCGGGGGGATGCGGGCAGCGGCGGCAGCAGCATCCCGCGCCCCGCGGAACGAGTCCGCTCGCTGCGCTTGGTCCGCAGCGCGGCCGTGCGCGGGGAAAGGAGCTCCGAGCCGGGCCGGACGCGGTGCCAGACTCGAGCCAACAAAGTCCGGCGCTTTCGCAGGAAATGTGTTTCTCGTTAGGGCGCAAATTCGCCGCCTCATCACTTTGTGCGGTGCGGGAGGGATGGGTGGAAGAGGCTCTGTCAGGCTGAGGAGGGCTGGGGAAAGCTCAAGCGCCTCGTGGATGCTTCCTGTAGATAATACATGGTTTTAAGACTGTGACTAATCCTAAAGGAACTGTACCAGACGGCAAACACCGCTGCATTCCCCAGAGTAATTTATAACATACCCACTGTATAGTCTAGATGCTTTGGTCTCCTTGCAGCCACCCTTGAGGCCTGGCAGCTGCTGCTTAACTCTTCCCTCTTCTTGGAAAAGATCATTTGCACTCCAAGAAGGTTGAATTTAGTCCCATGTTTGTGGCCCTGCTTTTCAAGGACCACTTGTTATTCAGGGTTTCCATGGTCTTACCCCACATTGACTGTCCTGCTTTAAGTTGTGCCTGGATGTTGTTACTCCTGGCACACAGGTAAACCTACCTGCAGGTAAGTGTTCTGTACATGTACAGCTTCAGAAAATATTGCATAAATGTAAGTTATTATTGTATATAAGCACTCAGTGATACATAATTAATTACAGTATTAATAATAATGTAGCTATGCATATTATGCTATATATGCATTTACTCCACATTAGATTTAATAGGTGAAGTATTCTGAGATGTCAGAGTTCTCTGTGAGGCAAAGGGTGTGCAGTGTTCTGCAACAGGAGCCAATGCTCATACTCTTAAAATATATAAAACAGATTTTCCTGCTGAATTTATAGCTGTCACTGTCCAATGGGGGAGTCACAGAAATGTGTTTACTTTATAAGATCAGGTTAGATGATTGCTAATGAAGAAAAATATGTAAAGGCATCCTCCTTCCCTCATGTACACAGTTCAGAGTCCCTTGCTAACAAACATGCCAGTCTAAGTAATTAGTAACCACATTTATCTTTTCCTTCCTTCTATTCAAACATGTACACCTGGGACACAACTACATCCCAGGGACTTACCCAAAATACAACTCACCGTTTCTGAAGAATAACAAGCCTGCATTTGTTGTGTAGGGTTAAATCTGTCCAAACTGAAGTTGTGCTGGGCTGCAAACAAAGGTTGTTAGCTCTGAAGGGGGTACCTTAACCACATATTCCTGCATGTGCAATTTGGTGCACAGTAAACAGGAAAAAACTCATCTGGACACAGCCTGCTTCCCCACATCAACATCATGCATGTGAAATAAATCTCTGTAGATAAACTGTGATTTTTTATCTGTGCATTTTTCTTCCCTTTTTTTTTTTTTGTTCGTAATACCTGCATTTCTACACCTTCCCCAAATTACTGTGGCTGCACAGACTGCAGGTTACTACCTCTACAAAAAGCATGCTGGCAACTAGCAGGGTTTGTTCATTGCAGCTGCAGTAACCTAATTAGGAGTATGGCATTTTTTTAACTGTTTTGTTTTAAGAGGAAGTAGAGACAATAAAGTTCTTATGCTTCAGGATATAAGGCTAGAAGGAAAACAATCTCAGGCTTCCTTCTTTACCAACAACAGTCCAGTAACCACTCCTAACATAGGAGGGAGGCTCTAAAAGATAACATTCCTGAAGGAGTTGTGTCCCCAAAGGCTTCAGTGCTGCAGATAAACCTCATTTGAGAAATTCCAGTCCCTCGGTTCCATAATGTGCTGCTGCAGGGTTGGCGTTCCCTGAGGTTTCAAACTGCATACAAAGTAAGGTTACAGTGCCAGGAGAGTGAAGCTGTTTTGGGGAAAAGTGAGCAAGTAAGGTGGAGGCAGAGGCACAGGATTGTTTGCTCCCAAATGGGAGGGCAGAGCTGGGAGCTGAGCTGTGACAAGTCTGCAAGCGAATAAACAGTAACCTCACAACTTGCCTTTGTCTGGCTTTTTTTCTTGAACTCGTCAAACTACTTTTTTATAGAAGCTCATTGTATAGTTAAATGGGTCTGAGCCTGTAGTTTTACCTTAATGAGCACATAATATTAATCACTTTGAGTTCTTGAAACCTGATTTAAAAATACCGCTGTACTCCTTGGCAAGGACACAGAAACTCTCACAAACACCCTTTTCTTTCTGCTGCCTCCAAAATGCATCATTTCAAGTACTAGCTGAAGCTCAGTGGAATCTGCTGCTGCAAACTGAAGGTGGGCCTTGAAGGAGGTGAAATCTCCTGCCCCTGTAGCAGGAAATCTCTTCCTAAACGCCTTTGTTTTCCAACAGCCAGGAAAAGCATGGAGTGTGAAGGAGAAAATCCACCTGTTGCTTTCAGTACCCCAGTCTCAAAAACAGCTAAAACCTGCATCTGTTTAGCAAACCAAACCAAGCTTCTTTAACACAACAAAAGAGTGACATTGAAATGCTGCTAGCAGGATTCCATCTGAATGCTTTGCATGTTTCTTGCTGTTCCCTCCAAGTGCCCGTGGTGCTTTGCTGGCTCCCCAAGCCGGAGCAGTCTGCAGCTGATGCAGCAGGAGCCCAGTTCCAAGCAAACAAGGGCTGCTCTCAGGTTCTGTGCTCCCACGTTAACCAACAGCGCCAGCTGGAGTCGCGTCCGCAGGGAGCCTGGAGAGAGATCTCCACCAGGAAAACCCTCCCAGTCATACTCCCTGGGAGCCAAAAGGAGTTTTGCCAATCTCTTCGATCTTTGCAAGGAAAAAAAAAATTCTCCATGACTAGGGGATACAGATAGTTGATATTTTCATGTCAAAACCATCTAGCGTTACAATTTTGTTTGTACTCAAATGTCATTTCAGTTTTCTGGATTATTAGGACAAATGGTGTTAGGAGAGACACCAAATGGCATATGGGGAGGATATGGTACAGAGATAAATAACAGCAAAGGTCTGGATTATAAATGCAATTGGTAGAAAATACAGCACAGAAAATACTTTTAAGTTCTAGTATTTGATTTCCTCCTCAATAATTTGTTTAAAAAACAATATTGTGCTGAAGAAATGTTTCTAATGCAGAACTAGAGACCCTAAATAGAGTTTCCCATATCAGGGATTTGGGTGTTGAATTTTCACAAAATCTATTAAGTTGAATACTGGATACCAGATTTGTGTCCATGCAGATAATGCAAGCATATTTTTGCACGTGAGGTATGCCCTCATATATAAATATGTCAGATCAGGATGAAATAAATCCTCTTGTTGTTCATATAGCCCTGTTTGCACCATACTAGCAAATGCTTTAGAGAAAAGAGAAAAGAAAGTGTGTGTTTCTGATCACTTAGTGAATATAGTGACACACCACAGCTGCAAACAGATGGATGAAAAATCCTGGTTTTTCCCTCTGCTGCAGCTCCAGGACTCGTACTCCAAGGGCGGCATCGCTTGTCTCACCGGGGAGGAGATTGGAAATTCCATCCAAAACTTGGAGCTCCTCGACAGTGAAGACAGAGAGGCTGATCCCTGCTGGCAAGTAAAGTGGCACCTGGGAAAGTTAATTAAAAAGGTATTTGGGAACAGTGCGCTTGGTGTTGTTACAGGTGAAGGAATCCTAATAGCAGAATAAAGGAGGCTCAGATTGTTGTATTGCAAAGCAATTGTCAGGCCACAGCTCCAGCTGCAGAATGCTTGCACTGAAGCAAAGGAAAAAACAACCCATGAAAGCTGTTAGTGTCATTGCATTCAGGAAATAATAAAGACTATCAGCTTTTACTAAGCAAATTCCAGTGGTGGGTTGGCTTATGAGAAATACCTCAGGGTAGAGGGTTTGTACCTGGCCATACAGATCATGGTGTTATCAGAGCTGTCACTGCCTCTTTGGAAAAACAAGGAGACTGGGGAGAGAAAATGAGATTAAATGTAACACAGGGAGAAGTACAAAGGTGCCCAAGGAGTGGTCCAGTCACGAGCTGTGTGATGCAGTGATGGAGGAAAGAGCAAGTGGGCACGCAGCATCAGGCACAGCACCTTCCCAAGGAGCACCTCCTGCATGACTTACACACCATTCACATCGTTTTGGCTGCAGAGAACAAAGCCAGCCTGGCTGAAAGATCACAAAGGCTAAAATTTTCTGGAACTCCTTTCAAAATCCCATCTCCAGCACATAAACAAGCTCATCCATAGCAATTCTCTTCTGGCTGAAATTTCCTGGCAAAAATAGACCTTGCAGTCCAAACCATATTCTCTATTTGTATTCAGAGATCTCAGCTCCTTTGGTGGGAGCTCTGCCTGTGAAGTCCCTGAACTTCTGCACAAAGAAAGCATTATTTTACTTGGCTAATATACCTACTAGCTCTCTGATTGCTTAGAAAAACATAGGCTGGGTGCCAGAAATGAGTTACAATTATGATAATACCACTATTACTATTAGGGTAGATGGATAACAGAAATGTGGCAGGACAAAACCCATCAAAAATTGGCAATACAGGCTTTATTAGCCACCCAGGTAAATGATCACCACACTTGCTGCTGCTGCACCACTGTCCATACCAAACTGGTTTGTGTCAGTAATCAGCAGTTATGAAGAAGGGGAATGCACAAAGTAAAATATGCTGGATTAAGATCTTAGATAGGCAGAGATATAAAAATAAATTAAATTTGATTTCTCAGATCTACAACCCTATAGTTCACACTGCCAAGCAAATGGAAGCTGGTGCTTGGACACTTCTCTTATTTGAGAGAAGCATGAGATTCAGATTTTTCAACATACTTTTGCCTGAGCTCTTGAAAATATTTTCCCGTGTCTTTCATCACCTAAAAGATGTAAACATAGAAATTCTTTATTACAACAAACTAATAGGTACTTTTTTTTCCCTATTTGCTTGTTGATCAAATCCAGAATCCCCCTTATTCATTAGCAAAAAAAAAGGTGTGTCTTTTTCCTGCCCCTGTCAGCCTCAGCTGATAAGCTAATTAATTTTTATTGTTTTTGTTGGCAGATGATGTCAAAAAGCTATGAGGAAAACATATCTGCAATCAACGGTATTGTAATAATTTTATTATCTGTGGTAAAAGGGAGCTGCTAGTGGCACTTGATGTGTAATGACTTGATTTTTTAAAAGTGCAGAAAACTGACTAAGGTCTTGTCTTGGCCTCAAGTCATCGAATGTAGGCAAAAAATGATTACTTATTACTAGAAGGTAAATTTACAGGAGACAGAAGTGGTTAGAGCAAGGTAACCAAGGTGCATGCAGAGGACTCAGCCTCTAGATGTCAGCCCCATGTGTATGGGGGATGTTTTAAAAAGCCCTCCCAGTACTCCAGCTCCTAGAACACGCAGCACAGTGCTGCAGAGATCAGTTAAGGAATAGCTCTGCTGAAGCTCACACTAAAGATGCTGGGTGAAAGCATTACAGCCTCCAAGTGGAAATTCACAGGGAGATTAGGAATATTTAACCATAAGATTGAGTACTACAGGTTATTTTGTCTGTTGATGACTTGAAGGCAGAGGGAGGAGAAAAAGGAGAACAAAGAGGCACTTAAAGACATTTCATGAGCAAGAGTGAAAGCGGAATTTGATTAGCCAATAATCAGCCATCAGTCTATGATTTAGTCAATTAAAAAGTGGCATAGCTATTCCTTAAAATCAAGTCAGATGGAACAGATGTGCTTTCTAAAGCCCTCGTTCCTGACATGGGGTTTCTTTTTCCTTTTAGTTGACAGGACTCTGACGCTGCCGCACACGGAGGGGCAGCAGCCGCGCGGTCCCAGCCGCAGGATCGCGGCGCACCTGACGGGCAGCAGCAGCAGGAGGAGCTCCCTGTCCTCACGCAGTAAGGAGAAACCTTCAACAGACATAAAGACCACCAAATTAATTCAGTTACTCTCCCATTGCTAGCCTCGTGCTTACAAACACCTTTTAATACTTGTATTGAGTTTGTAGTAGGAAATGAATTGTCTTGTCCCAGACATTGGTTTTTTCTGCTAATTCCCACCAAAGCAAAAAAACCCATTTCCTCTGGGTACCTCCCTAGCTCTTCTTTTGGAGCCCTCATTAGGGGGAAAAAGAAATTTAAATGTCCTTGCTAGTGTTAAGTTTTCCTCTTTTCTTTCATTTCCTTCTGTCGGTTGTGCGAGTCCCAGCTGCTATGGTGACAGACCTATTAGAAATGTGAGACAGACAGGAGAGACTTGACATTCAGACCATGTTAATGAAGGGTTTGCTTGGCTTTCTGCAGCTTCAGAGGGTCTCAGACACTAATGGATATTTTAACTTTGTTACTAAGTGAAAACACCATTTTTTCCCCTTACTTGGGGGCACAAATATTAAAAATAAAGGCAGTTCATGTTAATTCCCACATAAAGCTTACTTATGGACCATCAAATTGTTGTGAGATGGACCTAATGAACTGCTGGGAAGAGCAGGTTTCCTTACTTTGTTATTAAAAACCAGGCTTCTCAGCTAGCAGACACTTGACTTCACTACCTGTCTTTTAAGTTAGCATTTCTTTTTTTCTTTTCAAGTAAATCCCTTTCCCAGAAGAGGAATTGGACACAAAATAAACAACTGGGAATCATCAAGAAAAGGCCACTCCTTCCTTCACAATGTGGAGCTGAGAAATGGCGAGTTAGTGATACCCCAGACGGGCTTTTATTACATCTACTCGCAAATTTACTTTCGCTTCCGTGAAAACGAGAACGAGGACTCAGATTTGCTGGGACAAATCAGAAACCCCAAACAGCTTGTCCAGTATGTTTACAAACTGACTAATTACCCTGAGCCCATTTTGCTCATGAAGAGTGCAAGGACGAGCTGCTGGTCTAAAAAGGCGGAATATGGACTTTATTCCATCTATCAAGGTGGTGTGTTCCAGCTGAAGAGAGAGGACAGGATTTTTGTCTCTGTCAGCAACAGTGACATAGTTGACATGGACAAAGAAGCAAGTTTTTTTGGAGCCTTCATGATCAGTTAGAACATGAAAATCATGATCCCAAATGGGCCCAGTTTTTTCTAGTAAGGGACAGCTTAAATTCCTATAAAATAGGGGATCACAAGCAAAAGCTGTATTGATACCAAAAAGAGCAGCCTGCCCTTTCTCAGCTCACTCAGCGCATGCCGAGTTCTGTTCCAGCAGCCAGGAAGAGCAGCAGCAGCTGGCTGGGGGTGGCAATGCTCTGTGCAGGCACAGGCAGCCAGGCTGGGAATGTGTGAGGGATTCACAGCCCTCAGGTGATACCTTTGGCCAGAGCCCTGGGCAGGTAAGTGCTCAGCAGCAGCAGAGATGCTCCAGGCTGGCTCAGCTGTGGCAAAAGGGATGGCGGATGCTGAGACTGGATATCAAATTTTATTTGTGCTCTCCTCTGGGACCCCGTTTTGAATATATCAGGAGCCTTTGTACATATTGTGCCCAAGTGCCTGTGGAATTTCTCCCAAATTTTTTTGAACAGGAGCTTTGCAGAAGCTGCACATCTTCATCTCATCCAACAAAGCACTTAAGCACCTAATTAATTTTAAGCACACAAACGGTCTGACTACATCAGGGTATCCACATGCTTGAAATTAAGTATGTGCTTAAGCATGCTCCAGGATCGTGTCTTGAGTAAACACATTTGTCTTGTACAGCATATTGTACATAAGAACAGCTGCTGGAATGACACTGAAGAGCTTTTGAAATCAATCTGTGTTTTGATCAACATTTTGTAACAGTGCCTATTTAGTTAATTACTCTGCTGCAGACATTCTCACCAGGATCCCAGTAAGTTCAGTAATGCAGTTGCTGTTACACTTGTTGACAGCAAGAACTGGATCCAGAAAAAAAAAGTGGGTTTCCATAAATACTGAATTCTGTGAGAAATTTGCAGCAAGTTAGGCATGACAAGATTCTTCCATGTTTATTTGTATTGCCTGTGTTTGTTAGGATGTAATGTAGAATAACACACCCCAATGACTAACATTTTTAGGAAAACGGGCACAACTATCTGTAGTTACAAAAATGCTGCTTATTTAGATAATGCTGTAATTATTTGATTTAATTTTTAGGAATGGGTGGAAAATTCTCACAATGTTTTTTTTAAAATACATTTTTTAAAAAAATGAACAGTATATTTTTTACTTCTATGAAAATGACTATTTTGTATTAAAAGTATTTGAAAGTTTAGACTGTGGGCACAGTAAAAATCAGTGTAAATCAGCACATCTGTAGCATTGTCAGTGGAGGAATAGCAAATTGCATCATGAATGCATTTTGCCCAGATTCACAGGAAACAGTGGGAAAGGTGGAAAAAAAAAATTGGAGGGAAAGGAAGACAGTTCTGCAAATGTTGCTTTGGATGGCAGGATAAAGTCTGGCTGTCTATTTTTTGAATACACTGGGGTTGCCGTGGGAACTCTCCCACTGACCTGCACCTTGTGGTAATTCAATCAGAGCAGCCCCTGCTCATGGGCCTCAGCAGTAAACAGGCTTGGCTCATCTGCCTGCCCAGGCAGCAGCAGGGCATCAGCAGACACAGCCCCTGGGTTTGTCTGGCCAGTCACACAAGCAGGTAGCTTGTCTCACTTAAATGCTGTGTTGGAGCAGCAAGAGAAGAATTTCAGGAATACCCTCCTTTTGGCAGGTTGGGGCCAAAAAACACACCAGTGTAAGCTGAAAATAATGAGGTTTAACTTCTGCCAGCTGTTTAACAGTGTCACACGTGCTGTGTTCAGTGGCAATCAAATATGTGAAATTCTTCACTATTTGCTGGAACACTTTGGTCTTCCTCCTTCTCAAATGATCTGTTTTGACAGAGAACAGAAAACATTTCTACAGTTTTCCTTCTGATTTCAGTATTTAATTCAGAAATTTTCTCCCGGCCAGAAAGGCTGGAGAACAGAGCCATTCCCTACATACCTGTATGTCTGATACCTTGGAGAAAAGACTTTTTTGTAGGTTCTCCTTGCAGATGGACTGGGCTTGGTGGTTTCAGCACAGGACTGACCCCTGCTAGCAGATTTGATCACTGCATGCAGGGCATATTGCAACAGGAATCACACCAAATAGTAATTTTCTGAGTGATCTGAAGGCTTGGTTGCCAGATCTTATCTTGGGGGAGGATTATCAAGGGATATCAGACAGGACACCTTTAAAGAAGAATGGAAAAATATAGCAAATTTTGTTTGTGCTGTGTCCTGACTCACACTTTTCATCTCACTTTATGTTGAATGACACATGTAGCAAATTCTTTTAGGTTGTGTTAACATGTGACTATTGTAATTTTTTTCTACATGACTTTTATATAAAACATTTTTACTAAAGAGTTACTTAGTCTCACAGTGATTATTTGTATCATCCTATGGCTTCTATGACAACCCTGTCTTAAATCATTTCCCTGACATTGCTTGGTATCACATATGATTCACTAAGATATATGGCCAGAGATGATTCAATGCAAAGGACAAAATGCAAATTATTGAGCAATGCCATATTGAGTAATTCCATATAACTGGCTTCCAGATCCCAGCTGGTAAGCAGCATCTGGCAACAGTAAGCTGAAGAAATCCCTGAAAATGATCTTGTGACCAGAGGACAAAATTTTGAGCATTTCCCTTGAGGTACTTCTCATGTTTCAGGGCTTTAGCAATTATTTAAGCACTGGGAATTCTTCTTTAGTAGCAAAACATCTGATCTTTACCCATTACCAAACTACAGTAGAAGATGTTTGTTCAGCCTGGAGAAGAGAAGGTTCTGGGAGAATTTAAAGCATTTTCTAGGACCTGAAGAGGCTCCAAGAAAGCTGGAAATGGACTTTTCACCAGGGCACAGAATGACAGGGCAAAGGGGAATGGACTCACAGTGTCAGAGGGCAGGGATAGATGGAATATTGGGAAGGAACTCTTCCCTGTGAGGGTGGGGACACCGTGGCACAGGGTGCCCAGAGAAGCTGTGGCTGCCCCTGGATCCCTGGGAGTATCCAAGGCCAGGTTGGGTGGACAGCTGGGATAGTGGAAGGTCCCTCCCATGGCAGGGGTGGAACCACTGCACCAAGGGATGGTGTTCTCTCTGGAGTTGGGGAGTGAGTCTGAGGAACAGGGACACAACACGATGCCCAGTGGGACCCAGTGAGCTGAGTCTAACTGCAGAATTAGTGACTGTAGAGCACAGCTTTGCTGATTGATAAACTAGCAGTTTTGAAGTCTGCTTGCAGATATTACTGCTAGATAACTATCTGTAAAGTAACTTGAGTTTATTCTGTGTTTTACTTTATTAAGCTGGATTACTGCTATTCCAACAGCATTCCTCAGTGATGAGAGTTGCTAAACCATAACCTTTGAAAGCATACACCAGGTGCTACCTTCTGCTCTAAACCATATTTATAACAGCAGTCAAAACACCTTCTGTCCCTGGATATAATAAAAAAACCTGAATTTGCTTTTCTCTGAGTTTTGAAGGTGCATCATTTTAAAATGAATCTCTACCTTACAGTCTTGTTTTCCAGTTTCTTCTTCTCTCCACAATAAACACATAATGATTGTAAGTTCAAAGCCTTCAGATATTTCCATGACAACAAAGACTGATATAAACAAGAATTAGAACTTTACTGGATGAGAAGAAAATTGAAAGAATGGAACATAGGAGAGAAATTGTAAAGCTCCACAAATAGAAACTCTTCTACCTCATCTCCAGTGCTCAATGCAGTTTTGAAGCTACTGAAGAGAAACACGAATAATTACCATGAAAGGTAAATGTCTAGTATAATGTGTTTTCTAAATTATCTTTTTAATATCTGGTTTGCTCATACATCTAGCTAGTGGAGAAATAGAATTAAAAGTACTTAACTTCAGCCCCTTTTTCTCATTGCAGTAAGACCAATGCCTTCAGTCTTGTCTTGTTGGCAACATTAAACTAATGTTCTTGCAGCTGAGGGCTGGTAGATAACTTTTGGGAGCCTAAAGCCATCTTCTCTCACAGTTCTTACCTCTTCTGTCACCACTGTCTGCACAACTGTCCTTTAGCAAAGGCAAAGCCCAAGCAGGAATCTGTTACTGTGCAATGTTTGTGGATGACAAATCTTTATATTCCATCCAAATTTGGCCTGCAATTTCCAAAGAAATAAAAAGTAAAACTAAAGCTGCCTTTCTTCTCTCTCAGCTGGCATTGTTTTCTGGCCCTGACCCAGTCCCATGCAGGAAAAGCAGCCAGAGGAGCCCTTGACTCATGATACCCTTTAAGGAGGAGAGCAATGTTGCTGCATTTGAAGTACAACTGCCAGTTCTGATCCAACTGGCTCACAACACATCAAACTCCCAAGGAATTCAGGGTTAAATCATCTCATTGCAAGCTCAGGTTGTCTGGAGTGTACAGATCTGCTGCTCAGTCACTGCTGGGTACTTGATTTTGGTATATACACCACAATCAGTCATTATTCTAGAAAACAATAAATTATTTTTCTGGGAAAAAACAACAACAAGAAGAACAACAAAACAAACAAACAAAAAACAAAAACAAAAAAAAAACCCAAACAAAAACCCAAAACAAACCACCAACCCAGAAACAAACAAAAATGCAAACAAAACAAACAAAAACCCCCCACACTTTTCTCTCCCTGGGGAAAGAGAAATGGTCATTTTTGACAAGAAACAGTTCAGCAAAAACAAATAATTTCATCAAGGATCCTCTCTACATAGAAAGTCCCATTTACAGCTTTGGGCCATTTTCTCTAGTAAATATAAATAGCCTGCATCTAGCACCACTGGTCTGAGAATGTATTAGGGAAAAGAAGTTTTAAAAATGAGTGAGATAATGCCTTATAATAATGTGAAGTATGTGGTAGCCTAACCACATAAGCAGTTGCCATCTCCTCCATAATATAAAGCAATTGGACTGGGGATACAATTCTAATATGAAATAACTGTATCATAGTGGCATAAAGCCCATGGTTTTTATTCAGAAACATATAACACAGCTATACAGGCAGTTGGGTAGACAAAGTGAGAAGTACATTAGGCTCTTCCTCCTTTTCAACTGCAATAATGTGCAGCCATCCCTCATAGAATTTAGCAACTGTTGAGTAACTTGCTGCAAAACTGTCTCACAGTTCATGAGCAGGAATGAGAATACTGCTTCTAGTGAAACTGCAAAAATATATCATCCAAATTAGGATATGGACGAGGCACTAAGGCTAATACTTGCATGATTACAGAAGGCACAAATTACAGAAAACAGGCACAGGCAGAGGTAGGGGCAGAGTAACTCAGCATTGTCACATCACACTTGTGCTCTATCTACCCTCCAGCAAAGCCCCGCAGCCGTGACAGGGGAATGCCAGTGCTGGAGTGCACCCAGGGAAATGGCACAAAGCTGCTTCCCTGCTGAACTGATGGAGCTTGGAGCAGCCTGGGCTAGTGGAAGGCATCCCACGGCAGGAGGCAGGAATGGGATGAGCTTTAAGATCCCTTTCAACCCAAACCATTCCATGATTCTGTGGTTAAGGTAGATGCCATTCAGAGCACTGGCTGCCCCCTGAGAGATGGGACACAAGAGATCCAGCCCCTCTAGACACACAGGAGTGAAAAAAGAGTGTGCTGCAGCACATATACCTTTAGAATTTGTGGGGACAAGCTGGAAAGGTGGTGAGATACACCCTATACAGAAGTGTGGGAAGTTACTTTACTGCCTCTGATCCCACCTCGTTCTGCTCACATCCTATTTCTTGGGCACACCATACTCCTTTCGTACAACAGGAGTCCGCAGCTGGGGAAGCACGGCTCTGTCCGCGCCTGCAAAGGGCAGAGCAGAGGACAGCAGTAACACGCTGAATTGAAATTTAATTGCAGGTAAATCATGTAGAAGCGGGTGGCGGCTGCAGCTTCACTGAACTGGAGCCTGGCCGGGCTCCTGCCAAGATCCAAGGGCAGAGCAAAGATACGGAGCGAGGAGGCTGCGGGAGCGGCCGCGGGGCGAAGCGTGCGGGGACAGAGCGCTGGGACCCCTGCCCGGGGAAGGGACCCCTGCCCGGGGAGCACGGACGGGCACGGCCGCGGGGCTCCGGAGCACGGCCGGGCACCGCACCGGGGCTCCGGGGCACCGCACCGGGCTCCGGGAGCGCCGCCAGCCGCACCTGCCCAAGCGGGCGGGCGGTGGGGCGGGGAGCGGGGGCGCACCCGGCGGGGCTGAGCCGTGCTCTTTCGGTAAGAAAGTTCGGCGGCTCGGGAGCGGCCGCGGGGGTCGCAGCGGGGCCGCTCCGTGCCCACGTCTCCTGTGACGCGCGGCAGCGGCGGCGCCCGCCCGCCCCGGGCCGGGGGGAGCGGCGGAGCGCGGAGAGGCGGAGCGGGGCCGCCCGTCCCTGCCCGTCCCTGCCCGTCCCTGCCCGTCCCTGCCCGTCCCTGCCCGTCTCCGCCGTCCCTGCCCGCCCCCGGCCCCGCACCTGCCCGGGCGAGCAGCGGGACCGCGCGGGGCAGGGCCGCGCCGCGCCGGGCGGGGATGCGCAGCCCGCGGCGCCAGGATGCGGGAGGGGAGCGCGGGCGGCCGCGGCGCGGAGAACCGGACGGGCGCCGAGCACCCGCTGCACCTGTTCCCCGTGCCCGTGCTCACCGGCATCACCGTCGCCTGCGTCCTGCTCTTCGTCATCGGGATCATCGGCAACCTCATGACCATGCTGGTGGTGTCGCGGTTCCGGGACATGAGGACCACCACCAACTTCTACTTGTCCAGCATGGCCTTCTCCGACCTGCTCATCTTCCTCTGCATGCCCCTGGACCTCTTCCGCCTCTGGCAGTACCGGCCCTGGAACTTCGGGAACCTCCTCTGCAAGCTCTTCCAGTTCATCAGCGAGAGCTGCACCTACTCCACCATCCTCAACATCACGGCGCTCAGCGTGGAGCGGTACGTCGCCATCTGCTTCCCCCTGCGAGCTAAAGTCATCATCACCAAAGGGAAGGTCAAGCTGGTCATCCTCTTCCTCTGGGCCATCTCCTTCATCAGCGCCGGCCCCATCTTCATCCTGGTGGGGGTCGAGCACGAGAACGGCACGAACCCCCTGAGCACCAACGAGTGCCGAGCCACAGAGTACGCCATCCGCTCGGGGCTGCTCACCATCATGGTCTGGACCTCCAGCATCTTCTTCTTCCTGCCCGTGTTCTGCCTGACCGTGCTGTACAGCCTCATCGGGAGGAAGCTCTGGAGGAGGAAGAGAAAGAACATCGGTCCGAACACTGCCATCAGGGATAAGAACAACAAGCAAACTGTGAAAATGTTAGGTACGAGTCCTCTTGCTCTGTTTTTCCAAAAGGATGTGTGAGCTTGTGTGTGTGTGTGAGAGAGAAAAAGACGGGGAGCTGTCTGATAGTTTACTATAGTTCCTTCCAAAGGAAAGAAAATGTTTCATACAAAAGGCTAAACCTAAGGGTGGCTGTAGGATAACTCTCCTCCTCCCTCAGCTTGATTTCTAACTGGTTTGATCTGGGGACTCCCAAACAGTTAAACAAACATTAGTAAGAATCCCTGACAAGGACAAATACTACAGTTATAATTAGCTTGTGCCCTGGAGATTTTTGATCATTTTAGCTCTTTGGTTGTGGATACCAGTGTTATTTACAGAGAACAGTTTATTTTATTTTAAAACTAAACCTTTCTCAAGCCATGAAGTTGAGCTGCAGGCTACAGCCAGGCAGGCAGGGCATGATGTGCACTAAGATTCATAGGAAAAGAGTATCACGGTTTTAGCAAAGAGGGGTCATTTCCTACCATGGCTGTGTAAGCTTATGAAAATTAATCTGCATTTTCAAATTAGCAAAACCCCAGGATATGCTGGGGTCTCCTTTGAGGTGTGTGATGCTGTAAAATCTCACAGACTGTAAGAAAACAGGATCAGGACAACAGACACTCTCATTCCTAACTTTGTGTATTGACACTGCTGAATGCTTTAAACAACGCTTGTGGTTGGCACACAGAAACACGAGTTTTAACACACTAAGTCAGTGCATGTAGTGGCAGTTTGATACACAAACCCAAAAAGTTGTCCTGCAGTTTAGTGTCTGAAAACTGCAGAATTCTGCTGCTGCTGCTGCGTACTTTTATCCAAGCCAAAAGTCCTCTGCAGTGCAAGTCATGCCGAGGATTTTGGGGGGGACAAGATGCTCTGCAGGAAGAAGCTTTCACAGGCTCCTTTCAGCAAGGTTGAAGTGGTGGGCTAATGAGGGAGACAAGAGGTGGCAGTGAGTCCTAAGTACCTTAATTATCAAATAGGAGCCTATCTGATCTCTTTGTTCGTGTCCTAATTTATTACTATGCAACAGCAGGAGGAATAATAAAACCCGCAGCATTCTTTATGCCCTTTCAGCTACGTTTTATGATCAATAGAATTACTTCAGTCTGGTAAGCGTGACCTTGAAAGTAATTAATTGCTCACACTTCTAGAGGTTCAGGATTATGAACTTCCACTGACTATAAGTCAATTATATATATTACTACCACACTTATATTTCCATATACTTCAACGGTAAAGGAATGAAAAATGCTTATTTCTGCTCTGAAGTGTTGCCACGCATTGCAATATTTCAGGCACTGTTTTTTCCTTTTACAAGGTCTGAGAACAGCCAGGCAGTGGCAAGACTCTCCTCTGACAGAGAGCCAATATTCCCTAAATGATAACAGACTGATAGGAAGAGGGGAAGAAGTTAGTGAGGGCTCAGTAGCAGCAGATGCTCAGTGCAGCCAACTCTCTCACTGGTGTTAATGCTCTGCTTAAAATTTAGAAGGCGCTTTCTGAGGCTTTATCAAGTCATGGAACATCAAGTAAATGGGATTAGCATCAGAAGTCCTTTTAACTGTAAAGACAGGTTATGCTTCTGGGACTGAAATTAAACACCTAAATGTACAGCCTGACTTGCTAAGGAGCTATCACACCCCATTCGTATTTCTGAAATCCATGGGTTTCTGCATGCATGGAGATCAAAATGTCAAAGACTGACTAGGGATATTGCTTGCCTACATGTGCTTAAAATTCTAGTCATACTAGGCTGTGCTTTAAACTCTGCTCATTCATAATGACCGTCATGGTAATATTCATTACATGGATTCAAATCCCCATGTGAGCTAGGCAATCAGCTGAATTTTGTAGTGGAGATAGTGAGGGAAAACTGGAAGTGATTGGCTCAAGAAGATGCAGAGCTGGAAAACCTATTCTGTACCTCAAACTCTGATGCTTTCCACTCCACCACAAGTCCTGCATAAGCATCCTTTTAAACTTGGGAATGCTGGTACAGAATTTCTGGGGAAAGATACCTATAACTATTCCTCTCAGTAATTTGAATTTTATGATCTTCTAAGACATGATATGAGGATAGCTAACACAAGCAGGTTGCTAACAAAACCTGCCCACCAGGGTTAGGTTGGACTGGACTTGGAACAAGCTGGTCTCATGTAAGGTGTCTCTGCTTAAAGCAGGGGGCTTGGAAAAAAAATTTCTTTAAGTTCCTTCCCAACCCAAACAATTATGTGATTCCATGAACAGGTGAACTGTAAAAATTGCTTAAGAATGTCAGAAACCCTTGCTCGAGTTTTCTGGTTTTTCTCTCTGTAATATATTAATAGATACACTCAGAGCAATATGAAAAATAATAAAGATCAAAGGCGCACAGGAAATGAACAGAAACAGTTTCCCTTTCTCTCAGATGAAAATTCCAATGGGCCAGTGTTCAGAGATACACACATTCCCATTATTCTACAGGAATGATATTTATATGTAAATGCAACCACTCTAGTAGAACAATATTACAGATATACTGTATAACTATAATTATGTAGTCATATACTGCACATTTAGTTTTACTCTTCTTGGGAGTAACTTATGTTTGAAAAAATGGACAAACTGGAGGAATGCACCAGTCTCATCTTATTTTGTCATATATGCTTTACAAGCCCCCATTCTGTGTTTTATTCTGGGGCCTTTGGCTTTAACAATTTTGCTTTTTGTCTTAAATAATTCTGCTTCCCAGTGATTACATTCTTCATTATAAACCACAGTGTTGAGTCTATCGCATATAATTTGCTTCTGTTAAACACTGCAGATGATAGATGGTTATACTTTTTTTGGTAACCATTTGGATTCTTTAACACTCTGTTGATGCAAAATAAGTTTTATAGGTCAGAAGTTGGCTACATCAGATTAGTTGGGCAATATTCAGGCAGCCTGTTTAGATATGATCCAAGTGTATTAAATATCACTGATTTATACTCACAGAGAATGTATTGAGACACAAGCGAAAGCTTAGGGGAGGCATTTTCACACTTTGTGATTAATTTGTTAAAGGAACAGAGCTGCAAAACAGAATGTTAATCACCTGTATGTCGATACTCACACTTAACCCGCTTTCTTCTGCTGTTTTTATTTTAGTTGTGGTGGTATTTGCGTTCATACTCTGCTGGTTGCCTTTTCACGTAGGACGGTACTTATTTTCCAAATCCTTCGAAGCCGGGTCCCTGGAGATAGCAGTGATCAGCCAGTACTGCAACCTGGTGTCCTTTGTCCTCTTCTACCTTAGCGCAGCCATCAACCCCATCCTCTACAACATCATGTCGAGGAAGTACCGCGTGGCCGCCTGCCGCCTCTTCGGACTCCGCGCCCTGCCCAAGCAGAGCCTCTCCAGCAGCAAGCAGGGCAGCTCCCGCGGCTGGACAGAGCCCGGCGTCGCCACATGACACCAGGCACCCCGGCATCCCCGCCGAGTCCCCCGGGAAGCCACGACGGGAGGGCAAGAGGGCAAGGAACGGGAATCCCAACGCTGGAAGCGCCACTCCGGTCGTCGCCCCGACGGGCTGAGCGGCGCGGTGCGCGCGGTTCGAGGGGAAAAAACCTGAATTTGGGGCTCTGAGAGGAGAGACACGCGGTCACGGAATGTGGCAACGCTCCAGGTGTTATTTTTGTGCTGCTTTTGCCCGTTTGATTTTTTTAACGCTGACTTTAGCCCAGACCTAGGCTGTGCCATCCTGAGCAAACGTGGCCCACGTCACTCGAGAGTTTGTACGACTTCAGCAGCGCCAATTCGAGCTGAATTTTTCCAGAGTTAGCTTTAGTTTTGCTAAGAATTTTGCTAGCATCTAATCAGACCCTAGAGAGTGAATACTGAATTGCTTTTTTGGAGTAGTAAACAGGAAATTTGATACACTTTTCATAATATCAATTTTTAAGTAAGCTCATGTTTTCCTCTGAATGAGGAAAATTATTTCTTAAAAAAAAAAAAGATATATAAAATGGATAACTTTTAAACATGCTAAAAATAAATAACCTTCATGTCACATCCAAGTAGAAAGGAAATTAAAAAAAAATGCCTTCACAGAAGTGGCTTAGAATGTGACTGTACTGAAATTTTTTTAAATATATATCAGTGGGACAAGGACAGTGCTGACTTCAGGCCTGTAGTGATGCTGTAAAAATGTGGAATGCAATCACCCACCAAAGTCTCTCTTTTTTTTTTTTTTTTTTTTTTTACTAGTTAAATTATCTGTACTTGTTCTGGTTCAGTTTGACTGTGAATGATTTGATGTGTTTGAACTTGGAAGCTTTTAATTGTTTCAATATTTGTAATGAGTTTGTGGCTATCTGTCCCTAACTGTGCCCCAGTGCACCCCAAAGCTTGCTGAGGACAGGCATCCTGCCTGTAAACCCCCCATGTTTCTGTTTAAAGTCTGTCCCAGTGCCACATCCCCCTGTAAAGCCTGTGTGCATATGTGCTCGTTTGCTGCAGTGTTGAATTGAGAACATTTTGCATTTTTTAACCACTGTGACCTGAGAAAATAATAGAAAAATCTGCATTAAGGGACACAGGCAGACACATTCTCATACTTGATTCATAAAACCCTTAAATTAGATTTTTATACCTCAAGTGTGCCATTTCAAGGCAAACCAGAAAACGTTCCATCTTCTGTGCTAATGAACATGGCTTGTATTGTCTCACTGACATGTGGGTTTTGTGCCCCACAGAGCTGACAGAGCTTTGGAGCATGCATGTGTGATAGCAGCTTCCTGTTCCTTTGGTTCTAGTGTTCATCCCCAGTGGTCCACAGCCCTCTGTCCCTGATGAATTATAATTCTCACTGGTGAATTTTGTGTCAGCAGAACTCTCCTGCCTTCAACCCCCGGCTCACACCGATGGGCCACTTCCCCCGTTACACCTTCAGCTGCTCAGGTTGAACTCACAAGAGAAATGAGCCTTTTCTGTATATTCAGTGTCTTTTCTATCACCTTGCTGGGGCCAGGGGCTGGTTGCTGCTCCCTGGGGAGTGCAGGATTTCCGTGCAAACACCCACACCAGGCACTGCAGCACTGCAGGATCACCTCCTGCCTCACCACGGGCACCTGGCTGTCCACGCTGTCCTCTCACTCACTGGCTGGCAAGCAGGTCTGGTGGCAGAATTTATGCAACTCAGGGAAACAAGACATTTGGGAGCAATGGAAAGAGGGTGCAGATGTGAGCTCAGTGACAAAATGTCTGTACAAACAAACCGATCACACACACCCAGCGTCACATCGGTGTTTCAAATCTCAGCTGTGTCTGTGCTGTTAAATGTGAACTGAAAAAGAAATAAAGTGATGAGACCCTTTATAACCCTGTGGCTCTGTGGTGGGGGAGGAACCAGTGTGATTCACACAATTGGATTTTAATTTTTTTTTCTCATATTTATATTTTAATTTTGTTCCCCAAATCTGTATAACTGAGTTGTTTAGGCTGTTTTGTTTAATCAGAGTAACTGACTAAACATTAAAGCAACATTAAAGCCCTGTGTAGACACACTTGTGCATACAAACATACTAATAATTTCATTTAACCTAAACATTTCACCAGGAGAAAATGTAAATTTTAGCTCTACCAACCCTGTAAAATTTCCACAATTTTGTGTATAGAATGAAACTTAAAACATGTGATCTGGGGTCATAAGTCAGAAAGGCACTGGCTGCTCCTTGGGAGGGAGGACAGGACTTCTTCCTTCTGACTGAAGAGTTGGACTTGTTTCTCAAAGATCTTGGACAAATCTAGCAAAATACACAAATTATTATTAATGAAAAGTAGCCACTTTTGTAGGACTCTTGCACAAGCAGAAAAATACTTCACATCTAGCAGGGAACAGAAACATTTAACACACTGTAGCTGTCACTACACCAGCCATTAGTGTTGCTGCCCTCAGTACCAAAACTCTCCTATGTGGATTCTCTAAAGCCAGTGGGGTCACATCAGCACGTGCTGAGGAACTGCTTCAAACTGGTACATAATGAACTACTTTTATATGGTAAGCAGGGGAAAAAAAACACCCCAAAACCTGGATAACCCTCGCTTTTGCATCATAAAATCAACTTTGGTCTGATGCCTCCAAAAAGGGTCTGATGCCCCACACACACTGATCGATTCAGAGACTCACAGAACATAAAAGGGACCTTAAAGACCCTCTAGTTCCAACCCCTCTGCCATGGGCAGGATGCCACCCACTAGATCAGATTGCTCAGGGCCCCATCCAACCTGACCCTGCCCAAGAAATAAATTCACTGGGGAAAAAAAAAACCAAAATGTGAGCAATATTTGAAGAGCGTTTTATCCCCAATAGAAGTGAAGTCAGCCAAGGTAGGCATCATCAATCTGTCCCAGGTACCAACAAGGGGCAAGGCTCCTCCTGCCTTGTCTCTGGCAGGAAGAACAGGACAGAGTGGATGCTGCAGGTGCAGAGGGCAGTGACAAACAACCTGAGCTGGCACAGTGATGCTGGAATGTCCTGGCAAACATTTCCCAGCACAGACAAAGCCTTTCTCCTCTGCTTCCCAGGGCACTTCTGCAGCACCTCATGTTCCTGGCAGCTTCTCCCCAAAGCCTTCCCTACATGAAAGGGCAAAGCTGTGCCTCCCATCCAGTTCTGGGCCTGGACATTATTCATGGGGGGGTTTTGAGGTCCATTTTCATGGGGGGAAGACAAGAGCACCTTGCAGGCACTGGGCTGCTCATTGGTGTGAGAAACAGGGCAGCTCTGCAGGAAAGAGTTTTTTAAGGCTTGAACCTTTCCATTTCTGGAAACTCTTCCCTGAGGGAACAAACCTTGCCAGTTCTGACTAAAAAAAAAACAACCCATAGGTACTGTAAGAGTCAAAATTTTACTGTATTCTTACTGACTTGAATGTGAGCAGCCCATAGAGAAAATAACTAAAAGTTCATTCATTAAATAGTCCCAGTTTTAAAAGCTTTTCTACCTCTAAAATTTTGTATCACAGCTCCACAAATAAACAAGAACAATTTGGCTGCATTTTCTTTCTTGGCAGTGAGTTAAATTGGTGATGAAATAGGTCAAAAGGACTTTACCAGAAAGCTTCATTCATTTTACAAAAGTACCTTTGATGGAGGCACACACAAGCAGAAAATCATGACCTATTGTAATTCTTGCCAAAAATAAAATATACTGGAAAACCAGACTTCCTGTCAAAATTTGAATTTATAGATATTCAGCAGTTATGTAAGCTTGTATCAAATTACATTTGCATAAGCCCATTAAAATCAGCAGTTTTTAGATACCTAAACACCCAAGGAAACACCCTCTCTGTCATGGATCTGCTGGTTTTAGGGTGCTGCTGCTCTGAGCCCAGTGGATGTTTGTGGATGGGCTTCCATAGAGCTTGTATCTTTTGCAAAAATCCCATGGCCTTGAAGAGGTAAATTACATCTTGAGAAGTAAATTCAAATTTGGAAGAAAAAAACCAACTCATCTCCCAGGGATGGCCCTGCTGTTACTTCCCCACATTCTGAACCACCCTCTCACCCCCAGCTGAAAGCACCAAAACTGCATTTTACCCTCACAACTCCCAATAAAAAGCACCAGCCCTATTTTATAAAGATGAAATCAAAGCACTTGGCATTTTAACCCCTTGCTCAAATCCTACTGTTCCAGAGTGATGGGGTGTGGATTCCCTTGCACCCTCTGATGTCATTCCTGGGTTTGGGCTGGGTCTGGCAGCTCCCAGCATCACTTTTCTGTTCCTGAGCTGTGCTGCCAGAGTGCTCAGCACAGGAGCCCATTTACTCCCAAACTTTATTTGGGAACCAAGCCTCTGGCTGACACTGCAGAGACACTGTGTACTCTGTTTCCACAGCCCTGGCTCTGCATCCCTCCTGTCCATGGTGAACCTACACCTGCAGGGGGTTTGTGTCTCACAGGAATCCTTGCACCAGCCTCTGGACCACCTGATCCTTCCCAGCTCCACAAAAACTTCACAGGAGCAAAACCATTTCCTCACACAGACACGCTTGCCATGGCTTTTCCCTCTGAAGCACAAGTTCTGGTGAGAGACAGGTAAAACCCACAGGGGTTTGGCTTTGTGTCCCACGTTCCTGGCCAAACTTTTGTCCAAAGCAGTTGTTAGATGATGGGGTCCAGCTGTGCCAGCTCTGGCAGATCATGAAACCACAACCCTGCCTGCTGCTGTTTAGGAAAAAACAGAAAAGCAAATGTTAAATCAGAATTTGCCTCTTATCTCTAAATTGTGATTATGTAAATACAGTAGAGAAAAAGAAAATTTAATCCATCTTGTATTGATGCAGGTTAACAAGTTTCTGCAGTCACTCACTGTCAAGCCTTAGTCCAGTTGTCATTCCAGCACACAATATAGCACATTAGCATTATTCTGTGTAGCTAACACACTTTGTGGGTCTTTAACAGTCTTCCTCAGTGCTTTTTCCAGCACCAAGGTCTCCATTCCGTTCCAAGTCCAGTGCTTGTGTGTTGTGGCCCTTCCCATGTCAGCTGTGGATGGGTGCATGCCATGGCTTTTTCCCCAAGACCAAAACTCAGAGCCTCTCATCAACCCAATTACTGGGATCAGGTTAAAAAGCACCTGGGCTTCATCTTGGAGCTGACCTGGTGATGCTGAGTGCTCGTTTCTCTGAGACCTTCGAACACACTGACCTGGTTCTGCTCAGCAAGAGGAGCACAGTTTGGAGGGCAAACACCTCCACGGCCATGGTGCTCAGTGATGTGCAGTGCTGGATCCCAGCCCTGACACCCTGCCAAGCCCTCACACTGCTGGCCAGGAGTGGCCTGAGATGTCCCAGATTGAGAAGCAAGATGTATTCCATTGCCATCTGTGCAGCAGTTGTCTTCTGTTAATTGGGCAGTTTTTCCTTATGTCTTCCACAACCAGTCCTCTCTCAGAGGAGACATCTGCTGATAATGGGCTATTGAATGGCACTGATGGCTGATAAGAACTAGAACATCCCGTTGGGAGATGCTCCACCCACAGGGAGGAGCCAAGCATTCCTGCCTGGGTATAATCTGGGTTTTGGGGACATCAGTCAGCCTTTCCACAGGATTACAAGTGGAACAGCTGGGGTTTTCCACTGGACCTCCAGAGGAAGACTACACCCTTCTGAAGGATCACTGCCCCAACAGAACCACATCTGCCACTGCATGAGGACTGCAGCAACTCCAATTTGGACTGCTTCCAACACGCTGGCCAAAGGAGTCAGGTTGTGTTCTGACTCTGTTTTTTTCTTTTGTATTATTGCATGTTATTTTGTTTATTTTCCTAATAAATTGCATTTCTGACTTGGAGTCTCTCACTGGTTTTGCTTTCAAACCAGAACAGAAGGAAACACAATGTGAGCAGAGCCCCACAAGTGTATCCCAGCAAACCCGAAGGGATGGGAGCAACCCCCAAGCAGGATTGGAGGGGTTAACTCCTAAATCAGCATCCAAACCACCCAATGCTCAGCTGCCAATCTCAGCTCTCATTTCTGTGTACTAATACTCCCTCTTGAGAGCCACAGGGTGCTCCTCCCATTGTACTTGGAGATGAACCACTTTGTGTTTCTCCAAATAAAGGTGTTTTATGGCTTTCCACACCTGCTCCCATTCTTTCACTGGGAGCAAAATAATGGTTTTGTGACGTGTGAGAGTTCGTAAGGCAAAATTGCTCTCAGAAGTAAAGTACCCCACTCTCCCCTTCAGAGGCTGCTCTAAGAGCTCAGGAGATGTTCTCCCAGCACTTGCCCCCATTTTTGATGCTACTGGATCAAAAGATCCTTTGCTTTTTTCTCATGTTCTGATTGATTTTCACATGATTGCAGCACTGTGTGAGAAAGAAAAGGCATGGCTATTTCCAAACCTCTATCCATATTGTTCTTCCCTTCACAGCCTCCTTTCACTAATGACCTGGGGCTGCAAATCATGGCTCATTAAGGTGGGCAGGCAGGGAATCTGACACCACAGCCCACTCTGCAATGAGACACAGCCGATGAGCTCTGAGGAGCAGGGATTTAAACAGCTTTAGCAGCAGTCTGAGAGAAGACAGCAACAATGCATACTACAAATTCTCCCAAAATGAAGCCAAGATTCATGGTCACACACGGGTACACATCCTGCCCAGTCAATAGCACCTTGGTATTTTTATCAAGCAGTGACAATGAGATTGATTTTTCTAAAATTTGCCATGCCACGCTGGTGGCACCAGCATGGGGCCATGAAAGGTGCAATCACCTGAGTTAGTTTTGATTGAATGTGGAGTTTTGAACCTACTGAACTATTGCTAGTTTGTGAGGAGGGAGGGAAGTGGGCAGCCAGCAGAAGGATCCCTGTGTGCCGTGGCAGGTACCCTGGCTCTGGGAGAGGAGTGCTGGTGTGGGGCTCGTCCCTCAGATGCCTGAGGATCTCTGGTCTAATGCTGGTATGTGAAATCATGGAATGGTTTGGGTTGGAAGAAACCTTAAAGACCATCTAGTCCCAACACCCTGACATGGGCAGGGACATCTTCCACTATCCCAGGCTGCTCAGAACCCAACCCAACCTGGCCATGAGCACTACCAGGGATGGGGCAGCCACAACTTCCCTGGGCAACCTGTGCCAGGGCCACGCCACCCTCACAGGGAAGTCACCTCAGACCAGCTGTGGTGTCAAAACCCTTGAGAGGTCTGTATTTACCTGCTTCCTTTCAGTCTTTTCTGCAGGCTCGTGCCTGATTTCCCACACTGGAATCTGGACTCAGCCACGCAGCCAGAGCAGTGCCACTGCCCCAGGCTGTGTCCAGATGTGCATCCTCCCTGTGAGACAGGCTGATGTGAGCCAAGGAACGGGGCTTGCACCATCCCTGCCCAGATGAGGCTCACTCAGAGAAAAACCAGAGGTTTGAACAGCTGGGATGCTTTTGGTTCCAGAACACTGAAGTCAATCACCTGACACTTTAAGCAGGACACAGGACAGAGCCATAGAGAGCACAGGAACAAGCCATAGAGAACACTAACCCAGAGCTCCATCCAACAATACAAACTCCACACAGCAGCATCCCAGGGGATATTTGGCTCTGCTGGGGGCAAAGACCTGATTTTCTCAGCAAACCCTGATGAGCTGCAGCCATGGCTGGGCAAGGAATAAGTGCATCCTGCCTGAGTGCAGCCAGGGAACACCAACATCACCAGTGCTGCACAGCCTCTCAGCCCAGGACACCACCACCAGCTCACAAACTTGTTATGGAAAGAAAGAGCATTTGAGCTAGAAATTTAAAAAGACAATATTTGCATTGGATTAGGGTGAATTTTTCAACTCTATTCACAAGTTAATCCTCACAAGACTTCTGCATCCCTACTGTTTGCTCTATTTTATTTGTAGAGAGTAATAGCATTCGTATGTCAGAAAGTGAGAGAGATGAGCTAATAAAATCACTAAGAAATGACATCCACTGAGCACACTGACCCAAGCAGTTATTTATTAACCATGTCAGGAGACCTAAAAATAGCTTTGATTGCATGCAAGACCATCTATGCCACCAATTATTGCAGCAAATGTAACTACTCAAACTAATAACAGCACATTCACTTATATAACAGCAGATCCCAGGCTAATCCACTGTGTTTGAAAGCATCTTGTGAAGCTTTTTTTTATTTCACTGAGCTAAGAAACTGGGCATTGTAAGAACAATTTTGAAGGCAAAAGCAGATGTAATTGTTCAGAATGTAGTACCTTTAAAATAGCCTTTTCAGGGGATCTCAGCTGGCTTTTCTGCTCAGCCATAAAAACAGTGAAACAAAATGTCCATATTCATCTCTACTTACTTGTGGTTCTCACTCTGAGAAAAAGAAAGATAACATTTGCATCTTTACTCCAGGCCAGGTTAAGGACAGGATATAATTCTACACCACTTCAATAAATGACAATTCATCATGAACTCTGAAATAATTCTAGAAAAGCATTTGCAGAGGAAATATTATTTATACTTCATATTACCACATAAATTTCTTCTTGCCTCTGACACCTTTGGCTGCAAGACAGGTCTAGCAGAACCATCCTGTTGATGTAGCTGTCATTAATGCTGGAGAAGAATCACTCTATGTCCACAGGCCATAAATTGATAGAATGGAATCATAGAATGGTTTGGGTTGGAAGGGGCTTTCATGATCATCTGCTTCCAGCCCAAATATTTAATTTTCAGGGGGATTTTAAATATCTCAGCTATGCTTCAGGGTGGGATGGTCAGGCAGGAGAGCCTTGATCCTCTGGCACAGCACTGGCACTACGACTCCCCCACACCCCCCTTCAGCTTTTTTTTTTTATAGCACACTGGATTTGAGCATCTCCTCAAACTCAGAGACACAGGTGAGCCTGTGGAAAAGCTCCACAGGAGGTGAACAGCAGGGACTGATGTCACTGCAGATCCTGTGTGCTCCCAACTCCTCCAGGGAGCGCGTGGCTCGGCTCGTGCCACACGTGGCTTTGACCCCCTGGCTCCTCAGAGAGACCCCAACGGGGCTCAGCTCTCCTGCACCACACCAAACATGCTCCAAGCTGGCAGGAGCGACTGAAGTGAGGAGCAAAACAAATTCCAGGCGTTGGCTTTTGAGCAGCTCTGTGATTACTGAGAGGAGAGAATCTCTGCTGCCATAGAAACGGCAGCACCAGCCTGGGGACCACGCGCTGCTGGGGCACACCTGGCACTGCTGACACGGTGGCACGTGCCCCAGCCCACTGCTGCACCACCCCACCACAAAAATACCCCAAACACGAGCCTCTGCTCTCTTCCAGAACTTTCCAAAGTTGATACTTCTCTCGCCAGCAGGCAAAGAGCTGCTAGTAAATACAGCATCAGCCAAGCCCGGTTAGAACCTGCTCTGCACTTCCTCACAAAACAAAACCCATGGTAAATTTGGTGCTACTTACCCAGCTCTGCACAGCCTGGGTGTGGGAAAGGCACCCAGCACCTCTGCTAAAACCTGTGGGTGATAACAGCACAAGGTAACATTCAGAACTCCAACAGCAAATGTTTAAATCCTGCTTCTCTCCCACGCGCTCTCACCGTCCTCCAGCATCTCTGTAGACACCCCTGGCAATTAACCAGGGACCACTGAAAATAAAAGATCTCCTCAGATGGCAAAGTGCTGATTATTATTTTATAGACATATGTAAAAGATTTTGTTAAAGAGCTTGTCTTGGCAAGCACTAATAAAAAATAAAAAAAAAGCTGAGCAACCAAATGAAAAAAGGTACTGTATTCCCCTAGGAAAACCCCACTCCTGTTGTAAACTGAAGTAATTAAAAAAGCAAAGAAATCAACTGTTGTATTTATGCAGTGACTTGAAGAAAAGCATTAAAAAATTAACATGAATGTGTTTGAAAAGAAGCATGTATACACAGTAGATTATTTCATCATGATGAGGAATTGAATTTGTTGTGCATAATTAGTAAGTTAAAAGCTCTAGTATTTCAAGTGTTTAATTACTGAGAGAGAACAAACCTGGGTATGTTTCTATAAATATAAATCATACAAGCTATTTAAAAGAAGTGATTATAACACCTAACTTTCAGATTATCACTATAACCTTACTCTTCACAAAACCACAAAAACCACTCCAGTTACAGACCAGAAACATCCTGAGGTAAATTCAGGGTTCCCACCCTTGCTCCAGGATGCACAACAGCACTAACCTGCCAGAAGGGGCCACGTCAACCCAAAGGGCTGTGTTCAATTAAAATGAAGAATTAAAACAGAAAGAATTAAAACATTTATTGGGCATAAATATATTACATATACACTACAGATACAGTTAAGTCTTACATACATAGTGTAGTATTTGCAAAATCTATACATTAAAATTGATATGGCAGTTTTAATATAATGCATATGAAATAGTCTAAAATTTACAATACAAGAAAACTGCTGATTATTTTTTTTTTTAAAGTTGAAAAGCTTGGAATGTATGTTCCCATAGTGAGGTAAAAACATTTTATTTTTTCTTTTTCAATTTAAAGAACTGTGCAAGGATAAGGTTCATACACATTCAATTAGGGCACTTCTCAATTGTGACACTGAATACTGAGCTACTGGAGCCAACAAACAGGATTAGAAAACACTTCAAGTTCATAAAGAAAAAGGCAGAACAATATAAAAACATCTCTCTCCTTCCTCAAGGGTATTAAATACGTAGTGTTTCATTCTACCTTTGTTGGTGGTGGTGGTGATTTCTGTGAGAGCAGAGCGCCCTGGGCTCGGATCCAACACCTGCCACTGCTGGACCAGGGGCACGAGGAGGTTTGGGAAGGGCCAAGGCATCAGCAGTGGTGGGTCAGGGACAACATCCCTCAGAAGAGAAGGGTGTGACACCAGTCATCTTTGTCACCGACACACAGGTGACAATCAGATCCCCGTGGCAGGAGGCACAGGCTGAAAAGGCCAAATCCACGGGGCCTGTCCCAGCTGCTCCAGCAGGATCTCCCAAAAGCTCAGGCGTGGACTGGGGGCTCTGGTTGGTGTGGGTACAAGGATCAGCAGTGACAGAGATGCTCTGAGTGGGACTGGCTGCTCTCCCCTCCACGTCTGCTCACTGCTTTTAGTAGCACTCGTATTTCAAACTTTCAAAATCGCTAATCTAGAGCACATTGGGTTTTTTCCTTTCTTTATTAAAGCAGTTTTGTTTTCTTTTCTTTAAAAAAACAAAGGTGTCAAGCTCGGATTTCATAGCAGCACTGCTCAAACAATATACCAAAAATAAAAAAAGGCAATCTATTCAAATTTCTGGGTTTTTCCAAACTAGCGGTCTTTTCATTGTTTTAAAAAATACACTCTTCTCCCCTCCAATGAAAACAGCTGTATACTTTTTGCTCACAAAATACAGATGCAAGGTCACAGAATTTCATATCACAAATAAATTTAAATAAGATGTAAATAAATTTGACAAGCCATGACTTTGGCAAAAAACAAAAAAAAATATATATTTAGCTCAATGCCATTAGTTTGCAAGGCTAAATCAAACTAATTATAGTCAATAACAAAATACAGAACATTTCTAATATTTGCTACATCTAGAGAGGCACACAGAATAATTCATTGATCTTAGCACTTTCTTTCCAGAGATGATTTTGTTTTTGGATACATGTAAACGTTTGAATCACTGATAATGGGGTTTTTTTTGGCATTTAATGTACTAGATGCTCCCATCTTCAAAAACACAAGAAAATGCAAGAAGATTAATAATACTAGGAATGCTGCCAGGTAAAAAGTTGACCTAAAGTACAACAGTATAAAACAGACAAAATGTAACATGCTATAGGGAGGGTGGAGAGGGGGGTTTAGATTAGTACATAAGTACACTTTTTATTTTTTATTTTTTTACAATAAATAAAAAGATTGCACTGTAATTGGTATTTAAAGTACTGTATGCAGTATATAGTATAAATAAACCTAAAAACAAAAATAATGTTGTTTTTTTCCCCATTACTTTGGTTAAGGGAATATTATGCTAGTACAGGACACTGAATCTTAGACGATGGAGACAGAGCACAAAAAAGCTAGGACAAAAGCAAAATCAAGTAGCAAAAATATACAAAAACAAGAGGCAGGGAAATACACTGTGTCTGTTGCACCCTTTTGGAATCTATTTGCACCTCCAGCTCATTTATGTCCCTGAGGTACTTGCAAAATGTTGACTTAATATAAATAATCCCATGACTCAAGAGTTAAAAATCTAGTGTCTCGATGGATTAAAACGTGTCTGGGAAGGGGCAGGCAGGAGGGGGACACTGCCACCAGAGCAGGGACCATTCCTCTGCAGGACTCTCATCTCACTTCTGCCAGGTACCAAGTTATTTCAATCAGCCCCATGGTAAGAACAGCATAGACACCCTTCTAAGGTATTTAAAACAAACAGATGTGATTTCTGATACCTCCAAGAAAGTTCCATAAAATAGATACCCCTCCAAAAATAACAATAATATTAATAATAAAAAAAAAGATCTACTGACAATAAAGTTTGCTTCCATTGAGTGTAAATCTCACCTAATTCAGTAGAGGCAGTAAGCTGTCACCAGCTCGAATCATATAAATCAGGCTGAATGTAATAGAATAATATCTAGTATTAGATTAGGAATACTTATATACAGTGACAAACAGACAAGTTAAAGCAGCTTTTAAATAGCTGAACATGGGAATAACTAACTATTGCACAATGCCCTCTTACTTAAAATTACTGCTAGGAATCAACATGGTAAAAAAAAAAAATCTATAATGCTTCATAATTTATACGTAGTTTGGTTATTTGATTTCTTATACAGGCAGTTTATAGTGTTTGCAACTGTAAAAATAACAGGCAACTAAGAAAGTCTTTCAACTGCAGGATGTTGTTCCAATTTAAATGCACTGAACAGTTAAAACAAAAACTTAGGTTTTATCTTGAAAAATTGGGGCAAATGTAGTGAATAATTCATAGGCAAAATTGCTAATACTGTTCAAGGAAAAACTGGTACTTGACTAACACTGTATTCTAGTCTTACCACTATACATACTTGTGACTAATGTTTAGTAGGAAAAAGAAGAGACAAAAACATGACTCATTATTAAAATTTCCTAAATAGTAAGATAAAATAAGAGACTGCATGAACTTCAGTGAAAAAAGCCAAAACCAACCTTGAAAAGGCAAATCGTTGACAATTTTGAAATCGTGAAGGAAAAAAAAAAAAATCTTGCTTTTGGTATCTGGTTTGCTTGTTTCTCCAGTTTGACCACTTCCTAGTTCTGAATTTCAAAAAGGTGCATCAAAACACTGATTTATCTTTAACTGTAAAAACAAGAGCAGTATATAAAAACGCACGGTAGAATGAAGGGTTTCGAAACAGCAACAACAACAACCAAAAACAAAAACAAAAAAAAGGAGGAAAAAAACCAGGAAAAGGAGGAATATCTGAATAAATGTGTGGATTATAATGCGTAGCATTAGTTAAACCTGTACTTTAAACTCCGGTTGAATTGTCTACTTCATGAAGAAGTACTGTAATATACAGGCGAAGAGGATGGAGAGGCTGGCGAAGCCCAGCACGATGAGGGCGGCGAACTGCTCGTCCGTGGGCAGCGCGGCCTTGGCGCTGGCGGCGCCCGGCTCGGCCGGCAGCGCCAGGGCGCCGCGCTGCAGCGCGAAGGCCGCCGAGGGGCTGAAGGGGCCGCTCAGCTCCTGCCAGGGCTCCAGGCACCGGCGGCAGGCGCAGACGCGGAACCGATAGTCCGTGTTCAGCTGAAGGCCTGAGATGTGGAATGTGGTTTCTTCTCCCTTGTAGACCTTAAAAACAAAGCAGGCAGCGCGGTCAGACAAAGCTCGTCCCGCTTCCGCGGCGGCTGCGCCGCGCAAGGTCAGGCTCTGCCCTGAGGTTTATGTTTAAAGTTTTACAGATCCTGTACTAGTGAATATGATTCCTGCATCAGTGAGCAACAGAGTTTTAGTAAGCTCTCTCCACAGAGAGACAAAACAGACAGAAAACAGGCAGACAAAACAATCCTTCCAAGCCTAAGAACCAAGGTCACCCTTGAGCCTGAGAACCAAGGTCACCCTCAAGCCTGAGAACCAAGGTCACCCTTGAGCCTGAGAACCAAGGTCACCCTCGAGCCTGAGAACCAAGGTTACCCTTGAGCCTGAGAACCAAGGTCACCCTTGAGCCTGAGAACCAAGGTCACCCTCAAACCTGCGAACCAAGGTCACCCTCAAGCCTAAGAACCAAGGTCACCCTCAAGCCTGAGAACCAAGGTCACCCTCGAGCCTGAGAACCAAGGTCACCCTCAAGCCTAAGAACCAAGGTCACCCTCGAGCCTAAGAACCAAGGTCACCCTCCAGCCTAAGAACCAAGGTCACCCTCAAACCTGCGAACCAAGGTCACCCTCAAGCCTGAGAACCAAGGTCACCCTCGAGCCTGAGAACCAAGGTCACCCTCCAGCCTAAGAACCAAGGTCACCCTCAAACCTGAGAACCAAGGTCACCCTCAAACCTGAGAACCAAGGTCACCCTCGAGCCTGAGAACCAAGGTCACCCTCGAGCCTGAGAACCAAGGTCACCCTCAAGCCTAAGAACCAAGGTCACCCTCGCAGCCTCAGCCCCCAAAAAGTATGAACAAAAATGAATTTTGGGGGAATCAACTGAGGGAAGGTGACTTCATTACCTGAAGGTATAATTGTGACAATTAGCCCCTGATATGCAAATAGCCCAAACTTACATCTGTCTGAGAAACTCGTGACCGTTGTCCATCTTGGGTGTAGCCTCTGCAGGGTTTTTGCATTACCCAAGGTGTATATGCTGAAGGCCTTTAACAAATACCTGCTTTATTCTCTACTCTGTCCAGCCTCTGTTCTAGGCAGTCACTCCAGGCATCAAGTCAAGTCTCTAAGGAAATGCTTCTCAAAGGAAGGAACTCACTGGGTCCACGCAGATTTTGGAAAAACAGAGGCAAGTGGAGGAATTCTCAACAAGTCTCGACACAGTGCACACAGGGACAGACAACAAACACATCACTCAGTGCAGCAATGACAGCACACACTAATCTGTGGGCGTGATAAAGGCTACAAACGCACTTCTGCACTCTGAAAGTGTGACTGTACACCTAAAACATGTCTAGGACATAATCGCCCTGTCTGGCCCCAAAAGGAAGAAAACCTGCAAACGAGGTTATTGAAAGTCATTCAATGTGTAGTGGTAAAATTGCTTACAAATGTAATTTTAATGTATTTCCCCCTCATACTTTTCTCAAGAAACAGCAATCTTGCCAGAAATTGCACCTTGAGAACTGTGGAAATAATAAAGTATTATTAAGGTGTGAAAAATTTCCTCTTGATCGCATTATATTTGGTTGTTTACTAATCCAACCCCATCACCTATTTATATTAATCAAATGTAGGTACCACATGACGCAGAACACAAGTCACAGTATCAGAAACGAGCGAAAAAACTGAGGATCTGAGACAATTTTGTGGCTCAAATGGAAAAAAAAACCACTGGAAATATTCACAAACTCTGAAAACAAATAATTTATATAACGGAGAGTTGTTGAGCCTGGTATTTTATGAAATAAAAAAAAGTTATGTCTGCTGGGAAAAAAACATCCTGAAGTTCAGATACTTCTTCCTCTGCTCATTTACCATTTCCTGTCTCTTGGCTGTGGGAGCAGAAGCCTGAGAGCATCTCTGCCCTCCCAGAGGCAAGAACTCATCTTAGAAAAGGGAACAAGTGGGAAACTGGTCCCAAGCCCATAGAGGATTTCCTGTGTGTTACTCTGGAGTAAGAAATGAGGAGGAAAGAGAAGAAACATGCTCAACTAAAGACCACTGAAAGACTCAGCTTCCCAGCTTTCCTGCCCTGCTTGTCCCTGAGACTCATTCCTCGGTTAAACAGTAAGTTGCTGATTTTTTGAGAAGGTCTGTGACAAAAAGATTAAGGTTCTTCCTTCATTTGTCTTCTCCTTGCCTTTTCAGCTTTTCCAAATGCAGTTTGAATGATGGCGAGTCTGGGTTTCCAGACTAAGTGCTCTAACTGGCCCATGTTTCTTGCACCTCAGGCACAGATCAAGAAACAACATTTGAATAAACGTTTCCTTGCTCAAGTATTGCTCAGAACTTGCAGGAAGTTCCCTCCAGGTCAAGTGATAGGAATACAACAAATTCATCCCATAAACCCCTGTGACTGGCCACAGCCATGCACAGCTGCTTTTTGTCTTTGTTTGTCTTCCCAAAGCCAATGAGGAGTGAGTCACTGGGTTACACTAATTGCAGGGAAAACAAAACTGAAAGTGCTGTAGCAGCCCACAGAAGTGATGTGAGGGTTGAAATATCTGTTTGCACAGCAGCCCCCATCCCAAGAACACCTCTGCCACTCTTCTCCAATGGCAGTTCCATTTCTAACACCCACCTGCTGTGGGCAACTCTGTTGTCCCATAGGACAGGCAGGATTCTTCCACCAAACTCCCATTTCTTTAGATTCTGAGTCAGGGCAACTCAAAGTTCTGACAAAAAAATCTGTCAGCAAGATTTGCTTTCTGGTGCTGCTGAAATTAATAATTTAATTTCAAAACATATAGCCAGAAAAGCTCTATGTGCCTTTGCCACAAATAAACCTTTGCAACCAATACAATAACTTCTGAATCAAAATAAAAAACCCAATAAAATCCAAATAATGAGATTTAATTAAAAAAAATTACAATCTAAACTTTATAAATTACATTTAAGAGATACTAGCAATTCCATACATACAACCTGTCTTTGCACTGAAAATATCCTGTCCAGTAAAACAAAAAAATCCTGGGTTTTTTACTTGTTTTGTTCTGTCAGGGTGGTGAATAGCAGCGTAACTGGAGGCCAGGCTTGGCTAAATCAAAGACCTATATCTTCATTACAGTCTAACTAGTACAGTGGCCAAGTTCACTCAAGCCAGCTATTCAACATCACTTCTCATACAAAGGCCAGAAGCCAAGAAGAGTGTATTTGTAAGGGAAGTTTGAAAAATCGTTCAAAGTGGACAGATTATGTGAATTAATATTCACCAATGATAAAGACAAAACATTTCCTGCAGCAGCACTAAGATGGTTATGAGAATTGTCCTGCTTTCAGTGGTTTGGTGAGTATTTACCTCAGTGGACCTACCTATCAGTAACAGGTCAATAATTATTAAATTGTCTCCCAGTCCTGAGAGCAGCCTCTGTACCCTCTGCCAGGGGCTGCAGCAGCACCTCAGAGCTCTGGCAGGATGCCCCCAGCACAAACACATTTATTTGTGAACACTGCTACACTCTGCGAGTGGACTTCACATATACGACAGAAAAAAACCTTGACAACTGTGAATAAGGTCTTTAAATCTGCCAAACAAATATGAAATAAAATATAACTCTACGAAGCAGAAATATTATTTTATATGTAGTACATTATGCTTTGGATGCCAGCAAGTGAAGTGCCTATCCAATTTATCACTTTCAGTTCCTAAAAACAGCGTTTTGGTTTGGACACTTCAGAATACAATAAAAATGTGATAAGCTTTTTGCCTGGCTCCCTCAATGGAAATATCATCACAAGTAATAAACTGCTGCTGAAGACTCTTATGGTATTTGATCCTACTGATCGAGCTAGAGAGACAAGAGAATTCCTGCAGGCAAGGATTTCTCAATTTCACGGATCTCATTAAATAATTCCAACCCCATCTCCCTCCTTTGCAAACAATAACAATGACAGCCATAATTGCCCTAAAGAAACACACCAAAAAATACAAGGTAACCTCACCTGGTTGTTGCACCCTGATGCAATGGCCAATGTCTTTAATAGCTAATAAAAGCCTATTTTGTATGCTGATAAAAAGACAGAATCATAGAATGGTTTGGGTTGTAAAGGACCTTAAAGATCACCCAGTTCCAATCTCCTGCCATGGGCAGGGACATCTTCCACCAGACCAGGCTGCTCCAAGCCTGGTCTGTTCAACCTGGCCTTGGGCACTGCCAGGGATGGGTTTCAATTTATGTTGAAAACGTACCCACTTCAAAAGTTTAATTCCTTCTAAGTCACCTGACAGATTTCTTTTTAAGAAACTGGATTATAATTTCATCCAAACCCAACATCAGCTTCACTCACTCCACTGCTGAGATACTCAAAATCCCCTCAGAGTTGTGTGTCTCCTGACCAGAGAACCAACAGCGCCGCAGAGAACCTGCCTTGAGGTTGTCTGCACTGAAAAACACCAACCAAAGGAAATTATTTCCTCCATCTCATGACATAAAACTGACACCAGGAGGCAGAGGAAATACCCAAAGCAAGTGGCATTAATGCCAACAGGTACTTTGTTATTCAGTCATATTCTGGCACACAATCAGCACAAGTGCCTTTGACTTACTGAAAATAGAGAAGGAAACAAAAGTTTTGGCTGACTAAACTTTACAGAAATTATCAGTTCACTAAAGTGTTTCAGATATTCTGTGTGTGTCTACACAATATAATCCAAATTAAAAAAAACCCTAATAATTAAAATGCGAGCTTGGTGAGGACAACTGGGCTCTCCCAAGCACCGACCTCTCAGTGCAGACCTGAGAACTGCTAAGGGGATTTTCACACACCCAGTGTATCCTACCCATATTTTTTCTTATTCTGGAAAGCATTTGGAGACAGGTTTTTTTTCTCAGAAGATAAGTGGCAGAAGCTGATGAAATACTGCTGCCTCCAAATTCTTGGAAATTTCAAAGGTAGAACATTTTGCTTCAGTTGCAAACAATTTAAGGATAAAGAAGCCTTAAAAAGTTCAGCTCTCATTCTCCATGGTCAGCTCTTAAAAGGATTTGGCTTCTGGGTGATTTCATCCCCAGAGCTGCTCAACTGGGAAACCAAACCTTAGGCTGCTGGGCATTCCAGCTGTTATCCCAATCTGCAGCTCCTGTGGGTGCTGCACAGCCCAGCCCACTCCCCTAAATCCAGATTAAAGCTATGCAAACACAGAGACAATTTAATACACTTTGGAGATAAAGTCTGACTGAGTGAGCTATACTGGATAGAAGTGCAAGAAATAGAAAAACAAATCCAGGCCACTGATTCCTGGAATCTCCTGTGGCTTACATCCTGATTCATAAACAAGGAAGATTTGATTTCCTAAAAAGAATTTTCCCATTGATTTTTAAAAATTATCTGTAAAGATAAGCACACAAATACACAAAAAGGAACATACTGTGTGAGGAACAAGGAAAGGAGTAGTTAGCATTTTTTAAAATACACTCTCCAGGGAGCTAAAATGTCATCTGTTTAGCTCCAGCAATTCCAGTCCTTCAGACAATTCTCAGCAGAGAAATATTTACAAAATATTCTCCCAGAGGAGGGCAGGGATGGCTATAGTCCCAATCTGGAAAAAAAAAGCTTTTGAGTACTTTCATATCACTTTTGCTAGATCAAATAGTAAAAAATCAGCAGATTTTGGGTTGTGGAGGGCTACAAACACTGGGGTGCAGGGGAGGGAGGCAGCTCAGGTGTGACAGCTTTACCCAAGAGCATTATCAGTGGCTGATGTTGCATTCCATGAACAGCCTGAAAATCTAGAGTAGATTTCACTGGTGCCACCCTTCAAAACAATTTGCAAAATATTTCTACTATTATATACCCCTTTAGATATATATGTAAAATATATTTGTCACTTGCAGGGAACAAAATATGTTTAAAAATAAGTTTAGGACCTGCACTTCAAAGGTAATTAAGACATCACTAACATTAATGAACATATTGGTGGCAGTACTTGGCAGTTAAATAGTAACAGGTGATCACAGGCATGACAAAGCAGAGGTGAAATGCATTAGCCAGAAAAATCACTGAAAGGTGTTTCTGTATTTTATCTTCTGTGCACATTACAGGAGCTCAGAGCACACAGCCACTGCAGCTCATGGACAGGGACGTGCCCCAGTGCTGAGAGACCACCCACAGTCCTGATGGAGAAAAAACACCTTGATGGGCAAAGGTGAAACAGTGGAAGTCTCCCTCTTTCCCATGGCTGGTTATCAGCCAGCACAGCTACACAAGTCCCAGTGTCACTTGGAGTATCTCAGCCAGGAATCTTCTCCAGGGAGTTACAACTCCCACAAGAACCCTCATCAGGCTTGTGCCTCATGAGAAATGAAAACCTTCAACATAAGAAGACCCTGAAAGTATTTTTTACTTCCTTTTTACTTCCTTCACTGCTGTTTTGTTCACACCACAAGTCCTGGACTGTGCAGATGAAGCCATCACTTATGTGCCAGGAACATGAAGCTGTGCCCAGTTCTCCCCAAGGACTCCGGAACATTTTAAACTCTGGGACTCCATTCACTGAAGCTCTACCTGGAGGTGACACACCAAAGCTACTCTGTACATCAGGCAACAGCAAAATGGCTCCACTTATCCACTTGTCACTAACATTATGAGGCCAGCAAAGTGCACACGGGTTTCATTACCTACACCAGCACCAGAAATGTTTCCTGACAAAAAAAATCGTTAGGTTTCTGCATCTGTATCACCCCCATGAGTTGTCCTCCATTTTTGGTGTTATTTTTGATAATTCATTAGTTCACAGCAGTGCTCAAAAACAGCCTGAAGAGGAACAAAGACGCAGTTGCAAAGAAAGCACTAACTTACACATATTTTTAAGAGTTTAATTAGTGCAGCATAAGAGTTTAATTACCATAGCATATCTCATTTCCCTAATTTGGATTTATTTGGAATCTGCATGACAACGAAAGGAAGCACAGGAAAAAGAGAGCACACAGATGAAGTGCACTGCAAATCACACAGCCAGAGGTGTGATAGATGAAATAAAAGACCCAACTGTGAATGAGCTGTTCTGTTTCAGGGGCTCTGGGGAAGTATCCACTTGTGATGTCTAATCCAGACAAAGGAAAGCAGGATCAGCTGTACTTCACTGTCTTTATTTCCACAGTGAGAGAAAGGATACACAGGATACACGTGCATCAAAACCTCAGACAGGAACGAGACAGGTGAACAAACCACTTAAGGTATACTTGACTGAAAACCTTGATGGACAGTCTTGGAACTGGCTTAGAAAGATTCACCTTGTGACTTCACCTCACCTCCAGATAATGGTTAGAGCAGCCAGCTCAGAAGCAAGCATGGGTGGATAGAACTGTAACTTTTTAAAGGTTAGTACAATTAAAAATAGTGATTAGCCACAGAAAGAACACAAATCACTCCAATAAAATAATGATGTTCTATATACTCCCTTAGGGGAAAAAACAGCCCATTACAGCCCTTAATTTTGACTCAGCCTTTACCAAAGTGCACCTGACACATCACCATAGGGTGTAATTCAATACAGCAGAAAGAAGCAGCACAGTGGATTTTCAAAACCATTTCCATTATGCCATCAATTTAACAATATTAAATCCAGACCATTTCCTACCTGCTTGTATTCAGATTCTCTTCCAACCAGTACCTGCAGAACATAACCAACAGGATCTCCCTTCATGGGTGGGACCATTTCCCAGGTAACTTCACAGGAGTTTCCTCCCAACTGTGTTACTCGAGGGGCTACAATAAAAGGAAATGTGTTACTGTTTAATATAAAGACTGCACTGAAATCTTGTTTTATGAGCACTGTAATATATACCAGAACATTTTTTAAAGGCTAGAGCACCTCTTACCTGTCAGCTCTTTGAGCTGCTACAAAGGAGGAGTGGATTTAGAGAAAACTTCCAAAACTTAATTGCAGTGCTGTGCACTGATCTTTTCAAAGCAGAAGCCAATGCACAAATTACACAGGCATTCATAAAAGCAGCAATTCTGTGAAGTTCTGAGCAAACACCTGTGCCAGTGAAGATGCCTGTGCATCCCCCCCGTGCCACAAGGCATTGAAAGAAAGGAATAATGCCAAATATTTCATTCAGGAAAAACAGGAGAAGGAATGTGAGAAGAAAAGCTAAAGAATCTTATGAAGTCCAGCCTGGGAAGCAAAAGGACAAGCATAATTTTTAAGACTTGCACTTGAATATAACTCTGAGTCTGACACCCACTTGATCAGATCTGCTATTTGTAGTCAGACTTAAGACTAGTGCTCTCACTAGAACTCCAGAGAAATTCAATCTGTCAGCTGTTAGGAGGCTGCTGTCCTTGGCAGAGGCTCTCTCACCAGCTAAAGCCCAGGGATGCTGTGCCTTGACCCACAGCAAGCTCACGGGTCAGTCCAGCAGAGCCCACACAGGGGCAACACATTTTTATGTACAACAAAGCATCTGCCTCTGGAAGGCATGAAAAAAACTGCAACAGCATGAAGGGTTCACCAACCTCTTCATCAGGCAGAGCCAGCAAACACAATACCAAAAAAAAAAAAATAAAACTGGGAGAAACAAGAGAGCTGAACACTTGTATCAGGTGGTTAGCACATGCACGTGCAAGGACATGAGCTTGTTAAAGGCAATCCAGATCCCCAACCCTACAAAAACAGACAACAGGAGGGTCCACCAAAGAAACAAATGCTGGTGCATACATTACACAAATTTTAGACTGATTTGTTACTTCCCAAGAGGAACACTTGAATCATGAAGGCCCAAATGTAATCAATATCCATTTACTTCTCTCTGCACATCTGCTAGTATTGAGAGACTGATAATAGATGCCTTTATCTTAGCTGACAACAATCTCAATTTTTTTTTCCTTCTCCTTCCATCCCTCACTTCAATACATGTAGATTTTTAGAAAACACTGCCATTAACAACAAAGCTATTCTAGGGTCGGCATCACTGAGAGAGTAATTCGGAGACCTTACAGGAGAACACACACTTTCTTCTGATAGATAAAAAAGCCAATTTAAGTTTATCACGTAAATTCTTTTGTATTTCTCTGAGCACAGAAGGGAATCAACACCATAATTTTGCATCAGACCAGTCCTCCCCATGGCATCACCTCCCCTCTGCTCACTGGCAGAGTTTTGTCATGCCCTTTTCTCTGTCACAGCCAGTGTTCTGTCAGGTACCCAAGGTCCCAGCCCACACAGGACCTGGTATTTGCACCATTTTTACTCAGCTTGATACTCAGCCCAGGGGATGAGTCACACTTATCAGGGACTCAACAGGCAGACTGGGAGTTCAAAACAAACACCTAGGTGAGGTGAACTGAATAAAATGGATTTTTAAGCAACAAAATGCGAGTGTGACTACAGCAGCACCCTGGGTCATGCCAGGAGAGCTCCCTTCCCTAGGATGGGCAGCACATCCCACACCTGAGTAAAGGTGTGCACCAGGATACCTCACCCCTGGCTGAGGATCCTTACCCTCAATTACACAGGTATTTTTTGCTGGAGAGTGTTCTTCTCCCTGGGGGTGGCTCGAGCAGCTGACCCAGCAGGGAAAGGCATTCCCAGCAGTGTTCTCCCCTCTCTAAATATTTGTTTACAGAAGGTGTCAAAATCACCAAAGCCAGGTCTGAAGTACCAAGAAACAAACAAAACCTCTCTGACAAATTGTCAGTTGTTGTTTCTCTCAAAAAATCACAGGGCTTGACAGGGAGGACTTCAGCACCCAGGAGAAAAGGTGCTGATCTGACAGCCCATAGAGCAAACCCACTGCCTTTGTAACAGGCCTAAGAAGGACTAATTAAGCCTAGAGCAAAAGGTCTAATTACATGAAGTTTTATAATGAAACATCTTTCAGTGTGGGTTTTACTTCTGCTCCTTCCTTCCTCCTCTTCCTCGGGAGCATAATTACTTAGGACAAAATTTACACACAGCAAAAGACATTTCATTATAAAACTTCATTTAATTAGGCCTTTAGTTCTTCTAGTGGAACACATACTGAGTTCTAAGTCTAATGCTCTATATGTGAAATATAATAATTAATTTTATATATTAAAGGAAAAATAAACCCTGAAGACCTACATTGGACATCAAATACACAACAAAAAAAATTAAACTTTACTAAAGCTTAAGTTGGTAAGTACATACACACACACAATACAGCTGTTAGATCCCTTGTATAAATGCTGTGGTAATCCAGAGCAATCCCCTGGTAAACATTATTGACAGCAGCAGCATTTGAACAGTTTTTTTAATTACAACAGTGGCTGACATAACCTTTATGTTGCTTGTGTGATTTTTTCTGGGTGGTAATTTAGCTTCCCACCATTAAATAACTTCACAACTCAAGAGAAACCTACAGTCAGCACAAACTGGTTCTTCACAAGTGTTAGTACTACTTATGGTAACCCTTACAACCTCCCCTCATACTTACCAATTACATAAATATTTACATATTACTTACACGTAAAAAACCATACCACATACCTTTGATTGCAGGTGGGAGTGACTTAGTTGTGCAGAAAGTACAGATTTCTGAGAAAGGTCCCTCCCCAGCATCATTGACTGCCTGTATTCTGAATGAGTAACAGGTGGATTCTGTCAGCCTCTGGATCTTGTATGTGTGACTTGGTCCCCTATAAATTGGGATAAACCTGAAACAATAAAAATGAGAATATCTAGTTACACTTGAGTGGCACTGACATTTCTGGTTATTACACTTACCAGCTCCAAGTATCCATCTTGTGAAAACTGGCACCACGTGCCCTGCAGGGCTGTTAAACACGTGTATAAAAATGTCCCATTAATAACACAATGACAATGAGGAGGAGGTCAGGGAAAGCAGAAGTTCATTGTCCCTTTGGAAACTACTGCCACCTTGCAAAATGATTGCATGAATTAACAGGAAGAACATCTGTCACTGGGTTCCCTACCACCATGGAATCAAAATGGATTCAGCCTGTGCCCTGCTCCAATGCACCATGTGTGCTGCTGGTTTACATGCATGATGAAAACACAATTAGTATGCTGACCCTTTAATGGATTTGGACTTCATTTGCACATTAAGACACAAAGGCCGTGTCTTTCAGCCATCTGTGTCATCTTCCAAAATACTTCCACTGACAAGACTAAACAAGAGCACACACAAACTTATCCAACAATGAACAAAATCAAAGTCATTAAAAAAAAATTATATAGGTGATAAAGAGAATCGGACTTCTACTTTCTACTGCTCTGCTCAGATAAATGCTTTTCACTAACAGCTGTATGTCAGCCAGCAATTTCTAGCTAAGCTGACCCCCAGGAGCTGAGCACAGTGGGGATGGAAGCAAATAAAGAGGAAGCACCCAGACTGTGCATCCATCCACTCAGCCTCCACCAGGGAACATTGCATGCAATAGTCCTGGCCTTGGAGAACAGAAAATTTGCTGTGTAGGCTCACATACTATTGTTTTATTATTTAGTACCCTTATTCAAGTATCTTAACCATTTGAGAAGGTTTTAAATCACCAGGAAGCCAAGAGATATTTTCCTTTGACCTCCCTATCTAGGTGCTAGCTTTATCCTTTGCCTTTGTATGAGATACAGAGTACAACCAATTTGAGCATTTCAAAGGAACTGGGTCTGTCATTAGCTCTCAGGGACAGAAATCAATTTGTATTACGTTGTGATTGCAACCCACGTAAGTACAAACAGAGATCAAGAATCATCTGTAATAAAAGGAAATAGTCAGGTAATTCAAATTGCTAGAAATGTACTCTGACGATTAATGTGACTTACTAGCGAGTTTTAGTGAGACCCACACTTTGATAGGAAACTAAAGATCTGTGCCCACAAGTTTTTAGGAGGAGAATTTAGAGCCAGTTTCCAAAGAATTGTTTTCCAAACCTTATGCTTACCCAGTTTAAGGTCTCCCTGCTATTCCACATTTCTGAGGCTCAGGTAAGCAGCCACAGCATATTTCAAAAGACTGACACAAACCTGTGCTCACGGAATAAAATTCCTTGAGATCTACTGCGTGATGAGCAAAGAACACATACTCAGGACAGCATTGAGGCTCAAGAGACAAGACACTCTCCCTCTGCCCTTCTTGCAGCTCAATCAGGCAGCTGGCTCAGAAACCACTGTACTACTCAGTGTAGAGATTTGTCTCTGACCCTGATCCAAGAACGACAGAGAGCAAAAAAGATCCAATGCCTACTTTAGACTAATGACCTCTTTGCAATCATTTGTGGAGTTAGGTGAGCAAGGCAGGATAAATTTATCTTCCCAGCTAGCAGACAAGCAAAGCCTCGCTCCAGGTTGGGCCTAAGGCACATTTATAGTCATTCATATGGCCAATTCCAATGACTCAAATGACATTTTCACCTTCTGGATATGACAAAGGTCACTAACACTTCCTAACACTGAGGAAGTGAGCTGGAAAAACATTTGAGTTCCTTCTGTCATTTGGGAACTGGACTAATACTCCCAGTTCAGTTAATACCAATACTCCCATCCAGTTCCCATCTCCACTCATTTCTGCTTCTCTGTCTCTAAAAACATCTGTCATGAAAGCAAGAACTGTTACAGAGAAACTTGCACCACAGCAAGCACACTGAAAACTTCTGAGATTTGACCATCTCTGAAGAAAGAGGGCTTCATTGTGACACTAATGCTTTGTAATTGTGTATGAAGATATAGATCATGATGTAAGGCATGTAATGAAGATAAATGCTAACTTCAAAATACTTGTGATTTTCTGTTAAGGTACTATTTTCCTCATGTGTAAAGTAGGCATATCTTAATCCTCCAGGATTATTTCTGTTATCTTAAAAAATATTGTAGTTAATTGATATAGGTGGCTATAGGTATGAAGCAGTCTTTTTTCACTCTTCTGGGCTTTCTGCTGGAGGACCACAATGAATTTAGAGTTGAGTCAGTGTAACTACACATTGCTACTGTGAGGCAGCATACACTATTAAGATCGTTAAAAACTATCTAAACTGAGGCAACACGTTCTTATTATTGCAATTTCATTTTTAAAATCTAAATCTATTTTAAAAAGAACATTTGAACATGAGGTCTGTGTACCTCTGCCTCCTTGGCAAGTCTGTTATCTCTCACTGTGCTTCATCCAGGCCTAATTCTATACATTGCCTCAAGAACGAGTCAGCTCTGAGCTTGTTTGCAAGGACTTAAATATCTTATGCATTGAAATATTGACTTAATCTGTGTATGGAAACCTTCCCTATTCTCTATCTCCCTCTCATCTTCTTCAAAACAGGATGTTTTCAAATCTCAGAGGTTTGCCCAGTTGAATTCAAAAGACAGTAACTTACATACCTCATCTGCCACCCTGCCTCTGAAAACATTCAGCCTCTCTGGTTACTGGCATTCTCAATACAACTGTATTTTTTTTTTAAGTTTGCACCATCCACAATTAAACCTGATTTATTCTAATTTTCCATGCTGCAGTGTTGCCTCTCCTCTCCACTAAATTAACAGCAGATACCAAAAAGAAAGCAACTTTCTCCAGGGATGGAGAAACTACTTCTCCCCCAGAAGCGACTTCTCCCTCACCTCACAGAGTGATCCCAATTCTCCCTTCCCAAACATTCTCACATCAGCCACAGATTATTCATTTACCTGCACACAGCAGAGGAGAGAGAACATTGTGTTCTACAGCAATTGTTAGGGAGACACCACTGCTGTTAGTTTTTCATCAATACCCTTCTATTCCCAGTGAAGATTTTCTTGGAAGTATTTTGCATGTCACAGCTATTTTGTTTCCTCCACTTCAGTCACTTCCAGTCAAGCAGAAGAGTATGAATGTACTTGCTCTACCTCTGCTCATTAATTTCTAGCACATTTTGAGCAGTAGGTTCCCTTTCAAACTCTTGGGTTTTGTTTATATTTTGGTAACCTGTTGGCTCTTGCAAGAATTTCATTTGCAAGAAATTCTACTGTATGGTACTAAGTAAGATGGCAATCTTGGGGGGAGGCACAAAGGCTGAGTGAGCCTTGAATGATTCTGTTATTTTCTCTCAAAATATGTGGTCAGATGTCAGGATTTCGGCTGGAGAGAAATCATTAACTCACAGTCCAACCTGGTGACCAGAGGCTTCACACCAGCACACAAAGGCAACTGCCTAATTAGAAACTGAACTACAAGAATTTCACAAACCAACAGCTCTTTGAATATTATTAATGCTACATCACATTAGTTACACATTTACTGCCCCACCTACTTTCTTAGACTGTTTCTCTAATTTGGTTGAAGAACATTATCAGAGACTCACTGATTTATGGGATTTTCTCTCTCCACCAGCAGCTCCCTGTACTGTAGGTGGCAACAAGGAAAGCAAAGCTTCAAAACCATCTAATTCAGAGATGCAGGAGTAAGGTCAACAGACAGGTTTTTTCATTTCTGATTCATTCTGATTTTTAGCCTGTTTCTACTAGATTATCTTTCATCTGCTGCTGAATTTGAGTTTGTATATATTTACAACAGACGGTCACTCGTCAGATGTCTGGAATTCTTGAGAGTTGAAGTATTTCAGCTCCTCCACAACAAAAAAAATTGCTTTTTTTGCAAGGAGCATCTGGGCACATTCAACAGGAATGGAAGATAGAGCAGCCAAGTGCCTGCCTGAAGATTCCTGTGAGTATCCACATCTGGGGGACAAGGAACAGGCAGGGAGGACAATACTGAGCACAGCTTAAATGGGAATTTACAGCATTTGAATGGAAAATGTGGGAGAAATCAGGGACAGCACCCAATGGCTTCTTGAAATTACACAGTCAGGAAAAAGTAAATGATGAGGCAGCAACAACATCTTGTCAATAACCAACACCAGATATAAATAAGAGTGAACTTAAAACCGAAAGAGAAGAGTTCAGAGCAACAATCCAATATTCTTACATCTCCTACATGTGTTTTATCTTCCCTGTGCAGCATTAGAGTCATTTTCCCAGAGTTTTAACAGAGTTTAGGGACCTTCAAATGATGCTCACTGAGCACATGGGTGTCCAAGCTGCTGCTGGGACAGCCCCAGGAATCTGGGCAGAGCTGGAGAAGGAAGCCAGGCTCAGTCTCTGCTTCACCAACATCAGCAAAACAAAGCTGGACCCTAAAAATCCTGGAAAATTGGCCAATGTGATCCTGCTGCACTAAGCTGAGCCTCCATTACACTTTAGAGATCAAATATTAGAGTCATTACTCTAATCAAGGCTTTAATTCCCTTATAAGGTTGTTACAGATGTGCAGAAAATAGTTTATTACATTGACAACCTTGGGTCTAGATGCTGCTCTTATTTTTGATCTGCTGTCTGGAATATTCAGTTACCCATGAAGTCTGGAGTACCTGCAGATGTGCACAGATAAAGGAGAAAATCTTATTTCTTACCAAAACAGGGATATTTTGAATATACTGATGGAGTAGCATCTTACTCTGTGTCTTGCCAGCTTCCTCACAGCTGAAACACCCCATCTCACATGTTTAACGTGTTTTTTGAGGATTCACTTTGTTCCAAATAATAACACACATACAGTTAGCTCACACCTACTACAAATGTTAGTTTACTCCTGCTTCCAGGAAAAAAGATAAAATGCATTAGCAAGTTAAGCTTCTCACACTTGGCAACAGTTCTCCCTCTTCTTTTTCATTTGCAAAGCCCAAGGTATCTGGTCAGAATGCTGCTAATATGAATATCAGTATTATTAATAGCAATACTCACCTACACAATGCAGCAATATGAACACAGGTTAGCTTGAAAACTTTCCTGAACATTAACTTTCTATCTAGCCAGGCTTGCAGTGGAAACTGTAGCATGCCATCTGTCTTGGTGCTCATGCTTAATTTCCTTTTATCACTGTTTTACCCAATATGAGAATTATTTTTTCCTGCAGGTTTTCACAAAGATATGTTAACTTATTTGATTTTGTATTTTAATAGAATTTCACAAGCCAGTAGGACTGACACATAACAGTAATTGCTGTTAAAATGGGTGTAAATTGTCTTGATCAAATCAGGAGTGTAAACAATTTTTTAATTAGCCTGCCTGAAACTTGCAGTAACCAGGGGATGATTATGCAGAAGTCATGAGGCAAGGGCAGCACATTCAGCAGCTCATCCCTCTGTGTTTCTATTCTACCTTCAAGTTACAGCAGAGCAAACACCCAGGTTAAGACTCATATATTCAACCACACCAACTGAAGACAATAGAAGCATGGGACAATTGTCAATGATCCTCACATTATATTTGTAATGAATATGTTTAGGATGTTCCTTGGTCAACCTTACCAATGTCTCTCCCTTAAAATGTAATTATATGTGTTTATATTGATTGTGATTCTCTACACACATAAAAATCACACAATTTACCTCAGCTGCAACATACAGTCATCTAAAATAAACACAAGCAGCTGATAAATGACCCACTCTTAATTTACTTGCTAATTCTCCCTTTCAGACTGGATATTGTGAGCATTTTAAGACACTAAGAGGTGCAATTAGTTGTGGGAACAACTAAAGATTAATTACCAGTACAGCAGAAAAAAAACCAAAACACATTAATTAGGTTTGCTTGCTCCACAGAAGACAAAAAATCCACAGTATTCTGGAAAGTAGTGCAATTTGATTAACATAAATTTCTTCACATTACCACAATTAGAAAATGAAGTCACAACTGATAGTTTATTTAAAAAAGAAAGGAATTTCATAGTCCTCCTTACATAAAGGTCACTTACTCTCAACTAACGTTTCTATGTACTGAGCTTTCCAGAAACAGATTTTTCTTCATTTCCACTCAGTGCTACCCATAATTGAAAGGACAAGTGATGCTAATTTCATCTTCCTAAATGTCACACCCCGAAGAGCTAATGGGAGCTAACACAGGTACACCTCTGATGTGCACACCTCTTCAAGCCCTTACACTAATCACTGCCAGAAGATTTCCAAGTATTTTGCTTCACAGGTCTTGCAATCAATGAAACATTTGGTCTCCAACAACTGGTCTGTTACACCTCATTACAGCAAGGAAAAGTTGAAAACACTCCTTAATGGCCAGGACACACTGGAGAGCACTGGCTGACTATCATTACATAAAGCCAGAGCTGTCTTTACCAAAAGGCCATTAAAGCTATTGGGTCAGGATGGGACTTACTGATTATTTCCTTTTCTTAAAAGAACTCGCTCATCTTTATATTTCTGCTTGTGAAAACGTTTCAACAGCATTTTAAAGGTAACTTCTATTTTAAACCAAAGAAAGGAAAATTGTAATACTGAATTGAGGGATTTCAATATAAAGCTGTTATCAGTAATTTCACATATCTCAGGGAATATAATAACAATGCTCTCTGGAAGACCAGGGATATGACAGAGGTCACTTCTCAGTTATCCATGTTTTAAACCATAATCTCTTTCCCTGAATCAAATACTATCTCTTCTCCCAACAGATGGGACATCATAACCCCTTCCTACAACTCTTTCAAACCATAAAATACCCCAAAACATCATTCTAGGTTATTTATTTTGTGTCATTTTCCCACCAGAGTTTGGCTTCCTAGAGGGCTGGTCAGTCCCAGGCCTGTCAGCTATTCAGAGGCATTTGGACAATGCCATTAACAACACTCTAACTTGACCAGCACTGAACTGGCCAGGCATGACTGCAGGTCCCTTCCAGCTAAAATATCCTATTGAATTGCTCCCTCACATGTGCACAGTTTACTGTGTACCTGAAGAGGCCAGTGATGCTCAAAGAGCTGCACTCCAGTATTTTCCCCAAGCACACACAGGGGGTGAGCAACCCCTCAGTCCCAGGAGAGTTTAATTAATGGGAATAATCTCAGGGAAGACTTCTCCCTCTGTAAGCATCTGCTGCCTCCACCAGCTCCTGTGTGAGCTGTCCTTCCCTGCTCAGCAGGGATGACAGCTCTCCTGGATGTACAGAGCTGGGCTTTGCAGGGGCATCTCCCACTGTCATCAGTGCACACAAGGGAAAGCAAAAAGAGAACAAATAAACAGATCTTATGGCCAGGACATGCCAGCTCCAGCTGCTCTCACACACAACAGTGCACCATCCACTCCTCTGCTGTGCCCACACCAGGATGGATTCACCACCCCTGGCTGATTTCAGGAATTATGTGGGCTAGTTGCTCCAAACCCAACCACCAAAAGGAGGAATTTCACAGAATGGCTCAGTTCAAGCAGGAGCAGACAGCACAATGTAAAGCAGCAATTTCTCTGCATCTCTGGGAGCTCATGTGGACTCTAAGTCAAATTCACAGCTAAGAAGATCCAGCAGAGTATCAAGTCCAAATGGCTCCCAATTAAAAGCTCATAAGAGACCATTTGCAGTGGAAAAAGCTTGGCAAAAGCAAAGGATCATGCCAAAGCTGTGTGCCAAAGCAAGGGGGAAAAATCCCTTCCTTGCCTGCTGCGAGGTAACATTTTATTCTTACAAGCAAACTTCCTATTTTCCCCAGGATAAAGACAGGTTAAAAACAATTTACAGGTCTTCACCATCCTACCTGCAGTGCTACATGAAAGCAAAGCAAAGCAGCCTGCTGGATGTGTCTTTAGAGCTGACTGAATCCCAGGGTGCTGCAGGTGATGGGCTCCTGCCAAGCATCACTGCACTCTGAGGGAACTGTTTTCACCAGTCAGACTTTCAAATGGGTATTTATATTCATTGGACACCTCTCAGGATTAATACAGTGTACCCACTCTCCATCAGTACAGTTGAAATACTGAGGGGTATTAAGGCATTATTCATGGTGGTTTTATTACTTAAAATTAGAGCTTTTGGGCCAGATCTTCAGCTGGCATACACTCAGCATAGCTCTATTTGAATTAAAGGAACTGTGCTAATTTACATCAAATTATGATCTGTGCTGAAGGTCTCTAAGGATTATGTACTCGATAAGTCACTTATTTTAGCTAATTGAAGTAGTTGAGAGTGTTTCTTAGTAAATTATGAACCATCTATGATATTTATTCATTGAAGAGCTCAGACTGTTAGGCATTACTTGCATATTGTCTTTCTTTCCTTCCCTTTTTTAATTGAATATATCTCATCACAACTTTGGATATACATTAGCAAATCTTCTCATACAAAGCTCACATGGGAAGACAGTTTTTGCTTAGCACTGACTGTTTAATTTAAACAAATATATTTTTTTCTTGCACACCTTATTTCAAAATTATTGTGGAGCTACCAAGCTGATGCCAAGCTTGTATTTTTTAATGCTGTACAACATTGCATCCATAAAATCAAGACCACCAGGTTGCCCAAAAGACATTGTTCTGCTCAGTTTTACCTTACCTAGACATCTGATTTGTGAATACATCTGGCTTTATGAATAAACACAGCAAGCTGGGTGCAGTATCTTTATTTCATATATTCCAAGAGATAAAGCACTGTGGCCATGAAACTTGATTTTAAATTTACTGGCAGAGAGGCGAGGGTTTTGCTGAAATGTCACCAGTACAGGATTGATTTCTGTTAGACCTGGCAGTGTTAGGTTAATGGTTGGACTCAGCAATTTAGACGTTTTTTCCAGCCTTAATGATTCCATGATTCTGTATCACTCACAGCTTTACTGCATAACCTGCTCAGACTACAGGCACAGAATGCCTATTAAAAACAGTATTTTGTACATAGTGGTAGGCATGAAGCAATCAGGAAAACAGAATTTTTCTTTCACTCACAACTGCATTATGATGAATCAGAATTCTTTTTCACTTGCACAAGGAAAAGATTCATCTCTCTTACCTTTTATTTCTGTCCTCTATCTGCAAGATGTAGACCATGTCATCAGCAGAGTGAAGCTTGGAGCTGCTGTCTCCCCACTTCAGCTTCAGGCTCTGAGGCCCTGCTGCAGCACACTCCAGCCGTGGAGGTAAGGGTGGCAATGGCCTGGTTTTTGCTTTAATAAAGTGGCTAAAAGGTCCAGCTCCAATTTCATTGACAGCCTGGATCCTGATCCTGAAACAAACAGCAGGAACATGAGTGTTAAATGAAGTGTTTTCTTGATATGAACACGTCCCACGGGGCAGGAGAGCCTTCTGGGGCTGCCTGCTCCATCCCTGGCCACCCCAGCTCCCAGGGCTGTTTGTGGCACCCTGGAAGGTTCTGTCAGCACAACAGGGATCATCCTGCTTAGACTGTAAGAAGTGCAGTGAAAATGTCAGAAATGCAGCAAGGCAGAGGGGAAGGTTTGGGTCCCAGGACCTGGTGACAGCTCGGGACAAGGGGCAGCAGCACAGGACAAGCACAGCCTGGAAAACGTCAAGTGCCCAACCATGAGTAAATAAAAAGCGTAAGTGTGTTCTGGTTGTCCAACAAAGATTGTGGAGTAATTTAGGTGAAATCATTCAGGGAAAGCACAGGGGTCAGTGTCATGAAACCCATCCCCATGTTGGCAAACACCCCAAAGACAGTGTTCTGTCATTGTCACAAAAAGCAGATTATTTAAGCACAGAAAACTCTGCTGAGAGGAACTAATGAAGAAGGTTAAATCCACAAACCTCCTACATTGCCACAAACTGCAGAAATGTAAACTGCCAGTGAACTATCCATTAGATCAAATAAATGCTGGACCCAAGTCGCCCTCACAAGATGGACAATGGCCCTTGAGCCACTTGAAGACATCAAGAAGAAAAGCAGACCACTTGCCTGGTCACAGCAGCTGGAATTTGTTCTTAAGACTGAGCTAGTCTTTTAACTTCCATTTAATTCTTAAGATAATGACCCCTGCTTTCTGCTTTTTCGATTTTCTCTTATCTGTCTGCACCTTAGTCTATCACTAAGATAAGTAAGGAGTCTTTGACTATGGTATTAACTTCAACAACACCATAACAAAAGTGGGAAATTTCTATTTCCAAACAATTTTGAGGACTGTGTAAATAGAAATATTGCTACAGATGAGCCTGAAAGGTTTAAGAAGTTTGTTAAATCAAAGACTAAATATGAAAAATCAGGATGGAGAAAACTAATTAAGTTTAAGATAGTTGAGCTGAGTTTCGTTAGCTGGAGAGATGCCATTTACTTTGGAAATCCTGTACACAGCAGCCTTGTGTTTTCTCATGGGTAAAGACTCTTTACAAGAACTGTCTTTGCTTGGCAAAGCTACTTATTTTGACTGAAGAACACGAAGTGATGCAAGTTCACACAAACAACGTATGAAAAATTACTTTGCTTTCAACAGCAAGTTTTCAGCTCTACCATCAGGAAAGGAGAATGTTAAAGGGATAGGGAAAAAGCCTCTCCAGAGAGTATTCCCCATTGGAAAAAACACCCAAAACTGTATTTTCTGTCTTTCAAGAACATAAAAGGCTACACTGTTAATAAACATATTGCAAAATAATGAAGTCTGATCTATTGGTTAGTCAGCTAAAGCCACTGCACACTGAGAATGTAGTGTGTATACAATTATATGCAAATGTATGCTTAAAACTCTGCTTATTGACCCAGCCATTAACAGGGGTAATATATTGCTTGGTGTGGAGCTGCATTTCCCCTTTAACCTTCCTTCTGGCTTGAGGAAATGCATCCTGACCACTTTATAATATTACATTCCCCCTCTTCTTCCCTAAGGGTGGAGATGGCACAAAGATCTAGAGGGAGCCCCCTCTTCAACTGCTGCTTGCAAGCATTTGACATAGAAAGAACAAAATGCTTTCCTAGTATCTGAAGAAGTGTAATTAATATAAGCATTGATCTTACTTCATATTATGCAACTGTTTTGCTTTACATTTAAGAGTCATTATCATAAATATTTAATGGTATTTCCAATTAAAAAAACCAAAGCCTGCCTGAATTTTCACTGGATTCTAGCAAGCTCTCCATTAGCATGTGCACTTAACAGTAACAGCTGTATTACAAAATGCTACTACTGCTTTTGCAGGTTGACTACAGCAGCATGCTCTAGAGTATATATCCTTTTGTTTTGCTTGGTATTACTTAAAAGTCCCAGTAACAACAAAGCCTCTCCTCTCCTCAAGCATTGTAACCTCAGCTGGTTTCCAGCTGGCAGCTACCACACCTGACAACATGCAGTGAAATCAATCTCTCTCCAATATCACACTTATAAGCTATATGCATGCACAGAAACCTGCACTTCCTTGTCTTACTTTTGCCAGCTATTGGCACAAGGCAAAAAATGTGTCTCTTCATTCATTTTTTTCTTCTTGCTTTCCTCTGCTGCACAGAGTTCTTGCTCCCCCCTTCTGAATCACACGAATATGCACACACACACTCCCCTCCTGACTCTGGAGCACAGTAAGACTGATGGAAACTCTTAAGCTTTAAAATAGAGACAAGCATCTTTACAAATGAACTGTGACACTGGGAAAGCAGGAATTGATTTATTCAACTCTAACATGGCTGTTGTGGCCACTCTTTTCTGCTGATTGCACCACCATAAAGCTCTGTAAATTGCCACTATCATTCCCAGGGCCTGAACTTCATCAGACACATACAAACAACTAATTTTGTGCTTCCTGTGCACGTGGCAGTGCAACCCAAACCCTGGTGTCACATCCCTCTGAAACCCAGCAGTGTCTGCTCAATGGGGATCAGGCCTTGGCAAGTCAAAAGGGAAGGGGAGGAGGAAGAAGGGAAAGAGAAAAGGGAGAAAGGACCACATGGAGAAGGGGGAAGAGCAGATGGTGATGGGAGAGCACCTTGTACTGCCCCATCTCTGCTCCTGCTCAGCTGCTTTTCAGTGTCCCTGCCCCAGCCTGTGACAGTGAGCTTTTCCAGCCAGGGTGGGCAAGAGAATATCCACAATTAACTGGAAACCAATTCCTGTTTACAGGACTGGTACTGGGGAAAATCAACTCTATTTTCCTGTAAAAGTATAGTACAGACAAGTAGAAATATTTGCAGTAAAAGCACTTCCTGAATTCCTTTCAACTCTTCCACTAATGGTTTCTAAGTGAAAATACCCCAAACAATCTCTTGGAAAGAAAGATGGTTTAACAATCTGACAATCACAATTTGACAACAAGTTTTTTGAAAATATAAAGACTGTATTTGGGAACACTGCCTAATTCTGCAGACCCTGTACCAATAATATTTGTATTCATTCTCACATTTTCCCACTACAACTTTTAAACATTTAGAAAGAAAAATAATAAATCAGACTAGGCAAATTGAGAAACCACAAAATGATCTTTAACAGACCATTCTCTCTTAAAAGATTCTTGACCCAGGGAAATAAACACACTAAACAGGATGCTATTTTCAGATTGGTCACAAAATCCTTTGTATAGTATTCCAACAAACTGGAAAACCAACTTTTGAATTAATTTTAGAGTCTGACATGAGAAGACTTTGATTCCCTCATTCCCATAAGAGGAATGCCACCAGTTGCAATACATGTGCCTGTGGAAACCTGTGGGAGTTAAAATGCCCATGGACTTCCAAAGGGGAGGGGAAGCAGCATCCTCCACCATCAGCAGCAGCCTGGAATGATGAACAGCAATCACCCACTGCCCCACAAATCCCCACTCAAGACTCCTGGAAGAAAACTTAGCTTGACACCCTGAAATAGATATTGTTTTATAGCCTGCTTAAACTTTGCTAATTTGAGCATCCACGTGAATTTTTCTCTCGATCTTGGATGATCTTTCAGAATTCACAGAATGACTAGGCTGGAAGAGACCTTCAAGAGCATCAAGTCCAACCCAACCTTCACTTGATACAGTTTAAAAATCCAAAATATTTATAGAATTTTTATTCCTAAACCAAATTAAGTGTTGCTATTGAAATTTAACAATGCTACTATATATTTCTGTACACTGTGTAACTTCAGAGAAGAAGCATCCTTAAAAATTGGAAGTTGTTTTGCAGTGAAGTATCTCAAAAGCAGAACACAATTATCTATGGAATGTGTTAAGCGAAGCTTGGGAACAGACTGTAATAGAAAATTGGTGTTTCTGTGACTGTTGAATACTTATTTATTGTGGAATATTTATTAACTCACTCCTAGTTACATCAGCTCACAGAAAACCAGGCCAAGTATATTACCCTATAATCTGAGTTTCCAGAGCTTCGTGGCTATGTCAATAAAGCAGAGAGACTGCAGAACTCAGACATATTTCTGCAGCTGCCCACAAGCCAGGATGTTTACACAGAGCTTTGGGGAGGCATCTGCTCCCTGCAGCAGCAGAGCTGGGCTGAGTGTGAGCTGCAGTCCTCTTGACTCAACCCTACCATGGCCACTCGCAGTGTGACAGAGGCATCTTCCACTTCCTCCTGCCCTAAATGCATTTTGGGATGGAAATCCTTCTCATGGGGTGCTGGTTGGATTTGCTGCTAAGACACAAAGCACCCAACTTGTCAGCCCGGAGCCCAGCTCTGCAGAGTTGGAGTTCCCTTGTGTGCTCTTGGGCTGCCCCTCTTATGGCCATTCCCACAGAAAAGCTGGAAGCAAAGCAGTGCCAGACCCAAGCTAGCAGGGTGGGCCCACATGGACAGGCTTTCACAATCACCCCCAAATCCAAAACAATTTAAATTTCCAATTTTGGACTTGCTGGATTCCTAATAACCAAGATCTGATTTCAATTTTGGTTTCTCATAACCAAAAACATTGATAGTGGAATTCCAACTCAACTGAAACATATAAACCTTCTGCTGATTTACTTCAAATTCTGCTGAAACTTTGGCAAGGGAGTTCAGAGCCTCAAACAAGTAGTACTTGGCTTGTTTAGTCTAGGAAAAAATATGTTCACTGTTTTTAAACACAGCAGGGAATAAACACTTGAGAAGAGTAAGTTGTGTTAAACAAAACTGACACAAAAAGACAACTCATCAGTGGAGAAATGTAGAGAATTAGATCAGTGATGTTCTGAAACATTCTTCTGATTCAGCCAGGGAGGGCAGAAAACGTACCAGTGTTTAGCACAGAGCCTGATAATCCTGTTCCTTAAGGATTTATCAGGGCAGACATTCCCTGATCAAAGACAGGTGTCAAGATATGCTTGAAGAAAAAATATCAGTGAAAAAGTTAATGATCAAATCTATTTCTGATTATAAAAATAATACTTCAAACTGTTGATGAGGTGCATTTGCAATCCAACTGCAGTAACTTGTCTTCCCTTACAGAAATGAGATGTAAGAATTGGGGTTTCTTTCTCTGTCTCGTTCAACAAAAGAGCTTTCCTGCATTATTACTTCTGATCAGCCATCCACTGGTCTGTGTTGCTTCAAGTGGGTTTTTTTAAGTAGGAACTTAGTCATATAACTATATTTAGAACAGTTAATGCTTGTGGCTTGGGCTGCTTCATTTGGACCAATGACAGGACAAATCCTTGACTAAAACTATGTGATTTAATATGATGCTTTTTACAAATTAATGGAACAAGAATTCAAAAAATATCATTCCAATCTCTGTTTCTAAGCCTTGAATAAGATATTTCCCTTAAGGAAGCTGTAGACAATCAAGAACCAGCTAAAAAAGAGACTGAAGTAAGACTTTGGTGAAGAATTTGAATGGCACATTCTCTTTTGAGTGAGTTGCTTAAAGTTCCCTTTTCAGCTTTTTTGAGTCTTAGTTGAACAAATATTTGAGGAGAAACCAGGGAATATGAGATTGCCCAAAGATGATGCATTTCCACAGCTGGGTGACCAATCCACAAACAAACTCTTCTGCTTTACATGAATGATCTGTGAACAAGCAATGTGTGCTCCTCACTTTAAATAACTTCTAGTCTGTGTATTTGTATCCTTGCTACAAGTTCTCTTTTCTTGAGTGCAGGATAAAATCTGAACTACGAGCTTATCATTCAAGACCTGTAGGGCTGTGACCTTGAATACAAAGTAAAAAAAAAAAAAAAAAGAAAAACGTTACAGGAAGTCTATGACATCTTATTTTACAACTCTGTGCAACTCTGTGATCAAATTTAGGTATTTATTAGAACAGTACTTACAATAGAATTTCTTTTGTCACATATTCTGTTGTATTGGTGTTCATTGCCTGCATGGAATCATTTTTCTTTCTTAATTAGCAATTAAGGAGAAAACATATAAGCCTGAACATTAAACTAATAAAATTTTGGCAATGCCACTTAGCAATTTAGACTCTGAAGTAATATAAATTTTAAATTTTTAAATTTAAATTCAGATCATGTTTTCATTAATCTCCATATAGCAGAGACAAAATATAGCTGTAGCTATACAAATAAAAGTTCATTGTGTGAAAATTGCTAACCCTGCTCAGAGATCAATAACTTAATAATTTAATCCCTTGGAACAGTACTTCAAAGTAGCTGAAAAAAACCATGAGATGTAACACTGTCATTTTAATGATTTCTTATTTTTAAAATTTATTTATTTTTAAATTTATTATTACCACTGTAACCTGACCTTAGAAGAGCAACTCAAAAAGGAGGAGAGGTCAGAGATGATGCAAGGAGAGGAGGGAAATGAGGAAAAAAGGTGGGAGAAAACAACATTTGAACACGAACTACCACAAACCATTCCACTTAGGAATGACTGCAGATTCCTGTGCTCCTAGGCTGGTTGCTGGGGTTGCAGGTTTGCATTTCAAGGCTCTCTCCACGCCAGGAGCATTTCCCTTGTGAAGCTTGTGGGAATCCAGGGCTTCCCTCTGGCTGCCCTGGCAGGTCTGGGACCCTGGCAGGGCTCAGGAACCCCCCTGGACAGAGCCCCCAGAGACACTGGCTGTGATCTCTGCCCATGGAAAAGAGTTTTCAATCTTACAGGATGAATTACAAGCTCTGAGTGTTTGATATCAGTAATAATTAAGTGTGGCATGGGTGCAAAAGTAAAATTTTAGGATTCTAAATTAGGGGTCCAAAGGGGACAAGCTGGAGTAAATTTGGTGTGCCTTGTCCTTTTTCTCCTTCTTCATGCCCTCCATGTCTCGCTGTGGTGTTGGCATTTTCCTGTTGGTTCAGGCTGGGGACACACTGTTCAACATAGGTGACAGATATTGGCACGTTCTTGTAAATCCAGCCCAGGGAGTTTCTGGTATTTAATGTTTGTCACATCCCACTGAGGGCAGAGCCCCACACGCTGCCCTGCAGGACAGAGCTGGGCAGGGCAGCAGAACATGTGAGAGATCAACAGAATAAACAACCTGGAAACCAGCACAGACCAATTATGGCTTCTGCTTTGGCAGCGGGGCAGAAAGACAGAGACTTTCTACAATCTGGGAATCATCAATAGCTCAGATTCTGACAAAACTGAGCTGTGTGAGCTGCGTGCTGCACTCACCGGTACGAGGTCTCGGGCAGCAAGCCCTCGATGACGTGGCTGGTCACGTTGCCCACGGGGATGCTGACATCTCCCAGGTCGATGTTGTAGGATGTGATCTCAGCCCCGTTGTTGCTGGGCTCTTCCCAGCCCAGCACAAGGCACACGGAGGGTGAGGGCTGGCAGGCAGCCACGTGCTCGTCCTCCAGCACGGACAGGGCGCAGACGGCGCCGGGCACGGCCGCGGGGGTTCTGCAGGTCACCAGCTCGCTGTAGGGGCCAGCTCCAGCCTGGTTCATGGCCTGCGTGTGAAAACAAAACACATTTACCAGTGCTCTCCTTCACATGTCTATCAAGTTCATAAGGATGAGCTGTGCAGCCTGGAAGAGGTGCATGAATTCTTCAGAGGACATGCACTGCTGGCTTCCTCTCTAAAGCGCGACTCATACCTCTGCTATCCTAGGGAGTATTAGCATCTTCCTTTGTCACTCAGGAATGTCTCAAAAAAAATGGAGAATATTTCCCTTTTCCCTCTTTATCAGTGGCAAACTTTGGTTGGTAAGGGAAAATGCCACAGTCATGCTGCCAGTGACAGGTGACATTACTGAGCCACCCAGTACACTGCAGCATGGCCCAACAGATGTTTTATGCAAGCAAAATATCCCTAAAGATAGGGGATATTTGGCTCATTAAAACAACCCTGGTCCCTAATTTGGAAAGTGGATAACTAATTTAATGCCAAAAAGCTTCTGAAATAAGAATACAGCATTAAACCTATGACTCAACATTTCCCCAGAATCACAGAATCATTACAGCTGGAAAAGTCATAATTCACAACCAAACCACTACCAAAGCACACAGTTGATTATCTCCCACAAAAGAGGAGACCAACAATTTATCAAGCTTCTCATCCTAAACCATAGATCCTGAATCCCAGAGGAAACCAAGTTTCAAAACCTGGCCCTTTTCTGCCCATTAATTAGAGGTTGTTGTCTTAGCAAGCCCAACATTGCACAGCTGTACAGGCCTGGGGTTTTATCAGCTGATGCTCAGCCAGTGGCAAAAGCTGTACCCATTGCACTGGAATTGCCTAGGGAATGACTAATGTTACCTCCTCAGGAGATCACAAACCCACAAGGGCTGGAAGGGACTGTGGGACCCATCCTGTCCAACCTGCAACTCCAGCCAGGGTCAGACAGTGCAGACAAGGCTGCTCAGGCTTTTTTTCCCAGTTGGGTCTTGACAAATTCCACATATGTAGTTTGCCCAGCCCCTCTGGCCCACTGTTAGATCCTTAATTGCCTGCACAGTGGTATTTTTTTCTTTGTATCTCATCTGAACATCCCTATTTCAGCCTGGAGCCTGGAGCCACAGTGGATGCAGCATTCCAGGTTGTCAGGAATGGCATGTAATGGGCAAAACCACCTTCCTGGATCCTCCTGACACAGCCCAGCATCCTGCCAGCACACAAGGCATGGGGACAGCTCACAGAACATGGTGCAGGAGAAACTACACCAGGAGTCCAGAAAGTACAAAGCTTCAGTGCTGCCCAGCACCCTCCACATTTCCTTTACATTTGGAAAACTTAGCCCAGAGTCTCCCATCAGGTTACAATTATTCAAAAAATCCAGGCTTACACAAAGATGCCAGCAGGACTCTGAGGGCAATGACAGGACACATCAAACAATTGTTTGATTTCTAATCTATGCTTAACAGCAGTGAGTAACTTATTTCTACTCTACATAATACAAACACAAAGCCATGTTCTGTTTTTTTCCAGGAGACGTTTTGTTCAATTGAAGAAAGGGATAATAAAGTTACATTTGTCAGCCTTTAAAAAGCCCTTCAAAACAAATCCTGCTCCGGGGAAATCTTCTATTTAATGCAGCGCTCCTGGAGCTGTTAGAAGTGAGCCCTGTTTTGTGCTCTGCCAATGATATAATTTGTCTTGCCTCTAAACCAGTGTTTGACCATTTGTATCTTGCTCCAAGCCATTTATTGTCAGTGGTGTTTCTTAACTGCTTTATTGAACAATCTCATCACCATAACTGATGGGGCTTTGCTGCCTAGCTGCTTTCCCCTGCCACCCCCAAATGACACAGTATTTCCCTCTGCAGAAACCACTATTGTTTTCAGGAATATTCATTGCAAGAAAAAACTTGAGCAATGGTAACGACAATTGTCTGCCCTGCAGTTAGATATGCCTGATTCCTCAATTCTCCTTTTTATTTAATTATTGTAGATTGAGATAGCAATACTGTGTGTTTATTAGAAGGCTGAATAAATGTGGTTAGGGAGATCTTTATTTTTAAAAAGAAAATTTTTCTGTTAAATCTGGTAACAGATAAAATAAACTAATATTTCTAACACTATTTAGCTTTCTTTCTTTGCCTGTTACATCCACTTTGTGGGGAGATTTTTGTGTAACTGTTTGAAGATTACAGTGTATCTTGTAAGACATTCTTCTTCACATAATACAGAGGATCAGATCCAGAGGATGAAGCTCTCAAAAAGTAATACCTGAGTCACTGATGGACTTCAATAAAATATCTTCTTGCTGTTGTGCCTTTCCTGTAACTTCTGCCTATGGATTAAATTATACTGGCTGCATTAAAAACTGAGTAGATTTGTGCAACATTTTTGTGGCAGGTAGTTCGAAATAAGCACCCACTGGAAATCAAAGATGCCATACAGCTGGCTGGCTCCATTTTTAGCACAAAATTTTCCTCGGGCTCCCCACAGCAGTGGTCTCAGAGTCTCCTCCCTGCCCAGCAGATGCTGAATGCTCTCCCTCTTGCAGAAACAAGAGGCACTTTCTGGCTCACACCTCCCAGCCTCTCACACATTCCCTCGTTCTCCTTCCCCCCCAGTGCCAGAGCAAGGCACAGACCAGCTCTGGCCAAGACACAAAATACATTTGAGTGCCCTTGGAGCTGTGGGGCCTGAGTTCTTGGGCTGCAGGCCAGCTCCTCCAAACCTTCTTCCCTAAAAAAAGAAAAAAATTCAATATCCTGGTAAAAAAAAAAAAAAAATATAAGGAGGAAACACTCGACAGAAGCATGTTGTCCTTGATCAAAGAAATTACCCTGGGTGGTCCACATGTTACCAGCTGGGTGGGCATTTGGGCTGGGTTATTTGAGGGTGTTCTGTCTTCACATACAAATGTATCTTGTGGAAGAGTATCTTAGGAAAAATATTTCTACTTCACTCCCAGATTGCTTTACCTTCCATTTATTTATCAGTAGGAAAAAAGAAGAAAAGCCCTGTTTTTTTACTTTCACACAGATATGCAAAATGTTTTTTAACTGCTACTTTTTACTGAAAATATAGGAGAAAAGTACATCAAAGAAAAAGAAATCATGTAAAGATTCTAGATGAGATCCAGTCTCACAAATCTAAGAGACAAAATGGCAAAGATGGGAACTCACTTTCTGGCAGGTACCATCTCCTGTATACACAGGAATTTACTCAGCTGCTTTGCCTTACCTGATAAATTAAACAGGTGCTGGAATTCATTATTTAAGCCAGGGAAATCTTAAATATCCAGTTGGGAGGTGGGTATTATTTACCTCTCCTTACCATGAAGAAAATTATATATTTTTAAAATTTTCTACACCATTACCGTTTTGTTTTGGTTTCAGAGGGCAAGGTGGCTGTTACAAGCATTGTCACCAAAAGCAATGAAACAACACGAGCAATTTTTAAGTAGCACATCAGTCTGTACTGTTTAAAATAAATGTGCATTCCTACCTGCCTTACAGAGCACATAACTTCAGAGGGGACTAATGATAAAAATAAGAACAGCAGTGGAAGGAAACTCTGTTTGGGTCTCAGAGGGCAATGCATGCAGCCCTGCCATACCTGTAGCCTGCAGCAGTAATGCGTTGCTGCTGACAAGTCACCGATTTCAAAGCAGGTTTCTGTGCCACTATATGCAAGCTGTAGAGATTCCTCCTCTTCTCCCCACTCTAATCTGTATTCAGAGATGTCAGTACCAGAACATTCAGGACTCTGCAACACAAATATTTATGTGGTTCAGTTCAGAAATGAGCACTTCGGATCGCTGTGTTTCACTGGGGAAGGAATGAAGTACATGGGAAAAAAGCCCAACAACCACCCTTGTTTTTAAATTAATACACCATTACTGCTGCAAATAGAAATGTACTGAGTTAATGTTCCCTAAGAGGTTACTGAAACAGGACAATTCTGCACAAAAATTACCTGATTGAAATTCAGAGAAATGAGTGTACACAGCTACTTTGCCTTCCATCAGGACATTCAGGAATAAATTGTCTCTCCACTGGCTTGGCAGAAGCTCAGCAGTGGAGAACATAAAAAAAGCATCAATCTAGTGCAGCCTACCTGAGAGATCAAAACACAGCTCTGGAAGCACTTGCCTTGGAGCCTGAAGCAGTCACTCATGTGCTGAGAAAAGAACCAACTCAGGAAGGGAGGAGCTGGCCTGAGGCTCTCGTGGAAGTCACCCATCAGTGCCAGAATGGGACCTGGGAGGGTGATCCTGGCACGTTCACATCCACAATGAGACTCCCATGGGACCACAGAATCATCAAATGGTTTGGGTTGAAAAGGACATTCAAGATCACCTCATTCCAACCCCTGCCATGGGCAGGACACTTTCATCAGACCAGGCTGCTCCAAGCCCCTTCCAACCTGGCCTTGAACAATTCTAGGGATGGGACAACCACAGCTGCTCTGGGCAAACTGTTTTAGTGTCTCAATACCTTCACAACACAGAATTTCTTCCAAATATCTAATCTAAACCTATCCCATTCCTCGTATCTCCAGCAATCCCTTTATTTAGGGGAACACAAATTCAATGCCTGAATGTGCTAGGCAAAACAGGCAAAACAGCACAGTTCCCAAACCAAAATATCTAGTGTTTTTAACAGAACTACCTTGAGCTGTACTGTGCAGCCTGAAGCAGCTCAGGGAAGCCCTGCTCTGCAGAAGTGTGGCTTACACGGGTTCTGTGATTTTGGCAGTCAAGATGTAATTTCCAGTGCACGGATCCAGAGCCTTGCTGCACAGAACAGTGACCACCCTGCACAGGCACAGGAGCTTCTCTGGCTCTGCCTCAGAGCTTCTAGCTGGACCATTGAGTAGGACCATTCAGAGCTCCTAAGCCAGATTTCAGAACAACATGTGAAAAAAAAGCATCACAATGGGCACCACAGTGTGCCTTCCAGCCACACTCCACAGTGCTTCACTGTTTTTCTTTCTAATTCATATCAGCCAAAAAATGACACTCTTTAAGAAAACATAACCACTGCAAACCACAGCTTCATTTTTAGTTAAACAAACATATCCTTCAAATAAATAGAGAACCTACCAGAATCACTGCTTTATGGCTGAGGAGAGCAAATCCCTGACCATTAAAAGGCAACATTTGAAAGTTCAGTGCAATTTCTAGCTGCAAAAAATATTAACAGCCCCAAACTGCACCAAATACACCTGTTTGTTGTTAAATTAAATGCAGATTATGTTTGTATCTAGAGATGTTAGCACAATTTATTTGAGCATCTTGTGAATGTCAGTGACTTCTTCCTCAACGGGCATTTTTCTGGGGAGGAGCCCAATAGAAGCAGGGCTGGGATTGCTGCTAGATTTTCACTGAAAGTCTGTGGCAGAACTACAGCCCCACTGAACCACATCACAGTATTATTTCTAGTAACATCCTTTCTTTTCTGCCTTAATTACACAACATTTTTTCTTTAATGGCACCAGTCATCCCCATAGCACTTCAGCTAACACTTATCTTGAGCCCAATGCCTAAGATGCTGGAGAACCGAGGAGGAATGCACACAAACTGAAATAAAAGTAAATATTTGGGAAAGATACAAACAACTTTTCAGGGGGAAAAAGCCCTGCATTATAAGCATTTATGGAGAGTTAATTCCATCTCAGAAACTCCAGTTTCAGCCAAAATCCAATATTTGTCTTCATAATTCCAGCTGAGAACATGCTGATGTGCTAAAAGCTTGCAGAGAGCACTTCCATCATCTGGTGCCAGTGCAGGAGGCCTTGGGTCTGAATCCTGGTCTGGAATACTCATGACCAACTTCATGTAATTCTTCAGAGCAAAGTACAGAAGATGTTTCTCTACAATAGCATAGTTTCTACACAGGATTTCCTTGCATATAAAGATAGCTCCAGACCAGTGAAGAGCTCTCCAGCTCACTTTTGAGTTCTGTGTTGAGCAAAGTGGAAGCAAGGTAGAATCAAACAAGCAGGGCACCTGACTCACCTCCCAGCTGACCAGGACTCGTGTGTCAGACAGGAAGGACAGGGAAGGTGCTCTGCACTGGCCTGGTGGTCCTGCTGCTGTGGTGACCTCTGTGGCCTCCGAATACGGCCCGTACTAGAGAGGAACAATAATTATTATTATAACAATAATAATACTACTAACATTATTATTATTATTATTATTATTATTATTACCACCAATATACAGGTGTACACCCATCTCAAAGCCCTCAAGAGCTTTCCAAGAACAGCACATGAACTTTTTCAGCACACTAAACTTTCTCAAAGGCAGACTGGGCTTTCAACACCCGGCACCAACCACCAGAGCTCAGGATGAGCTCACACAAATGACTCAGAGTTGAAGTGTGAGGTGAGCTCAGGAACAAACACAGAGCATGTGCATCCTTTGTGCATCCTCCTGTGTGGCAGCAAGTGCTCATGAAAGCAGAAACCACCTCCAATTTGCCCAAAAGTGAGAATGAACACACAGTAACTGAGGAACAGCTTGTGCCCCTCTGCCTTACCTTAGCACAGCATGTTCATGTACCAAAACCAGCTTCTCATGGATACAAAGAGGAGCACAAAGACCAAAGCACATATGGAGTCCATTTCCAGCTTCTTTTACATAAAAAAAATGTACCCCAAGTTACTTGTAAGAGGACAGGGTGTGCTGGAGCCCCAGCCTGGCACAACGTGCAGGGACACGCTGCGCTCACGCCGCGGACGCTCCGCTCCACGGGCAGCTCAGCTCAGACAACTTCTCAGCCCGTGGTAGGAGAATAATTTAAATGCAGATTAGCAAAACAAAAAAAGCCAATTTTCAGCAGTCTGGGAACCTGGCTTCAGCCAGCAGTGCGAGGACAGGAGATAGCACTGAAACAGCCTTTCTGAGGCCTCCTGAGTGGAAGAGTGAAGTTTGCTCAGTACATCCCTGAGTTAATTAGAAATCGTTCTCCAGAACAAAGGAGCTTCACTTGGAAGAAATTAGAGGAAAAACACTGATATTTACTTATTTTGTAATGCAGTACTAGTGAGCATGAAAAAAATGAGTCACCACAAAAAGGCCAAACAACACAGAAATTATGAACCCCCAGAAAACTTTTCAGCAGACGGGTCAGTATCTGCCATTGAAGAAAGGCCAACACTGATTGCTTTGTGTTACAAAGCATGTACATGGCAAAAAATGTCATTTATTGACTTCTGCTGTTTTTGAGGAAAAATCTGGTAGAGGACATCCTCCCCTATTTTGTACCTGGTAGCAAAACACAGCCAAAGCAGAACCAGCCTTTCATTTAACAAAGGGTGGAACCAGAAATGCATTGCAACTGTTCTGCCAAAAAAAAAAGAACCAAAAAAACCAACCAACCAACCCCCCCCCCAAAAAAAAAACAAACCTCCAAACCAAACCCACAAAACAGCAACCAAAACAAACAAACAAAAACAAAGCAAAACAACAACAACAACAAAAAAAAGGCAAAGCATCACGTATTCAAAGCTACCAGGCAGGCAATGGCTTTCACTCCAGCAGGCAAATCTAGTCTTTCCATGTGCATTTAATTAATTTTTCACAAAACCAAAACAGTGGGTGTTTTTAAACCAAAACTGTTTAAGAGTCTTGCAGATTTTTCTAATAGCCACGTTAAGTTTTAACAGAATTTCTCCCTGTAAGCGAGTAACTTTAAACTTTTGTGTTATGTTTGTCATCAAGATCTCCTGGGAAGAAACATGTCAATGCATGTAATTTAGTTGAGACTTTATATTAAACACCACTGGAATGACATAAAGGCAGGCATAAACAACCCAAACCTCAATGAGAAAGAAAAATATCTTTCTGCAGATCTCCATAGTCATCAGACAGAATTTCTGATGTATTTGGGAAGGCACTTCTTCCAAGGAAATAATTTAATAGAAAAATCTCATTGAATCTATAAAGCACAGATTTTTTTTTAAATTAAAACAAAACAGTCACCAGGAGCTTGAGTTTCCCTCAAAACACACCACCTAGGTGAAATTGCAATTCTTGTTTATATACATTTTAGATTCAAAACAAAAAAGCAGGAAATGCAACAGAATGAGGATGAAGATAATCCTCCCTGCAAGCAGCTATAACTTTTAGCAGGGATTTTGCACCTTTGGGAGCAGCTGATCCTGGCCAATCAAATCACATCAGTACCTGAAGTCTCCTTTAAAAAGACACCCAGGTCTAAAACTGCTAAATCTAAAACCTCTCAAGTTCCAGTTGAGCATTTATCACAGTGTTTTCCTTTTGAAATGTAAACTTTAAGGAATTTAGAGATTTTAGAGGTGCTAAGATTTTAGTTAGGAATAAGCCTTACTAGAGTTAATTAAAATAATAATAATAAATGAGTAGGCCTTGATGAAGTTAGGAGTTAGTAGTTAACTGATAATTGATTGCTTGTCAGCACAATGTTTAGTTAGCTGGGTTTATAATGAAGAATATAAACTGACAAAGAGCTTTTAGGAATAAAAGACAATTGTGGGCCTCCTCTGTTCTGAAACCAATTGAAGACAAGGAATGGGAGTTCTACCAAGAGTTCATTTGTCATATTTGCATTGAAAAGGTAGAAAGGTCAGAATGAGGAAGACTTCATTGACTTCCTCATTTTGGGACCCCTCCCCATGGAAGGGACACCAACCCATTCCAAGGAACAAACCACGCATGCTGAATGGCTTTTGGAGTGATTAACATACAAAGCGGGGAATAGGATGTACCAGAATGATGAATATGTATTTGTATATTGGGTATTCAATACTTGGATGGATAAAAAGGCTCTGTAATCACCTGGAAGGTGCGGTGTGGATTTGGGAGTTATCCCACACACTGCCCGGTGTCGAATAAACATTCACTTTCTAACTTTAAACTGTTAGAGAGTTTTTGTCCGTCACAGTTGGATATCAGTACTAGATCAATATCTGTACTTTTAATAAATCACTTTTGCCCAGCTGGCCCTGGCCCTGCTGAGGAGCAGCAGTGCCAGCAGCAGCAGCAGCCCCGCGGGGCCAGCACGTACCCCGCCGTCGTTCAGCGCCCGCACCCGGAACCCGTAGGTGGCCCCGGGGAGGAGGCTGCTCACGGTGCACTCCAGCTCAGCCCCGTGGTACACCTCAGAAACCACTTCTTCAGGGGCTGTCATCTCCACACTGTACTCAGAGACGGGGCAGCCACTCTCTGACTCAGGGACATCTAAAAGAAATGGTGAATTTGTTAATAACGTTAGGGAGCGCGCCAGAACAGCCGTTTTTTACTTCATATACCACAGAAATGTGTATTTCTGCTTTTGTGTATAAATAGAAGATACCTCACAGATATCTTCTATCTATATAGATACAGATATCTCTCTTTTGTTGTGGGCACCTGTGGGTCTCAGATTCAGCCAAAGAGAGAAACGGGAGTTTCTAACCAGGCAGAAGCCTGGGAAAGAGTTGGAAAAGAATGTAAATAATTCTGTATCTCTCTCGTTATTCACATTGTTTATAGTTAAGTTCTATCACTGTGCATCAAGCACTGTGCACCAATACTGTGGGTTGTTTTCACTTCAGGACCAATGGAGTTGGTCCTCACGAAGCTCTGTATCAAAGAGCAGCGTATTTTGAATAAATCAGAGTTTTTACTCTCAGAGCCTTCTGAGTCAAGTCTTCTCATTCCCGTCCTGCCTCGACAGTGACAGGCACCTTTGTTTTTGCCCCTAAAAACAATGTATTTGACAATACCTGCATGTTATGTTACAAGGCAGTAGCACAGAATCAAACCACCTGGGGATCAGAAAAACAGCAGCCACCAAAATGCTTCCAGCAAGCATTTGGGTGGATTTTTATACTGGTGCTGAAATATATCTGACAGTTAGAATTTTTACTTATCCAGAATTTGGCTTAACAAGTGATGCCACAAAAATACTTGGATGCTGCAAGATTATCAATGTAAAGAAAACACTCTGTTGGAAACTGGCATGTGTCTTGCATTCTGAAAAGTGTTCATTTTTTGACAACTTAGTGCCATGAGTGTAATCCAACATCTTTGCAAAATAACAGGGGTCCAATAGACTATGTGTTATACTGGTTGTCAGGATAAATACCACCCAAACCCCTCAATATGTTCTAACTCAGATTTTTGATAAAAGTTATACATTAGAAGTATCAAAATGCTTCTGGCCAAGCCAATATTTCAAAGGAATAAAAAAAAAAAAATCTTGAGTCACACTGTGTTTTTGAAATAAAAAAATAGATATTCTAATGATAGATAAGATAGATATTCTTCATAGCCCTGAGAGGGGATTGGGCTGGAAAAAAAAAAAAATGGGAGCAGAGAGTAAGACCTAAAGGACAGCTGAGCTCAGAAATCCAACGCTGAGCCACCACACCTGATGAGAAGCTGCACTTCTGAGTTGCTCAGACTCCACTGGAATTTGCTGTGCACTTCCCAGGGAACAGGATACAAGCAGCAGAAACAAAAGCTCAAGGTCAGCAGCAGAACCAAAGCTTTAGAGCAGCAGGATGCTGCACTGGCTTACCCCACTGCAGCTGCACCTCCCTGTGCCTCGGCTTGCCCAGCAGCCTGGGCGGGCGGCAGGGCCCCGGCGCGACGCTCAGCGTGCGGACAGGTAAACTCTCGGAGCACTGGGGGAGAACAGAGCTCAGTTACACCTGGTACAATCACAGCTCAGTCACACCTGGCATGAGCACAGCTCAGTCACACCTGGTACAATCACAGCTCAGTCACACCTGGCATAAGCACAGCTCAGTCACACCTGGTACAATCACAGCTCAGTCACACCTGGTACAATCACAGCTCAGTTACACCTGCCATGAGCACAGCTCAATTACACCCTGCCATGAGCACAGCTCAGTTACACCTGGCATGAGCACAGCTCAGTCACACCCTGGCACAATCAAGCTCAGTCACACCCTGGCACAATCACAGCTCAGTCACACCCTGGCACAATCACAGCTCATTTACACCCTGGCACAATCACAGCTCAGTCACCTCTGCCATGAGCACAGCTCAGTCACCCTCTGGCATGGCCACCACCTTCAAAGTGAGCCACAGCTACAGAGCAGCACAAGAAATTGTCTTCTATACTCTCCACTTCATGAAGTTTATATAAACAGTAAAGGAGAAGAGATGCTGTCAAGCATGTTAGTACAAATACAATTAATAGAGTTCCTTCATTAGCATTCTCAATACTGGGCTCTCTGTTTTAATTTTCCTCTGAAATAATTTCAAGGCCTAAAGTACTCAATCTTAAATGAGAAAAAAATGTATCAAAGCAGGAGGAATATGTGTATAGGTACTGAATTTAAATCAAAGAGGGGAATTGTTACAACAAATTACCTCTTTCTGCATCTCCAGTCAACACAGGGTCAAGCACATGACAGTCTGTGGCCTTTTTCAAACAAGTGGCCACATCAGATAAACATGATGGTCTTTTCTAATGTAAATATAAACAACTACAGATTGGTTCTGAGGAAACCAAATCTCACGAAATTGCAGCTTGCTGAAAAGAAAATTATGTACACACAGAAATCTGAAACTCAGCAACTTGCAGCATGAGATTAACTGCAATCAGTGTAGTACAGGGAAACATTCCCCTTCTTTTGAAAGCAGAAGTATTTTACCAAAATTAGCAGATAAATCTCTGAAAAATATAAACCAAATAGCCCTTACTGTTGGATAATACCCACCTGACTGTGTCCACCAGTGCTGATACAGCATGCCCGGAGTTTATACAAAGTGCCTGGTTTCAAGTGAGTACAGGTGTATTCTGTAGCTGAGCCACTGTAGGCCACTTCCCACTGGTTTGCTAAAAATAAGATATATCCAAGTTTAAAGAAGTGGAAGACAACACATTTAGGAGTGTCTATGAGAAAGGAAAATCTTCCACAAATGATGTATTTCAAGAAAATCATTAGTATTACTATGAATGTTATTTCCCACTTGAGGATATAAGACATAGACATATGTGCAAATACATATACTTACAAATAGAAATAAATATTAATATTATATATAAAGTATAAATGTGCAAATATATGCACACAAATATAAATAAAAATATTTCTAGGTTTGGCCATATAACCTGAAATCCTGTCATTATGAGTGAAAAGAGGATACCTAAAAAACTGACTACAAAACCTTCCCAAAATCCAACCCCAGCTCACCTAGTAATCCTGCAATTTACATAATTCTGTTTCAGTCAGATTATTAGAGCTTTAATGATAATAACAATAATAACCTAAAGAGTCAGGACTCCCATATGGTAGCCAGAGTGTTTTGAAATTGAGACAACTTGTCTCAAGTTTACCTTCTGGACTTCCTTGAGAAATCTCCAGCAGATACTTTAGGATTTCTGAACCACCATTATCCTGTGGAGGATCTGAAAAAATAGGACAAGAATAGGGGTGAGAGATGACAAAATAATTGCAAAACCTGCTCCTGATTCAGCTCCTTCTCCACAGTAACTACACCTGGTTATGCGCAGCAGAAGGGGGTCACAGTCATTTGTTTTCAACATGAATCAGACTAAGGCTGCTGGATAATGATGATCCAAACAAAATGTATGGAAAAAGCACTGAAAGGGAAGCTGTGTGGAGGTTTGCCCCAAATAAAGGAAGCAGCTGGAATGAAGCTGCAATGGGACATGAAATGGAGAGTGAAAAGCTTGAAGATGTACTTGAGTGCACATGAATCAAAACCAAAACATTTTTGCTTCTGAATACACAAGAGCCTCTACATACCTTTCAGAATATTAAAAAAATTAAGCTGTCATGTTCTCCAAACACATTCAACTTTGGACTGAGAAGGAGCATGAAAAATCCAAGTTCTAACACATATTGCCACGATTTTATTTGAATTTCTTACGACCCCAAAAATCTCTGCCACATCAGTCTGAGCTGGCTTACCCCACTTCACACTAAAGCCATGAGCTGTTATTGGCCCCTTGATCACGGGTCTGGTTGGAGGTCCTGGCCTGTCTGGGCTGGTTGTGCAGACCAAAACTTCGCTGGGAGAACTCTTCCCTTCCACGTTGGAAGCAAACAGCTGAAACAAAACCACAACGAGTCTGCTCTTGTTCACTGCAACTGCTCTTCTGGCAGCTCTGCATCTGTAGTTCTTTCAGTAATTCTTTCAGCACAAATGTCACATCCCAAAGTGTGTGGGATTGTAATAACAGATATTAGATTGTCATGATGTTTCTTTACAAACCACAGTGATTTCTTCCCCTCCCACCATCAGCAATAGATCGTGACATATTTAACATAACAGCAGTGCTGATTTTTCCTTTAAAGAAAAAGAAAGGTCACTTCTTAAAAATAATTGTGTCAACTCACAGTATTTTTCTCTATAAAAGAAAAATAAGAGAACCATAACTGTAACTTTGATATTTTTGGTTTTGAGGTATTTCTAACTGCTATTTACGAAGTAATTCAAAGTATCAATAATCACACTATTAAAAGTAAGAATAAAGTTGTGCCTGTAGCCAGTGATACCAGGCTACAAATTTTTTCTGTTATCAATGCAGTTTTGTAAAATCTAATTTAATTTGAAAGCAGGGCTACAAAGAAGCACTAAGGGTTCTCTCCTCTCACCAGCCACAGCAGCCTTTGCAACACTAAGCTAAAAAGCATCATCTCAGAGTGACAACACAAAAACTTCCTCATCCTTTGGGTAGTTCAGGCAACTTCACATGGTCTTCTGTCCCAGAGAGCAGGAAAAGAGTGTTCCCTGTGAGGGTGGTGAGGCCCTGGCACAGAAGCTGTGAATGTCCCACACACAGAAGTGTTCAAGGCCAGGCTGGATGGGGCTTGGAGCACCCTGGTCTAGTGAGAGGTGTCCCTGTCCACAGCAAGAGGGTTGGAATCAGGTGATTTTCCAACCCAAACCATTCTATGACTCGATGATTTTTTCTTTCTGTTGCTCCTGAATATAGTAAGACCTAGAGAAGCCTGGTGCTGGCCTCACACACAGCTTCTGGCCATCTCCAGGGGGACACCAGCCTGGGTGGCAGCTCTTGTGGAGACACTGCAGTAGACAGCCAGGGATGGATGGACAGCCAGGGATGGATGGACAGCAGCACCACAGCTGATCCTGGATAACCCCACTGCCTCCTCCTCACCAGCAGCACCCAGACTGTGCTGTGATCACAGACCTCAGCACACACAGAAAATGCTGAACTTGGTGTTTACAGGAAGACTCCAGAGCATCCCTCAGGGGCTCTGAGCATCCACAGAGGAGAGGACACCAACACCTGCTAAAAACCAGCTCCAACCCAGCCATGTTGACATCTGAGACAGAAAAGTTTCATTCTGTGGCTGCCAGGGGAACACAGGCCCCCGTGCTGGCTGGGCACCTGACAGTGTTTGCTGCATTCTGTAGAAGTGGGATGGGATTTGTCACCAGGGACCAGGTAAATACAGCCCTGAGCTACACTTTTACAATATCCTCCCACATGGTACTGAGAGTTGTGATTGTTCCCCGAAGTCTGAGCAACAATATCTCCTGTATGACAGAGGCAGAAATACAACTAACAGTTTCATATATTAGGTCACAATATAAAGCAAATTTGATGACTCAGTTTTGGAGGGAACACTAAAGGATCCCAGTAGTGCCTGGAAAAAAACCCAAACCAGAAAGCACTACACAATAACAAGAGGAAAAAGACTTTACCCTGAATTTATACTGTGTGCTTCTTCTGAGATTCTTCACAGTACAGGCTTGCTCCTCTCCAGTGTACTTTGGGTGAAACACGCTATCCTAAAAAAATACAAAATCAAACAAATTCCAGCAAAAACTGAGGAGTCTGAAAAAGTGTTCCCTGTGTCTGTACCTACAACATGTTATAGCAAAGGGGCTTCATAGCCGAGTGCTTTTTTTAAAAAAGAACAAGAAAAACCAAACACATATATAACAATATTAATTATTATTACTACTACTGCTTTTAAACTGCAAGGCCGTAATACTTTTTTTTTAGAAGAAACACATTGCAGCTGCCCTGAGTAATGTAATTTTGCTGCAAAATAAGCACAAAACCAATCGTGGCTACAGAACTGGAAGTGACAGATGACAGAACACAAGCCCACCACGGAGCAGCCAGGAGGACATGGCAGACTGACCTAGCTGAGGACAAGCTGCCCTGTACCTCACAGAATCCTGTGTGGCTTTGCAAGTAATCAGAGATGACAGCAGAGATTTTTAGCTAAGGATTCCTAATTCTGCTGTGCAGCAGAGCAAATCACAGAGCTCCACCCTGCCAAGTACCCAGTACTCCTGGAAGGCCCTCCAAAGGAGCAGTCAGTCCATGCTGCTTCTCAGTGCTCCCCAACTAATAAATCAAAACTCAGTTAAGTCATGCACTTCATAGCAACACAGCACTTACATTATCTTCTTCCTGAATTTCCAGGGTGTAGGAAATCACTTCCTCTGGTGTGCATCCCTCTACTTTATTCCACTGCAATGAGATCCACGTCACACCAGCTCGGATGAGCCGTGGTGCAGAAGGGGTCTGAGGAATATTGCCTGCAGTGTAGCAAACCACCTCCTGGCTGTACCCACTGCTCAGAGACAAAGCAGAGAGAGAGGAATATTAAATACAGACAAACAAACCTCCAAATCCCTCCCAAACAATGAAACAAAGCAGAACAAAAACAAAAAAACAAAAACAAACAAACAAACAAAAAAAAAACAAACAAAAAAAAAACCCCAAAACAACAACAAAAAAGTCCAAAACCAAATGAAAAAAACAAAACAAAACAAAAACAAAACCCAAAAAACCCCAAGTCCACCACCACAAAAACACAAAGCTAAAGAAACCTAAACCCCAATGTACTTAGGGAAGTATTTCACATTTTCAAAGAGTTTGGACAAAGTTCAAATTGCTCAGGTGGAAAAGATGAACACCCAGTAAGGAAATGCCAGAACTAAGACTAGAAAAAAATGCAGGATGATGTGTCATAGTCATTTTTTACAGATCTCACCACAATAATAATAACTGGAAGAAAAATATCTGAATGCCTAAAAATATTAACTTGGTATTAACTGTGGAGGAAAATCTCATTTAACAAAAGGAAACTAAGGTATAGGAAAGAGAGCCTTAAGTGCTCAACTTTTGGATGTTGAACCTGAGATGTACAGAATACAAATTCTATAAACTCTGATCAAGCTCTCAAAGGAAGGTAGCATTCTGCAATTTTCAAACCTGTTTCCAAAGTACAAAGCATATTTTGTGCATTAAAGTCACACCATGAACTTAACACACAGAAAAAGCCAAATCTCCTTAATTCCAAATATTCCTTCTCAAAAATAACCTATTTGTTGAAATAGACTTGGATTTAAATAAAGCACCTATACCTAAAACCCAAACAAGACAAAAATCATCATACATGGTAAGTCCACAAGCATTACAACAAACCAAAACCATCTCATGACATGAAGTGTTAGATGACATTATCATGCTTTAATTTTGAGTGCTGTCTATAAAAATAAGGCATGTGTTGCTGGTCTTATCTTACAGATTAGCACAGAGCAGCTGACCATAAATAGTTTTTAGCTCACTCCTTCCTCAATAGCCTGAGGAGAGAGAAAAAATGGGAGAAAGATAACAAAAAAAAAAAAAAAAAAAAAAAAAAGGGGGGGGGTAGGAGTGTTGAAACATGCACTAAGATATTTTAAAAATCTGGAATCTGGCAAAGAAAAGAGATGCCAGAATTGGGAACTCTGCACAAACCCAATTCCCTTCCAGTTACACTCAGCAGGTCCAGCTCCCCCCCTCTCTCTACACTGAGTATTATTTCAATGGGGAGGGAATAAATCTTGCAAGAAGCTGGGAAAAGGGACTCTGTATGCACATGAGTGGTCTCAGTCCATGTCAGGGAAAACACAGGAGCATGAATAAAGAAGCTTTCTAAAGCTATAAATTACTGAGAGGCTTGTGTTTGGGAAGAGAGAACAATGCAGGAGTCTCCCTCCACAAAACACATTGTTATATACCACTGGTGTTTCTTTTGTGTCCTTGTAATAATGATTAGATCCTGTTTAGCTAAGGAGGACAATAAAGGAGTGCACAAGGGCACTGGATGTTTGCCTTCTTCACAGCTGAACATTTCCTGGGCTGCTCTGCTTGCCTGAGCACAGGAGCACACACTGCCCCAGCAGCACAATGTCCCTCTGGGCACACTCTGCCCCTCAGCTGCAGCACATTTCACCCCAGTGCTCGCCAGCAGCTCCCAGAGGACTGAACCAAGTCTGATTTCTCACCCATCTTCATGTGTGTGCATCAGTTTGTGTGCAAGGAAAAGCAGGAGCTAAACCCTATCTTTCAGTGCCTTGGATGTGCCTTCCCTCTCTCAGTCCTGCCTGTCCCTCCCTTCCTTCCCACCCCATCAGCCAGCCCTGCCAGTCCTGAAGAAGGAAGGGACTGTACTGCTGCAAAGAGACAGAAGGGCTTTGCTTTAAACCAGCAAAATAAATATATCAAGATTCCTTTCAAAATCTGTAACTCAGCTTCCCCTTGCTTGTTTTTCTTGGTTCACAGAGGTCCCTAGTGGGAATTTTACATAACAGATGTATTCTTTTCGTATTAGCAATAGACCACAAAACACTATTTAACACCTCAAAAGGAGCCTATATCTGCTCAGGCTGATCTCATCGTGCTGAAGGTGCACAGCAATTCCCTGGGAGGTGAAGGATATCACCAAGGAAAGCATGACTTACCTCGAAGCATTAACAACAGAGCAAATGCCACACATTTAACTCAGAAACCATGAAGAGAAAAGAAACAAAAACCGCCCTGAAGTCCCTCTTGATGTTAGCATTGATGGGTGAACTTTTCAAGTAGCACTTTTTCTCGAGTGCTCTGAGGAGCCCACCTGGTACCGATGTCGTTCTGGGCCGCCAGGCGGAAGGTGTAACCCAGAGCTGGGCACAGCTTGGTCAGCTTGCAATGCTTCTGGCTCCCAAAGTAGCATTCTCTGAAACCACTGTTCCTCTTTCCCTGGAAAGAGAGAAATCTGTAATGGGATGGCTGTGAAACAAAACCACGCTGGTTTCAGAATGAGCTCGTTTCATTAGTGATATCAGAATGAGATGTTTGCATAAAAAGCAAGCGCTGACAGCACTGCTGTGCTCTGAAAATCACACAGAGCCTGCCTGCTGTCGGATCCCTTCTCTTCTCACCTTCTTGCAGTTGTGAGATGCATCTACAGCTGCAGCTTGAAATGCAATTTATCCCACTCACGACCAAAAAAGCGGGAAAATTATGAATGAAGTGAATCTCTGAATCTCCTCGGTCGCAGAAGCAAGGGAAAGGTGCAGCCAGCACTTTGCAAGCTCAGTCCTCCAGCTGAGCATCCCTCGCTGGGATTGTCTCAGCAATTCCCTATCCCACAAGAGGGCTCTCGCTCCCCACGGTCCAGCAGCCCAGGGAAGCTGCCTGGGACCTTCCCCTGCTCTCCGGGACAAAATTCCCTCATCCCAGAGGAACATCCAGCGTGCCGGGCTCTGCACCCACCCCACTGCCCAGATTGCACAGGGCATGTCACCAGTGAACATCATTTTTGGAGAAGTTTGGAACTTTGTTAAGGAAGTCGTTTGCCAGAGGGATGTTTTTTGGGAGCTTCACATCACTGTGAGACACTTCTCCAGCTCCCAGATGCTTCCTCAGGTACTGGTCTGTACCTCAGCACCGCTGAGCACACTGACACTCTCCCTGGCCCCACCACATTTAAAACAAAACCAAACCCGTATCAATGCTGCCCAGCTTGGTACACCCTGGGGCAGAAATAAAGCTGAGCTGTCTGCAGGACAGAGACCCTAAAGTAGCAGGGAATATCTGGACTCATTTTAGGCCCCACATGGAAAACAGGCAGTTTGAAATCTTTCAGAAGGGGCATAGACTGCTCACCTCCTCATAAATGATATCTACTAGAACAGCTGAAAGGAGTATTTCAATTATTGAAAGTATTTCGATACTCAAATACATATGTATTTTAATAAATATATTATAATAAATATAATGTAATAAATATATTATTGAAAGTATTTCAATACTCAAATACAAAATTACTGGACAATTACATTATGAAGTACCCAAAAGCCCACCAGAATGGAAGCCTGACAAAGCACATCCATGGGCTCCAGCATGTGCAGAAGACAGGGTTATGCCCATCTCTGCAACTTCTTCTGACTGAAAAGCCATTTACTAGTTTTGGCACTCGTCTGTACCATTTTTAATTTTGCACCATTTTTAATTTTGTACTATTTACAAGGACATTCCCACTCCAGGCCAACAGCCTCACCTGCTGTGCCTCCTTGAGCTCACTCTGCCCTCCCACACACTGCTCCTCCTCCATGCTCACAACATCACCACTAAAGATCTCAAAAGTGCCTGAGTGGGACATGCATTTTTCACTGGCTCATTTCTCCAGCCCCTGCCAATTTCTAACTCTTCTCCCTCAGACTGTGACACAGAAGGAAAAACTCCCTGAAACGTTTGCAGTGAGTCCCCAGAATGTGTTTATCAGGCTAGAAACAACCACACAGATTTCCAGCACAGCACAACAGTGTGGAGGCACTGAAGGGATGTTTAGCACACTGGCAAACAGCCAGAACTTTTATTTATACAGTTCTAGAACACTTGTTCTAGAACTCCTTTACACACAATCCCCTTCAGCTTCACCCACTGCTCCAGCAAAGGTAAATTAAGGAGGTAAATTAAGAAATTGGAAAAGAAGCACGAAACCCAAAGCAAAAACATTTTGTACATGAAGATCTTTTCAGATCTAAAATCCCTAGCCATAGAATGCTATGACAGAATTCCTAGTTACAGAGTTCTATGATAGAATTTATTCAGGATAAAAGTAACAGGTGGGCATACTTCTCAGCTAAGCATTAATATATCTAAAATGCAGACTATACAAAACCTAATTAGAAATCTTATGTTTCAGTGAAATATCCATTCATCGGTTCAGCACTACTAAAAATAGATTTTTCCCCTATGCAAACTCTCTTTTACAGGTTGAGTTGCCTTAAATTATTTTTTCCTCCATGACTTCACTGCTTATAAATAATTGAAAGCATTTAATTTATTTTGGATTTCTGTTTAAGAATGCCTTTTTAAGAATAATTTTCCTATGCTTTTTTTCCAAGAGAACAAAGTGACCAATTGCTAAGCATATGGTCAATAAAACAATGCTGGCTAAAAAGCAAAATCATGGAAAATCTCACCTGTACCACAATGCCTGAACTGAGAGCAATGGGCCAAGCAAACTTTCATTTGTCAGCCTGATTGGTTAAAACCTTGCTGAGATGGCCAAACATTTATGGTATCCTTAACTTTATAACAGTACAAACCCTGATATTGTATATATTTCTTTTCCAAAACTGGTATTGTACATTCCCCAGACTCAGTCAGAGACCAACTGGTATTTAGATTACTCAGACTGGCTGGTATTTTGGATTCTATTGGCACTAATTGGAGAGGCTGGCCGATATTTCTAATTATCCTGGCATTAATAGCCTGGAAATAGCCTCTCCGCTCCTTCTCTCCCAAGATTTATGAAAGCACTAATGCTGGCATAATTATAGACAGGAACAACTGGCAGGCTGGTACTGGCTGCCACCCAAGAGTCTTACAGCTTTCCCAGAATCCTTCTCCTATTCTTTGTACACTCCATGTTTTTAATCCTTCAAATAACGTTTCGTAAATTGCTTAAAATACACGGTATAATTTCTGCAAGGATTTGTAATCCCCAGATTTCAGAGGGAGGGTGCTGTCAGACTTCCCCAGCCTGGGGAAGTCTTCTCCTGCCTTCTCCAGCCTGGGTTCCCTCTTCTTGTCCAGGACAGCCCACCCTGTGCTGGACCATCAGCAGCCTGTCTGAGGAACCAAGGACAATCCACAAATCCACTCTGCCTTGCACAATGCTCCAACACAGTGTTTAAACACAATTAAGAGCTCTGCCTGCCATTCCAGCAATATTTCAAGCTGCACACTCACTCAACACAGGGTGCTTGATTTTCTTTGGAGAGTGTATTTACTGAAGAAGGGATTTGAAATGGGTTTTGCTGAGTGAGGTCCCTGCAGCAGACCCAGTAAATAAAGGCAGGAGGAGGAAGGGGCCACTGCAGGTCCAGCAGGGCAGGAATGGAGCAGAGTCCTGCTCACAACTGAAGCAATGCTCAGCACCACATCTGTGACCAGGATGCAGGACTGACATCTGCTGTGGCCACACCAGCACTGGCTTCTGGGTTTGGGTCGTGCTGGCAATAAAAAGGAACAGACTGAAATTCAATCTGACACAGAGCTGCGGAGCAAACTGTCAACAATTAGTGCAACACACCCTCAGATCTCTGCAAAGCATTTTCTGTGCCAGTTATGCAAGTAACTGGATTGTCTCTACACACAAACACACAGAAGGCAGAAAAGGACCTACAAAACATCCCTAAATTATACACAAACCCCAATTTTATGCAAGGCTCTCCTCCTGCATGTCTCACTAGAGTGGCACAGCCACAGAACAAACTTGGGAGGGCAGGTAAGTGAACAAACACAAACATGGAGAGCCCTGTACCCAACTCTGGTGGATCAGCACTGAGATGCCTGGCTCAGATTATCAGCTGGTATAAACAAGCACACCTCTGCTACTTCGAGGAGCTTAAAACTTTGTGTCAGAACAAAATTATCCCCACTTATCTCTATGTAAACTTCATTATTAGCTATCCATCATCAAATCATTAAATAGTGTGGTATTGTATCAGTCTCCTTCTTTCTCAAATTAAAATGAGCTGCTTACTGGGTAAGAATTAAAGCTGTTTTGAGCTCTACACAGGGACACACACTGCATGAGAGGGATGTCCTTGTCTCTGGCTCAAGAACATTCCTGCCCTTTCCCATCCAGATGAACAGGATACTCTGGCTATCCATATACTCAAGAGAAACATTTATTTACTACCACTTAATCACACAACAAGCATTTCACATCTAATTAGCAACAAAGGCCTGGTTCTTACAGCAGTGCCAGCAGCATTTTTCAGTGCAGTTACAGTTTACTGATTTTGAAGAATGCTGGCATCAGGAAAATCATCACCTCCTTTACAGTCATGTTTTCTGTTTGGTATATTTTTAATGCTATTTTTTCCCCAATTAGCTTTTTGCTTACCATGAATAATCAATCCTGGCACCAAGTCATCAATTGATTAGTTCAGGTTTTTAAATTCAAAGTTCATAGCAAAAGAGCCAGAAGGTGAAGTTTTCCTTAATTACTAATTTTAACTAATTTTATTGCCAGACAACTAATGCACCTGTGGTGCAAGCATGTTCCAATTCCAATGAAATCCAGAATACCTGAGACAGAGGCTGATCCTTACTTCTTCAGAGCCAGTGGAAATTTTCCTAGGGTACATGCAGTGTATCTGAGTGACAATTTGCCGAACTTATCTTTTACTCTCCTATTAAAGAATTAAGTGTCCTTCATAGTTCTTCAGGCATTTTAAGAGGTAACAGTTTATTAGCAAGGTATGACACCCTAATTCAAAGACTTGGACCAGTAAGGGGAAAGCATTTGTGTTTCCTGACTAAGCATGTAGGTAGCACCAGTCACATTACAAACCATTTAATCCAAACTGGGATAGAAAAATGTAGGGTAACTGGAACAGTTTTATGTACTAACAACCTTTCAGAGTCTGCAGGTCAGGAAAAACCCCAAACCTCAGAAGTAAACCGAAGCAGCAGCTGGGTAGGACGGCACAGTAACATATTAAACAGTATAACCCTCTAGAGTTTCCAACCTCACCTAATGCTGGGGCTGTAAACACAGCACTTCAGCTGCAGCTTTACAGCCACAATTCATTTTCTGCACACACAGGTGATGCCACCTACACTCCTGGAGGCACTGTGGATGCTACAAACTCCTCCTCTACCCCATAAAAACAGGAGGAACCAGGTGAGATACTGCTGAGCACCTGACACACTCTGGGCTGTCCTGCAGACAGACAGACAGACAGACATCTGTGACCTCCCCGCCAGGAGCACAAAGGGGCTGCAGGAGCCCCTCCCTTGCAGGGGTAACTCTGCTTGAGCTTGAGCTGGAGGAACACACTGGTGTGACTGGGACACAACTGGCAGTGTCTGCCTGGATGCTTCCACCACTCTCCCCACCTCCCATGGCTGATGCCAGCTTTGCTTCCAGAGTCTTGTGCAGCCTTTGCACAAGAACCTTCCAGGACCTGTGTGCTATGAGTGTGTCAAGGGCTTTCCACATCATTCTTTCCTAGGAAGGGACTCAACTTCCTAAGCAGGTTGCCACTTCAGGGTGTTTTTCCACCTTTATCATCTGACAGATTTCTTGCTCTCTGCTCTTGCAAAGCCCTCTCTGCTTTGCAGCCACGATTTAATTTCCTTCTGATCGCTGATTTTCCCATGTTTATATTTTACCCTGTGCCTCACAGCTAATGAATGCTGCTCTAGCTGAGATCTGGCAGTGTGCTCTCTGCTGCCTGGCAAGCCCTCTCCTGTGCCTTGCTGTATGTATTCCTTGATTTCTCCAGGACACAGTGTGGCCTTGTGGAAAAGGCAGTGCTTTTGCTTATGGGGAGTTTACAGAACCAAGCTCGAGGCTGCAGGGCACTGCAAGTGAATTCTCTTTTGTACCTGGGTGCCAGAATTCCAGGAGCTGAAAGCACTTCACCTCAGAGGCAGAGCCTGCCATGGCACAAGGAGAAGAGAGTGCAGCATCCTGCCAGCCCAGCACTGCATCTGAGGAGGCTCCTGCAAACCCAGGCACAGCCAGCCTGCATCTTCAGATCTTTCCTTTCACAAGCTTTAATAGCAGGCTTTAATTTCAGTGGCCTAAAGTTGCATTTCTGTCTCTTATCAGACAGATAAGAGACAGAAATCTCTCTCTAAAAAATTTTTAGAGAAGCTACACCTTTGGCATTAACTGTCTCAGAACCTGACACCTACATTTCAGCCAGGAGTACTGTCAAACCATTGGAGATGCACCAAATTAATTTGTGCAGGGCCATTATTCTTTCATCCGTGCTGGCTAGCTATCCATTATAATCTCAGATTTCAGTGCTGTTACTGAGAAAACAAGGTAATTAAAACAGGTAGACTAAAAGAATCTGGATGCCTTAATTTTTTCCCATTGGTAGCTGAACCACCCTAAACCAAACTGCTTTTGCTCTGTGAAAAATGGGTGTCATTACCACTCTTTCTGAAGATAAAACGAGTTTGAAGGACAGCAGGATTTTAGAATTGCCCTATATACAACCAACAGTATGCCTGTGCTCCATGTAGTCAAAATTAGCATTACAGTATTTGCACTGTATTAATTATCTGTTGATGGTCATTCTTCTGACAGGATCTTCTGTTCCTTCCCTTTCCTTTGCAGGCTGGAATCATCCATGTTTCCACTGCTCTGTTCTGCTCAGTTCCTTCAGCTCCAAGTTACTGGAAGCTTTGGAAGAAATCACAAGTGCACAATCAAGGTGTCATGGGTCTAACAGGATCATCCTGGCCCATCCTTTTGGAGAAATATCTCTAACTCCTTCCCCAGACTTCACACTCCACTTTTCCCCTTCTTCAGTGACAGCCTTTGGCTTTCCACTATGTGCAGAGGGACAGCAAGTCATTCCGAAGTTATTGCTCAACTTTAGTTCAGGTTCTGAGGGTTTCTCTTCATGCAGACCCACCAGCTGTGACAGTGCACACAACAAATGTTTGCACAGTGAGAGGTTCCAAACACCCAACATGTAGCAGAAATGTGTTACTAATGCCATGGTGAGAAACTATTCATAACAGATTACTCCCTTTAGAATATTTTTAGACTAGAAAAGACCTCAAGAGATGTTTCTCAGACTTTACAACCAAACACCCTTTCACACCCTTCATTTCCCAACTCATGACTTTTATTTACATGTTGTCCAAGCCCTTTCTTGTCACCCAGTATTTATTCTTTTCCTTCAGAGATAATACTCCCTGACTCATGCTTTCTGCAGAAATATGACTTGCAGAAAGGAAAGGGGGCAGAAGTTAGGGGACAGAGGGAGGACTCACAAGAACACACCCCCAACAAATCCTGCACATCATCTGTCAGGGCACTCTCCCAGCAGCCCAGTGCTCACTAACCACAGAAGATATTCAGAAGAAAACTTATTTCCTTTTGTGTCTGGAAGGGGGCTAATTGCCACTACACAAAGGACACTTATTTTGGCCCTGAGTACATTCTCTGTGGACAGTTCTACAGGATCATGACTAAGGCAGGAAAAAGTTTATTCTGCACTCAGCAGTGGAAGAAAGAGATCATGAACAGAACTGTAAGATACATCACAAGTAATTAAATAGTAAGTAATGCTAATTAACAAATAAATTACACCAAATGAGTGATAAATGGTTTCAAGAGTACAGAAATGGAACACTGTCTCTATATAAAATAGACTGAATGGAAAGTTTTCCCCCCACTGCCTCTTTCACCTTTCCAACTCTTTACCTAATGCCATCAGGATTTCATTTTCCCATTTCTACTTTCTCCTGTATTTAATTACTTTTCTTTACTCAGCAAATCCTTGTAAAGTCTGACTGCCATTTATTTGTGTATTTATTTCAACTAGTTACTACTTACCTCATCCCACTCCAGAAGGTAGCTGGTGATTTTTGAACCATTATCAATGGGTGCCTATGAACAAAAATAAACAAAAGGTGATTTGGGGAGTAAGAGAAAATGGCTTCACCTCCCCCAGGCAAATGACTACAGTTTCAAGTGAAACCAAAGCTTTGCACATGGCTTGGCAACCTCTTAACGAATGCCGGGAAGAAGCTGGACAAAATGAAACACACACATTTAGAAGTCAAGTCGGTGCACAGGAAGGGATTTGTCAGAGTAGAGCAAGTTCAAGTCCCTTACTGCAAAATGACTGTTTCAACTTTCAATTATTTCCAACATTTATGCTCACTGCCAGTACTTTTTCCCTGCTTTTGCCCAAACCAAGTGTTACCTACCTTCCACTGTAAGGTTAAGGAGCTTTTGGTCCTGTGCGAGGCTTTGGGTGGGAAGGGACTCTCTGGGGCTGAGCTGTGAGTGGTGAAGCTGACTGGCTCTGAGCAGGATCCTTTGACTGAGTTGTATGTTGCATATACCCTGGAACAGCATTGAAATGGGTTAGAAATGTGCTGACACTTACAGGGGCACTGCCTTGGCCATGGTGTTTGACCACCAAAGCATCCACTCATGACAGGCTTATCACAGTCCAGTGGCTATCCTAACTTCACTTACACAAGAATGCAAAAAAAACTACAGCAGAAGAGGAACACTGTTTTGTGCAAATATTCCCACAGACCACTGAGTTATCTCCATTATCTTTTCTTTCCACCAATATTTCCTTGCCTATTTCCAGGCCTCCACACACTGTGGAAAAATCCTCCTTGAAATACAACAGAAAAAAAGGTATAAACTTTAATGCCTGGTTTACACTTGATCCACAGGTACCATGTTGAGTGCAGGTATCTGCTGGTCTCCCTCCATGGGTACAATCTTCTCCTACATAACTCAGGTATCAGCATTTACTGGGCCTCCATGGACTAGAACTAACACAGGCCAGCAATACTGCTGTGATTAACTAAAAATCTTCAAAGCAAATTTGATTTCAGGCAAATCCTCTATATGTCAGCATAGAACATGCAATAACAAATAATATGGGAAAGCAAATGGGATATAGTTGAGCACTTCCTCACGAATTTTCTCCGAAAAAGTAATGATGTTATTTTTCCCCTTCACGTTTTCCATGCAGAAAAAGAAAGTGCAAATTGGGAGTCTTCTACTCAAATAAAAGTTCAGGCCATGACCAGACAATGACCTCTGAGTTGGCTGTAGCTATTGTGTGCTTGAATGCAGAGCTAAAGAAAGGGCAATTTCTAAATTTGTTTTCAGTAGATAAGAGTAATTCATGCACAATGGCCACCTACGTAGAATCAAACCTTCTGGGGGAGGTAGATGAGATCTGGTGCTGCTTTACACATCACCTGTTAGCAGGCAGGAGCAAAAGGAAATGCAATTAATTAATTGAGTCTGCATCTGGCAAGTGGCACATGTATGTGCTGGAAACGAGTGTGGCTTTGCACCCAACACACCCCACAGGGGAAATAAAACCGTGTGAAAAGCAGCTCAAGGGGCATCTCCTGCAAGCCACCAAAACCCTGAGCACAGCCAGCTCCGAGGGCACCACAACAACACTCCTGAAGGGAAGCAGGGGGTGGCTCACAGCAAACCAGGTTGTTCCAGGTTGTTCCAGGTTGTCCCAGGGCCCAGCAGAGCAGCAAGGAGCACAAACTCCTTGTCCAGCAGAGACAAAGCCCTGAGAGATCCTGCCAAGGTCAAGGAGACCCAAGGCGATCTGCCCAGTAACTGCTGGCCCCATAAATTTCTTTACTCAACAGATTTATTTCTTCACGGTCATTACTACATAATGTAGTTTCAGTGAAGGAAAAAGAATTTAAAAACCTGTGGTGGAAAGCAAACAGCCACTGTTTCAGTGACAGCTTGCTCCACTACAAACAGTACTTTGCTGACTTTTGTATTCAGTCACTCCTCTTTAAACAGAAGTTATTGTTAACTTCTCACAAACAACCTGTACTTTGGCAAACCTGCAAGAAGGTGAAGGTTTGGAGGTAGAGAGGAAGAAGTCAGCCAGGACCCAGGGCAAATACCCACAAAACCCCTAAAAATGACTGAGACCTCAGCCCAGCTGTGCATGGTGACCTCTCTGGTGTCTGAATTTGTCTTTAAAGAGATGTTCAATGCCCAGAAGGAAGCTCAATAGTGTTTTACAACCTTCTCCTTGTTACCATCCCTTTGCTGCTAAGGACAAGACTCCTGCCCCACATGGGAGCTGTATCTTTTACTCATTTATGAAAAGTTCCTTCTCATCTTGTGCTTCTACTCAAAAAGTTCATTTTAGGGCTCCACTAGAAACAATCCTTAACAATAAAAAGAATCTACACTAGCAGAGCTAGATGGATACATTTTGATGTTGGATTCTTTTTTTTTTTTTTTTTTTTTTTTTTTTTTTTTTTTAGAGTTTAGAAGCAAGGTGTTTGCTCTTTAAAGTTTTACACACAGGAGCAACCTTGATGTGAAACAGTGTGCCTAGCCCTTGTCTGGAAAAACAGAAGGGAACAATAGACAAGAGTGAAAGGATTTTTTTTTTTAAAGGATATTGAGGGTAAGTGAACAGGATGTAAATTCAAAGCCTTGGGTCATAAATAAAGTCTTTAAAAAAAAGCAACATGAGCAGGTAACCAGTGTTAAAGCCATCAGAGAACAAAACTAGAATGTGTTAATAGTTAATAAATGTGCAAAACACACTTTCAGAATCAAAGAGAAATATGTTATGAAAATATCAACTCAGCTCAGTGTGAATCAGTTTTTCCTTGGAATAAATACTGAAGTGACTATGTATCATTATGGATCTGTATTCAGCAGCTTTACATCCCCCTAAGAGTAGCCTACTCATGAAAAAATCGTGGAGTACTTCCAGTGTTCATGTTACAGGAACTGAAGAAACACCAGCTGCTTGAGTCAGATTTTTACATGACCTCAGATATCCTACTTTCATATATAAGCACTTCCAGGCCTGTTATCCATACAGAAGTACAAATCATAAACTTCTTTTTGCCACTTACAGCAATGACAACTACACAACAAAAGAGACTGTTCAAAAAGTACTCTCATAGTCCAAGATAAAATCTATGATAAAATCTTTAGAAATCCCTGAAAAACACAACTACAGAGGTCACCATGAAATTCTTGAGGTACACTGTATATTTACTTCAACATCTTTCACATTTATTTTCATGTAATTGAAGAGTTTATATTTAAGTGACATTCAAACATGCTAACTCACCTGACGTGATAATCTGTTGCTGGCCTAAGGTCTTTCAGGTGATATTCTAATTCTTCTCCACTGTAGGAAAGAAATCCAAACCAAACCAATCAATAAATTATGAAAAGCAATATCCCACTTAGCACAGCTAGTGATTTTCCAGTGATATAATTTGAAAGAAGAAAAATAATCCCTCCGAAGAGAAACAGTAGCAAGCCATATACCAACAATTTGTCAACACACTTCACATTCCTTGAAAACTTCATAAAGCTCCTTATGCACAGAAGAAAAGAATTTATCACACCAATTTATTCAATAAACTAAATACATGGGGTCATTTCAATGCTATCTTATATTCTGCTGATATTTGTATAAAGCTCATTGTGGTTTTCAACCCTCACAGAGCCGAAAAGAGCGAAACCCAAACATTATTGTTGTAGTTTCTGCATATTCCCTATTCAAAATATTTGATACAAAGTGACCTGTTGAACTTCAGCGGAAGAAAACAGAGTTTCTTGCACAACTGCTTCACTTATTGCTCTCTCCTGCAGAACCACACTCCCTCTGAGTACCACAGCAAGGAGACATTTAATTAACACCCAAACAGCTGGACCCAGCTCTCCTTCAATACCAAGAAAACTTAAAGTGGTTTAGACATTTTAAGAAATAACCAGCATACAATCTATTAATTTCAAAAGCCCAACATAATTTCAATAGCCCAACATAGTTAGGGCTATTCTTTTTCCTTCTGGCTTGTTTGCTGGTAAATGAACACTGGGCTCAGTCATGTGTTGCCAAATGTGTGAAGATTAACGTACAGGTCAGTGCTTAATAAGTAATAACCCTCCCATGTAAAAGCTTGGCTTATTCATGATTTTATTAAAATATGGGAAACAAGAAAGCTCTCAATTTAGCATAAAGAAATTTTTTATAGCTAGCTGGACAAATACAGGGAGATGTCTCAAAATCAATAGAAGAAAATCCACCAGAAAGCACACGCCTGCTGAGTCGCCAGAAATCCACCAGCAAGACTTCTATTTTTTATTTCATATCATACGATGCTGTGCAAATCCAGTTTTTCCCCTCTGAAATGAGTGCACCTCCTTCCAAAGACAATGTATTCAACATATTGCAGACTCTCTTTTGCCTATAGTAATATCAATTACTGCTGCTCCTGATGGAACATACCACATCAAGCTCAAGGCTGCACTCTGGCCAGCAGCAGGAGACACATCACCACCAGCAGCTTTAAAACAGATGCACAACATTTCATAACCAGGGGAAAATGTGCAGCCATCAAGCACAAGAAGTACTAGAAAGTGTCCTTCCCACTTTAGAAGCTCAGCAGCACACACTTGACTGTGGAGATGCTCACACTGGCTCACAAACAGCTGCTGTAAATGCCAGAAAAAAGTAAAATCAGGCAGCCTTTCCCTGGTTAATACACCCTTTTTTATTATCCAAGAGCTGCCTTCAGCATACCAAGAGGAATACCCTAATTCACAGGACATTTTAAGAAAGGAGATGGCTTGGTCTCAAGAGGTAATTCCTTAAATGCTCTATCACCTGGACTTTATTTAATGAGACTTGGGAAGGATTAGCTATTTCACAACAGCCAAGGTCACATCTCCAAATTCTCTTTCCTAGACGTCATTAGCAGTGAAGAAGAAAGGCATAACACCATATGTACTTGATCACAGAATGAGCTCAGAGGATCACTGCAAGGAGACACAGAGAAATCCCTCAGAATTTTTACTGAAGCCTGCTGAGAGCCAAGTATTCGGGGTTTTCTGGGGAGCCTCTGTAACCTACTGACTGCCCCACTCCCCCCTCTGCTCATCTAAGACACTGCAAAGCACCAAAACCCTCACATTTTTCTCGTTAGCTGAAATAACAAGATTTTACTGTTCTAAATTCTGCAAGTCCACACAAAATTAGCCCATTAGGAAGGCAGCTCTCCTGCCTGCATGGTGTACACGAAAGGTTTTGACATTTAGCATAAAAGAAAAGGTAACCTTTTCACTGGCAACGGGATGATGGCATCGAAGGCAGGGTGTGCCACGTGCCAGGGAGGTGGGTTGGGGTGGCAATTAGGGACCTTGTGATATGAACTCCACCAGCTTCCTGCAAGCTCCTCTGGTGAGGAAACGTGCCTTTCTCCTGTGGCTGATGGCCATGCCAGGATACACCCTGAAAAGCTCAGAGGATTTACTCCTAATGAAACAAAAAAAGTGGAAAAATGTTGGTTTTTACCTGTAAATGATCTTGTATTTCCCATCTCTCCCTTTATCTGATAAGGCAACCTCGTAGGTACAGGTGTAAGGCAAACCGTTGTTGTGTCTATCTGCATTGAGAAGGCCAGGGGGAGGAGACCAGGAAAGCAAAACTGTTCTTGCTTGAATATTTGTAACCTATAAAAGAACCATCAGTTAATCTGAAATCTGAGGAAAATCCACTGTTGGGTAAGCATCTGCTTTTTGCTTCCATCTTCACAGTCAATTTCTTGCAAAACGGAAATTTCTGAGCTAGAGTTGAAAAGTAAATGGTCAGAAATGATCAACAACACAAACAGAAACACAGACTCATGGCAAAAAGTGATCTCTAAAAGATAAGGAATACAGAGGGAGGTTCCCATGCAGGGAACTGGCTCATCACTGTCTGAGCATCCAGCAGAAGATGCCTCTGGAGGTACCTGCTGCTGTGGCCATTCCCAAAAGGGACCTGGAATTAAGTGAAGCAAAGACTTTAACCTATAGATGGTTTTATACACAAATATTTTTCTGAAGTTATTGCTGGGGAGCTTTTTCAATGAAACTCTGATGGCTTTTTCAGTCATCCTGTTCTTTGTTGCCACTTGAAACCACAGTAACTCAACAGCAAGTCAGTAGAAAAACCCAATTCAACACGAAAATTTATGCTGGCTCAAAATCACAAGGGAAAAGAGTAATAGAGGTCCAACCTGTCAGTTAAAAACTACATTGCAAATCAATCACTTTGTGCCTTGACAGAAGGGCTGTGTGTGATTTGCAGTCACCACTGCGTGCAACAACCCTGTGGCAGAGGGATAAGTAATCTTTTTTAATAAAGCATGGAAAAAGTACCTCAAACTCCTGCACCAAACCAATTTTATCACCCCACCAGTGCCACTGTATTCTTCTGGAGAGCCAGGCTCACACAGCTTGCAGAATTAGCATCACCTTGCTCACCAGGAGAGCCACTGGCACATCAGCTGCACACAGGCAGCAGCAGCTTCCCAGAGAGCAGCCTTGTTATCAGGCCAAGAAAGAAGAATTAAAAAATCCCCCCTGCCACTGTCTCACAAGAAAAATAAATAAAAAGTAATAGCTTCACTGGTTATCTGGGAAAGGCAGCACATTTTCACACTAGCCTGCTAAAATATCCCAGGAAAGCCTCAAAGCCTCCAAAAACTCAAATGCTCTGCCACCAACTCCCCACTTTTGCTGATGAAAATAATGGTGTTTTTCCCTCTTAACTGCAGTGAATATATAAAGAATATTTTTTTAGTTAGCCTCCATATGGAGGAATTAAGGACTGAGGGTTTATATTCTTTAATTTTCCTATGAAACAAATAAAAAAAACCAGCAAAACAGCATCTATAATTTTGACAGATTTTTGCAACACAAGGAGCAGGATGTTGTTATTTCAGAAGGTGTAACAAGAATGCTGCAGGTGCTCAGTTACACATTTCCTAACTTTTGTTGAGACAAGTGAAACCCCTTACCCACAAATTGGAAATGAAGTATCACAAATCAACTTTCAGGGACTGCTTGTTTACAAATCCAGCTTCTGGATATCTTTATATAATGGGGAATATTTACCTTCTGGTGTGAAAACACATTGCTTCCAGCTGATGAGCACTGCAACTGTTGTGTCTGATACCCATATATCAACCAGATTCTTTCTGAGCAAGTCATAAATCCATTTTTAACAGCCTGACAAGTAGGTGACACCATGAAATGTCTCATCATAAACGCCATGATCTCAAAAGTTAGAGATTTTAATTTATAGCAGCACATTTAAGTCTTGCCAAAATAAGAAAACCTTTGCTCAAGCTAATGTGAAAAATAAGTTTTAAGGCAAGAAGGTTTAAGTAGCATCAAGCTTTCTTTGTAAAAAACATGGATGTGTAAATTGTTTTATGAATTTTCATGGCATTTCTTGCTTTAATGACATTTTCTTATCATATTTTTCTGATGCTATGAAATCAATGTTTATTTTAAAATCTTGAAGCAGTCTGATACTGGATAAGATACCTTTTAAACATCTTGATTGATTGAAATAAGACAAATAAGTTAATTTTTTGAGATATACACATATATGTATACGCACATACATATGTAAATGAAACTGTAGCAAAGACACGTAAAGCTAAAAATCTGCATTTAAAATAATATTTTGATCAAAAATCTGATTAACAAGATCCAAATAGATTTTAGTTTTTTTTAACAGACATTACTAGTATGCCAGCTCAGCCCATCAACATGCAGTTTCTTTTATTATGGAAATATGCTTGCATAATTGTTTTTCATAAATTCAGACAGACTTGGAGCTGGAGGCACAATATCCTGCCAATGTTCTATTGAAATGTTTTTCTCTATGACTACTCCCAAGGACACACGTATATATTCCACATACGGCAAAACTCTGGCCCTCCATGAACTTCAGCAATCTGTAAAAAGTTAGGTCTTGGGTTTCTTAAAATAAGAGAAAGTATCTTGTGGGCTAACTGCTAGAAACTGTCAGACTATTTTTCTGAAGGCAACAGAGGATAAAAGTCCAAACCCAGTTGCTAAGCTGCTGCAGCTACACCATTAATTTCAGAGGGAAGGAGCACCCGGAGTGGCTGCTGGCTGCCTTGGAGCTCGTAGGTACACAGCAACTGCTGCTGCAGGTTTGAAAATAAGCACCAGAAATGGTTAAACACCAGGCTTAGCTGCACTGAGCACACACAGCAAGTCCAGGAAAGCAAGTGAGGGGTCACTGTCCGCAAGATAAGTAAGAAAAGGCAAATCTATTCCCTCCCTGGGCTGTGCACGTCAGCTGGGAATGGATTTATTTGTGTGGCTGGAGATAAACCTATCTGCTGCTCCCTGACCAAAAAGCTGATACCATATCACAGTCACCTGCCAACATCTCCTTTCATGGCCAAAGCCACCACTGAGTTTACCAAGGAAATCCTACCTGGAGCAGGAAGCACTAGCTTTGCTGTGAAAATAGCTAAGTTCAATAAATGGGGTTTTGACATGTTGAGAATAACAAGCAGGCACTTGTAAAACAGTTCCGTATCTTTACCTTCAACTTCCCCAATTTACACAAAAACCTTTCCAAAAGGTACAGACCTGCACCAGCCCTCTCCAGGCTGTAAGGAGCAGCCCAGCTACCACCACGATGGTGGGCATGGCCCTTCTGGACTTGCAGACAGAAATACTTCACCATCACTTAAAAACAGCTTATTGTTCGTTCACAGTGCACTAATTCCATCTGGCAAAATGGAAGCAGCCAGAGCATCTCTTCCCAGGCTGGGCAGGTAAATCTTCATGCTGCCTCTGAGTTCCCCCAGCCTGTCTCATCTGTCCCCAGAATCACTGTGCTGCTTTGAAGAGGGCTGGCTCGGCCTTTTAGCTGAGACCTAACAAAAGATTCTCCCACAAGGAGTTCTGTACGTCTGCTGAAAAGCAGAGTTAATTAGTTTCTGAAAACTTCTCAGTTTACACAGTAAATGCCTCCTTTCTGCTCTATCAAAACTCGGCGGTGTAAATAATTATTCCATAAAGGCCCCTGGGAAAGAATCCAACTCCTGCACCACTTCAATAAGGTTACAAGACTGATGAGTATCAGCCCTTCCCGTCTTTCAGGTAATGAAAAATGTTTCTGTACAACTTCCATTATCTTTCAAATTCCGGGTTAGCATTCACAGGCATCGTGCGGTTCGGGGCTCATTGTATGTGTGAGAACTACACTGCAAGCAACATTCATTTACTCCCTCAAGGGCACGGTTTGAAAGGCTTGGGGGTCAAATGAATTCACAGTTATTACTGGGTTGAGATTCTGCTTTTAAATTATGGCTCTAATCCTGCAATTTTAGGCAAAAACCCCCAGTGATTAAATATGAGTTTCTCTGCAGAGCGAGTCAGCAGGAGCAGGCTGCCTTTTGGAAAGCCAGGCTGATGTCTGAGCTGGGCTTTGACAGAGCCCTGGTGATTCCCCACAGTGGGGGATGTCCCCCCGAGCCCCTTGGCTGTCAGATTTAGCCATTTCACAAACCCAGAGTCAAGTTTCCCTCCTCTCACCAAGGTATTTCTTTCAGAGAATGATGACTTTGTCTGTGATAACGTGAATTAAAAACATATTTCAGCTGACACAAAACCATGGGGGATTAAAAGCAAAAGGTGCTTTTTAAAATTCTGGCTGTTAAAGAGACAAAGCTCTGATTAAATTTACAGCTCAGCTCCACACCTCTCAAACAGGTAACAACATCTATTATTGAAAAAAGACCTTCCATGAAGTAAAATTTTTTAAACTGTGTATATTTTGTACTCAGAGAAGTACCTGTGTGATCCAGACACCTCCCAGTGATAGGTCTCCTGCAGAAGTTGCTCACAAGGCTAAACCCTTTGGATGGCTTCATCCCCCATGGATGGAGAGAGCTGCCCACTTGGACAAATCAAATCCATGTGCTGCAGACACAGCATCACCCACCTGTCACTGACTCACCACTGTGCTCTTTTCCTTTACATTGTTTTATTTTTCACTTATATATGCACAAGATTTACCAAGAAACATGACCAAGATGACTATTTAGGCATAATATGATAAATTTCTATCAGATGTAATATTGACTATACACACACAGAATCATTCACAGCAATTCATTATTTGTGAGAGTCCTGTGAGTTTAATTATTCACAAATGTCAAAGTTACAAAGAGAGAATAGATAATCTCCAACATCGCCTCAGTAAATATTATTATTGAACCAGCATTTGCCATGGTTTGGATTTTTTTAAAATCCTATTTTGGTAATGATGAAAGAAAAATTATTTTTGTCTATTTTTTTTCTTTCTTTCTGCTTTAAAGGCTCTGGTTACCATAAATTTAATTGTCCAGATCTCAGAATCCTGCAAATTGCTCTAACAGCTTCTCTTCCTACCTCTAAGGATAAAAGTATGAAACAACACATTTTTCTTGTCAGCCCTCTGGATTTTTGTAAAAGCACCTGGCTGTGGCTATTGACCAAATGAGTAACACTCAGGTGGTCCTTGGTACTAAAATACTGACTCCCTGTGTACAACAGCTCTGTGATAAGTGCACTTTTTTCCCTTCTGAGCACACCAAAATGCTTCAGCTCAGTATTGTCACTTATTTCCACACCAGTGAAGTGACTTCCTCAGGCTGTCCTGCCATGCCAGGACAGCAGCACCTACTGATGGAGCAATCTAACACCAAACCCCTTTTGTATTTATTCAGAACAAAAGCACCCATCACAACAGAGTCCAAAAACTCAGCCTGTGCTCACAGCTGGCTGTCCCTGAGCTCTACCACTCCTGCAGCCCAGGCTCCCCCTGCAGAGTGTCTCTCAATCAGCCTCCATCAGCTGAACCAAACCATGAGCTTTCCACCACTATTTTTCATTTATTTGCTTATCTGTGCCCTATCTCTCCAGCTGGAGAGAGCAAAGATGGGCTGTGCTTTGGGATTATGGGCTGTGCTTTGGGATTTCTGCCTCCCTCTGCCCCATGACTGCTTCTCCCAGTGCTGGCTTGGACCATCCATTCAGAGCCACAGTGCTCCTCTGGCTTTCATCTGACACCCCCAACTAGAAAAGGGCTCACAACCAGATTTATTAATAACCTCACCTGACTGCAGTCACACACTCAGCATTAGGGTTATTTACAGGGTGATTCAATTCCATCATAATTTACAGGCTTTTATGGCTCAGACAAACACAGACTATAGTAATTTGCCATTGAATAATAGAATTAGCTTAATTTAATCATGATTAAAGACATAAATTGCTCATGACAAAGTTAAACCCAGGGGAGAGGGGGTAAGAGCTATGCAAGTCACCCCAGTGCACTGAGTTCCCCATTGCAGTATGAATACTGGGAATTGTCCTCTGGAAACAGACAACTGGTGCAATTCCTGGAGTGGGCAGAGCCCTCAAACACCCATGAACACAAAAGATCCTTCAGATTTATATCCCAGTAAAATGAGTTAGTGGCAGCAATCTGCTAAGGGAAAAAATCAGAGGTGCTCCCCTGTGAAATCACCAGTATGTTGTGACACAATCTACTTTTCACATTTGCTATTGTACGTCTGTGTGGCAATTTGGGATCACATACCTGTGGTTTCTCCATTCCAGAAAGAATGTCCTGAACCCTTTTTGTTTCTGAATCAAATTCTGTAAAAGAGAGAATGTGGAAAGAGAAATAAAAATAAATTACGAAAATTAAACAAAAATTTCAGTTACATAAATAAAAATAGGGGAGGGAGACAGACATTGCAACATGAGTATCAGTTGCCTTGTGAATATAAGGCATGCAGCTACATGGATTAATATTACAAAAAAAATGTTTAAAAATGAGGAGGCAATGAAACTTGTAATTGCAGAGATTCAGAAAACTGAGATTATTTGTAGAGGTGTCCTCCACAAACAGTGCTATTAATTGTGATTTGCATTCAGACAGTAAAACCAGGGTGCTGTTTCTAGAACTCAGCTGTGAAGGAAGCTCAGGAGCTCCTCGGTTCCTGCTGAACCTAACCCTGGTTTGTTACCCAAACCCACCCTCCCTCCAGCAGCTGCAGGCTGGGCTGTCCCCCTGCCCACCAGGGCTCTGAAGAGGACAAATGTCCCTGTCCCATGCAGGGAAAACCCAGGGGAGCCACACAGGAGCCTGTCCTGAGCCCCAGCACCCACCCTGCAGCCACCTGTCCTTAAAGTGGGAAATGCCCAGAGCTCCTCTCCAGCCACCTTCCAGCTGTGGAGGCAAATTCCAGAGCCTGACCAGCAGCATCCATCCTCCCTGCCTGAGCCTGGTGCCTGGCACAGCAGCTCCTGCAGGCTGTGAATGCTGCCCCTAAACCAGAGGGATAATTGTGCAGAAGGTGCTGCAGGGGCCATCCTCTGAGCAGTGGAATCAGCCTTTCCCTCATCCTCCCCCCTCCAAACAATCTTGAGGTAAAACATCAGCTCAGAGTAATGAGGTGACACAAAGCAGCTTTATTCCTTTTGGACCACAGCACAGAGAGGCCTCACTTTCCACTACAGTATTCTCTAATGGAAAACTAGGAACATATTTTCCTGGGGTTTTTTTTATTATTTTTCTTTTTTTAAAATATTAATGCAAAAAAGTTTGCTCACCAAAGCAGAAGAACATATCTTACCTAAAGCAAAATGACCCAGACATCCTTGGCATAGGAAGTAAAAAACATTAATAAACAGGTGGGATCAGATCAACAGCTTTCTCTAATGATTCCCCCAAAACCTGACCTACTTCTTGTAGCCCAAGAATGTGTCTTTATTTTTGTCTGTGACCTGCTTTTAAAAAGTAGATCTTCTTTGTAAAAATTCCATGTGCTCGACTGCCAAAAAATAGAATTGGCTGAATGCTGATGGCAGAATTCCAGTGTAAATGCCCATCTCTCCCTACAAGAATGCACCTTGGTGTGGACTGGGAATGACAGATCTCCTGCTGCACACATTCCTGTTTTCCTTTTAGTCTCAGCCACTTGGAAAAGAAAGGAGCAGTAATATTTCAGGAGAAGTTGAGGATAGCAAGACTGTTGTTTTTCCATAGCAGATAACTCTCAGAGTGTATTATAAAGAGCATCAACTGGCAGGATTGAGCCAGAATATGATAATACTGATTTCAAAATTTCACAGATGGACTAAATTTGCTAAAGGAAAAGGCTGAGATGATGATCTAAGTGAAAGTGTCAAAATTTGGGGTGTTTCAGAATGCAGGGTTCCCTTCAGCATCAGCAAAGAAGTTGAGCTGTGCCACAAAAGCCTGGAAGCAGATCAGCACAGTGTGGAGATCCTGCAGGCTTATCTCGAAGGGATGCTAATCAGAAGCAGCTTCTGCAGCTCTGAGTGTAACAAAAAAGCTGCTACTATTTTATCGAAAGTTTCTGGTTATTATGTCACCCCTAATTACAACCCCCAGAAGCTGAGTGTGAATCACTCTCAACCTTAAATCCCGAACATGTGGACTGAATTTTCTTCCCTCTCTCTGCTTTCTAGCAAGGATACTCTGTCACACTGAGCAGGAGAGGAAAACAAACTCCGAAGCCCAAAGAAATCTCATTTCCCTCTGCCATGAAAGGAGATTGCTTTGTACAGCAACTGAGTCCTCCCACCCTCTGCAGGTCAGGGCTGGGGGTTCAAACTGCTCCAGGCACAGGAGCTGACTCCAAGACTTAAGAGAGCAAATAAATAATTTAATTACTTCAATCAAACTTCTCAATGAAGTGTCCTACTCAGGGAATTTTTTACATTAGTGTCCCAGCTATGTATCTTGAGAGGGCTCTGGGTAGCAGATACAGAGGCTTGGGTTATTACACACATGTGGACATTTATGAGGTCAGTATGGACATTTATGTCACCAAGTGTTTATACAGATAAGCTGGAGGTGGAAGACAATTCTTCAAAGACTTTGGGGAGAGGGAAAGAGGGAATGGGATACACATAACAAATAATGCCCTGTGAAAATAAAGCAAATGCTAAAGGCAGAAAGCACTAAATCTCACAAGTGATGTCTAAAATAGCATCAGAGAACACTGCAGGCTGAAAGGGGACCTCAGGAGTGGTTATGAAGAATTACAGTATTTTCAGAATTTCAAATACTTAGTTTCCCACTTCAAGAGCCATTAAAAAAATATCTCGGGCTTCTATGGATGGCTGACTTCCTTTCTGTAATAAACATGATTATTCACAGTCTCCTGAGCTAGACTAAGCTAAGGAGAAGAGAGACCTGTCCCAGATCCCTCCCTCAGTAGGGAAGTTGCTCCAACCCGCCAATCTCTCTGAGTATCAAGCTCAACATCTTCCTTCCAAGCCAACAAAGAGCAGAAAGCCTTCTGAAACAGAAGACAATAGAGAAGGAAAGAAACCATCTGATATGCTTTATCTGACAACACAGAGCTGCTGGAGGGCCTTTCCTCCTGGCTCTCTGTTGTCACTCAGCAGCCACCAAGGACCATACTCTAAATTAGCTCACTGGAGCATTTAGGGACAAGGACCATGAGCATCTGCTGGACATCACAGACACAGTGATGGAAAAGTGGGCAAGAACAGCAGCAAGAAATGGGCAAGTCTTGATGTAAAACAGGCAAGTCAGGTTCAAAAAAACTACCAAGAACTGCTCAGGAAAGGTGGTGGGTGGCTGAGCATGACTCACCCACCTGGGACTAATTGTCCCTGAATAACAGACAGTTGATTTGCATTTCAATCTTTGCCCCTTCCTCTTCCTCAGCTGATGGAGCACTGAGTATCTGACAGGAAGACAGAAAATATGTATGTCAAACCCCCCAGATGCTGGGGCTGGCAGGGGCAGGAGCTGCTTTCCTCCCTTGCCACAGGGAACAGGAGCTCAGTCACATCAAGGAAGTGCCAAACTAACACTTCAGGTCATTGTCCCATTTTAACTTTTCCTCTCAGCATCTGTTCCCCACATCTGTCATGGCAAAACTCTTCCTCCTAGGAGGAAGCTGGGGGTGGGGATGAATTCCTTGTGAATGCTCCATGGGGTCCTCTGAGGGACAGTACAAAAATCTGAGTTACCCTGCTAATCTCACTGTCTGAGAGACATTACAGCATCCCCAGCATTAGGTTCTAATTCCCAGGCTGTAGGTTCTTTGGATCCAGTGTTTCAGACTAATCTTTTATTGCAGAAAAAGCCAGCTGAAAGACCTGGGCCACATCAAGTCCTCTTTTTTTTTTCAGAGTTTTGAATCATAAACAAAACTCTGTAGATACACCCAGGAGTAAATGCCCCTAAAATCTAAACACTTTCTCAGCAGCTGTTTGGTGCTAACAGGGTTTCAGTGTCAAGCCTTGCTGAACTAAAGCTTTTTATTTTGTGCTTCTGTTAGCCTGTGTCTATGTTCCTTTCTGCACGTACTGCACAAATATAATTTTCAGACCTTTCCAACCATACTTTTAAACACCAAAACACCAAGCACAGCTTTAAAAAACAGGGAAAAAATGTCAGTTCAAGGCAAGTTTGAAGTTTCCATCAGTAGTTTACATGTTTGCATGAACAGCAGCTGTGTATGTAAATGGTTTGAAATAGCTAAAAGCTCTAAACTAATTAAGATTTTCCCATTGCAAATACACATTTTAGGTTTGTTCTGCATTCTTTCCTTCGAAGAGAGGAAAAGGTCCAGCTCAAGACTTAGCTTCTGGCCACAGAAAGTATTTACTGTTTCAACAGCCTTTCCATTCCAAGGGAATGACATCAGCACTAGCACTTTGCACACTCTGAGTCGAATTCTCAAGCAGAGCTCACAGATATGCCAGTCATAACATGACATGCTTTCTCAGAATTTGTTCCAGATTTATCGGGGCTGTGACCGCCTTTAATGCTGGGAAAGATCTTTCATCAGTCACGTACAGCACAACCTACAGCCCCCGAGAAAAGGAGTTCTTCAAAACACAGCCCAGCTCCTCTGCGAGCTGCCTGCCCGTGTCAAAGCTGAAGACACCAAGGAGAACACATACAGACTTCCAGGGAATTGCAGAAATGTAAGTTAACAAGCTCCTTGTACAAGAACAAACCTAAAGCTGCAGATGTCACGCAGCAGCTGAGTCACAGGACCAGAGGGGATGTGACAAAGTCACCGAGTCCATCCTCCTACACTGAGACATGCTCATCCACGCCCAAACCGCTTCTCTGAGACTGCTCCCTGGCCCGTTCTCCCAAAATAAAGGACAATTAAATAAATGACCTCCTGCCCCATGATCATGGTCATCTCCAAACTTCTCAGCCAGGAAAACCCCCACAGCATCTAACTCATCATCACAGGGAAGATCTTCTCAATTTTCCCTGCTGCATCTGAAATTTATTCCTTCTTTCCTGCACATCTGCCCCAGGCGAGTTCACCACCCCTTCCTTTGTTGCCACCTTTCACATACTTGCAGGAATTTCTTTAACAAAACAAGCTCATTTCTCCACACATGTATGTAAGAGACGCCACCTGCTGCTGTCCTCTGCCACATTTTTAAAATTTGTTTCCATCCTTCAGAGGATGTGGCACAGCCCTGCCCACCATGTGCCAGCTGAGGTCCCGGCAGCACCAGAACTAAGAACCCATTTACAGAGCTTGCTTAGAAGTTTACTCTTTGTCTACAGAATAACTTGACCCTTGCTGCTTGCAACCTCCTATTCCTCCCAGAACTACCACCTAATTAAAAAACCAGCAGGTCTGAGAACAACTAGCTGCAGTACAGTAGATGGCTCTTGCCTTGATCAGACTTTTTCTTTAAAGGCCATTACAGAGCTCTCCTCCTGTCCTGTTCCCCTTCCCTGACCCATCAAGCACTCTCAACCCTCTCAGAGCCTGATATGGACTATAATTTAATAAGCCTCAATCCTTATTCCATCCTTCAAGCCCTTAATGAAAATATTGAATAAAATTAGAGCGAGGACAAATTCCTGCCTAATCCAGTTTGATGCAGCTCTCCAGTCTGCCAGGGAGGCAGCCCAGGACAGGGCAGGGTCATGGATAAACTGCCAGGATACAGATGTGACACTGGCAAGGGCAAATCCAGTGTCACACTGAACACACAGGGCTTTAAAAAAACCTCCCCAGCTGGTCAGAACAGAGAGCCCTTCAGAATAAAAAACTTGTGAAAAAAAATATTTCTATTCAAAACAGTCAATCACACCAATCAATGTGAACCTTTTAGACACCAAGGAAGATTATAAATGAAGCCTGGACAAGTTTTCTAAATGTTAAATATCTCAAATTTCTGTTCATTACATGAAAGCTAATAAAAAAGATCAATGATAAAACACAACCATGACAATCTCTCTACCCTGACAAAGGTAGATTGATGTTATCCAACTTTAGATACAATTGTTAAAACAAGTTCTAATTCTTTAAAAATTGCTGTGCATGAGTGTATCACAATTTTTCCATTTCTAAGTGCCTTCCCACTGTTGCTATCTGATTTCCCCTGCTAGCATACATTAATTAATGTCTAGGAGTTTATCTTTCATTTTTCCTTAAAGACCAAAACATATATAGATATTAAAAACAAAACCGAACAAACAAAACCCCTGTATATAATCCAGAAAGGCACATTTTCAGATCTAAAATCAGAAAAATCAAATCTCTAGTCATCCTGATTCACTGTGACAATAAAGCAAAGGGTAACTGAAGTGCTTTGCCTCAACACCACTGTGATTTAGGCATGAATTTAATCCCACACTTCAGAGATATCCTGGCCACAGCCCATATTTATTGATCTGCTAGTTTCACCATGACTGCTTCAGTATCATATTGTCCATGGGGATACTGCAAAATACCTGGAGTGCAAATTCACAGCTCATCCTTCTTTAACCAAAGGCACTTCCTATCACATGGATCAGGATCAGATGTGGGAGCATTCAGATGTACATAGTGAAGTCACCTGGGCTAGAAAGTGTTCTAAAAATAAATGTGAGGGCATCCAATCCTCCCTGCCCCCCATTATTGTTTGGATCTATGTTTCTCATTGGGATGGAGGAAGGAAAATAAGATCAGTAGCAATCAGCAAGGGAAATAAAAGGCTGGATGCAAGGGACAAATGGAGGGTAAGAGACATGTTGGGTTTGTTTTTCTCTGCTTCTTCACTGCTACTGCTGGAAGACAGCAAAAACAACTCCTACTTTACTGGCTGGAGATCTGAGCGAATTCCTACTGTGAACACACAGTTGGTCCATTAGAAGGCAGAAAAGGCTTTCTTAGTAAAATACAGCAACCCCCCCATCTCCATCACTTCCATCTGACATCTCGAGCGAGCGCTTTGTGCATCTCCCAGAGCAGATAACAGAGGCAGTGCACTGGGGATGGCTGCAGCTGGCTGGGTTTGAAGGAACACCAAACCAAACAATGACATAACCCACAGAAACAGAGGAAGCCCAAGCTGAATCTGCTGCAACAACAAACCCCTTACAGCAGGACCTCCTCTTGGAGTGCTCTCTTTTCATCATTTTGACCTGCTTTAGCTTCTTTTCTCTGTCAAAATATTTTTTCTTTTTATTTTCAGCAGCTTCCCTTTTGCTATCCCGTTACAGCAGCTTGCACCCTATGTGGGGTTGGAAAGACAATAAAAGCTTTGCAGATAAACCAAGCAGTGTCCATCCCTTTATTTTTTGGTCAAGTATCTGACAAAGAGACTGAAAGTCCCTCCTAAAACTTTCCTGGAGCTCCTGACTCCCACTTTCCAGGTAGAAGGCTGATGTTTTGTTCTCACTACAAACTTGGCCAACAAGCACTAACCTTTTCCTTGGAACAATGATGTTCTGCTCACTCCTCAGAATTTTGTACAATAGCTGGGATGCATGGAATTTCCTTATGCTTAATTCCTTCAATTTATTTCTCTGCTGCTTCATGCTTTGTCCTTCTCATTTCCCCTCATTCCCTGTGACTGCCTGTGTTCTCCAGGCTGAGGAACCCACGGTCATTCAGGAAGGGATGTACCTACTTGCAGAGCTGCACCTTGCTGTCAGCAGCACCCCAGGCTGCCTCAGGTGACACGGCCATAAAAACTCTACAGGCTTCTCCAGCTCAAAGCAGGGGCAGGGGATGGTCAGCAGCATGGCTGAGATACCCGGGCTTCTTCAAATGTGAAGCTGGCTCTGACACCAGCCATGAAATTACACCACCTGGCATTTACAGAGAGATTTCCTCTCCAAAACAAAAGCAGGAGCCTGGGCATCATGAACACACAGTAAAGGAGGCTCACAACTCCTCCTTGCACTGACAAAAAGTCTGACAGCACCAAGGATTAGTCTTCTCTTCCCAGCTGGGTCACTGACAGCTCCATTGCATCCCATCCCAGTGTGGCTTTGTCACTCCTGAGTGTCCCATTGGGACAGCCACACCAAGTCCTGCTGGGCAGAGCTGAACCCTGCACTCTCCAAGAGCTGAGGTGGAAAGCACAGTTCCTAACAAGTCTCCATTGTACCATTTTAGAGTGGCTTTTAAAATCCTGTGTCTGCTGCCCCATGCCAGTGAGGAAATATTTTCCCCCTTGATACCATCCCCAGTGTAGGGGGACAATGGCACCAGTACTGAACACAAAGCAAAATGTACTTCTTGATGTTCAAAAATATGACCACAGGCAATTTTGTCCATAAAACCCTTTGCTAATCTGCCTATTACACAATAAGAGCATTTTCCTGATCAAACACATAACTAGCAAAATAACCTGCAGAACTGCATATTTGCACAGAAAAACAATCACACAGCACAGCCAAAACAGACTCCATAGGAGTTCCAAACTTGTTGGGGATTAAACAGAGCTCCTCAGCCAAAATTAACAACTTCCTTGGCAGCAAACCTCATAAAGCCACCGAGTTTGCTACAACAATAGGAAGGCAGCAGAGCACTTCCCCAGTGCAGAGGCTCAGCAGAACCCATCATGAACTAAAGAAATTAAAAAAAAAAATAACTGCAGGCCAAATTTTGCCCTTAGTCACAGCTCCTCAACCTTGCTCAAATCAAAGCAGAGATGTCTTCTTTATGGTGGGCAGTTCAAAGTGCTTTGGGATGCTGGGTTTTAGCAATAACCACCATTTCAGTTTCAGGAACAGAGTCAGAGCAAAGCAGGCTATTCATCCTCTGTGAGAAAGTAAGCAGGGAAAACTTGCCCTAAAACAGGATAAAACAGGAGGTGTGTAATCTTTTCACTGTTCTTTTGTCTAAGCATTTACATTAAAGAGAAATTTTATTTCTCTGCACTACTTACACTATTTGCACATCTTTAAAAGATGTTAGATTCCACAGGAATAAAAGTTGAAGCTTTTTTTTTTTTTTTTTAATACAACCATTCCAAATTATGATGCTAGAAAGGCAAAGATTTTTTATGAAGCCTACACTGGGATTTTTCAGTGGCAACCTAGTGAGGGGCTGCAGTTACAACATTCTTTGAATAAGCCCCAACCTAAGTTCTTCTATCACCAATATAAATTACTGACCTATTTTTCCAGATGAAAAGTTTGATACATTGAAATTGCAATGAGTGGTGGAAGCAATCATAGTAATCCCAGAAACCAAATAACATCTTTCTCTTTCCACTCAGCCCAGGTACCACAGCTCAGAGATGGGGGAAGGCAAAGAGCTTCCCCTCCCATCTTTAAATTAACCCAAACACCTACAGATTGACAGCAGAACAGAAATAAATTATCTTCCTCATGGCAGATGACAATCAACTGACTCAAGCAATCCCAGCCTAAATTGTTTTGCAGTCATGTCTGAAGGATGAACTATGACTATATGAGCTAGAAGGATATTAAAGAGAACATTTAATAAAGATTGGGGGCTAAATTTATAAAATGCAGAAATCAAAAAGGCTGATGTAATCTTATCTGTGCTCTCTCACGCCTGAAATGGGAGGAATGATTTCAAGAATATTTAAAAAGCCTGATCTATAATGTCTGTACCAACTTCCTCCTCACGAGCTGAAAGAAGTGCATGGGCAATTAGCAGTCCTGTATGCGACAAGGCCAAAATGTGATCCTGGATATTAGCACAACCAGTCTGACCACTAAGAAACCTTCCAAATATTTAAAATATTTCACAGAAATATCCACCTGATTACTCCTTGCTGGGGAGGATTCAACAGACCTACAGGAATTTCAGCTCATTCTGGATTTCACTGCTGAAATGAAACTGAGGCACAAGTCACATGAATTGCAGTAAATCAAAGCAGCTGTTTCTAAGTACAACTCCTTAGAGGGGAAAAGAAAAACAAGGGAAAAAAAAACAAAAACCAACACAAAAACCAAATTAAAACTTCAGGACAACATCTTTTATAATAAACCTTGAAGAAAACGGAAATGACTGCTTCATTTTAGAACAGCTTTTAACCTTTCTGCTAACTGCAACACTCAAAGCATCACCCTACATGAAGGGGTGACCTCATCCCTTTAAAAGCAAATATACTGAATGCCACAAAAACTTCAGAAATCAAATTCCACCCTTCCTCAGAAAAGGAAGAGTAACTGAGAGGGTTTGAAGCACAGCCTAAGGAGTTCAGTAAACAAATCCCATTACCTTCAGGGGGACATGAAATTTCATTTCACCACCTTTGCAAATCCAGCTGGAAATACAGACAGACATTGTTCAGAACATCTGGCTATACAAATAAGTGTTGTTCATTAAATCCTTAGACTTAAACACATTTTGTTTTTTATAGTCTGGAGGGAGGAAATGTTCTACCTCTTCCCTATAAATACCCTCTCCCTTTTGGCTCCATGTCCCAGCTATTGCCAAATAAGGGAAACACTGTTCCCTTCCTTTGTCGGTGGTCCATGTTATCTCCTCCTAACTGGTGAGGATACACTGCTTATCTTGCTCTGAAGCTGTGAGGTCTTGGTGTAACTCTTCTCCTCATCACAGGCATTTAATCAGTGAGCATTTAAACAGGATAAAAATGTAGTTTGTACCTTTTTTTTTTTTTTTTTTTTTTTTTGCTGTTGGGTGGGTATCCATAAATTATGTAAACTCCTGGGAAAAAGGTTCAGATTTCAGTCTTCTGGATTTGACTGTCAGTTGCAGCAGAAGCTGCAAATTCTTGAGATAATATGAAGATCCTCTGGGAGAAGAGGTTGTGCCTTACGTCATTTAGCACTGACTTTCTGATAAATGATGGAGCAGACAATTTATCCAGCTCACCCTGCCAAGGAGATCCTGCTGGAAAAATGAGGCAAGGGAGGGATAAAGCAGATGGGAATAAAAATATGAGAGCCTATAGAAACTGATCAGGATTGGGAAAAAGAGCTTTGAGGTAAAACACCAGCCACTGCCAAAAGGGTTTATAAGCCCTAATAAGGTCAAACATGAGCCCTGGAGCCAGATTCCCTCACTCTTTACTAGATATGCCCTACATGTTCCTCGGTGGACTTTGAGCTGTGCTTCCTTTAGCTGGCACACTTAGGAAGATTAGGGAGCTTCCAGTGCCATTTATTTTGTCACAGCTGCTGTGATGAGACTGAAAAATGCAACCAGAACTGTGGTAACCCATTCTGCCCCATGGGTGGCTCACAGCCATGGATGCCCAGACCACCACGTCATAACCACGCTGGATCATTTGTATCCACATTGCCACTCTCCATTTTCAGGTGAAAGTCTGAACAAAACCAAGTTTGAAGCATTTCCATTCTCCTTTTTTAACAGCTGACACTGAAGATGGGAGAATATTGTGCAATTTAATTCAGACATGCTCCCACTTAGCTGATGAAGAATCCCTTATCTGCAACTTCTGGTGCCAAAGTTGTGGAGCTGGTTCTTTAGTCTTTCAAGATAAGTGCATAAAAATAGAGTGTATCTCCTCTCTCCCTGTGTCAGCCCTTCCCAGCTTGCAGAACTCTGTGCTCACAAAGCAGTGTGCTGTGAAAGAAGGGGGGCTGCCATGGCATTCAGGCTTCCCATAAACTTTGGGTTCGTTCCTGCAGTATGGATAGAGCAAGAGAATACCTCCCTGTTTGTGACAGGAGACAAGATCTCACAGGATGGCAAACTCTTGGAAATTATCTGCACACAGGCAACTTCTAGGAAAGAGTTGGTCAAGAAGCCTGAGAAGGAAGTACCCACAGGCAGCTCAAAGCAAAACACTGCTGGGTTTGGAACTGGGCAAAGCCATGGCAGAGGCAGGGAGTGCACTGGGCAGGGACTTGCTTTCCAGCACCATTTGTGATATTCAGCTTTTACCCTTCTCCATCGAAGCCCCCATGGTTTAAGTTAAGCTTCAAGACAGCAGAGGAAACAGATTTGTTCCTCTCCCTCAACAGAGTTTATTACAGTGAAGCTGGATAAACATTTTAGCCATTCTTTTTGCAGAAGATAAGTCACAAATTAAGCCTGATCTGGATAAATTCTTGCAGGCAGGCAGAACTTGGGAATGTACTCTACCTGAACCCTGCAATATGTTTCTAATACAGCCATCAGTCTATATAAAGCTCACTTAAGTGGTTACTTTATGTTACTATTAGGCAAAAATATTATTTGCTGAGAATCTGTGTGGCCCAGCTAATGGAGTTCAAGCTGGTACACAACAGTCTACCTGACACTCATAATCACTTTGTTTACTGCCTGAACAAGCAATTCACAGCTTATTATTTCAGAGAAAATACCAAAGATAAAGACTTTTGAAAAAGCAGGCAGACTTCCAAATAGAAGCAAACAACAGCACAAGCTCAGTCATGATGTGGGAGATAAGGTCAAGGCACCAGAATATCACACTGGAAATTTTGGGTGTCTCAAATGAACACTGGTTTCTCAAGTTCAGACTATGCCCTAATTAATGCATCCCATTTCCTCTCATGCATTAAACCTTACAGAAAAACAGCACAGAGCACACAAAATCTATTTCTAATGAGATATAAGTCTGAAGCATTCAGACAAGTAGTATTAATGGCTAAAACTATTTTAAAAATGCAGTAGGAACAGTAACACCATTTGGAATTCATGTTTGATGCTGATCTATCCTCTCAAGATTCCACACGTCTCTGGTTCTACTAAATATTATGTTTCATGTTGCATTATTTGGTATAATACTAAAATTCACTCAACCTGACAGATGTATTTTACTCTTCTGTGTGTTTTTTTCAAAGCTATTAATAAAATCACTGTGTCAGTTTTGACAGATTGTTTTCAAGAGACAATCTTATTGAAACTCCTTGTTTTATAGAAGCAAGTACATTTAGGGACACAGAAAAGCTGCATTTAACATAGGGGTATTTTGTATGTCAGCAGAAAAAAACATTTATGATCAATTTTCTCTGCAGAACATTTCTACACTGATATAACAAATGTGTTTTAGCATGTACTAAATCATCAGCTCCCAGCTAAAAGAACATAAAATTTATAACATGTATTGCCAATGTTTCTCAGCTTCTTTGCTTACATGGACCAAAAGTGATGAAACTACTCTTCTAAGGTTTTAGATGTATAGGCTATACAGGCACAGATAAATGTATGACTCAATAAGCAAGATGGATTCAGGACCAAAATAGAAAAGAATTGACAGGATCTAGAATGAGTAAGAAGAGGAACTTCGCCTTGTTCCTGTCTGCACTGAATCACAGCTCTTACAATTTACCTTTAATTCACAGGCTCTGGATTAAAACAACTTGATACAGTTAAACAAAAATAGAAAAAAGCCACACGCTTTTCCTAAGTATATTTAAATGTTACGTGGAGGATTGAGAGAGAACAGGATGGGGCTATACCAAGAACACCTCAGCTCTGGTTTCTCATATGTCACCCACTCCTGCAGAGCACATCCCACCCCATTCAGGGATACCTGAGGGTACTTCACCTCAGAACTTCTGCTTTGCCAAGTTAAGTACTTACTTTAAAATGTTTTCAAATTAAAACCACCATTGTTAGGAATTTCTCTTGCTAAGCCCATTTTCTGTGTATTCCCAATGCATTGCCCTGAAAGAAAGGAGCACACAGAGCTACCCACATCTCCTGAGAAACTTTGAGCAGCAGGGATTTGCAGCCATGGTCTTCACCCTTCTGAGTAGCTGGAGGCTTCAGTGCACAAAATCAGATTTACAAAACCTCCACAACAGTAAAGCAACACCTCTGAGGTTTGTACACATATGACAGTGGAAGTTTATGATCTGTCAACAGCCTGCAACAATTCTTTAAACTATTAAATGATTCTCATGTTTTTTCCTCCCTTCTCCACCAGTAAAGCACATCAATGTGATGTGCAGTGAAGTGCACACCAAACACAGTGTTCCTCACTGGGAAAGCAAATGTGCTTTTCAAATCTGAGTTGGATGACCTCACAGACAACAGGTCAGTGAGTGGGCACCAAAGGACTGGGCAGGACTCAACCCTGCCTGGTGCCTGCCAGGTCTGGGTGCTGCTGGAGGAGCCAGGAGCAGCAGGTGGGACATATTCAGGCTTCCAGGCTCCTCCTCGGCATCATCTTCATCACACTCCTGAGCTAGAAGGGCTGATCTGAAGCCAGATCTTCTCAAATGAGGACAGAACCTTGTTTAGGAATGCTTTCACAAAGGCACACATGACTAGCCTGGAGCCAGCTCCCTGCCCAGGCTGGGTCTGTTTGTTCTGGCACCCAGCTCCCACCCAGCTCCTGCACACAAAAATCCATTGCCCACTTCCCACTTTTACCCATTTGAAGTGTTTTATACTTTTGGTTGTCTTAAGCTCTTCAAACTTCAAAAAGGATTTTTTTTTTTTTTAAGATTTTATCTCATATGAAGAGACGGAAAAAAAAAAATATTTTATAAGGAAATAGGCAAAAGCATTGTCAGAATGCTCAAAACTGCTTATGTTCCCACAGTACTTGCAGCCACACACAGAACTTCTTGAACTACCAGATCAGTGCATGACCAAGAAGGGAGCCACTGAGTGCATGAGAAGGAAGTGACTCAGACTGAAATTCATAAAGGACAGCATGAATGGGACAGGATTTCCGCTTACAGCTCTTTTTACATGGCAAGGCTCCTTTACAAAGAAAAAACCTACCCACAAAAAACATAACCCTGCTCCCTCCTGTCCCATTCAGTTTTTAAAACAGCTCTGTGGAAAAGCTCCAATATGGATTTTAAATCAGAATCCCAGTATCAAACCTCCAAGCCTTCTACCTGTACAAAACACCATCCATCATGCTACCAGAAACACCCAGAAGAATTGCTTAATTTTCAGCCACTTATGAGTAGTTTGTTTTTTAATTTTTTGCCTTAAAACAGCCTATTTCCAACGTAACTGGAAATCTTTATTTACAAGTGCACCACCCAACACAGCACAATGCAGTCAATGAAAAAGGGCAGAATTGCACTTATATCCCAAATCTGAGACCGTAAATTTGCTAGTAAAAAGAGGATGTTGCTGTTACAAAACCACCCTGGGATAAAGGTGCATTATAGAAGCACCAACTTATTTTTAATGTACCATCGTGCTGTACAGAGTGCAGAGGTGCACAGGCTGAATCCACAACTGGAGAGGTGACTAAACAATAATTTAACAATTATCCAGAATAATTTACTTAATTTCAGTACTGATCACATTTGGAATTGATGATCAATAACCCCACTTCTTCTACCAGTGGTGAATCTGGGGAACCCTACCTTTGATATTGGCAGGAAGCTGGAAGTTATTGATACATGGCAGAATTTTCCTTGAGCACTTACTCAAAACTCATGGGCATAATACATGAGAGTAGATTTGGATGGAAAAGTACATTTAAAATTAAGTATCACACAGTACTGTGATTTTTTTCAGGAAAAGGGTCGAGTTGTCCTTGCTTTGTATGCTGGACATTTTTTTCAATATTATTCACATGATCCCAGAATGATTTGGGATGGACCTTAAAGATCCTCTTGCTCCAGCCCCTGCCATGGGCAGGGACACCTTTTACTATCCCAGGCTGCTCCCAGCCCCATCCAACTTAGCCTTGGACACTCCCAGGGATGGGACAACCACAGCTTCTCTGTGCAGCCTGTGCCAGGCACTCCCCATCCTCACAGGGAAGAATTCCTCCCCAATATCCCATCTAACCCTGCCCTCTTTCAGTCTAAAGCCATTTGCCCTGTCCTGTCACTCTGTGCCCATGTGAGAAGTCCCTCTCCAGCTCTCCTGTAACCTCTTTAGGGGCTCTAAGGTCTCCCCCCTTCCCCAGGCTCAACCCTCTCATTCTGTGTGGATAAGGAAGGTGTTCCATGCCCTTTATTGTTCCTGCAGCCCTGTAATAAGCTCAGCCCCAGCAGAGAGGTTGTGCTAAGGAAGGAGTAACACACCCCTCAGAGAAATCACTACCAAGGAGCAGGACCAGCATCACCTTAAGCACAGGGGCAACAGATCCAAGAACAGAAACTCCCATCCTCCCTGTCACAAATCCCTGTGGGGATCATCTTTCCCTGCTGACTGAAGCAGATGCCCCAATTGCCTCTCTGAGCATCAGCTCAGGACAGCTGGGACTGCAGGAAGAGGTGCCCCTGGCGAGCTCCCACCCACACTTCCAGCAGCTCCCAAACTTTGCTCTAGCCATCCCAATCCCTGAGGACAGCAATCCCTGCCAGGCTGCAGCACTGTGTACTGACACAGGCTGTTCTCTGCAGCAAGCAGAGCTCAGGCTGTGCAAGCGCCTGCTCCAGCTGTGTCTGGGGCTCCTAAAGCCCCTCCCTTGCCAGCAGCTGGATCCTGGGATTGCTCCATCATCCAAACACCCAAAAGAAGCCAGTTCCACTGCAGGAGCACACACACCCCGCAGCCAGATAGGAAATGATAGGCCATCAAGCATATCACAATCCCAATTCAAAAATCCAAGCAAACAAAGCCCTCAGCTCCAGCTCTCCTTCACCTTACTCCAAGTTTTACTGCAAATTCATACATTCCTACTCCCCTCCTCAAGAGTTCTTTGGTTAAGTGGTTTTCTAAATAAAGACTTAAAGACAAGTTTTATACATATATATACACGTTTTTATATATTTATGTATCTAAAAATAGGTTTTCCAGGCTATTCTGCAATTTTGGAAGCAGCCACACAGCACCATCAAGTTTTTAACTATTAGTAAGCTGAACAGATACACATCCACAAAACCTGTAAGTTTAAATCCCTTTGCTACTTGTTGCTTCTGGCACATTCATTTTTTCTGACTATTCTAAAAACTGTCATCTTAGCATAAATCAAATTAGCAACTGTGCTCAGACTGCTGTTAACTCTCACCCTAATTACCTGTGTGGCAGGTTAGTCAGGTATTCATCAACAAATCCCCAAATAATTAAAGAAGAAACAGAGAAAGAAAATACAAAGCAACAGAAGAACAAGCATTAGAAGCTTGTAAATATCAAGTGGGAATTCATTTTATTTTAGGGAGCTGCTTCATGACAGCCTTTAAGAAACCTCTGTGACCTTTCTGCAGAACTCTGAATGTAAGTTTACATGTATGACTACAATAACACACTGACGCCAAAAACCTCACATTCGAGCCCACAATATCTTCCATTTTTTTCCTTTTAATATGAAAAAAATTCTCCCATTCCTGCTTTGACCATGGACTTGCTGCAGAGCAGTTGGTGTGACTCCCGGGCTGCCACTTTGGGGTGCAGATGCAGAACCTAATTTGAAGAGGCAGGAGGATGGGATAAGGGATGTTATTTGCACAGGCTGCTGTTAGGGACATTTCCACAGCTGGGGGAGGTCTCCATCCTTTGCTGTCCCCATTTGAAGGCATTCTCTGGCTGACAGGACTGGGTGTGTTTTAGCCTTGACTCCACTGATTTTCTTGGCATTTTAAAAGCCCTCGTGCTCTTCAGCTGCAGCACAGCAGACCAGTCCAAGGAAACACATTAGACAAACACAAGGGTTGCAGGAAACCCTTAGATAAGATGCTTAAATGATTTCTAGATTATTTCAGAAGTGATCAGCCAGGCTGACTCAGTACCCACTGAACTGAAATTGTAAGACTATACTTTTTTCCAGGTCTTTCACACACGTGCTTCAAACACCTCAAGTATTCCACCTCAAACAAACACCTAAACATAAATAAGAATACTAATAAGCTGACTGGCAAGAAATAACTAGAAAGTCTAATGCAGTGATTCATTTTCTTGGATTACAGTATTCCCAAATACTGCTCCTTGCTAATTCTAAAGACCCTGAAGCACATCTGCAAATCCTCATTCCTTACCATTTCAGCAGCATCTTTCCCCCTTTTTGGCTATTGATACAGGTAATTTTCATGACTATTTCTTTAAGTTATGTCTCACATGTAAAAAAGTACAGAACCATATAAATATACACTATAGATAGATCATGGAAAACCTGTGTTTTATGCATAAACTAACTCAAGATATTTCAGAGTGTGCTACATTATGAAAATCCTGGACATGCTGCTTTGGGTACTACATCACAGTTTGTTCAGGCAGCTGCTGCTGTAGCAGTCAGCAAAGAGACAAGCAGAGAGGAGAAAGGCAGATAGATATAAGGGACTATAGCAAGTTACTAAACGAAATTTAGGGAGAACTGTGTGCAGAATAGCTTATGATAAATGAGATTTTATTATGGTAAAACACTGGGTTGTTCACCTAAAGTTTTAAATGGCATGTCTCTAAAAATGTTGAAGAAAATGATTTCAAAAGTAGCCAGACTTATTTTACCACTATTTCCAATGGCTAACATTAAGAAATTTCTTCTTAGTTCTGTTTTCAACTCATCTTGCTTTCACTGAATTTTTACATTTAAAAAAATCTGTTTTTTCAGTCATCACCTCTGAACTTTCTAATAACTTTACAAGGTTAACCTATGATATTCAAAATACTGGTTCCTAGTAGTCAGATTTTGGTTACAGCTTAATTGTCCATGAAGATTTTTGCGAAGTGCCAAGATGCCTCTCCAAAAAGCAAAATAAAACCAAGACCTCACCCATAAAACACATTTCTGCTTCCAACAGATAAAAGGAGACTGATGCTGCATCTACCAAGGGATCAGTCACAAAAGATGGGGAGTCCCTGGGCTCACCTTACAAAACAAGCACAGCCCAGCGTTGGGATTTAAGCTCACACCGTATTAACGCGTGGGTGGGAGTGTTTCTTGGCACGGCCACTGGATCCACACAGAGGAGGTCACAAGCCGGAAAGGTGCAATAAAAAGGAATGAAAAATAAATAAATAAAGCCCTCTTTTTACCATGTGGGTCTTGCTCATTGGACTTTGGGCTGCTCCTTGCTCTGCGCTCCGGTTTCTTCAGGGCCGGGGCTCCCCCGCCGCCGCTGCTGGCCCCGTTGTGGCTCTTGGCGTAACCATTGTACACGGTGGTGCAGCTGCCTATGTGGCTCTTGTAGATGGAGGAGGGAGGGCTGTTCAGGCGGTTCTGCCGGTCGATCTGCCTGTCTTTGAGTTTTTTGTGCTGTGGTTTGCTGTACTGATCTTCCCTGGTGATGTAGCTGGACATCCCATATAGTGGTATGATTTCTGAAAGGGAACGGTTCACCCGCGTTAACTCGGAACCACAAAAATCACTGAGGGGGTTTTTTCCACAGAAAACCTGGTCATCTCCAAATGAAATTACTCCAGCTGATTCTGGAGTTTTTTAAAAACCTTTTTATAATGATTCTGTATTAACTGTGCTCCTTTGATGACAACATTTTACTTTGGATAAGCGTGTAAAATACCACTATTAGGGTGATGTTTTTACCCTCCTTTTCAGGCTTTGTTTTTCAGGGACACAGATTACAAGCAAAAATCCAGACAGAACTGATCTTTTGGAAAAAGCCTTCATAAGCTCAGAGCAATTTAGCATTTTCTTCCTCAGGGGTTGACTGGACAGAACAAGCTGAGATGTGCTGGTTCCAAGCTGCCAACCCTGGATTACATGCAATTTAACTTCCCAGTATAAATAGACTTAACTGTCGTGTCAGTTGTGCTGCACAAGGAGAGAAGTGCAACATGAAGTAGAAGCTTTGGGAATTAAAACTATCTTTAAAAAGTTTGAGAATTATCATAAATATCATGTACATTCTTTGGATACACTTCATTAAATACAATCCCCACTTCCCCCTCCAACGATGACTCTCTTAAACTAAGGCAGGTCAGCTTGCAGGGATAACAGTATTTCCTGATTTTTTCTGTAATTCAATTTTCCTTTTTGTGCTTTACTTTGAGTGTGAACCTTGAAAATATCATGCCCATAAAAATGGATAGCTCTGGATAGCTAAAGCCCCTCACTCAGGATATTAAAGGAGGCTCCAGCCATGCAACAAAGGCACTCTCCAAGTTCTCCACCTCATTCCTACTCTTGGTTCCCTCAGCCCTTAAACTTTGCTGAACACAGGTGTGAAAAGCCAACCCCAGTCCCTTCCTCCCAGCTCACCTTGCTCTCCATATATTGTTGGGGGAAGATGATGCTGTGGGAAAAACTGTGGTGGCATGTCCCCAGGTCCAGTGACAGGAGGGTAAAACGCTGTGTGGGAGTTGTGGATGAAGTGGGGATGGTGTGCCAGGTAGGGGGGTAGGTGGTGGGTTGGTGAGATGGCCGAGGGGTAGCTGGGGGGGAAACACTCCGGAGACTGCGGCGTCACCACCACCCTCCGGACGCCCGTGCTGTCTTCTATCACCTGCAGAGAAAGCAGCACGTTAGGCAGCATCTGAACCAGACACACCTCTGAAACAGGCTGTTTGCAGCTTGTCTTCCCACTGCAAAACAGCTGGCCATGGGATTTAGCTTCATGAATAAACACAATTCTAAAATTAATATCAGCAGAAATAACCGTGGCGGTGATGTGGCTTTTCCTGGAGACTCAGATATCCACACTAATCACTGGGAGCTGTACTGCTGCTAGTGATAACTATGTGGGTTAAGGGACAGAATAAATAACCTGCATTTAGGGAAGAAAACAATTGAAAAAGGAACACAAAGCACCAAAATAAGCATTCTCTTTGGGACTGACCTTACATTCTGCCCATAAAATTTCTACCACAGCATTTTGACAGTGCCCTGAGAACGGAGTTAGGAACACTTTGGAAAGCAGCTGGCAATGCTGTTGTGGAGAGGCTGTGTGTGTGCACACAGACATGTACTCTGCAGGAACCTGCTGTGCTGGCCTACATGTGCAAAGGAGCTGCGCTGTTCATAACAGGTAGCTGCTCAGGACAAATCCTAGGGCAGGGGGTTTGTTTCTGTTACAGAGCTGGTCTATACATCCACACAAATCAGCTCTGGGATATGCATAACTTGGCTCCTAACACCACAGGCAAAGCATGTAAAAACAGATGTAGGAAGGTGGAAATGTGCTTAGGCTGAAAAATGTTTTTCAGGTTATAATTTTTCCAGAGTTTTATTTCTGGAGAACAGTCAACCAGCCAAATTTCAATCCAGACTTAGGAACCAAGCTTTTCTTGAAGCTCATCCAAAAAACTTCTGCCATTTCTTAAATTAAAAAATACAACCACGTAAGAACCATTACTATCCCTTTGACTCTGTATGCTGGCATGCAGGTAGGAAAGCATGAGGGAAGCATCATTTAATTTCACACAACAAACAGGTTGCCGAGAACCTCATTTTCTCCAAACTGACTGATGGCACACAGATGGAGCAGTATCTGTGATGAACATGTTGTATGAGATAAGTGAACGTGTGTGGGAACCCAGCACATCCCTCTGGCTGCCCTGGCTGTCTCCAGACCCTGGCACAGGGCTCAGAGACCTTGGCAAGAAGTCAAACACACCTGTGGCTTCGATTTTAGCCCGTGCAAAAAACTGCCAACTTTGTATGAGGAATTACAAACCACAAGGGTTTGAGTAGTGTGACAGTAAAATGAACACAGGGTGGAAAAGTAGAATTTTGGGGTTTTTAGAATGGGGTTCGAGGGGACAAGATGGAGGGATTTGGGCATGTCCTGACCTTCTTCTTCTTGTCTTCCATTTCTTGCTGTAACGGTGACACTTTTCTATTGGTTTAAGGTAGAGATTCACAGTCTAACATAAATGATAGATATCGGCACATTATTGTAAACATAGCACACGTCGTTTTTGGTATAAAATGCAAACACTACCTCAGAGGGCAGACAGAATGCCATGGCCAACTTGCTGGACAGAACTCAGCAGGTCAGAGAGAGAATGTTATAGATAAGGGAAAATAAACAACCTTGAGAAGTCAACCCTACACATTTCAGACTCCTTTGGCTGCACGGGCTGGGAAATGAGGACTTTTACACTTTTGGGGTCATCCCCACACCCAGACCCTGAGAAACGTGCACCAAAGGCACCCACTGCAAGATGCTGCCACTCTCAGCTGATTCCCACACCATCAGCTGGGGTTATCCATCCCCCAGCAGAAGAAACTCTGCTGTGGATTGCCCACACTCCAGTGGCTCTCATCGCATGCCAGTGTCTTTACTCTAAACCACAGGGAGGAATCTGCACTCTGGAGCAGAAGAATGGCACAGGCACGTGGCTGTTTGTGCCACCTGTGCCACACAGGACCAGCCCTGCCTGGGGGCAATGCCCACAGCCCCGAGCAGAACAGCTCCAGCAAACACCAGCTCCTGCCTCAGGCATCAGCTGAGCAAGGTACCACAGGGGAAAAATCCACTCAGGAGTGGCTGACCCAGTTTTTCCCCCAGGCCATGTGTGCCCTCAGGTTCTGTGCACTTACTCCTGTTAGCTATGGAATGTGACATAGACACAATTTCTCTGGCTTGGTTGGCCTCTACAGAAGACAATTTTATATAGAAAGTTATTTCAGTCACTTGTAACATTTCACAATAAAAAGGCATTGCTTGCTGAGTAACCAAAATAGTAATTGTTTGGCTTAACATGCTTGATTCTACCCTCAAAATTTACGACTTCCCCTAGCAATTTGTCAGCTGCCAGCTTTAAATTTCAAAGACTTTACAGAGTCCTCAGAAGACAGCTGAATCTCAGAGATTTAGGCTATCACATCCTTTCAACTGCTGCATTTTCAGGCTTCCCATCTCTGCTACTGGTTCTGCTCCACAGCATCTCTTATCCTGCCAGGTCTCAAACCTGCACTCTGAAATCTGGAAAACAGGAAAATCCTTTTCCATTTAGGACATATTCAAAAAACAGAACTATTTGTCTAGGACTGTGCACAGAAATGCTGCATTTAACCCTCAGACTCGGATTATGCTGTAACTTAATTGAGAGAGCAAGTTCCTACATCCTGATGTGAGAGGTTTTCATTGTGGCTTTAACTAGTCCAAGCCTCAAAGCCAACTCCAAGCTCTTATCTCTGCATCTAGACCAGCTCCACGTGCCTTTTGTGCTCTGGTGAAAGATGAATATTTTAAGGAACAGATTTAGACAGAAAGCTTGTACACTGAGCAGCACATAATGTAAACCATATTTTAAATTATTAGGATTCAGCTTCCTGAACTATCATCTATAAAGCAGGAAGGAAAGCTCAAAGCTTTGACAGGACAGAGTCCTGTCAAAGACCTTTTTGATGAAATTACAATTACCCTGCTAGATGAAGCTATAAAATATCAACAGGACTGAGAGAAGCCAGAGATGAGGGGATAGAATGGAAAATTTCAGTTGGGAGGAACCTACAACCACCAACTATTCCAACTCAAATGATGAGCCAGCCTTCCAAGTTACTTTAGTCAAAAAGCCAAGACACTAATATCTTTTATTTGTTTCCTCCCAGGCCATGAACGCTGACAGCATTTTTGTTATTCCATGTGCAGGCATGACAAATAAACACAAAAACACAGGGGACCCTGCAAAACCCACTTTGTTTCCCAATCCTACAGGGCATTTCTCTCTCAGCTAGGAATTATTGATATACATGTACATTTCTGAAGGTATACATACAATCTTTAAATACACTATTCTGTCCTTAACAAATCAAAGTTGGCAATCTGATTTATGTGTTCAACTTCACTATTTTAAGAAGAAATCTGCAATTCTTTTTATCTGCTTAAAACCATTTGTCACAAAAATCATAAATTCATCTGGAAATTGCTAAACTGTCTCTATTTCGGTGCCAAGAATCAATAAAATCCTAATCCCTGTTGAGGTCTCTAGATGCAACGGGAATATTAAAAGTAATTGCTATTACTAATCTTAGCACATTATAGTTAGAGAAAACAAATATCTCTGGTCATTTGGCACCTAGAGATGAACTTTCATTATTTTGTGGGGTTTTTTCCGAACAGTTAGTAGGTAAATTGGTTTTTGCTGGTATTTTTTGTGCTTGCTGGTATAAATGGCATGCCATCTAAATAACAATACTATTATAGCATAGTTCTGTGTGGGTTTTTTTCCCATATTTTAGGGAGCTTAATTGCTACATGAGGTAGGTGATGATCTTTCAGGGCAGTCTGGGTTGACATTACTCATACACAATAAAACTGCCTCCCCCATTGGTTACCACATTTGGGGAATGCCATTTTAAATGTTATTTGTTTTCCAGTGAAGATATCACTGTAGTAACTAGAGATAATTCACTTATTCAAAGTACATCACACTGCTCCATGTTGTCTAATTTTTCTTCACTGAAATTTAATATTACACTCTAAGGAAAAAGGCATGCTAATTGCACACAAGTAAATTGGGTCTGTATTTTGTGAGATCCAGTTAAAGAAACAGCCAACCTCATTTTGTAACACACCTTTACTGTATGAGTTTATAAGGTAATATGCAAGTAATTTCCACTTACTTAAAAAAAAAAACAAACAAAAAAACACCCCAAACAACCCTTATTTCACTTAAATTTAATATGCTAGATTCAGCAAGGACATCTGGAACATGGCCACTGGGTGGACCACAACCAATACTTTACAAATTTCATAAACTAATTTGAAGCTTCAATCATAAATCAATCTATACCCAAAAACAGTACAGAATGAGCTCATCCACAAGGCACTTGGATGTCAACATTTTATTTATTCATTTAATTTCTTAAAGATGCCAATCCGAGTTCACGCCAGTCATGGCAAGTTTGCAGCACTATCTTTAGAATCCATCAGTATTAAATGAAATACCAAATTAAATCTACACCTTCAATGTGGAAAACTTACAGATAAACATCTAGAATGCTGGCAAGCATGTTGGGGTAATTCAAATCTAGAATGATACAGTTCTTCAGGACCACTGCCCATGAACTCAAAAGGATCATCACTTCATGGCTTGCTCCATATGAGATCTGCACAACCTTCCTTCTGTTCAAAGCTTTAATGAGGATCATCAAGGATCCTCATTAAGGAGTCAAGGATTGATGACTCCTCAATCCTTGAGGAGTCATCAAAGATTGACTGCAATCCAAATAAAGAACACCCAGAGCAGCTCTGTGAGCAGTAAGTCACAGAAAAACAAGGAGATTGTCACTAAAACCTGATGCTAGCCAAACATGCTTTTGGAGAAGAACCCCTCTCTTAGAGGACAGCATGTACCCAGGACCAAGATCCTGATTTTCAAGGATGTGATACATTTCCTACCATTTTAAATGTCATTTAAAGATATTCCTCTTCCCAGAAGTTATGCTTTAGTTCTGTCAAATGCCATGTACTTGGTGCAGGAATATTGAACTGAAGGACCATGGCTCAAATTAAAAACTTCAGACCATAGAAGTCCTATGGCCAAAGGAGGTTCTTCAATACATCTGCACCTCATGGTCCAACCAGTAAATTTGTCCTTGAGTCTTAAAATATCTGTGGCAGAGAGCTCATATCAACAAACCTGTAAATAAAATCAGAAGTGGAGTTTCATGCCAAATTTTTGTGTCCAACTACAGACAAATTCTCAAATTCAGTTGAAATTGCTCCAGATTTATTTCAGAGAGAGCAGTCCTCAGTCAGTAGCACTAAACAAACACAGTAATGATTTTTGATGCTTCCATTTTTCCTGATTAGAACACTTCATACCCTCCTCCACTCCTCACAGACATACACTGAAAAGCAGGAACAACAACCCATGAGGCTGTCCCCAAATTTAACACCTTGGCCTCCAAATCCTTAATCTCACTTAACAATTGAAATCAAAAAAGTTGACATAACATACATTTAATGCAGATTTCTCTGCCATGTCAGCTTCCAGAACCAAGTTTTACAGCAGGGGTTTTGCCCACCAAGAGCACAGCAGGGAACTTCTCCTCTCATTTATATTTAACTAGCCCTTAGCCCACAAAGAATTGCAGGGACGTGAACCCTGATCTGATAGCTCATATCTGCCAGAGGTGCACAGAGGTTTGTCTGCTGAAAAGATAATGCAAAATACTGTCTCTTTCAAGAGCTGGTCTTTTGAGAGCAAAACCATAGCATGAAAGAATTGAACTGGTGGCGTGCACTTGTTTTCTATTATTTTCCTGGATCATTTCCTGCCCTGGCTAAGCCTCATCATTGGGAACATCTCCTTAACATCAGCAAATGCAGCTTCTAGTCACAATTATTAACGTGGTCCTTGAAGTCTAGAAAGAGAGTCTGTGTGCTGCTTCCAGTGGGGCTGACCTTGCAGGGCTCACATCCTTCTGCCAATTTTTCCAAAAAGGTGATGAAGCACCACATTAATCCAGGGTTGCAATCATTCGATAACTCATGTAATATACAGGGCTAACACAGCTCACACAGGCTTGGCATAACAAAATGGAAATAAGATTTCATGCCTTGTTTTTTTATAGGCACTGGTGCTACTCCACAGGGGTATTGCTTTCTGCCTGACTCTTAGATGTACACTTTGGGGACAAATGAAACCAAATAATCAAATATATTTTGATGCATATCACAGAGTGCATTAATTTGCTTTATGGTCTTCCCTTTGATGTGTTAAATTTAAGTTGTGTTCTAATTGCTTATCATAAAATAATGGGTTTAACTATGAAGCAATAGACAAAAGCAAGAGCAAAAAAGGCAGAGACATTTATTACAACAAAGAGCTAGTTTCATTACTACAGACTTTCAACTCCTATTTAATAGGAAGCAGTCTGACAGGCAAGAGGCTCACCACAGAACAGAACACACATTCCGCTGCAGAAAAGTGCAGAATACAGAGTTTTCCCCCTATAACTTTACAACATATTTCCAGCTCCCTGGAAAAACTGCTTCAGAAGAGGGGTTTTGGTTGGATTTTTTTCTTGTTAAGAAACCACTTAAAGGCTTCTTTAGTGGAATTATTATGGTGCCCCACAAAAAGCTTTACAGAAGAACTGGGCTCAGACAGAGATACAGCTGGAAGACTTTCACCCCTCTGGTTTGGAAAGCATTCCAATTATATATACCCAACCATTTATCTCAGCACAGAGGTGGAGAGGTATAAACATTTTAATATTAAAAAGGTGTTAAAAGTTATTTCAAAGGAAAAATAAATCTTTATTTATAAACCTCTGCATGATATGAGCCAGTCTATTAAATTAGGTAAGCCCATGAGGAGCATTAGGCAGCAAATGCTGTCTCAAAACTCCAACCACTCCCCTTGGGAGGGCTGAGGAGCACAAGGACCACCCTGACATCCTGCCCTCTCTCCTAGGCTTGCTAACAAATTCCCTCTTACTTGAAGTGTGTTTTCACTCTGTTCAGAAGTCAAAATACCACAGAGTGATTGCAGTATTTTGTGGGATTTAAGTATGACGCCATCCACAATTTTTCAGAATTACACAAACTCACATGTTTCCTGGGGAGGGGAAGAGACTCCAGGACATCATTTATTTTCTGCTTAACAAGATGCCAAACTATATCTATCAAAAGTTCTTATGCGATTCATCAAGGATATCTGAAATACTTCATGCACTTTTAAAGAAGCTTTTGGTCCAGGTCTCAAGGAAAATGGTGACATTATTGGATTTACTGTATTGTTCACAGCTGTTATGCCTTATGTCAATCTTGAATTTTGTTCTTTTATTTTTTTTTTTCCCTTACCTCAGAAAGAGTCCAAGCTTTGCAGAAGATGGAAGGAACAGACTGGTAAGCTGGGGTTATTACACAGAAGAGCAGTAGCTTTTCAAAAATTCCAAAACCCAACAGCTTTGCGAAACTTTGTTCATTTTTTCCATAAATAGATAGTTAAATCACATTTATTCTTGAAAACACACCAAAACCCCCAGTTCTTGGTATGCTGCAGGATTTCTGCTGGGAAGATATGGAGGATCAACTGTGTATTTTATAGCTAGAGTGGCTCCTTCTCTCACTTCCATGGTCTCCTACCCCTTCTGAGTGTCACACAAGAACTTGAGGCATTGCCCAACATCAAGACTTCTCCCCCTCTCACAAACAATCCAAGCTGCATTTACAGGCTCAGACTGTGTGCAGAGCTTTTGCTGGTGCTCCAACCCCAAATCTACTCCAAATGCCAGGGTGGGAAGGTGCACATCCCTGGTCACTTGTGCACATGTGGGTGGTACTATCAGTCACGTGCACAAGGCATTAAGACATGTCTTACCATTTCCATTAAAACTTCTAAATTAAACTTCAACCAAGTAGACTTCTCTGTGTGGACCAATGCTTTTGCTTTTACATTTTAAAATTTTTATTATTTTATTGATAAAAGTTTTAATTCTTCAAGAAGCATACCTGTGAGATATAACCGGGAGGCACATGAATAGGGGGAATGGATCCATTGGGTGACATCATGGGAACCTCTGCTGGTCCTAATAGAAAGAGAGTAATAAGATATCAGGTTTTTTTCAGTTAAAAAAATAGCATAATGGCTTAGAAAAGGTTAAAAATAGCTTGATTTTTGAAGCCTGCAATAACAAAATGAGCAGCTCCACTAATTTCTGGTAAATGGAAAATGCCTTGTGCCATCATTCTGAGAATAAGATCATTGTTCAATGACTTTACCATATATTCTGCTGAAATAATATTTTCATCATAAAACAGCTAGAACACAGACTTTATATTACCCACTGATCAACTTATACAGCATTAAGCAGTAACACAATATGTTCTTTAGCAGCCCACAATTCCTATATTGAACTCTGTTTAAGTTATTCTTGTCAAAGACATAGGAGCAGGGAACAAAGCAGAAACTGTGTAGCCTGGAATTAGGCAGCTCCCAAGGAAAGCGTCCAATTGTAGCAAAAAAAGAAAAGTCACATATGTGAAAAACTATCTATCTATTTAAGAATGCACAAAGACCAAATTCATTATCTCAGCTATTCAGACTAACCTTGGAATGTGGTTATACAAGCAAGAAGCTTATGGTTTCCACTCTGAAATCCAGCCCTGAACATGCAAGTTCCATTTTGAGGCACTGAATACAAGTACAACAAAGCAAGTGCCATAACCACTGTGCTTCTGGAAATGGAGCCTTACAGCTAAAAGAAAGTGTCTAGATAAAATGGAAATAGTTCTCTCAACTGCTCACTGATTCACCCATTAACTCTGGGAACATCACATGGAGCAGTCAGTAAAATGAACCCCCCAAACATCAGACAGATGTTTGCAATCAGAGTTTACTGCTTGGAAAAGAAAAATGAATTTCATTCCTTCCTTATTACATATTAAAATCTGACACTGAACTGTTAATTAGCCCATTTGCCCCCATGGTCCAATTCCTGAGAGGAGCTCAGCAGGACTCTGCTCCTTGTCACTGCAAACTGAATTTCAGCTTTGACTGACAACACAAAAGGAAACTCCATCACCTTCTCTGATGGAGAAGCCATCCAACATCTCCAAACCATATCACATTCTAGGGAAGGAAGCTGAACACTAAAACATATGAAGCACTTCAGGCACAGATGGGATGCAATGGCCTGTAGGAGTGACTGCTCCTAAAATTTAGGCTAATCTAATGAAATCTCCAACAACAAACTGAGTCACAGTCTGTTGTCTGGTATCAGCAAAACCAGTCCACATAAGATTAGCAGTCATTCCCTCTCCAGCTGCATTTTTATACTCCTGCTGCTTCTGGTACAATCAGCAGAACTTCCCACCTCCCAGAATCCAAGTTACACACAGGAATCCATCTGAGTTATTTTTACCCCCTCTTATCTTGGTTTCTTTTCTCTATCCAGTTATTTACAGTCTAACCAGCCCCTACAGCTTTTACTGCTCACATCTAGGTTTGAAATATGCTAAACCATCATCAAGTGTAGAGGGAAAATGGGAACTCTGAAGCTTAAACTTAAATATTTTGGATCTGGTTTTGCTGGACTTCATACTTCCCTACACTTAACTATGTGGGGAACTTTACCTACACTACAGGCCCAATAAGAGGAAAAAAGTTTTTAGTTATAATTCAGTTCATATGGATTTGTCTCTTACCCTGTGACCCTCACAACAGTATTTGTCTCTCTAGACAGCCAACAATTTTAGTGTCAATGGAAAAAATTCAGCCTAAGCAGGATAAGATTATTGGGAAGGAGCTGCCAACTAAATGGCTGTATTTAAATCCATCAAAAATATGAAGTGACAATTGGTTCACAACAGAAATATTGTTTGAATAAATGTATTTTCCCAATCAAAAAAATCTCCACAAACTTCTTTTGAGTTTTTTATTTCTCTCTGAATCCACTTTACTCCGTACACACTGCCAAGTTTTGCTCCACAGTAAGCTGGACAGTTCATAAAAGGTAAAGGCTGATATTGTGAACGTGCAATTATGCTTTTTTTGGGATTTAATCCACACAGGATTATCTCAAGAGCTGTTCAGTTTTTCAGGACAGAACATGCTTGAAAATATGTAAAATTAATAGTTAACAGCTATACGATACATTCCTTGTCAGTGATTTCTCAAACTCAAAAACCTACAAGAAAAACTGTTGATATAAATTTAAAAATCCTGAGTTCACCATTTAAATAAACAATCATTTAAATATTGTATGTAGATGTTGCTCAGTAGAATGAAGCTTTATGCATAACCTGTTTCAGCCCCTCACCAAAACTTCTTACAGATGTATTGGGTAGTTGTTCTCAAAAATAGCAACTCTGACTTGGAATTAAACTTCAAAATGGAACAGCTTTGGAGTTTCTACACAGAGAGCAGATATACACAATAAATGAGCAGCACAGCATGCCTCATATCTGTCCTTCCAAACCTTGTGCCAACTGCTCATACGGAGTAGTGATCTACTTGCAGGAAGAAATCAAACTCCCACACTGATACTGTTGACTGTAACACTTCCACTCCAATAAAAAAAACTTAATATTGTGTTTTATCATCAAAACGTGCACCGTGCAAGATGAGTCTTAACCTTGCATATGACCCACAAACTGTTAAAGTCATTTGGATAACAGGTTTTAAAAGACTGACAGCCTGGTGATTTGCAGCTAGATTTTGTTTCCACTGCTTTGATTTCAGGGTTAGCCAAATGACTTTAGCACACACTACTGCATTCCGCTCATCAATGGTATCAAAACAACTTCAAGTGCTAGTAAAATAAAGACCCGACCCCCCCCCCACCTCCACAGCTCAATGAGTCTCAGTAATTATTAAAGATTCTTCTTGTTGTCCAACCATTCCTTAATTAACACTAAAACAAAACCATATCTTTTGTTTGGCTTGGATTTTGTTTATTTGGTTTTGGGGATTTTTTTTCTTTTTTTTTTTTTTCTTTTTTTTTTTTTTTTTTAGTATTTTTTTGTTATTTTAAATAGTTTTGACCTATTAAAATGTAGAACTTTAGAGGAGGATGTTCCTCAGCTGCTTGAATTCACAGGTTGGAAGTACTGTATACTCTTGGGAATCACAACTTTGCAGGTTTTAATTGAAGCTTGTGGCTCAATATAAATTATTTAAAGGAGAAAATTTCCTTCCATTCCACCAGAGATGCTGCACACTGAAGCGAGCTCGCTGGATTACTTTTCAAACCTGTTAACAAATGCAGATTGTCTGCTGAGTTCCTGATGCAACTGAGCCAGCAGTGCTTGGCCACCTCTGCTGACAAAGCCAGTGGCCAAATTCCACCCCAGCTCCTTTCCCGGGAATGCAGCACATCTCCTCTGGCTCCTGGAGGGCTGCCCTGTCCAAAATGCAGGTGCAAGGCAATTATTCCCCTTCCTCTGGAAGAAGAGAAAAGCAGAAGCCACCAGGCTGGAGGCACCAATGTCCACCTCGCCAGGCCCCACTTGTCCCCAGCTGGCAGAGCAGTTTTCCTATTTCCAACACATAATATTTAACAGAATAAAACTTTGAATAAGTAAAAGAAGCAACTCAGTCTCATACAGTGGCAGAACTAATTAACACCTTGACACCCCAGTCTGAGCCTCTCCTCCTCTTCCCAAACACCTATTTCCTTTTGCTGCTCTGCCACCCCTCTGATGGCATAAAAGCTGATTATTTTAACCATTTCAAATAACCAGAAAGATTTTTCAAATGTATTTTCTTTTAAAAAACCACCTGCACACTCAGTCTAACAAAAATAACAACCACCACCATTCTATTCCTTCTTGTGCCATGTTTTATTGGACATCAAAACAGGGCTCTCTTCCACCTCAGTTCTCCCACTTGCCCTGGAAAGCAGAGATTGACAGTTCTTCTGGTCATTTTTATTCCTTCTGGAATAATGTCACAATGTACTTGAGAAAGTTCTGTCCCAAGATTTTCAAGGCTAATTATAGCCTGGGTTGCAACCCCTAACACTTTCAAAATTCTTGTACAAAACCAGTTTTGGAATAAGTATGCTTTTTTTCTTGTTCCCTGGTGACCTTTAATGCGTGCATTAAAGATCACTTTAATCAGTTTTCTTTCCTTAAATTATAGAAGCCAGAATCTGGCATTTCAGTTCCTCCAGCTACAGAAACACTTCTTTCCTATTTCTGTCCTTCCACATAACATCATAGGGCAAAAAAGTCATTTTGCCATTATCATGAGTGCTCAGAGAGCATTACTTTTCTTTATTATGCCCCCTGTAGAATATTTTTTCACATCTAGTTAGAGCACATGGGCATATGTTTTACAAAGAGTTTCTGGTGACTGTTTTGCAATTACCAGACTCTACCAGGCTTCTTTGCTCAAAGTTCCCATTCTGAAAGCAGTTAATGGAAGTTTCCTGAAGTTCAGGAATTTCTCAGCCCTGTTTCCAGCAAACACATGCCAATTTACCATTTCACACCACAATACCTGCACTAGCAGAGAAACAATATGAAATTAATTTTCAAACTCAAAATCAGTAAAGAATCCTGTACATTTTAATAACAAGAACCTACTGAACTAGCTAAGCGAAAAATTAAATCCAGGGAGGTAAATGCCTTAAATTTTATAAAAATTAACAGTTAAAATTAACCCATGAAAAATTATTCTGCCTCTCCCTGATCCACAACAGAACTGGTATCACATCTTTCACATGTGGCACTTCTCAGGAAGTAAATCTATGGAGCAAGAGGTGTGACAGAATGAAAAGAAGAGATAATTAAGGGCAAATTGGTCTGCTTTGCTAAAACAAATGACCCAGGGCTTGCTGACCTTGGCTGGGACCCAAGGGTTTGCATTTTCACATGGATGAGCAGCTGTTCCGGAACAATTTCCTCAATGAAACAAGCACAAACAGGCTCCCTGTCAGGCACACGTGTCTTCTCCCTCCACTTGGTTATTCTCAAAGCAGCTTACGGACTAAACAAGGTGATGACAAGAAAAAAAAAAAAAAAAAAAAAAAAAAAAAAAAAAACAAAACAACACAACCCTGGATCCTTCCATTCATCTTCTCCCCTCCACAGCAGAGCTGTGGTGAGCATTCTTCCCAGCCTTTTGGCCACAGCCTGGAGCTCTTTGTTAGTATAAGCAAACATGAGCATATCAGAGCACTTGGTAAAAACCAATAAAACAGGATGCAAAGAGCTTTCACATACCACTATCACCACAATTTTGAACTGCACTCTCTCCTGGACAAGAACTAATTTGGCCACTAACTTAACTCTGTTCACCTACAGTACAAGGCAGAGTCAACTCCCAGGTGTCTGTTCAAGTTCCTAAGACAGGATCTTAAATCTGCTGATCAAGATCTAAATACTTTGTCCTTAGATCAGTGTGAATTTGTAGATTAAAGCAGCTCCACACTAGAGGGAAACGAGTAGCTTTAACAATATTAAGTGCTTGAAGGGTTGACAGCTTTAAAAAATACCTTTGGAGAAGTCTCAAATGGCAGAAAAAAGTCCCACTCATGCTGCATTCAAACTGCCAAAGGCAGGGTTGTGGAAGGTGCTAAAATAATGTTACCTGTGCTTTGATAAATGCTAAGGAACGTGTCCAGCACTTGGCCATCCCCACGGCATCAGCCCATGCCTGAGATAGGCAGCAGGCAGTTTTATCCTACAGTCTTATCCCTACAGACTTGTCAATAATTTTAAGAGGACCTCATGTACACACTGAGATGTGAATAAAAGGATGCCTGCCACATGCCCATTCAGAATTCTGGCACCTCGACTACTTATTTTCTATTCAGATCACAATTTAGTAGTATTAAGTGATTCATTCACCTTTGAGGAGTACAAAAACATTACCAAAAACCCTCAGGTTTAACAGAAATGGCTCCATGAATTTCAAATTATCTTGGATGCCACAACAAATACAAATGGTACAGCCTAAAAAAAAAAAAAAACCAAAACAACAACCAAAAAAAAAAAAAAAAAAAAAACCCAAAAACAAATCAGCCTGAGAAATCCTGCAGGTGAATGGCTTAACCACTGAGTACAGCCACCTCCATATGTGCACACACAAGGCCTGACAGGGGAGATTGAAGCACTTTTGATGTAGGTAACCCTTCCTGAGCTCCTTGTGACTTCTATGACCACTTCATGCTTTTTTCTAAATCCCACAAATATAACAGCTCTTTACTCACTCCCACAGACTGTCAAGTCAATTTCCATAAATTTAATTAAAAATAAAATGCCAAACCAATGCATGTTATAAAAAACACATTGGTGTCTCAGAGTTCCAGTGCACAATCGTTATTAAGACCAAACTGCAAACCCCAAAGGCTGGAATGACACGTTCAGCCCTTGGACTCTGCAGCCACAGACCCGACAGCACCAGCCAGGCTCCAGTCTGGGTTTGACTGATGCTTTCAATATCAAACGCTTTGCAGACAAACTTACTCAACCAAACTGCTCAGAAACGCGTGCCAAACTCATCCAGCAGGCAGCTCCTGGAGAATTTTCTGCCTAATCTGCAGGACAGCACCTTTGCTGGTTACACTGGAGCCTCCTGGAAGGCGCTGGTGTGGCCGGAGCTGCTGCTGGAGCAGGAGGCTCGAGCACCTCCGAGCTGGAGTTAAACGACAGCACCCCAAGCTTTCATGGCAGAACCACAAGGTTCCTCCTCAGCAGCGTGCTGGTTTGCAATGTGTGTCTCCCAGATGTTGTGTTCTGGTTTGGGGCATATTCTAGAAATAATGCAGTAACCTGTAAAAACAGGAAATTAACTAAAAACTATCAGTTGCCCTGAGCATGCCCTGTCCAAAGTGACCACAGTGCTACAGCAGTCACACAGCAGCACTACCCCAGATAAATTCTGAGAGGAACTCAGAATAACTCACCACAGAACTACCAATTAATAATTTTCAAGCATCAAACGTTTTGTTGTTTCAAACATTAAGTGGTTTGAATTTGGAGATACTCATCCTGAAGCATGAAGAGGTGTCCCACTCCTCACCTGCCATCCTACACCTTGATTTTGGGGCTCACCACACTTCACTGATTTAACAAGCAGGGAAAAGTCCAGTCAAGGCCAACAGGCTGTTTAGCAGCCTGGCACATCCTCTCCTGGTGCATACACAGCTTCTCCTCCTGCCATGGGGCTGGAAGGGAAACAGAAAGCACCTGGGGCAAGAACCTGGCTGCCTACACCAGTGAAAAAACACCAGTGACCACAGTCTGCAGCAATGACATTTAAATTTACACATCATGAGAAACTTGGACAATCTAAAGCTCATTGAAGTCTTTCAAAAAGGTTAGACAAGTAAACTTGTTCAGCCACAGAGTATGGAGCTGGAAAAGGGGGATTCTTCAGGTTTCTTGCTGTTCTTCACGTAGGTTTTGTTTCTTTTTTAAACTAGACCCATGTATCTATCACTCTAGAGTTTCAACTTGCAGGCAACATTTTGGAGTGGAACGTTTTTTGTTGTTGCTTTTTTGAACAGAAATGGAGTATTTTCCTGTCCTAATCTGAACAAACAAGTCGGAGTCTTTTGCTAAAATAAACCCCTTCTGATGGTTGGCTCACCAGTCGCTACTGCAAAAACACTTGCAAAGAGCATGTTGCAATACTTCAAGCATTGAAAATAAGCATATTCCCATGGCAATTCACCAGATGGGCTACAGATTGTAAATCATAAATGTCTAGACTGAAACACAAGAGACAAACATCTGTCTAAAATCAGTTGACTTGAATGGCAAATACTGTTAAATAAATTAGGACTACTTTGGAAACAAAGAGAACAACCAACTACTTGAAAACATCTGAAATTAATCCATTAGCACACAAGCCACAACACAATAACCTGAAGCTGGAGAGGCATTCATTTCGTGAGGAATATTAGCCCAAGATGACATCCTGACATCTGAGGCAGGAGCACAAAAGCCTTTCTGTGACCCAGCACCACGTTACCCCACAAGGACTCACGAATCCATCCCCAGAACATCTGGCTGGAGCAGGGTTGTTATTCCCCTCGCTTCACAAGTGAAACTGTGGGACAAAGGAATGAAATGCCTGATGCAGGGTCACACAGGAAGTTTGTGGGAACACAACTGGACACAAACCCAGAATAGGATTTAGGTCACGAAGCAATACTTAAGCCTGACTAAAACTTCAGACTGCAAAAAAATTGTAGGGTAACACAGGAAAAAAATATTCTGTTTTGGAAAAAAGTAAGTCTTCCTCATATCTACTAACTTCTTTTTCCTTTGCATAACCCTTTGTTTTATGACAGAAACATGCCAGAATGTCCACAGAGGAACAGAGAGAACAGCACTACCAAGAAGTGTGAGAGAGAAGAGACTTCTCACAGAAAACTGCAAGCCTAGCCCCTGCATGAGGCTGCAAGACAGAAAAGCAGACCACAAAGCTGAACTTAGAAATGGGGAAAACCCATCAAGGAACTACTGCCAAGCCACACAAATGATAGGAGAGCTCTGTCAGCATCAGGCTCTGCTTTAGCATTTAAAAAAAACAAATTCATTTATAAAGTTTTTACACTGCTAAAACTATGAGCAGCTAAAGGAAGATTAGGACTCTCCAGATCAGCTTCCCACCAGACCTATATAACCTGTGGACTAACTTTTAACCAGAACCCAGTTTCAAGGGAAACAGATGTCCTGAAATGAGAATTATTTTACTTCTGCACCAGTTATCAGCAGCATTTCCATTTACATACAATATGACACTATTTGCCTGAAAGACAAATAACAAACCATGAAAACATCACTAAAAATGTTATTTTTCCCTTTTCAATTTTGAGACAGCTCTTCAACACATTCTAGTGATATAAATGCTTTTTGGGGAGTGTGTGTGTGCATGTGTCAGCCTTCAGCCACATTTATAAAAGGGCATTCACTTGCAGAAAGTTTTGTTCTCTGCAACAAGTTTATACAAATACTGAACACTCAGCTCTGAGCACAACCTCCATCAAAGGCAGCAGTAATTATACAAGTCCACTTTCCTGCAACAGTAGAAGAAAATGCTCCCATTATTCACAATATAATTATTTCATTCCCATGGCAACACCAGAAGGACTGTACAATCAGCAAGGGACCCAAACCTGGCCAACAATGAAGTTACACAGAATGTTTTCTTCCACCTGCCCCAAACAAGGCAGCAATTAGGTGATCGCTATTCTTCACCTGTCCACCCACAGGGAGAAACATCAGCCAGCCTGTGGAAACTGAACTGAACCAAAGCTCCAACCCTCCCTCCCCACCCAGCACTGCCACAGTGCCAGCCATCACCATCACAGGGCTGACGAGTTCTATTTGTGACATGTTTGGATCCTGAACTTCAGTGAATCATCTAAAAGACTCTGTTTGAATGTGCTCATCAAAAACACAGCAATTAATATCTACCTGTCACAAACAAGCACTCTCTATCGCGTGAGGGTGGGGAGGGAATGAGAATCATCAGCACTGGTGGCTCATGCTGGGCTACTTGGTGAGGCTGTGGTGAACTTCCATCTCCCTGGAGTAAAAACACATTTCATCTATACATAACATATACATATTTTTCATTCATGCATATATATATATATTCAGTAAGTATTAAAACCAAATTTCACTATATATTAATAATCTCTGTCCCTCTGCTGGGAGTCTTATTACAGTACTGCACTTACACCAGAATTGAGGTAGAAAAAAATGTAAGCTAAAATATAAAGTATATAAAATATACTTTATATTAAGTATATAAAATATAAATTCAGCTCAGGGCTTGGAGATGCTGTTGGGTGAGCCCAGGGCTTTCCCAGCTGATGTTTGCTCACCAGAGGCAGAGCCATCTCCTCCTTCCTTCACAGAGGTTTCACAATTAAATTCCCATTAAGAATTAAAAAATTAGAAGCTGCATCTTAAGTGGAGAAGTCTCAACCAGAGCACTGTTCTCCTGGATCAGAGAGCACAGCAGCCAAGTATTTCCCTGAAACAGGGAGCTGCCAGAGCACCAGCTCCACCTGAGCCTCTCCTGATGCCTCTTCAGCATCTCCAGTGACCAAAGCTCCATGAAATCCCCACCTGAGTCTCCCGCTGGCTATCTGCCTCCGCATTGAAACCTGCACTTTTCCTTTAATGCTTTTGCTTCTTCACTCTCCACTCCTAACAGAGGATCTTCCTGTTATTTTCACTCCAACAGCCCTCCCTGAAATCCCTCACTGCCCCATCTCCTTCAAACCTGCTCTTCCCTAGCCCAAACAAACCCGTTTTTCCAAGCTTTTCCCACACTTGTGTTCACAGAGCCTTGATTCTGTTAGCTGCTGGTATCTGAACATCCTGCAGTCCCACCAGGCCTAAAGGAAGATGCTCAAACCCCACCTGAGAGCCACCTGAGCCCCAGGAAACTGGTTATGCTGACTGGCTCCTCCTCACAGCTTCAACCCCAGCAGACTCTTCCTCCGCTATCCCAGAAAGGCACTAACTCACTTTTTCACATCCTGCTCTCATTTATAAACACTCAAGGTGAGGAGGAAGGCTGTGAGTCACCAGGTCATGCTTGAAGGGCCCTGTCATCCTTCCCTCGTTTTCACTTCATCTCTCATATTTCTAAGCTGAGCCTCTGCACGGAGCACGTTAGTTGAGCTGTGTTTAAAATATGCCTCTGGGCTACCGACAGCATTGCATCCTTCAAAAAATAAGCCATAAATTCTTATTTTCCCCATGTCCCTAGATAAAAAAATCCTAGCACACAGCATGATGTAGTGGGAGAGTGAGACTCTGCCCTTTCTAAATAAATTAACTGTCAATGAGAACCAAATATCACGTATTATTCTAATTATTCAAATAACACTTCTAACCAGAACGGTTCTAGGACAGTTTCTCCATAGCACTTTTGAAATACTCTGAATTTTCAGGTGCAATAAAGGGAGTTTCTCATTGGCTACAGCAACTGTGAGACTAATTTACTACCCAAAGCATTAATCGTGCAGCTTGATAGAGATTAAAAGCCCCCTGTCCTCCAGGGAGTGAGCATTTCAACTGGCCATCACTCTTCAGAGCTTATTAAAAAGTTTTCAAACATTGTCAGTGAGACGTTTTTCTTTCAGTGTTCCCAGGTCTTCGGCGTCTCTGTCCCTGCAGAGGAGGAAAAGCTGCACCTTGAGGGGGCTGCCCCTCACAGGAGGCTCCACGGGCTCAGTTGTGTTGGAATAATCCCATTTTTGGGGTCCTTCCCAGGCTGAGGGGGTGGCAGAGGGATCACCCAACAGCAGAGGAATTCGCAGAGGAGTGGGGCTGGGGAGAAGGGATTCAGCCACTTCGCAACTATTCAAGGAATGCTCTTGATTTCCTCTTAACAACCTGAGGTTGAGAAACTGTCCTCTGGATTATTTGAATTTCTACTTCAGCTCTACTGTCAGGATCTAACATCTGAGAGTAAAGGAAGTGAAGACTCCAACTGGAAGGGAGGGGAAGTGGCAGCTAAGAAAACATGGGTGGTGTCTTACTTAAAAAAAAATGCTACACTTTTCAAAAGGTAGAATTCTAAAACGGATCTTTGGTCGTTGTGGTTTGCACGTGCAAACAAGTGCAAGGACTGTGTATGGCCTGAGAGAAATGGGGAGCATAGCAGCCTTAATTTTAGAGTCACAGAATGGTTTGGGATGGAAGGGATCTTTAAAGCTCAACCAGCTCCACCCCCTGCCATGGGCAGGGACAGCTTCCATTAGACCAAGCTGCTCCACATCCCATCCAGACTGGCCTTGAACACTTCCAGGGTTGGGATAAACTGACTGATTAAAACACAGATCTCACCCACCTTGTTTCATTTTATTTATTTTTAATCAATAAAACAAAAATAAAGAAAATCCTTCCTAGCATTTCTGCTATCCACCCATTTATAGAAACTATAAATTTTGTTCAAAACCTCTCGAGTTTGAATGGTGTTTTTAAGTCCCCATAACTTGACCATTATACCCACAACCAAAGTGCTTCACTCTCAAAAGAGGGAAGGTTCCACAGCTGTGTTCCTTTTCTTTCTCCTCACTTCCATTCAAACCATTTCAGTGACCAGGCAGCACTGCAGTGCTGATGAAGGGACAGGAACCTGGAGTCAAAAGTTGCTGCACATCCAACAGTATCTAACAGGCAGCAAAACAACCCACTGGGTCATACAAGTTTGTGCATTAGCCCTCCCAGCACACAATTAAAAAAATAAAATAACAAAAACAATTTGTCCTGGTGACTCAGAGTCTCCATGGCTCGAAGAAAGCCCTGTTTCTGTAATACTGCATCATGCTGGCTTCTGATCTATTCTCATGGGGCTCAAGCTCGTGACTCAACTGTTTTCCCCCGTATTTGCTCATGCAGTTGCCCATCAAGAAGTTACTGAAATCTGTACTCATCATAAGGTTGGGCTAAGAAGAAAATAATCTAGAGAAATTAGTATTATTGGAAAATATATAAAAGCCATTATCACTGTTCGTTTCCTTGGAAGTCCAAAAATGAACACTGACCAACCTTCCTGGTTAAAGACTGTCTTGTTTACCACAAACCTTTGTGATGTTAAGGTTGCAATGATATTCAGCAACTGAGTTGGAAAATATCAGAAAAAAGCATTTTGAAGAAACACACCTAATGCACCGGTTGCTTTATTTGCTAGGAGTGCTTAACAGGTTCATTTCATTATATTAAACTCAGAGCAGTTTTACTCAACTTCTGTCTGATTTCTAAGTCTGCTGTGCTTTTATTTTAGACCTAGAAATGGGGTGCTGGCCAAAAAAGATGATGCATTCAGAAATAAATACTTCATGCCACAGAGATGTATTTCTCCAACAACCTTCTTGTCTTTATTTGCAGCATCCCTAAGACCTAATACGGTGATTTTTTCCAAAGCAAGGAGTTCAAGTTTTGACCATGAGCTTCTCATCTCCTTTTCTTTCTGCTTCTTTCTGTGCACACTCTATTACACTCCTGACACTGCATTTTATGTCCAGGTTACCCCAGCCTTGGAAGGCAAATGACCCTTTGGTTTGTAGGCAACTACGTTGTCCACCAGAGGATTTAACCTAAGACATTAAATATTTTATGCTGAACTCCAGACATGAGCTGGTGGAACAGCCTGGCACAACACAATCAGTCACATTTATTCACCAAGATAAAGCTGAGCATCAAAAATTACCCCTGGCACAAAACAACATTAAAGCACCTCTAAACCCCATCACCCATCACCTTGTAAGCTCCAATACTCCCTTTACAGGAGAGCAAAGAAGAGAAACTATGAGACAGCAAGAGAAAGAATTAGGGAAATAAATAAACTGTAGTGATGCTCAACTCTCTAACTACTAAATCACTCTCCCTCAATACCTAAGATTCAGTAAGTCATAACAACCCAGAGCCATGGTGAAAAAAAAAGAACAAAAAGTTCTCTGAAAAATGTGGTTTGTCACTTCATATTTTGCCCTGCATCTGAGTTACATTAAATCAATACCTTTTGCATTAGGGAAAATATCTTTTGTAAAAACTTTGCTGCGCCAGTGCAATAGAAATATTGTCCCACACCACCTGTTTTAAATATTCCCCTCCTTTCTTTCTCTAATTTCTAGATGTCTGTGCACAGTTATACACATACCTGTAATACATGAACTAATTCTGAAAATTACAATCACATTTATATTAAACATTTATGCTGTCAGACATGTATTAATTCTGAAAAAAATTCAGAACAGTGAAATTTAACCCCTAAATTTGTGGTCATAGATAATTTTCATCCATCCCATTCCTAAGTGAAATCCCAGAGAATGCAAAATGCCCCACAATGATCCACTTAGAAAAATGTTTACAGTGACTGGATGCACAGCAAAAATGTTCACTTTTCCAACATTCCTCCAAATCCAAGGATATCACTATGCCAAATCAGTATGCAGCAACTTCTAAGCAAAAAAAAAAAAAAAAAAAAAAAAAAAAAAAAAAAAAAAAAAAAAATCATCCTCCAACCAAGTTTTTCCTATAGAAAATACAAATTTTCCAAAATTAAACTATATTTCATGGAAATATAGTGCCACTCTGATAAGAACTGGGCAGGCTTTTCAAGTGATATCAAGTAGCAGCTGTGGAATCTCTCCCACTATCCACCAGGAATTCAAAAAGACCTCATAAGTTGAAGATGCTTTCAGGATCTTCCTGCACCTACCAGAGTCAATCTGTGGCCAACTGGGGGTTAGTCTGGGCTGCACTGCCCCAGATTCAACTCTTCTGGTAAATGCACATTATGCTTTGTATGTCAGGCAGAGAAACTCACAGCTTGGCACAATATGTGGTACCACAGTCTTTACAGCTGGTTATTGTAAATGTAGGTGAACTTGGTGGGAAGAAATGATGATGTCTGATTCTAGTTTAGAAGGCTGAATGATTTCTTTATTGTAATTATACTATAATACATTAATATACTATTTAAAGGAGATACTAAAACTACATACCTACTTTCTAACTACTATAGCTAACTACTCATAACTTGTGACCCTCTCTCAAGAGTTTAGATACAGGTGGAGCTGATTGGCCACAGTCTCAAACAATTTTCACTAGACTCTAATCAAGCAATCACCTCAGGTAAACAATTCTCTAAACACATTCTACACGGGAAAAACAAGGAGCAGAAATAGAAATGGTTTTCTCTTTTTTCTCTCTGTGCTCCTCTATGAAAAAATCGAGAGAGAGAGAGAGAGGAGTGTGTCTGCCACAGCTGGTACCACAGGCAGGCAAGGCAGCAGCCACAGCTGGAGCCCACAGCCTGATCCTGTGTCTGCTGGTGCTGCAACATCTCTGGGGATAATTCCTACACTGGCACGTTCAGGCTTCAAGCTTAGCCCATTCTTCCTACAAAAGCCAGGTCCAAATGAGATTCTGGGATGTGGCAATAACTAAACACTTCCTTATAGGTTGCTCTGCTTTGGAATTTGGCTTCTGACTATCAAGACATGTACGATAAAAGATAAGGGAACATCTGGGAAAAATTGCTGTTGCAATTTAACTTTGCCTGCTTTAAGATAAATTTCTTACCATCAGGCACTCACAGATATTTTACAACGCAGTACACCATACTGAATCCATTAGCCAGAGCCATTTACAGGTATTTCATAAAAATGTGCACCACATCCGGATATTTTATCAGCATCTCATAGTACAGCAAACTACACAAACCTCAGAGAGTGAATAACTTCCAAATGCAATTTATAATATACTGTGAAGAGCTCATAAACACTCCTAGGTGGTTTTTTTCTTTACGTTTTCTAGCTATAAATGATTGACTATAGTTTATGTCAATACTGCCTGGAGAATGAGCTGTCACTATAGAAACAGTGACAGCAGTGAAGTCCTTCCTCCCTCTCCTGCACACAAGGGTCCCGGAACAAATACATTCTTGTTATTTCTTAGATAATGTGTGCACACTGTCAAGTCCTGAGCAAAACTTGGGATTTTTGACTTGGTTTTAAAGTGCACTTTTTATTTCCAGTCTTCACAACAGCTTTTCCTTCCATGTAAAAAAGCTCCCCCACTTTGGAATTGCAAAATTGCTTGTGAAGCATTCTGAAAACAAAAATAGATGAGCACTGCACTTAGAGGAATTATAATCCATGTTTATTTAAGTTAGATACAAATATAGTTCGGGAATGGGAGAATGCTGCTTGGGGGAGGGAAGGGAGCAAGGGAGAAATTTTGCTTATACTGCAAAGAGCCTCAAGTTACTTCACTGTGTATTACAATTTCCAGATCAATTCAACAAAATCATATCAAGTTATCTACAACCAAATATCACAAGCACAGAATAAAGCTTGTATAAAATCCTTTGACTCCAGATAAGTTTGCACAGGTAATGGATCAATTAATGCACATGTTGCTATGGAATTAGGCCTTACTATGGTAATTTTCCAAAACACAAGTATGTTTACAAACTACAGCTGAAGGCTTAGAAGATGACAAGAATTATTTTACAAGCTCTGTATTAGTCTCCTAGAAAAGAGCTGGGAAGAACTTGCTAGTGACAGAAAACATTTTTTCAAGATAAACAGAGTGGTATGTTAAAAATGTGCCTTTACAATTTTTTTTTTCTCCAAGAAACAGCACATGCAGCAACATTTTAATGTGAAGAAAAGTTAAAATCTAAAAATATAGCGACAAATGGTAAAAATCTCATCCCTTCTTCTTAACTTCCTTCCCTTTCTGAACCCCTGCATTAAGGCAATGCTCTCATACAGTCACGAAAGGATTTTTTTGACGCTGCAGAAGGCTGAAAGGAATATTTCTCTCTCTCTCTCTCTCGCATTCAGAGCGCCTGAGCACAAGAGGAGCTATTCAAGCCGTGATGGAGTGCCTCACAGAGACTGCAATATGTTCCCAGTTGGCAAGCAGGGATCTGTTTGGACAGTGAGCCCAGCCATCCCTGGGCAAACAGCAGCATTCCTGCGCCGCGGCGCGAGCAGCGCTGCGCGCCCTTGTCAGCGCTCCCGCGGCCAGAACAAACACCCCTTTGTGCCCTGCTCACAGCTCCACGGGCTCCGCAAGAAAAAAGCTGTCTCCCTCCACTCAGAGTTAGGTTGGGATCCAAAAAAATATTCCAAAGCTGGAAAACGGGGAGGAAATACACTTAAATGTAATTCTGCGGTGTCTTCAGTAGCTTAAACGTCTGGACGTTGTTACAAATCTGCCTTTGGGTACTTAGCTGGTTCCTGATGCTATGGCTTTTTGAGTGTTTCTAAAGGAACTAATCACAATCAGCAAGTGACAAACAGGCTGCAGTGGGATTAAAACTAAAATATACCCTCAGCCAAGGAACAGCAAACTGCAGTATTTATCCAGGATCAGCAGCCAGCAGAGTTGGAGCCTTCCCCACAAATGCACGGAGAGATCCTGCCTCTCCTGAGCACATCTGCCTCTCAGGTGGGCACAGAGATGCTCACAGAGTCTGGCCAGCCTCCTGTCACCCATTCTGGCAGGGGTGAGGGCAGGGAATTGCAGGTTCATGTCTGCACTCCATTCCCTCTGCGGCATCCCTGCAGGAACCAGCCAGGGCTTCATCCCCATCTGTGGTTATAACATCAGCTCCTGCTGCAGGAAGCTGGGAAGTCTCTGTAAAACAGAGAGAGTCTGACACACAGCACCAGGCTCCAAGCAATCAATGGAAGTAATTAGCTTTTCTCTGCCCGACGTGTGCTCCATCTTAACTATTGCTGTTTTGAACTTGTGGAATTCATTAACTCAGCCCTATCGGAGAGACCTGCAACTTCTACATCATTAATCAAACATCTTGCTTGAAATAGATTCATGGAGTAGCAGATTCTGAGAAAAAAACCTCAACATGACGAAAATCCACAAGAACAGCTCTGCTTGAACACAGTAATGCTACAAAGGGGCAAAGTCCTTGCAACAGCACAATCCCACCTTCTCTTCTGACCCCATTTCAGCCAGTAGCTGGGCTGGAGGTGGGTTTTTTGGTCTGTCTGTTGTTGGGACTTTAGGAGGTGAGAAGCACAGAGTGAAAGCAGGAACAGTTTTCTACTCTGATACACCCCAGTTGGAGAATAACCTTTCCATGCTCTCCCTGACACGCTCAATGAAGAGGGGTAAATTCCTTCTCTGAAGCTTCAGAAGGCATTGTGCAAAGGAGGAGCAGGAGGAAAAGGGTAAGTGGGAACCCTGAAACTCATGGGATGGTTTTTTTTTTTTTTCATTTTCCTCCCAGCTTCCAAGGCAGCCTGCTGGCAGCACCACTCAAGTCTCTCAGGTACTGCCCTGCACCCCTCAGCAGAGCTCCATAAACGTTAGGAGAGCTTGTACTTATGGAAAAAGTCTGTATTTACACAGCAATAATACACCACTCACCATAAGCCCAAACATGAATCCCAACCAAAGGGCTTTCCCTAAATGAAGGGGATGGGGGTCTCTTTAAACATTAAGTGCAACAAAATTATACCATGGAAACTCTGGGACATTATTCAAATCATCCACATGAATGAAACATCCCACTTTTGCCAAGTTTTGTTCAAGCTGACTTCAGCTTTCTGCTTAAACAAACCTCAGGCAATACTGACATCATTTGTAGCAAAGGCAGCATTTTATTTAAGCTTGAAATCTGAGGGTGTTGGGTAGATTACCAAATAAAGAGTTGATTTTTCATCTAAAGAATCTCAAATGACCTGACTTCAAAGGCTGGATTTAGACTTACTAAGCCAATGGAAAACAAACATCTTTAATCTCCACACTGACATTAAACTCAAACAGAAAATAACTCTGGGAAAAGCCCTTTATCATCAGGCTACTACACAGAAATAGGGGAAAGGTGGGGGGGAAAAAAATACAGATTATTCTACATTAATAGCCTGCCTCATAGGCAAGGTTACCTAGTTCCTCTCTTCCTGTAATGTTTTTCCAGCCTATTTTACTCCCCTCTTCTTCAAATGTTAAATTAGGCCAGACACTGAGCCTCTATTAACACACCTGAACACTGAGAATTTACTGCAGGGCAAATCCAGCCATTTAGACACATATGCAAACACCTAAATCATCCATCCTCTGCATTTAGATGCTGCTGCACTTCAGCTAAGAAGTAAGTTGCACATGAAAGAAGACAGCTCTGAGCACCACATGATCATTTTTTGGCCATGGAGATTCTAAGTTATTACACCTGAAGCCTTATTTCAGTACAGGATTCCACTCTGTTCCTCGTCTTTGAGGACTAGAAACCATGTGCCTGGCTATAAAAAAAAAAAAAAAAAAAAAAAAAAAAGACACACTAAAATCAATCATCTTCTTCCCTATCTCAAAAATAACTGTTTCCAGAAACTGCTCAGAGACCCAAAACATACAATACTCCCCTAAAAGAAGAGAGAGGGTAGGGAAGGAAACCATCTCCTTTAGCACACGGTCACAGCCACCAAATGATGTGTGGCCCAGGCACACAGAGGTGACAATCTGCCACTGAGATGAAACAGCCTTGGGGTTTGAAGGCAGGAGTGGTTTCACAATGAACAATGGAAAACAATATTCAAAGAAGACACCACAACTTGTCTGAAATTAGGAGATGAAATCTGTTTGGGGGAATTCCAGCACAGAACCCAAGGCAGCACATCCATCCTTTATTCAGGCACGAGAAGGTACGTGATCTGCTGAGAGCTGCTGCAGCATATCCACAAGTAATAACATGCCATCACATTTCTTTTTTAAACAACAGCATTGCCTTTCTTTTGAAAAGGACTATCAAGTTTCCTGCTGAATAAATTGAGGGAGCCTCATTATTTTTAGCATTCTAAGTGAGCCTGTCAATCACTCACATAAATACATACAATTAGGTTGATCCAGCAAGATCCTGAACACATGTAATTCTCAGACTTTAGAAACTTGACCGACCCACAAAGGCACACACAGTATCTCACAAGTATGGGATTACATGGACTGTGTGCAGCTTAAAAATACAGAGTGGCAGAAACACTGCTCTAGATGGAGAAGTCCATGTGCTCCCTCTGCACAGAGGCACTGAAGCATCCGTCCAAGTTTTTTTGGATTAGTTGTATCATTCCAGTACTGTCAGGTGGCACATGGGGCTGAACTCCACCCCATCTTTGAGGCCGAAATGATAAATGAACTTTGTCTGGTTTAAAGAACAGCACACTCCTGAAAAGCACATGATCTTTGATGAAAGTCTGGGATACTTTTCTCCAATTCACTTTCCAGTTTTAACAACACAGATTCCCAGTCTCCATGGGGCAGAACAACACAGAGAACACATTAGTTATCAAATGCAACTGGCACTGGGCAGATGCCCCAGCAGAACACAGCAGGAGCTTCTGCCAGGTCATTACACCTTAATTTAATCTGCGGCCTTGCCAACAATTCTGGGTAGGTGTCTGAATCTGACTTGCCAAATTAAAAGCTTGAGAATACAAAATTCACAATGCTGCTAAGTGGAAAGCAATTGAAGAGTATTCTTGAATGGAATTGTTGAATATTTATGGACAGAAGCAGATCAGCTGTAACTGGAATGGAAAACCACCCACATTCCAACCCCCACCTTCAAAACATCAAGCTAGGAATTTGTGATGTTAACTTCAGAGAGGTCTTCAAGGAAATACAGCCTGGGGTTTAACTACCAATTCTGCTTTTGTCCAGATGGAGAAAATAGCTTTTGTAACTAAAGGAAAACCCATTACTACTGAGGATATGGAGTAGATGGAGCCAGGCTCTTTTCCAAAGTTCACAGCACTGTGATGAGAGGCAACAGACAAACTCAAACACATGAAATCACAACCACATATAATGAGGACTTTTTTTTTAATTCACTCACCATGAGTGTGATCAAATGATGGGCTGCCCAAACAGGCTGTGGAATCTCCATCCTTGGAGATGTTCAAGACTCAGCTGGAGAAGTCCCTGAGCACCTGCTCTGTTTGGCTTTGGGGATGACCTCTGGAGATCCACCTAACCTAAATAATTCTATTATTTAATTCTGCAGGGAAAAGCTTTAATGCTGCACGTAAGCCTGCAGAGTTCTGCCTACAAAGGCTTCTTTAAAAACACAAGAATTAAAAAACAAAGACATGCAAACAGCAAGAAATATACCATAATAAAGAGGAACATTTACATAGTACAAGGTTCCTACTCATGTCTGTTAAGTGAGTTACGGTCTGTTAATTACTCCATGGCAGCCAGTTTCTTATGAACCCACCAGGCATGAAAAGAATGTGAGGAATATCAGGTAGAAAACACCTGGAAATTTCTTCTGCCACAATTTGTTTCAACACTTGCTAATACGGTGCAAATTATTTATACAGAAAGACAGGAATGCACCAGAGTACCAGGGAAAGTCTAAGAATCTTTGAGACATTTCATTTTTGTAACTTTAATCCTGCTGCCTTCTCAGTTTTCCTCTGATGTAGGGCAAACAGTGTGGGCAAGGCAACTTTTCTCTTGAAAGCACTGCTTCTAAATACTCCTGCCATTACAAGAGCTCCTAAACCTGGCAGGTCACTTTTGATATGATCAAACAGCACACAGTCATTTAATGAAGTCCACTGGATAAAAAGTACCCAGCCTGAATTTGTCTTTGAACAGTGAAATTGTTTTTGCTTTATTTGATTTTAAGACTGCCGGTAAGAAAGCCTATTAAAAAGATCTTTTTAAGCTCTCAAAAGTATAGCTGGATACTTTGTACCAGTGCTACTCATGATCAGCATTAAAACCATTATAATCAGATAACTTCAGGGCTTTAGGGAACCATGCTCTACCATCTGGGGACTGGCCACGCTGCAGTAAATCAGGCAGAATCTATAAATGTTGAAGGAATTTGTACTATAAAATAATCAAAACTAATCTTACAGGCCATATACCAATTTTAGTAACAAATAGGGTCCAAACGACAAAAAAGCTCTTAACAAATAACAGCTGATGATAGCCAGGCAGTTTGCAGGTGGCAGGAGAACACCATTAAGAGTGGGATCATGTAGTACAGGCAGAAAACCTCCATCCAGGAGCCCAGTCACACAAATATTTCTCATTCCCCAGAAATACTTCACTGGTTATTGAGGTCTTCAACAACTGGGTCAAGCAAAAAAGTCTGAACTACAATACAAATGTTGTATACTACAACATAAATGTTATATACTACAATATAAGTGAGATTTCACATGATGGGGTAGAGACCAGACTAAGAAGACCCAGAGGGTTTAAGAGTTTGGCATTAAATCTGTGAAAATCCAACCACCTTGAGACTGATCCCAGTAACATTTGCTCAATTACTCCTGTATATAAAGATGTGTTTTTCTACACCCAACTTTCTTAATGCTTGGAAACTTTTTCCAACACAAGCAGTGCAAGCTCATCCTGGTGGACTAATGCATCAATAATCCTCAACTTAAACTTCTCAAAATTTACTTCCATGATAAGTCTGTGAGGACTCTTAACTTCAGGAGAAGAGGTGCTCTATGTGATCGCAGGATTTAAAAAACAAAAATCCTCTTCCAGGCTTGGGAAGTGCTCTGACTGCACTGAGGCATCGTCTTCTCCAAAGGTTCCCACCCCAGTGGCACAAGGTTCCCCCAGCACACACAGGCTGCCCCAGAAGAGTCATCCCCTCCATCTGACTACTGGGAATGTTTACTGGGTCAGTGGTTACTAAATAAACCAGGCAGTCAGACTTCCAGTCACCCCAACAAACCAACCCCTTCTCAAGTGTCACGAGACAAGCGCAGCTCAAACAAATTTGGAAATGAGTCTTTGATCAGCAGTTTCTCCAAGTTCAAGGTTCTCTTCTTTTGTGTCTCCAACCAGGCACAAGATGATTTTTGGTTTTGTTAAGCACAAGTTCCATCCGAGTGCTGTTTTAAAAGGTCAGCTATTTCCTTTAATCATCAAAGTATGAAGTTACCAATGGTTGTCTGTCCTGGGTTAGCACTAACCTGTGATACCCATGTCCATGCCTATTCCAGCTGGGAGAGCCCCATAAAGGACTGTTACTTTGCTCAGCAAGAATACTTAACAGATGTCAAAAACATTCCCTTTTTAATTACAAAACCCTTCTGTTAGGTTTCCTGTTTTTCCTGAGGCATGGGACAGAGTGAGTGATTTGCAAAAATCCTACACATGCAGCAGCAGGGTGATTTCCAAAGCATGGTATAAGTATGGCAAATCCCAGGAGCTGCTGGATGTCAGAGTCTTCTCTGTGACAAAGCTGCCTTAAAGGGCAAAACACTGGAGCCAAAAATTCCCCAGGTGCTGTTGTATGGCATCTTTGTGGGATATCTCCATCCTGCCACAGGCCCCTGGGAAAGGCATCTTTGGAGGGGGGAGAAATGCAGACAATACAATCACCCAAGGAGCTGCCTACAAAAAGTAGTTAGAACTGATGATGCTTTTTTCAAACATTAAAAAACACCAAAAAAAAAGAAAAAAAAGAAAAAAAGAAACCAACAAAAAAAAATACACCAAAAAAACAAACAAACAAAAAAACACAAAACCAAACCCAAGAAAACCAAACCACGAAAAACCTCCACCAAAACAACAAAACACCCCCACCTAGCTGAATTTTCAGCCCTCTCCTCCCCAGCAGTACTCTTCCTGCAAGTAGAACCAAAGAATATATATATGTGTCCTCATATAGGAAAAAAAATTAAAGATAAATTATTCTCCCTAAATTCTATTTATATTAAACTATTTTTACTTCATAAAAATGGAAATAAGTATGCAAACACCTTTTGAAGGTGCTCACTTACTTCTGCATATACCCACCAAGGAGATAATTGTCTACCTATTTTTTAAAAAGAACAAAAGGCTTTTCCTCTGGTAAATAAATAATTAATTTAAAAATTAATCTTGTTGATTAATTGTTGCCTTTTGAATGAGCAAAGCTTTTAGTTGTGTCAAAGCTATTAACAATGGCAGTTGTACATTAAGCAAATTAAATATTCAGCAGCCTCACTTCAGTGCCCTTTTGTAATTGCAGATTGGTTACCAAACACCTCATCTCTTTGGTAAATAAAAGGGTATATCTGCATTTATTTTAAAAGCTGATTTCAGAATTCAGTAGAGATTTTATGCAAATTATTATGACCATTCTGTAAATATCCAAGGAATGTTTGCTTTTACAGAAAATCATGGCAAGAGTGCTTTTCCTAGGACTGTCCCCACTCCATGTTTAGAATTCCTTGGATGCTTGAGCACTATCATTTAAGCATCAGGGCAAAAGTAACTGCAAGAATAATGATATGTGGCTGTGTAGATAAAACATTGTGAAATAAGGATGGTCTTGAGAGGTTTTGAAATGAAGAGATTCCACTTCACGACAAAATAATAGAGCACATGAGGTGGAAAGCTCTGCTCTATTAATAAAAGATTGAATGTGCACCAATTCTCACAATTGCTATTAGCTGGGGGAGAAGACTCCATGTATCATGGTTTCCACAGGAAAAATCAAGTCTCAGAAACCTGAATTCAAAAGGTATTCAAGCTCCCTTTTGTTTTAATTAAAATAACATTATTTTCATGGCAATCTGTATATTCCATATGATGTGCAGATTGAAAAAAAGTTAAAAGCACCATCCCCACATCAAAACTGTGATGTGAGAAATAAAAGCTAAACAGACAATGCAGGATTACAAAGACAACATGGAAAAGCATCAAGAGGTTGAGATTTTAGAAAGTCTTTCTGGGTCACTCACTGTTACAGCAGCAGCTAAAATTATACTTTAACCTGGCTTGTCTTGCAGTATCTAATAATCAGCTCAGATTTCAGGTAACGTGAACCCGCCTGCTAAGATACCTTTGCAATATGTCATTCCACATAACACACCCAGTGAAACAGGTGCAGTTAAGGCACAATTTTATGTTTGATTTCATAAGCACACCAAAGAGGAGCTGCAAGACCAATTTCAAACAGTCTGCAGCATCTCCTGCACTGCCAGGGCACAGACTGACAAGTGGGTCCGCTGGCACGCAGGGAGGATGTGCTGGTTTTGGACTCACCCTAAGCAGACATAAAATGTTTCTAAGAAGTGTATAAACTATCTCCCCTCCCACAGATGAACTGATAACCTTAATTTTCACTAGTCACCCAAAGAGACTGGAAAGTGAGAAAACAATTCTACACAGCGCTGTCACAAAACTCAACCAACAACCTGAGGGTGGAAGGAGATTTGAAGACTGAGAATTAACAGCATTAACACACAAAGGATGTGGAGAAGGAGCCTTAACACTTTTAGTACTATTTCTAGATTTTTATTAAAGAAGGATGAATATTATTACTGAATATCAAAGAACTTGCACATGAATCAACTTCTCATTCAACTGAACTGATTGCTGGACACTGAATTATTTCATACACAACTAATGTTTGTAAAATTTTATTTCCACAAACAAAGGATACAAACATTTACTCTTCCCCCTTCACCGGGACAGTGAATCCCCACAGGTATCAAAACCATTTGACACAAATTTAAGCAAACAAGTGATGTTTTTTAGATGCAGTGATTAGGGTCTGTGACACTGAAACCACCATCAGCATAATAAATAATCTGCTATGGTAAATACATACAATCATACAATAGAAAAATACCTTTCTTTGCTTTAGACATTACCCAGTACCTTCACTGGGTGGTGAGGCACTGCAACAGCCCAGAGCAGCTGTGGCTGCCCCTGGATCCCTGGAAGTGTCCAAAGCCAGGTTGGACAGGGCTTGGAGCACCTGGGACTGTGGAAGGTGTCCCTGCCCATGGCAGGGAGTGGAATGAGATGATCTTTAAGGTCCTTCCAACCCACAACCATTTCATGATCTTAAGACAACATCCATTTACTGCATTATTAAAGAGAAATGGAGCTCTCACCCCACAATCCCTTGCAAGGCTGTTACACAGACTGGCTCAGTACAATTAAGAGATTTTATATATTTTTATACTATGTATAGTGTGTAACTGATCTTGTGGCATGCTCATCCACACCCACATACTGCATGTAAAACATTACAAATGTTGATACATTCTCTCTTTTCAGCTTTCCCTCTCACAACACAAGAAATCTTGAATCAAAAAGAGGTGCTCTGCCAACAAGTTCATTTACTACTCCTTTGGTCTAATGATTTAGGCCAGTCTCTAGCAAAGTATTTGTTGGCACACAGTTATAAAAAATTAAAATTTTTTAAGGTTATAACAAGCTGCTGAAGGAAAAGGAAAATCAAAGGTGCAAATAAACCCACAAATGTTAAGTGAATGTCTGGTATTCTGATGTTGGATTTAACAGATGCATTTTTCCTTCAATGCAAACCACAATCCTTGATTTTAACACTAGCATGAATCTATAAGAAATCTTCTACTTTGTATTTTGAACCAATCAGAGATACAGATCATGATCCATTAGCAGCTTATAGACTCAAGCTGATGTGGAGGTTTGTAGTAACCAACCTCACTCTGAAATAACAAAGTAGTTTCAGAGGTTTATCTAAAGAAACCCATGTCCTTAACACAGGAAAACACCAGACAAGTAATAAAAGGAGTTAATTGCTGCTTACTTTCAATATCATTGTGTCATTAACAATATCATTAAAAGCTTATGCTCCAAGTCAAGGAACTGTTACTGTTTGAATTCTTATACTTTAAAAGGAAACACACATAAGATTTGGCAGAATAATAAAGGAAAATATGGATTTTCTGGTTCACGTATGTTTATATTAAACTTCTTAGGATTTGCTCTAAAAACCTTGTCCTAGAACAGTCGGGATGTCAAATTTAAATAATCTTATTATAAGGCTGAAACAAAACACAGACAGTAGACAAAACCCTAAACAAAGTTTAAAAAAGCATATGCAAGAAGCATCTGTCCTCTAAAGAAAAATAAAGCCATCAACTCCCAAGGGCTCACGTGGATAATAAGTCAGCAGTAAGACAGCCATGGCTATGCATTTATTTGCATCAGCTGGACATCAGAAGAAAACACTCGAGCATCACAGATGTTGCTTTCCAGCTGCACACACTCTCCCATGAAAACTTTGTATGCATTTTTGAATGTGGATAATGCTGTGAAGGAGGGAGCTCTAACAGAGATGCTTAAATTCCAGCACCACAGTGGACACAGGGCACCTCCAGCAATATGGATTTGCCATGATGGCTGGTCCAGCTGACTCATATTCCTTTTTGAAAACAGGTCTCTAAACCAAAACATGAAAGACCACCTGCAGGCATTCCTTACTTTCTCTGGCTAACTCGAAAATCAATGGTTTGTTTGATATTGTCCTGTTTCAAAACAACATACTTTTGTCTCCCCAGTGGTGCTTATGAAGCCTAGGGTTTGTTAACAAGTTTGAAGGACGCATTTTTGCCACATTACTGAAGGAATGTGGTGAGCTATCCTAGCAACCTGAACACCAAAAAATAATTTGCATTATAAAACCTGAAGGCAGGAATAACCAGAAAAATATTTTCATACAATTTTGCTTCCAAGTATCAATTTTTTTATTAACAAATACTTGCTTTATTAGAGCCTTATTAACATCTGCTGAAAAAGCTCAAGGTGAGGGAAAAATGACCACAGTGAAAGACAGTTTCTTTCAGCCTCCCTTGTGACAAGGGTTTTTTGCATTCCTGTGCCAAGAGCATGTCTGGCTAAGGATAGTGATCTGGGCTGCTGTGATGAAAGCAGGCACATATTTATTATGTTTGATCTGCCTAGGGCTCTGCCTGGGTATTGTCCTGCTCATCTCCCAGAGCCACAGGAGCACTTAGTCCTGGCATTCTCCAGCATCCCACCAGCACCATACCCATGTGCTGTGATTGCTTAGAACTGCTGCCTTTGCACATAAATTGTGTGTTTCAGCAAGAACTGGGCTGCCCAAAAAGTCCATGTTGGAAAGTTCTTTGCACTCTCAAGACTTTTTTTACAAGTAACTGAGAAGGGACTTTTTTTTGTAAAACCAAATGCTACCAAAGGCCCCTAAAATTATCAGCATGTGAAAGAAACTTGCTTTACACCTTAACTGTAGTGTGTTTAATTGCTGGAGTATGAAAAGCAAATCCTTACTTCTCTAGAAAATGAAGTGCCTGTGTCTAGAGCAGCAGCTGCACCTCCTGGCTGTGCTCCCCATTTGTGCCAAAAGAGCAAGGACTGAGCATCTGCACCAGCTTCACACAAACCAGCTCTTTGTAAAGGCCTTAATCCAGACCCATCTCACCAAATTTTCAGATTCTGAGGTGCCCATGAACACCCTTGTCCCTGCCTCTGATTGTCCAATGCACTCTTTGGGATGCTTTTCCTGTTTTGGAGGGAACCAAGGTGCTGGATCCACCCCCAGTGACTGCCTGGAGTTCCATGAAACACTGCAAGTCTTTGATAACACTCATCAGACTAACAAGTATACCCGAAATAAAGCTGTCTCACAGTTATTTCATTTTCAGCTTCCATGGGATTTCTCAGATTCTTCAGATTTCTCACCTTCTGTGCTCTTCATTTCTTTCCAGTGAAATACTTACTGACAACTATTGGTAGGCTAATAGAACATCAAGGGTTTGAAATTATTTGGTTCTAAGACATGGAACCCAAATATCTGAGAAATCTCTCCAAAACCCAAAAATCTGAAAAATTAAGCAACTCTCAGCATGTTAGTCAGATTAAAAAAAAAAAAAAAAGCATTACTGCAGGGACATGGGAAATGGAATTGTCCTCTCTGTGCTTTGATGCACAAAGTATCCTATCTTCTAAAAAAGGAACTGTGATCACATTCTGCTATTCAATACCTTGCATTTCAAGAAGGAGGGCCGTTTGATATTTTTAACAAATAACAGAAATAAATCAAAGCTCTATTTCTGAACTGTCTGAAGCCACGTGTCTTCCCCAGCTCCCCACACAGTCCCTGCTGCTCTCCCTCCTCCCTTCCTCTCACTCCAGAGGCCAATGACTTCCCAAAGGCAATAAAAGCTTTCTGACTCTATTTAGTATGTTTAGGTGGCCCCTATGATATAGTAGGTTAATTGTAAACAAGTTACTATAATCACAGGTGCTTCTACTGAGAACTTAAACACAGAATAAACAAATTGACTTATGTAGGCGGGGAAGGAAGGGAAATGGACTCTCGCTGTCCACAACCTCACATTATTTGGCTGTAATATACATTTTCCCATCTGCAAGCTAAGCAACAGCTCCACTGTTCTCAGGGAGAACCTGAGAGGTGCATAGTGAGCTACAAATCCTTTATGCCTGTTCAGCAGCTGACAGCAAGAAAAAAAGCAGGAAGCTCAGATGTGCTTGGCGCGCCTTGGGAAGCTACAATACACTCGCATCCACAAAACGTTATTATTAAGTAATAAGCAACAACAAGGCAGAAAGATTTCCTTCCAAGCCGTTAAAATTTTCCAGCCGACGGGTCCCGATTAGTCACAACATAACTATTTCATCATACGGGTGAAATAAACGCATCCACTGTGGCAGCGCTGTGGCCACGCCGCGCCTCGGAGCATGACATGACGCACAGATGCTGGCAATGTGGGGAGTGGGAGGCAGCCTGCTCCACACATCTGTTATTGTGGGAAAAAGCCATGTTGGTGTTTTGTCAAATTGCTCTATTAGTAATGAATACAGCTGTTTCACATCGGATAATCTGTGTTGCAACACTTCGCTAAGTGACTCCGCACACAACTATGCCCTGCTGTTCATGCTCAGCCGTAATTCTGATTATCCAGGGAGATGCCACTGTGCTTTTAAAATTAAAAAGAGAGGTTGAGCGCAGCTGTTTGTGCTTCAAGGAATGTCAAAATAAATAGTTTCTCCCTGCCATGTATGTATTTTTCACTGGAAATCACAATGTATTCTGGCATTAGGGCAACTGCCCACTGGTAACACAGAGATTTGCCAAGTGTCTCTTCAGCCTTGGCTGAGAGCAAAGGTAGTGCTGACCAAGACTTCAGCATAAACACACAAGAGGCTGAGAAGTTATCACCACCTCAGGCTTCAACTTAAGGCTTAACTAAAGGAAAATTTGATCATCCTCCTCCCCTTGATAAAACCCTGAATGGAAATAAGTAAATTATTATCACTGCTCACAGACTAACTGAAAGTCAAAGGAACATCCCAGTGCTTGAGATTACAGTTTTTGCTCACCACCCTCTTGTCACATCTGATGTTAGACCGAATACATTCCCTCTCACAAAGTCATTTCCAACACAAAACACTAAGTCTTAAGTCTACTGAGATAGTCACAATTACAATAATGTCTTAAACCAGGCTGCAGGTGCAGCATCTTTGAAACCGTGAGCGTGGAATTTGTGTCCGTTTTCCCCCCCAGAGCTCAGCTTTCAGACTCTGTGCAGCTACAGCACAGTGATCCTTTGTGTGCAAGGCCAGGTGGGGAGCTGGGTCCTGCTGCTGGCAGACACCTCGAAGGAGCCTCTCTTTGTCCCCAGGTAACAAAACCCTCTGCCTCCAGCAGATACAGCACAATGGTTAACAGGATAGGAGAGCATGTGCAGTGGTGAAGTTGATGGTGATATTTTACACTGAGAAAAAAAATCACAAAAAGCCCCACCCTGGTTTCAAGAAGACACTTAGAGGCCAACAAGACATCCAATTTTTAGGCTGTAGCAAAAACTTCAAAAAGAAAAGGGGAAACAGCCACGTGGAAAAAAAATAATTCACAGATATGCAAACTATTTGGATGCGTATTTTTGAGATATTCTCATTCAAGGACAAATAGAAACATCCAGTGGATGAAATTCCCACTTTGTTTACCAGATTGGAAATCCCCAAATTTCCACTTTTATAAAGCTCTTGGGTAAAACCCACTACCTGCACAGATAGCACATGTGTTTATACTTAAGCACCAATTTCGTTCTTCTCTGCCTCATGCACAGACCAAGAAAAAGGCATTTTTATGGTCACCAGACCCTCAGGTGTGGCCAGCCTGGGAAGCTGCAGGGGCACACTGGGGGTGCAGGATGTCCATCACAGCATCCACCCCAAGGCTTCAGCCCAAGATGTGCACTCTCAGCCACAGCTGGCAAAGCTGACTTGTGCTGTGGAAAAATGCTGCAGCTACAGAAGCCACAAGTGCTTCCTGCAGAATGGATGCACTGATAGGGGAAAGTACAAAGCATGCAGATCAAGCTGCAAGCAAGGCAGGAAGATCTAGAGCAGGGCAAACTGGCATTCCTCATCTGAATTTGAAATAAGATGTGCCAAGCTCTCTGAAGTCCAAAGGCTGCTGTGATTCTTCTGGTATCTGAACAGAAGAATGAGACAAGCAACACAAGGAGAGGCCACTGTTTCTGAACTGAAGAATTTCTATTGCTCTGAAATCAGGGAGAGATTTCCACAGCATCCTTTAGTGAAAGAGCTCCTAAGCTGAGGCCAGAGAGGAGCAGGGACTCCCTTTGTGCACTCTGCACAATCTACTGATCCCCAACAAGTGTCTGCAATTTTCCTTGAAAATAAATTAAATGGTTCCCAGACAAAGAAAAGGCACAGTCCTGCCAGAAGATCTCCACAGGACTGAAGTGACATCTGACTGCCCAGCACCCTCCTCAGCTCAAGTGCCCCTCAGCCATCTGCATTTTCCATTTCTTTCTGGGCAGTTCAGCAGATGATCAGTTCTAGTTCCCAGCAGAAAGAAGCCTGAGGTGACACAAGTACAATGGATGGTTTCTTTATGGGCTGGGTTCCAAAAGCCCCACAGCAAGACCACATGCAGAAGGAACAATAAAAAGGGTCTCACACACATGAGGGTCCCAGACTCTCTTCTGGAGTGCCCATGTGATGATGCCTCACAGCCACCCAAAGCCTGTGGCACACACACCCAACAAGCAGTGAAAAGCAGGCACTTAAAACCATCTGTAAACCGAACAATATAATTTGTAAAAATTTTGTAAAAAAAAAAAATAAAATTGTAAAATAATCTGTAAACTGAACAAAACAAATGGCCTTCTTCTATTCCAACCCCTATAACACGCAGCTCATGCTCCTAACTCACATTCATAATTTTTCTACCAGGGTGCATAATTAGTGACTGGATAAATAGGCTTGTGAGCTAATGCCACTAAAGTGGAAGTATCACTCATTTCTTCCTCCTCCTGACCTCCTCCTCCTCCTCCTCCTCTTTTTTGCTTCTGAACTGTGGGAGCTGAGACTAAATGGCAGAAGATCAGTTTTTCCTTCCTGACCAGGCTAATGGGTCAGGCAAATGCCAGCAGCAGGCAAAGGAAACAGTGGGAAATGATGCAAAGGGTGGAGAGGACATCATGAGGTCATGTCTCTCAGCAGCAGCAGCTCTCCATCAGGTCAGGTCATTCGTATCAAACCAAAGTCAAAAACAACCACTGTTTTTACCAGTAAAAACTGTCTTCTACTGATACAAAAATCACAAGGGAGAGAAGCACTTTAGAGCAGTACAAGACAGAAGAGCCACTCTACTGAACTGAAAGCTCTGAGTAGCAACACATCCACAGCAAGAATGAAGAGAATGCAGGTTTGACATACTGGAAGATGTAGTAATTCACAGGTAAAATACAGAAGGGAAAGGAGTCAGAAACGGGCAGAAAAGAGCTCCTTGTGTACAATGAAACAGCACTGGTGGATTCCAGCAAACCAAATAAAATGGCACTTGGGAATAAAATACTATTTTCACTTTATCTCTGTCCAGAAAAATACAATTAAAATTTTGAGCATGAGTCTCTACAGCCTTGCATGTGTGGAGGATATTACTTTGGCTAACACTCTCTCAGACTTGCAGCATATAGTTTCCCTCTTTTACTCAAAAATACTCTTCAAAAAGACAATGAATCAGAGCATGCAGTTCACTTATGTGCTCTGGAAATCCTTCTCAAGGGGGCAAATTTGCTCCGCTGGCTGCTGAGGAATTTGGAGGGTGTCTGGTCCCCTTGAAGGCAGGCAGAGCTCTCACCCCACTGAGCACACAACTCTTCTGGCCACGTTTCCCAGGCACTTCTCACAGGGGGAAAGCATCATCTGTCTCCACAGGGAGTCAAAGTCAGCCCCACACACGTACAAGAGTCACTTTTTACTGAGGGGGGTGGGAAATCAGTGGAGAGAGCAGCCTCTGCTCCAAACACCAGCAAAACCCATGTGGAAGTATGCTGGGCTAAGAAAGGGCTCCACATTCCTTATCAGCAGTGCTGCATGCTGCCAGCTTTTAAGGGCTATCTGGTTTGAAAGGCAATTTTTCAGCCTCTAAATGCATTTGTACTTAGAACAGAATCACTGCTGCTTTAATGACTCTCATTACATTTTTAATTATAAAAAGTTCCATTTAAAATTGCCCAGACGTTTGCACAAACTGCTTTTAGCAACTCACTAAACCCAGGCAGATAAGACTAACCACTATGCCTGCCTGGCACATCTATCTTAACAGTAAAAATAAAGCAAGAAAAATAATGTTCCAAATTGGATACTCAAAATGGTTCTTGCCATACAGCTCCTAAAATGATGACAAAAGGAGTTTATGAAGTTGCAAGCAGAGGAGAGGTAGTAGTATTGAAGTTCTATTACAACTGTGCAGTCTGGGCTTAGAAAATAGCTACAGTTCTATTTCTGACATAGCAGTTGGCTCAAATAGCTACCTAATTCCCTTAACTCATCTTGTGGATAAGCTTTTCTGGCTACATATAGAATGGAAATAACTGGGAATGAGCAGCAGTTGATAAATCAGCCTGTAGACCTCTATTTCTTTTGTGTATATAATGTACTTCAGAGCAGAGCACCTAAATTTGATGCTCAGGTATCTGTGTTGGCCCTAAATTTGCTGTGTTTGTCAACAACACAATTTCAGTCTTAGCTTCACCCTGAGGAAAACTAACCTTCTATTATTTGAATATATAAAAGGCTGTAGTTCAAATAAAGCCAAGGCATCAATACATAAATTAAAAAGCCTTTGAACACATCCCCACCTTTCTGTAGAGTTAAGCATTGTCGCCATAGGACATGAGAAAGCACAACACGAGCCACTGCGATGGCAAGGTAAAAAAGAAGAAGGTTTATTTTCTGACTCTAACTTTTATACTTTTCCAAAGGTGAAAGTGGGTTGGAGAGTGAATGGGCCACCTCTCCAAAGACATTGGACAAACTACCAGTACATCAACTTCTTCTACCCCTACGACGGAATGCAAAAGAATATGTTGTTTATAGAAAATGTGTGGGAAAGTTCTCTAACAGAATGTAAACTCAGAAGGCTTTAGAAAATTTTAAGAATCAGGGCGACAAAGCATCACTTGAAGAGAAGCCACTGGAGTGAAGAGGAGGAGAAAAACTCCACTAAGAGCTCTGCCATTGCTCACATGCTCATCCAAAGCCACTCACTGCTCCAAGAGCCAGCAGAGTGTGCAGTTTGTCCTTACACCCATCAACAAAACCACCCCTGGTGTGCACCTAACCCTAACCCATGCAGAAACATCCACAGCCTCGCTGGAGACATCACCCTGGTGCTTATCACCACCACGGGCTTCAAACCAGGGCAAGGCTGTGCAGCATGTGCTTACAGAGCATCACGGGGCAGGGAGCACAGCCTAGCCCTGCACCACAGTTACAACATTGTTTAAACACCATCTTAACTTAGTGTATTCATCAATTCAGCAGTTTAACCTATTCCAAGGAAATGTATTAAATTTCCATGTATGAAGGAAAGGAAGAAAAACCCTTAGGCAGTAATTGCACTGTGTCCATAAGTGTTTTGTAAACCAAGACTCCATGGCTGACAAACTTACCAGGAAAACATTCAATTCCTGTGCTAAATAATGTCACTGTTGAACCAGCTCACCAAGGAGCCTGCTATAGCCAGGCTGCACACTGCTCTGGCCTTTCGTAGGGAGCAAATTCCAATAATACTCAAAGTGAGCTGTACCTTGCCTGAGCAGACAGGATCTAGAAATGCAGGTAATAAAAAAAGATACTGAAAATTCCTTGTAAGTATTCTGGGGCAGGTATCTTTTGAAAAGACACAAAGACTTTTATACAGTACAAGGAAGAGCCAAGTAAAATTTTCTGCAGACTCCAGGCAGTTCCAATGGACGTGTGATAAATGTGCCATGCAGTGCAATAAAGTGTCTTTAAAAAGACAAATGAATAGGAAAAAGGGTTCAAAACAATTAGATAACTTCTTATTTAGCCTAGAGAAATCTCTAGGGAGATCTCACATCTGCACAGGTTTCAAACCAGTTGGTATCCAGAGCCTCACTTTACTTGGGACAGTCCTCAACCAACCTCTGCAGCCATCACAGCCCCTTGAAACTGTTAAAGCATTCCACAAAGTACAGAAAAATGTACACAGGCACTTGTGCCCATAAAAGATGGGCACACAGAGACTCTGGAATAATAACATTAATATGCACGTTCATTTTCCCACTGACAAACTCATTGCCTCTCTTACCCAGCCTATTCTGACACATTAATTATCAGAGCAGCTCATAAGAACACAGAATATCCCAAAAGAGAACTTCAGGAGAAGCTTAATTAAATAACCGATTATTCTTTATGTTAAAAAAAAAAAATACATGCACGTACACTTCCATGTGACAAGTTCCCTGGGGAAAAATTTGTAAAATAAGCATAAAGTGTTTATTTAACTCAGAGAAGCAATTAAACCATTAAGAAGAGCTCAAAGTAGGCATTATGCTGATTATCCTTTAATTATGTGCATTCACAGCAGTGACAGACAAACTGCAACAATAACAACTATGTTACCATACTCATTTTTTCCTGACCAGGGCACATGCTACAACAAATCCATCAGTGATGTATATTCAAGCTGATTTAAGAGTGATGGTCCACATTGTTACCAGCATGGAGATATCTGTGATCCCTGCTCCTAATACCAAGTTCAACATGCCTATGTTTATTTCAACAGAAAAAGCTATTTATTTACGTGCTTCTCGTGATCTAGCACGCAATGCTGAGAGCCTAATTGCAATTCTCATCTCCCTGATTACTCTGCCCTAATTGCAGCCTCTCACTCCTGCACTGTCCCCTCCTACCCAGGGCTCAGCACCCCCAGGGTGGCATGGGGATGGTGGGCAACGAGGGATGGAGGGCAACCAGGGATGGAGGGCAACCAGGGATGGAGGGCAACGAGGGATGGTGGCAGAGCTTGGCCCATGCTGTCAGGGCAGGACTGGCAGCAACCACACCCCAAGGAGTGCCAGAGGTGAAATCCTGCTGGAGGAACCGATCCCAAACCTTGCTCCCAACCCTTGGCTCGCAGCTGGCACAGGCAGAGCCTGCAAAATGCCAAGGTGCCACTGAGCCACCCAAAGGCAGCAGCTGCAGCACTTTTTCCACCCAGCAGCAGCAGCAGCAGCATCCCAGCACTGGGTAAACAAAGTCACTCCAGAGCTCTCCTGGCAGAGGGAGCAGCGACAGGAGCTCCGCTCCAGCCCTGGCAGGGCAAAGCGGCTGCCAAGGCATGGAGTCGCCAAGAAAATTACAATATGATAGTCTTAATTACTCTAATTGCGTTTCCTGGTATTGAGGCAGGATTAATATAGTGTTTCTTATGCTAGATTTCATAAACACAATTGGTTTCAGCTTAACTCTTCGTAATTGTGTTGCACGGTTCTTGCAAACAATTAGCCACCAATTATGTTCATTTCGTTTTGCAGATGACTGATAAACATTCCAAGTATCAGAATTTTCCCTCAAGGGAGGCAAATTACTTCTAACTTAAGTAACCTTAATGAAGCCTCAGTAAAAATCCTGTGGGCAAATCACCCAAGGCACTTGCTTGCCATTTCCATGCTTGCACCAAGGATTAGAAAAAGTTCCACTCAGAGGAAGAGTCATGGCTGGAATGGCTTTGGAGAGCTGAGTAACCATCTTCAGGTGATAAAATTATCATATATAAATACAAATAAAAAAATATATATTTGAATATTTATGTATATTTTTACAGTTCTACATAGATACCTATTCTGTGTAAAAGCAGATGAACAAATACACACAGACACACACACATTCATACACAAATACTTGGTTTAGAAATCAAACATATTTGAGGCAGTGTACATCTCAAGGCTACAGGTGCTGGGAACTGGACTGGAGGAGCCTAATTATACCCCACTCCCACCCTGCTCAGCACAGCCCCATCATCAAACCCAAGTGCTCACACAATTGAGAATGGCAGGCATTGTGTTTCAGTCCCCTCCGCAGGCACAGCTCCAACATTCAGAACAATCCAGCCAGAAATGTTCAAAAATGTTATGGTGAGATAATATCGTCTGCTGAGACAAAAATAGGCTTTTATTACGTTACACAGAGGTCATCTGGAGCGACCTCGCCGAGATGGCATTTGGAGAGCCTCACCCTCAGCAGCAGCAGGCAGGGCAACCAAAACTCCCAGAGTTTCTAGGAATTTTAAGCTAGATTTTTTATAAATAATACAGTATAGCCTTGCTTAACATGTACACCACTTAAAAGGTGAAGCTTGGATAAATAGTACACAGATAGTTATAAACCAAACAATCACTTATAAAACTGCTTGAAAGCTGTATGGTTGAAAAAAACAAAATCCAAGTATTTCGAGCAAACAAAAAAAAAAAATTGCAAGCTCTTACTTGCCAGTGCTGGTAATACCAAAGCCTTCCTATAATATGACAATTAAAACATACTTGGCTAACAAAGCCTTAACACCAGGGTTTCTGCACAGGTTCTTTCTTCCGTACCTGCAGGGTCAGCAGCCCATCACTTGCCAGGAGAAGCAAAAATAAACCTTGCTGGTGAGTAATCTGTAATTCTTCCCAGACACACCGAGTTAATGTGGCTCTGTGCTACCAAATATTTTTAACATCTCCTATATGGGGCATATTGACAGGACATTAACAGCAAGCCAGAGAGCAAGGCACTCCTTGTGGCAACCAAGCTACACTCAAATGTTCCCCCATCTCATCTCCAACGCAAACAAAAGGAATAAACTTTGGAAAAAAACAAAAAACAGAGCAAGAAAAAAAACCCAAACCAAATCACAAAACACACCATCAAAACTGTTGTTAACAATACAATCAAGAAGGCAAAAGTTGTAAGCAGTAATCAAACCCACTTATAAACAAAGCACAAGCAGAACCTGCAGCTTTACATTATAACACATGGGGTACATTAATAAAAAATTAAATTACACAAATTATGGCAGAACTTGGTACATTGAAAAGAAAAAAAAAACAACAAAACTCCCACTCATCTCCAGGAGTAGCTTGATTTTTAAGTAGTATTTGAAGCTCTCTGACCCACAAAGAAAGGAACAATCAAAATTAAGCCTTGTGGTGCTTAAATGAGTAAATCACAGTGTAGGTTTGTTTTTAAGATATTTGTCCTAAATAATTTGGAATATTAAGTCAGATTCTAGATTTACTTATATATACTACTTATATATATTACAACTATTACTGGCACAACTGGATGGCAGTCTAAACACTTTGAGGTTGTCCACAGTTATGCAAGTTCACAAGTTATGCAAGTGGCTGAGTGGGCTTCTTCCTTTCCTTTTTTGTTTTGAAGCCAGTGATGCTCTCATTACAAAGCTGACTCAGCAATTTATTTCTGTAATATCATCTATTCTTCAAACCTCTATTAATGGAAATATTCACGACACACAAAATGAGCTGTTGATGTCACAGGCACAGAATCCACCCTATGGCAGCGACCACAAGAAAACACTGGTGCAGAAGGAACAAATAAGACTCTTAAAGATATGATCACACAAATTGTATCTAAATATCGAAGGGGTTTGACTGTTAGAGTGAAAGCTACCCAGACCCAGAAACCTGATAACAGCAGAATCAACAGCTGATTCAATACAGCTTTCAACAACCACTACACTATTTTTTTTTTTATGTCGGGAATAAGTGCAATTTAAAATTTAAGAAAAACAACAACCTAATTTACATTCTTTATCATTTAAAGTCAATTCATTATTATCGCTTATCCAAGTTGAGATTTGTTTCAAAATTAAAAATGAAAAGCATAATACTAAAAGCTCTGCAAAGACTCTAAGTTACAACGTGCTTCATCCCCATCCCTAATCCACATCTCCTCCATGAACAACAAACATGAACCAGAATTGCAGACATTGAAGAATAAAAAGCATGGCAAACTCAATATATTCCTGTGATGAGGAGTAAAGGAATTTAATAAGGATAATGGAATAATATAATGATTTTCTGGCCAATAAATATAATTACTTCAGATTAAGAAAGTTGACTACAACCACCTTACTAATTCAGAACTATAGCTGCACTAATACACTGTAAAAAGACTAAAAGCAGTGACTAATGGGTTTGCAATGTCTGTAGCCTGTGGATCTTGGACTTGAAAATCCTGCCACCACTACTGGAATGCACTAGGTCCATACTCAGAGGATTAACTGCATTCAGCAGGGCTGACAGAACTTCAGCATTCCTGAATTTACCCACACTCTCAGAGCTTCCCTGCACCTTGAGATCCAGAGATATTGGGAAACATAAAAATTAATAGTATGCTGGTACAAGACAGCCTTCCCAAGGGCCCTTGGATGTACCACAATTCCTGATTATATCAGACACATGTTTTTTGTGTTTTTTTTTTTTTTTTTTTTTTTTTACACGCACACAAGGGAAATAAGGACAGACACAAACCCCAAACACAAGTCGTGCATATTCACAAACCCAAAAAAAGTCTGAAATTATAGCCCAGACCGTATGTTCCAACTGTTGTCTTTAAAGTCTGCTGTCCTAATTCTAGAGATCAACACATTTCCCAGCAGCAGATTCTTAAGCATTCCAACAAATACACAAAAATATCTCCATTTTAGCAAAGGACAAGCTTCAAGAACTGCATCTCTGCTCATTTGGGTGCTGTTCTGCTGGGAAGCAGGATGATTGGTTTTTACATATGTACAAACCAGAATGGTTCAAGTTTTAATTTATTTCTCAGCCCCTGCCCTTCTCCTCCTCCAGGGCTGCTGTGCCCTGAGGCCACGTCAGCAGGACACAGCCCTGCCTACCAGGTCCCATCCCAGCAGCTTCCCAGGGACCAGGCTGCAGGGCTGGGAGAGCCTCTGGCCATCCCTCCAGCACAGGTGGCCACAGACCATCAGCAAGGGTCTCAAGAAATCCTTCGTTTCCACATTTCATAGAATTTCCAAAATATTTCCACAGCCTTAGCTGTATCGCTGTCCATTTCTCTCAGTGTACTATAAAACAGTCACAATTTAGGATTTGGAAAGATTAAACCAAATTAAAATTTAATTACATGCCAAGATTCTTTTTCCTTTTGTCTCGTGTCGGGGGAACTATAACAAATAACAGTTACCAACTGTAAAGAACCAGATATTCCACCCAGCAAAGCTACAAGTGCAGGTGCATCTGGTTCAAGATTTAATCACACACATGCAAAATAAATTTCCATAATTATTCTTAGCATTATCGGATTTAAAATGGAGAAGCTAAGATTATTCACACAGTAAACAAAGCGTCCCATTGTTTACTCTTGGCTTCTTGCATGGCTTCCTATACTTGATTGTGGTGTGCTAAAGAAATAAAACCATGAGATGAACGGGGAATGGTGGTGTGATCTCACTGACAATGACATGGGAAAAACCTGCTCCAGGTTAGCAGCTCTCTGCCCTCTCTTAGATTTCAACACATGGCTCACAAAGATATGAAAGCCTTAAAGTTGTTTATTGCACATGAAAGGAATAAAGGATACATCACTGGGACCACAGTTTTCTAAAGTGACCAAACACTGAAAGGGCAAAGATTCTACCTTGGCAGACACCAAAAACATCAGAAATATCACAGAGGATGAAAGGCTCCTCTGCAAATTCTGGTATTTTCTAGCTGGGCAACAATGTGAAAATAAATTAACAGTGTCTGTTATGATTATATGATTAACAGCTGGTGGTTTATAGCTATGGAGTGCACCATGGATAACATCCCAACAGGAAAGGAACAGCTGATCCCCAGCCTGGGGACATGCCTGTGCCACAGAGCTGAGTTTGCTGAAACACTCAAGTGACCAAACCCAGGAGATGGTGACAATGCCTCTAAAGGATAATACTGACTCTGTTATATCTATTAAAAAAGTATTTTGGTCAATACAAAGGCTGGTAAGACACTGACACAGGATTCTTCCCAGTTATTCTCAACCTCAGCTTTACTCTGGAAGATGTTTATGCAGCTATTTCCTCATTTGTCCATTAACAGAAAGAACTTTAAATCAAAAACTTGTTTGTGCTACAGGAAAGCAATGGGTATTGCGGGCCTGGCTTTTCCATCAAACACTAAATCTAGACACCAAGTACCAGGAGTCAAAGTAAAGTGATGTAAATGAGGAGTAAGAGTTATGCTTTAAAACTTAATAGGGTGAAAAGGGCCCTTGCTGGTAAACAGAAAGAAACAGAGCCAAAGCTTAATAAACAAAGTGTAAACAAAAGCTATTTAATACCAAGAGCTATGCTGTAAAACACCACCACAGACTGCTCTGCTGCAAGCCCTAATGACCAAAACAGTCTGAACTGAAATTGCATTTCCTACAGGAGTTTTCCATCCCGTGTAACCAGCCTGCCCACCAGCACGTAGATGGAAAGAGCTGAAACACTTTGCAGAAACAAGGAGGAACAGAACCAGAGCTCACCCAGCATTTGACCCCTCCCTCCCTGCCACAGCCAAGCACATCCATCCTGTCCTGCTGCCATGCACCCTGGCAGATGTGCCCCAGACCTTTCCCCAGGAGTCTGCCTGACCACAGCAGATCCCAACCAGCAGCAGATACAGGTGAGAAAGGACAATGTTGCTTTCTGCTCTGACAAATTCAACGTTTTGATCAATGCAGTGCTTTGCAGCATACTTAGAACACAGTCACAAAGTTATTTCTTTAAATGTAACCAAGGGCCAAATTCTGCTAATTCAGGTGATGCTCTGGATAGCAGCAGGTACTGAACCAAAGGGACTCCTGCTCCAGCCTCTGGATCTCGCCAGCACACAGGCAGTGCCCGCCCTGGAGGGCCCAAAGAACCTTCCACCTGCAGATTTCACCAGCTGCTCTTTATTAAAGTATCTCCAGCCTTCTCAAGCCTCTCAAAGCAGCATGACTTCAGGTGCTGCTGTTCTTTCATCTCAGAGTGAAACCACGCCAGGTGGTTTCACCACTGATGAAAAATCCAACATTTGCCCCTGCAGAATGATGGAGCAGGTGCTCCCAGCTCCTGATGCAGCAGGTGAGCTGGCAGCACTGGAACACAGCCAGCTACCTGAGCCTTTCTCTCCTGTCTCCTCAGGCTTCTCTCCTCCCCAGCCTCTGCTGCAACGTCCAAAGAAGTGGGATCAGCACATCAAGGGAGGTGATGCTTCCTCTCTACTCTGCTCTCCTGAGACCTCATCCAGAGTACTGTATCCAGCTCTGGGTTCCCCAGCAAGAAAAGAAGGTGGAACTGTTGGATAGAGTCCAGAGGAGGGCCAGGAAGATGCTGGGAAGGCTGCTATGGAGACAGGCTGAGAGTGGAGCTCTTCAGCCTGGAGAAGGAGACCTTAGAACCCCTCCCAGTGCCTAAAGGGCTCAAAAAGATCTAGAGAGGGACTTTGGAGAAAGTTATGGAGTGACAGGACAAGGCTTTAGTCAAAAAGAAGGCAGGTTTACATTAGGTAAGAGAAGAAATTCTTTACTGTGAAGATGTTAACAGACTAAAACAGGTTGTTGAGAGAAGCTGTGGCTGCTCCATCCCTGGAAGTGTCCAAAGCCAGGTTGGACAGGGCTTGGAGCAGCCTGGGATAGTGGAAGTGCCCATGGCAGGGGGGTTAGAATGAGATGATCTTTAAGGCCCCTTCAAACCCAAATCATTCTGGGATTCTGTGATCCATCTGTTCCCATCACCACTCTCATCCTGGGGCCTCTGTCCCCACCCAGTAACACTCCACAGGTACCACTCACCTGCTCACACACTGTCCCATCTATTTTCATCTCTTTCCTCCCCTGCTAGAAACTGACTCACTTCCTCATTTCCAACCTCATAACATAAAGGGGAAAAAAAAAATACACACTTTGGTTTGCTTGGACTGTACTAACAGCCTTATTTCACTGACACACACTCTTCCTATACAAATACACAGCTGTTAAGCCTTTAATATTATCCATTCCTTTGCACTACCACACCAAACCACACCCACCCACCAAATTAAGGGAGTAATAATTCCAGGAAATCTTTCATTTTAGGAGCCACTGCTAAATTTTTTGCATACTTCTGGTCTTTTTCTCGAGTTACTCACTTTTAGAGCCACAGACAAAGCAGCACTAAAATTTAATTCTTGCATTCTTTGTTTTACAAAATAAGAAGCAAAGACTTCAAGCCTCAATGGCAAAACACTTGAAAACATCACTTGAAACAAATATCAGTATTAGTAAACTGACTATGCTTTTATCCTGTTTTCATTTCAAAATACAACCACCCAAAAGCAATTTAGGTCCTTGTCTGCAGCAGATATTTATGCTCCAACATAACTACACTCCCTCCATGCCATTGCACATCTGTACCTTGTCCTTGAATAAATCACAAGAGTCAGTTTAATGCAGAGCCTTGCTCACCCAATGCAAGGGTGAATTCCCTCTGCTCCAGCCAGAATTAAAGCAGAATTTTTAACCCTTTACCATAGTTGTTTTCTTTTCAAGCAAATTCTATTCTTCACTATTCCAAACCTTGTACTGGCATACAAGACAAAGACTAGAAATGAGTTTCAAGAGAGTATTTCCAGTAGCATGGGTTAGGCAGAATTTACCAGGAATTCCATTTTTTATTCCGTCAGCTGCTTTTCTTCTACCTTGTTACAGGCTTTTTGCAGCTTTACATGCTTACAGGAAATTCAGTTTGGTTTGTGGCAGAAAATGAGATCCAGCTTGAGGACCATTTACATGGATGGCAATAAAAAGGACATTTAGCAATAACTGGGCAGTTCTGCATGATCAGTGGATACCTGCATACTCTGTACATATATATTTTCAACATGTGGGTGACAAGCAAGTTCAAGTGGCACCAGAATAATCATTCTGCCCATGTTATTCCTACCACAGTGGGTGTGACAGCTTGGCATTATTGCCTTCCAGGAGGGAAAGGCTCTGAACAGATTCTCAAGTACAGTTTCACTGCCCCAAACTATGCACAAACAGTCAATTTTTAAAGTGTGAATGACAAAACTCTCAGGCAGCAACAAAAGTTCCTACCAAAGATCTTAAGATATTGGCTAAAAAACTTGTCTTTAATCAGCCACTAGGGAAACGTGAGTTTCCTGAACATGTCAGATTCATGTGAGAGCTATTTATTCTGAAATTTAGAAAGCTGAATGATTTTTTTTTAAATTCAGAGGTCTGTTTCAATTCCATTCTGTAGTTACCAAATCCAGGCTCTCACCCTGCTCCATATTTCATTTATTGTGGTTTCCACACAGCACTAGCTAGAAGCAATCTTTCATACAAAGGAAATACAAGGTCCACAGTTAACAGCTGAGTAAAGACATGGCTGAGGATATGCCCTACCCTTGTCCTTTTCTTGCAGAGCTAGCAATAGTCAAGTCCTGAGTTTCTGACAAATAAAAAGGGAATATGTGAAAAGGAAATGAAGTATTGACACATTTATGAAGTATTTAATACCTGTCAAACTTTATATAAAGAGCAGCTTTTAGAAGACTGATGACAGAGCACATACACATGTTCCATCTTCAAAGCCACTGAACGAAGATCCTGAAGCAGCCTCCTCTGAACCACCCAGAGGCAGCTTTGCACTCAGAGCCCCAAGCTCCTTCTGGGTGTGAGCAGGGAAATCCCAAAGGAAGCACACCAGTGATTTGTCATTAACACCCAGATGGACCAAAAGGAACAAAGACTGGCCATGGAATCACACATGAATAAAGGATGTGCTTTATGTTTCCCCTTCATCCCACAGGCCAGGTGGCCAGACCCAATATCCAGCAAGCCCTGGGGTGTTGCCCAGCCCAGCTGGGCAGCACCATGTGCCTCCCATCCACACAGGCAAACTCATGTCTCAATTCAGCTTCTAGCAACTATTAAAAAACTAATCTCAATTAATCCCCAACATCACTTTTCCTTACTCCTTTTTTTGGCTGTTGTTATGAAGGCTACTAAAGTCACATAGCACAGCATCTCTTCTACCACATGGGATGGAGAATGCAAATCCTGAGGAAGTCAGACAACAACACAACTCCTGCTGAGAGCACCTGGAACTGTGCAGATGCTTCCCTAAACAACTCACCACGTGGACTGTGCACTCAAGGGCTGGACTCCTCTGGAAGACCAGATTTATTGCAGGTTTTTTTATTTATTTTCTCTTTAAATGTCTTCTCAAGGAAACCACAGACCTTCTCCATGCCCACTGACCAGCTGAATTTCTCCCAGCCACCATCATTTCCAAGAGCTGCCTAATCCAGGCCCACACTATGATCTACAGGGCTTATCAATCATTGTCTTAAACAACTCATCTTCAACTATATTTAAAAAAAAACAAAACACCGTGCATTCTCAGTTACAAATACATACTTATTCCTGTTTTTTATTATTAAGGTTTTGGGTGTTTTTTTGGGATTTTTTTGCTTTGCTTTCTTTTTGTATTTGAGATTCCTCCACCACTCCAAAACGTCAGAAACATTCAAACGTGCATCTGTTCTTTCTGGCTTAAAACAGTGATTACTCAATTAGTGGCTAATTACACTTCAGGGTGTTTAAAACAGAGGATATTTCACAGAGGTTTTATTCAAAGAAGTGTCTTTCTTCCAGCCTGGGTAAGACAAATGAAGATTCACTTAGTCATCTTCTCTGTTGTTTTTGCCTCAGTCCTCTAAAGCACATACAGAGAGACCACAGCTGTGGAGCCAAACAGGGTTCTGGACACAAAGTGGGGCTCACAGGGTTTCCAGAACTGGTTCCAAGAGCACAACCTGAAGATTTCATACTGCTCAAAAAGCCATATGCAAAATTTAAAAGAAAAAAAAATATTCTACATATGCAAAGTTATCTGTCCCTGCAGAATGATCACTTGGGAAGAGCTTTTGTGTATCCTGAAGAATTCAATGTTACGAGCCTGACATCTCAAGTTTTTATTAACAGTGTTCACTCCCTGAATTCAGGAGAGTCACCCAATTTGTAATAAAGCCATCCTTCACACTCTGAATATTCAGCAGCACATCTTATGTCATAAGCCTGAATACGTGGCAGTAAGGAAAAAGCAAGAATCATCTATTCCACAGGGAGCTACCAGCCGAGAGGCACTGCCCAAAAAGAGACTTTCATGCTGCCTTAACATAGTGCTAAAATTATTCCTTATCCTGCTAATCATAGTGCAATGTGGGAGCATTGGAAAATGCATCATTATTGTCTGAGTGCTGCCCTATGTATAGGAAATACATTCACCTTTAAACACACCAAACACTCCATAACCTTTAAACATACCAAAAACCCTGTAACAGGAGGGAAAAAAGACACTAACTTTTGTGGAGCAAGGGGTGTATAATTTCCAAAAACACTGCACACAACATAAGCCTGTCTTCTAGAATAACCTCAGAGCAAAACCCAGAACTGTCACATATCCAAATCTTACTATATTTTCAGGCTGATTACAACAGATCTTCTGCAGTAGAGCACTATTAAGTTCCACAACTACATGGTTAAGAGCAGCTTTACCAAAAGAAAAAAAAGCACACCCCACCACAGTCAGGTGCTTTCCTGTGTTTGCATCACGTACTTAATTCAGCAATAAAGATATTTTAGAAAAAAGTAGGATGAGAAGCTTTAGCTTGAAAAGACTATTAAAAGTTTTCAGGCCAAACTGAAAGATACAAATATACATGAGCCTTGGCAGTCAATACTGCAGCTATAGCAAATAAAAGGAGACAATCTTATGCTAGAAATTCTAAATCAATTTTATGAAAGACTGCTGATGAGTACCAAACAAGTCCCATTGGCACAAACACATTAAATTGCTGGGAATACAGAACCATGAGGTTTCAAGTTGCATTCATTTAAATACACTGTCTGAACACCACTTTGAGCATGAACAAAATTATAAATAAATGGGGTCATAATTATATTTGTAATGGAAATCTTTCCTGTACTAAGCCAGAATAAAGCATTCTTCTTAAATAAAAGGAGTAGCCAGCTTTATTCCTCTGTTAATTGCCACATGGACCAATTCCTTACCACACAGCATGCTGGCTATAAATCTCAACAAGCAGCTTTAAATTGCTGTTATTATTGCTCATCAAGACCAAATAACCCTGGATGGTGCTCAGGGAAGCTTCTGTAACATCTATCTCAAACAGCTATTAATTCATCATTTCCATGGGGATGGAACTCCAAGCAAGAACCACCCACTCCTCCACTGCTTAAATGGAGGGGGTGTCACAGAAAAGATGCAAGGAGGCCGCAAGATGGGACTGATAAATAAATAAATAACAGAAGAAAGAAATCCTCCTGGACTTCCAAGAAATGCATGACTCATTCTGAGATACTGAGCTCCTAGAATACAGAGAGCAGCCACGTCTGCAAGTTCTCTCTCCCCAGAACTTCAGTGCATTCTCAGAGCTGCAAATCATGTTTTTGGAGAGAGGACACAACAGGTGTTCCATGAAGCAAAGCAATGCTCATCCATATGTTTGTGCATCCTCTTACCTTGGATGCACTGGAGGGTTCCATCCTCAGCCCTTATTGTAAAGGTTTCACCTGGATTAACTTGAACCAAAAAGACCTGCAGAAAGAAAAATAAATAAACATTTGTATCCTGAGAGCTCCAAAAATGACAATCTCCCCAAAACAGTAACTGTGCTATCCCTTTTCTGAAAGGGGTGGGGAAGCAGGGAGAGCACAGACTGACATAATCACACCCATGGGCCCCAGATTCCAGGAGCAGGCAGAGATCTAAAACTCACCTACATTTTAAGAGCTGAAATGAAGATATAACTGAATTACACACAGGTGAGAATTATGGCTTTGAGTTCCACACCAAAATCTTGAGAGTGTGTTTAACTAGGCCAAATGCTGGTAGGTAAGGACATAAATCTTCAGACCACTAGCACATGAGAACAGAGAGTACATAAACTCCAACATGCAGCACCAACCCATAATGAGATTTCAAGTTCACAGAAATAAAAGGTTTTGCTGTGGGGAGTTGATCCATTATGTTTTCAAAAACCTGTATTTCAGTCTTGCACATAACAAGTCTCAGCTAAGCAAAACCTGTAGGCACACACACAGTTCAAGAGGTGCACACAGAACCAGTAATAAAGTATTTATTAACAAATATATTTCTTTTAATAATAAAACTATTATCCCAGTCTCCCATTGCTGAATACTGCAGATGATAACACAAGGACTGGGAAGCACCAAAATATATCCAGTTCATAGTATGTTGTATTATCTTAATTTCCAGGTATTTGAAACAATGGGTTTAAAACCTATGATTTAGAATCCTTTCTTAAATGGACAGTTTCACTGGGAACTAGAGATCATTTATCCCACCTTGCTGCTCGTGAAACTTTCAGTGAAATACTTTAAACACACTTCTGCTAACTGCTTTGTCAGAAGTTCAATCGAGAAATAAATTAAATTTTCAATTTGTACCAAAATTATAATCTCCTATTTTTTTGTAAAGCTCTCTTTAGATTTAGGTCTAGTCTTTATATTCTGGGACATCTGCATGCAAATCTCAATCATTCAATCTGCAAAGAGAATTTGAATGCATGTTGTGCTTCTGAATTCCTTAAGCCAAGTGCATAAGATAATTATTACCTAGATGACCTTTTGAATTACAGTAATCCTACAGAAACCCATTATTCCACCAACATTTTTAAAGCTCAAGCTGGAAATCAGAAAATGACATATGAAAGTCATTATGTTGTCTGGAACAATCATTTCTCAGGGAGCACTGATCAGGGTGGATCTGATCCAGCATACAGAGAGCAATAAATGGTTCAGAAAAGATAAAAGGCACAAAGCCATTCCATCCCTAATCTCCGAACAATCAACATTTAAGTGACAGCATTTAAGTGCTCTTCTGCTATGAATAGGCGTGAATTATCCACCACAGGACATGGGCAGCGGGTCAAAAGATGTGCAGAGCAAAGCAATGTCATCGAGCTTAATAAAAAAAACCCAAAACAACCAATAAACAAGAAACCAGAACTCGATGAGGCCAAGAATCAAGAAATATTTCATCAGCTCGTTTGCATTACGTGTCTAAACCGACAGCCCCAAAGCTGGTTATTTACTAACAAACTGGATTAACAGAAACCAGAAGCCCTTGCACACCTTTACAACTTTGGAAGAACTTGGTTCAGCTCTTCAAAAAATACTCTACCTAAGACTGATGCCCTGTGCATGTAAAGCTCCATCCTTTCCCTAAAGCAGGACAGTTAGATTCCTCTTCCTACCCAATGCACGTGCCTACCCAGAGTTATCAGAAGTTTTAAAAATTCCTGTCCCAGGACTCCATCACCAGCACAAATGTCCACATCAGCACACCCACAGCTGTCCCTTAACAACAGTTCCTTGGGGTTCTGCTTTAAAAAAAGGTGATATTCCCAATCACAGCAGTTCCTTTTGATGGTCAAAATGAAGCAGCAGCATCCTTGCCTAATTACACGAGGTTTAAAGACAAACAAATTGTTACAGTAAGAAATTTGTTTCCTATAGAGCAGTAGCCACACAGCTTTGTACCCATATCCAGAGCCTGGGATTTATATACAGTAACTTCTATTAAAATGTTATAGATATGGAAATAACTCCTTATTGACAGATGCCCAAATCAGCCACCTTTGAGGCCCAAGAAAACATTTACAGGCTGCTGCTGGGGGAAGGCAGCAATATCAAGAGCAAACAGGAATAGCCAAGGTGTGACTGACGTGGGTCAACAGTGGGGCAAGGGCTGGGCACAAAGGGAGGACATGAAACACAAGTGGCCTCAGACATGGGAGAGCAACCATGCTCCTCAGGCATGATCCCTTCCCAAAGGCTGCAAGCCAGCCCCAGTCCCTCCCTTCCCAAAACTGGAATGCTGGGGTGCTCTCCATCATCCATCCCAGCACCCAGTCCCCCCTGCATTCCCCCTTGCTGCACACAACCCCACAACACTGACCAAAGAGATGCAGAAATGAGGTCAAACCATTAAAGCCAGCACATGTTGAGTATTATATACAGGACACCTGCCAGCCAACACCCCTGACTTGTCCCAGTTGCCTGGGATAAATAATGTCAAGGCACACTTCAACTTCTTTTGTTTATACACACTAAGTATATAAAACTAATTCCATGATTTATTTTTCCCCACATCCTCATAAACAACAAAACCATATTCTGCAGCCTGGAACACAGCTTCTCTCTTCCCTGTCACACAAGGGATCTTCATGAGAAGCCTCGTTTCTAAGGCTTTTAATTAAAAAATCTGAGGAAAGCAATAAAAAAAGTGTACAGATAACATCTCTATTTTAATGAAAACAAATCCAGATCATCTTTAATTGTGCTCTGCCTTTTCCGATATTCATCGTCCCAAGTATGCATAATTATGAGATGGCAACAGAGGAGAAGAACTTGAAGGGTCACTTGGAGCCCTCACTGCTGGCTGGCAGCATCTCGGGGTGTGGTCTCATGTCCGAGGTCACCCCAGCCCACTTCCAGTCCTTGGCCTCCTCCCATCCAAAAAGCTGGAGCAGATGACAGCTGGGAGCAGGGCGTCAGCAGCACAGTCCCAAAGGATTTTTCTTTCCCCTAAGAAGCACTCGGATGTTGACCTCAGCAGTTTAATCCACTTGGTGCTGAAACCCAGCCATACCTGCTGGGTTTCTCCTCAGAGAAAGCTTGTTACCTCTATAAAGCTCTTTTTGCATTTATTTTGCATTTAAGAATGCCTTTCTATTTTATTGGAAGTCGTGTTTGTTGAGTGATGAATGTTACTAAGTTGCATAGCTGCTATAAATATTTATAATCCCCCCAAGTATGTGCAGACTAAGTTTGCATGACAAGCCAAGCACGTGTCACTCGTGCCTCCCTTGCTCCCACTATCCAACTCCCATGGCCTGGAGAAGCTGGGGAAGGGATTGAAGAAGTGCCCACAAAGGTAATGCAGGCACAAGACTCTGGGAAGTTCTGGACTGGATATTAGGAAGAAATTTATTTACTACGAGGGTGAGGAAGCTCTAGCACAGGGTGCCCAGAGCAGCTGTGGATGCCCCTGGATCCCTGGAAGTGCCCAAGGCCAGGTTGCACAGGGCATGGAGCAACCTGGGACAGTGGAAGATGTCCCTGCCCATGGCAGGGGCTGGAAAGAGATGGGCTTTAATGTCCCTTCCAATCCAAACCACTCTATGATATAAAACTACATACACTGGGGAGAAAACACTCTCAAAGACAGAAATGCCACCTGATAAAGACCAAGGGCATACACTGTCAATCTCTTTTGTACACTACTGGTTTACTTATGCAAAAAAAATTCTGTTTCCAAGCAGAAAATTCACACTCAAGGCCGGCCATCATCCCCCACCTGCTCTGTGGCCCCTCACAGCAGTGAGCAGGATTATGTTCACCTGAATCCACGTGATGCAATTCAGTCCCAGAACTCACTTAAAGTATTTTCCCCCTTATGAGAACATTTTCCTTGCTAAGGTAAAAGAGCAGCTTGTTTAATGAAACCCCACATTAAACATTTTCCCGTGTGGTGGATTTTCCCTTCCATGAGATGTATCATGCTTCATACACCTGGGGAACACAACATCATAGGCAACACCTGGGATCCAGCCCCAGGTTCCTCACAAATACAAAACCATTAAAATTTACTGTATTTATCTACAGCACATAACTTATAGCATGCATTGCATCTTTTGGGAAATAAAAATAAACAACAAAACACAAAAAAACCCAAAGCAATCACTTGTATCCATTCTGTTATCTACTTTAAAAGACTGTGCCCCAATAAATTCCCAGGTGTATCCCACAGGAAGGACCAGGGAAGTCACACCATTCTGTGTGCAATACTCTTCTCAGGAACACATTCCTCAGTCACACAGAGCAGGTAGGCTAAACACTTTCAGCATCTCTTCAGTAAGAAAAATCAGGAAACATGCGACATCTTAAACAATGAAGCTGACTTTTAAAAATTAATAATTCATCAATTGTGTCTGGAAAAGACTTTTTTTTATTGACTGGACAAAACTAGAGGTATTAATAGAGGCAATAAGCAATTCAATCAGTTTACCACGAGTGCTCTTTACAGCAAAACTCTCAAGTGGCAAATCCCGAACCTCCTAATTTATCCAACCTTAAAACACACACGCCAAAGAAGCAGTAAAAATAAAATAAATTAATAAATCGAGAAACCATAAAGAAGTAACTAAATTTTGGCAGAAAGTTCATTCACTCAGCTCAGATGCTGTGGCTCAGTACAAAACCCAAGTAAAGTGCTTTCAGCTGTTTGCAAGGTGCACAGGAAAGTACCAAATCTCATTCCTCATTCAGCTGCACTCTTGTCTCCCTCATTTAAAGCCCGTGACCCTACAAGACAAGAACAAGCACACACAGCACTATGTACAGTGCCTAAGCTTAAGCCAAGTGGTGAAACCACAGGGTAGGTAAACACAGCTTTACAAAGAGCAGGCAAGCAGAAAACCTGCTGCACCTCTGCAGGTGCAATGAGTGAACCAAGCTGAAATAAAATTTTCCCAACTAATTAGCCCAACATTCTGTACAAATGTGCTGTAGCACAGTTAGCTGCCCCTCCACTTTATACTCCAAGCTTTTTAGAGCTTGCAGTGGAGTACCTACAGGAAACCATTGAAATTCTTGGACCAAAAGGTTAATTATTGCTCCCTGAATCCCCTAAGGAGTTACAAGTGGATTAGAAGCAGAAACAGCTCTGGAAGCAACATGAAAGCATTAAACACAGTCAGCAGTAATGGAAATAAAGTGTGGGAAAGTAAAAAAAAAAAAAAAGTCAGTGCTAGAAATGCCATTTTGGGTAGTCTAGAGGAGAGGGATTACTGTTAAGCAAGCAGAGACATTCCTTGCCCTGCCTTGTGCAGCTCTGCCCTTACTCTCAGGAAGATAAAGAAAGGGAATGTTCCCATGCAATTGCCTTACACTGCAGGCCTGTGCACTGGCAGATTTGCCTTTTCCATCACTCTCCATCTGGCTGCTGGCAAGGCCAAGGCGTTTCACCAGCTCCAGTCTGCTCTATTCTACGTGTGTAAGAACGGGTCTTTTGAGGAAAGGCTTTTCCCTGGAGCTCAGCATTTCCAGGCACAGCTCCTAAAGCAGCTCTGTGGTGCTGGCACAGCTGAGGCTCCACAAATCCAGTAAGACACGACGGTGAGCAACAGCCAGTGTGCCCATCAGAACCTGCATTCTGTCAGCCCCAAAGCACGAGGCACCGAGCTGCCTGCTGGAAAACTCCACACTCCTCATCCTCCACCAGCTCTGCCACGATGCTTTCTCACCACCAGCTTCTAATGGAGACTGGAATTACACCCTGTAAATGTAAATGTGTGTCCTCCTAAAGCTAGAACCTATTTATGGAGTCATATAAACCATCCTTCTTAAGGAAGTAATTCCTATGTGAATCTATCCTGAAGCCTCTTCCCACCTCACAGGTAACTCAAATAAATCTCTTTCAACAAACACTTAACATTTGTTTCCACATTACAAAAAAACAGGTTAAGAGCAATTAACATAGTTCATTTGCAAAGATGAAACGAAGCATTTATTCCAATTTCATTCCATTTTTAGAACTGTACTTTTAAAAAGCGAAGACATCATCTAAATCTTCAGGAATAGGATGGAAACGACAAAGCATAGAGGTAGTTAAGCTTTGCAAGGGATGAGGGCACATCCAGACTAGAAGCCAAAAAACTGGTAATGGAAAACTGGTATTTCAGCTACAGGTACTTCAAGAAATAAGGAGATGAAACCTAAAAGCATCATCCAGCAAACACACAGAAGAAGGACCTGGCCCAGAACTATTCTACTCGTCATGCTTGCATAACGCAGCAAAAGCAAGAAGCAATGTGCTTCCAGTGCACCTGCAATTGTTTTTAATGCAAAACATTAGCTGAGAAATTACTTTAAAGGCAACAGAGGCATCTGCCAAACCAGGCTGCTGAATCGAAGATGGGGAAATGGAAAGATTGGGCTTAGAGCACCATCTCAAAGGAGGGCTCAGAAGATTTCACTTAATCTTTCTGTAACACAGAAGAACCCACTGACAGGACAGTCTGACCTGATAAGTGGTTTCCAGCAAGGAAGAAAGTGTGTATTTCAATAACAATTATCCTTTCCAGTATGAATAAGACTGTTCCTTCATCTAAGTGTACTAATAGTAGATTTGGTAAATATAGCCACTAAAAGCATTACTTTCTGTTTTTACAAATCAAAGCACGCTTTGCAAAAAGGACTCAAAAAAACCAAAAAAAACTAATCACAACAGTGAAAATCCACATCATAATGAGATTTCAGATAACCAAAAAGACTTAGAAGCTCACCAGGAAAGCAGAAATTATTCTTCCTCTTGAGGTTGATCTAACTCAAAACACAGCTTGGAAGGAGGAACCAATGATCCAAGGAAGGAGAAGTAACAGAATGACCTCTTATATTGATTTAAGAAGGACAGCTCGCTTCTACCTTTGTTACAATACTTTGCTGAAACTTCTCATGTGAGGGGAGAACCAAATTGAGCAACAAAAAAATATTGCCAGGGTAGATGTTCTCCAAAGAGACCCCTTGACCCCAAATGACATATTTGGGAACCTAACACCCACCAGCTGGAACCTCCAGGCTGTATTGTGACATGAAAGCATAGCTGTGGTCTCATGATCTTTCCACCTAACTTCTGATCAAGCTTATTAGAGACTATCTCCCAAAAAAAAAATCAAAGCAACTGTAAACTTGCCTTTATTCAAAAACTCACTCAAAATTCACATCTGCTTCTTATATTGAAGCACAGGGTAGTACACAGGCCTGCTGGGAAAGGTAGAGTGAGGTAAGCAAAGAATAGCAGATATCACACTCTATTCTCCATTTCTTTCCTTTCCATTTCTTTTCCTCATCTCAGCATTTTTAAAATCTTAAAATATCACCACAAATGCTAGTAAGATGTCTGGACAAGAGTGAACACAAGTAAATCGTAAGACTAACTTCCTGCAAAGCCCTCAAATACACAGCATTTATAACCACTGTTTCAATTCCACTATTTTTACTTCAATGAACACACATGCAAACAAACACATTCAATTTAATAGTACACTTTAATCATTGTTTTTAATGTCTTTTCAGCGTAAAGACAGATTTCTACATCCCGGGAAATACTCTGCACTCCCCAGTGCTATGGAAAACCATTTTCCCCATCTTGAAAATATCTTGTTGACCCAGAGAGAGTTTATTTAAGGCAGCCAATCTCTGACCTGCTGTGATCCATCGCCATTCACGATGTGAGGCATCATGGCCACCTCCCCGTTCAGCAAGGGCGGCAGCTCCAGCGGGATTTGGTCGGTCATCATCATTGTGACGTACATTCATGGAGAATTTCCCACAACAGACTTCCTGCAAGAGAAAGCAGCAGTTAAAGACCCTGCAGAACTTCAGTTCTGCCATTCAGGAACTTAAGCAGGAACTTTTGTACCAGGAGGTGTACAGGAGCTCCAGGATCTGGACGGAGGTTTTAACTATTACATCAAGAGCGTAGAAAGTCAAGTTTCCATGCAAGAACTCCAAAAACCGACCAGCCAGATCTCCACTCTTTCCCACAATTATAAACCTCAGCCTTCACTGCTGAAATAGGCAGGTTCTGAGACATTTAAGAGTTCTGCTCTTAAATCGCCATCCCATTTGGTGCCACAGCTCTTGGAATTCATCACCCACACGGTCAAGATGTTACAGCAATTTCACTCAAAAGCCACACTTCAAAGCCAAACACCTTTATCTTCTTTCTAGGGCCCTGTAAACAGTGTGAACTGCCACTACAAAACAAAGACCAGACACCTGACTTCCACTTAATCACAACCCAAAAGGGTTAAGGCTTCTGCTGGAGCAGGAGGGACAGCACATCCTCAAGGTTCTGAACACCCCGTTCTAGGAAGGGTAACAGAAAATGATGACATCATGTAAGGATTTGTGAAAAATCACACATCACTTCCAGCACACCCTCCCCCTTCCACAGATAACTGATGTGATACATGAGCATCAGTGAAACCATGAGAAGCTGCCTTGTAAAAAAAAAGTCTGAATTCAGTGTTAAGGGTATCATCACGCTGGTTTATGGGGCAATAATGCAGCTCTAGTGAATAAAATGGATGATCTCATCACATAGCTTATCTAGACTTGTACACAATAACTCCTAAGCAAAGCAACCTCACATGTCCAGTGGTGAGCAGCCTCCTTAGTACACCTCGTGCCAGAGAATCCCAATGTCACCCTGAATAATTTCATATACATCCCCAACTCAAGTTAGAAAAAAAATATGCTGTGACTTAGGTGGTAGCTGGCAAAAGATGAACAGAGTGCTCCACAGTACAGAAAGGGGAATTTTTGGCAAAGAGCACGGAACACAACTAGAGAGCCATAAACCAGGAGTTTAATTCAGCTGCTCCAGAGGAGATGGAGGACTGAGCCTGTCTCACCAGGGTTGGAGCAAATCTTATGTCCCCTCAGCCCCAAATACTGCTGGACTTCAAATAACTTCTTTTTTTTTTTTTAAATCAACAACTAAATTATTAGTTTAGTTGAAATACACTGTCTTCATTTTTATCATCCTCTTCCAGAGCTCCCTGCAATCCCATCACCTGCACAGCCCTATGATCAGAAACATCAGCCTGACCAAGAGCTGCTCCTCCAGCTCCTGAGGAGGAGCACTTGTATGATTTAGAAGTGATGGCAGTGCCCACACAGACTGAATCACGTGTCCTATCTTTTCACTGTCATCAAATGGGGCCCTTCACATCTAAGCAGAACCAGAAGACTGAAAGTACATCTGTTTTTCAGAAGATGTGCAAACTTGGCAATGTGACCTCCAGCCACACAGCTCAAGACCAGCATTTTAGTTTAACTTAGCACCAAAATTAGCACAACTCTCACAGCTCTTTCCACTGTTCTCATCTGTAAGAAAACACCACTTTTCTAATCATCATTTCACCAAGACATAAACGGAGGCAATGTGTTTTCATCCACCTTTAAATTAAATCCCTCCTTTTATGCAAGACTCAATTACAGGACAGAAGTTCTCCAGAAGCCTGAGATACAGTTGTTAGGATGGTACATCCTAAAGCTTTTGCTTCTCATTACTTCACAGTTTCATGTTTTAATTTTGAGAAACATCCGAGTCCAACAACAATGATCAGAGGTGTTGGGATTTGGGGGTGGAGAAGGAGTGGGGCAGTGCAACTTCACTTTTGGGGGGTTCTGTTTGTTTACCAAGGAAGAAGAGAATATGTGAACCATTTCTTAATGGCTTAGGATTTAGAAAAGGACTGAAAGAGCCCAGTAATGAGCATCAGAGAGCACATGAATGAACAGCTTTCAGGAAACAGACTGATTTTGTCAACAGCCAGATGTACCTCCAACTACTCTGGCTATACATGCAGTTATTTATGCATCTATATTTGTCTGTGCAAATGTATATATTCACATTTACAGTTTATTTGTAAAGAACAAAACATTCATGGAAATTATTTTAAACCCATCTAAAACAAAACCCCAGTCCCCAAACAAGACACATTCATTTAGCCTGAACCCAAAAGCCAAGCTTTAACAGTTTAAACATTGCACTGATAATATTTTCTTGAGAAAAAAACCCATACTGTAGCTTGAAGCAACATATTTTCCAAGTAATATTTCCATTCCAGGCACAACAACGGATATGTTGACATTTATTTGCTACGTGTCATTGTTTAAAGTGTTGCAGCTACATTCCTTTTGCTTTATTAATGGTTTGTCACTACAGCCGTGTCTACACTTGCCTCACTTGAAAGGAGAAAACAAAAATAAAAATAGGAAAACATAAATAAAAAGGGCTTCCTCTATTTGTCAGGTCTGGTACGACCCCAGCAGAGATGATACCAGCAGCAGTACTGGCTACAAGGCACAGCCACTGGCAGGAATTTTTGGCAGTGTTGCGCCAAGATGTACTCCAGGAAGAGTGAACACATCTACCATGAGACTGGCAGACTTCACTGCAAAGCCAAACCCTTTGGAAACACAGGCCTCATGCACTTTTTGAGCTTATTTGTTCATCCATCCAACTTAAAATAGATTTATTAGCTGTGCTTTCACACCCCTCCTATAGCCCAGTGTTCCTCCTCCCTCAGGGGATGCAAAGCTGATTAATACAAAGAAAGTGAGGTCTGAATACAGGTTTTTTTTTTTTTTTCCTGCAAATTGGGAACACCGATAGAAGAAAACACCAGACACGACTCAAAGAGCCAGGTCACATTCCAGGATATGAGAATTCTTCCTTAGCTAAAATATTAACTGCCAAATACTAACCCACAGCCTTTTTTTCAGGTACTAACTCAAATTTGGGGTTTTGTCTAGAAAGCTGACTATATTTAAATTTTAAAAAGATATTTCCTGTGCGTCTACATTCCCTAGGTTTGGCTGGGACAGGTCACAACAACGCCAACAAGGAGTGAGAGGCTGCATCTCCCTGTCTAGTCTCCTCCAGGAATATGGAAATCAAAGCTTTCCACTTTGCTGTAGAGCAAGGAAGAAACAACCATCCAAGTTTGATGTCTCTGTCCCCAAACAAAACTTCCAAACCTTTTGATGTCTGCAAAGTTACTGTTGCAAACTTGATTTTCAATTCAGTACCTCAGCCTTCTACTGATCCCTGAGATGACTCCATTTCCTTAAATTAATTCAATATGTGAATTAGTAATACATAAATTAGTTGCACATGGCACTAGAGAGAAAACTAAAACACACAGGAGAATGAAGCGTAACTATCTAAACCCCAATGGCCATATATGGTCAAATAACATGACCCAACAGGTTACGTCAGTTTTCCTGAAATTCCAAAAGCAGTGGAACCACATCAAGATACCCAATTCTACTTTTCCTAGAAGGTTTCACCCATGCTTATTTATAGGGCTGGAAGCCAAGAACATTTTTCTTTCTGTGATTTTCTTCCTATCTTCTGTATTTTACAAAGCCAAAGAACCTCTTCCAGCTATGGCAGACAAATGCAGAGAACCTGGCAGAGACAAGAGGAGTTGTGAATATTGAGTCCTGTGACTGCTCTTTGCAAAGACTTGATTTTTATTTCCCTGCAGCAGACCATTAAAAGGTCCTGAACAAAGTGTTCTGCTTTTTTATCACAATCATCTGGAATTACAGAAGTTGTACTAACAGCAAGGACAGAGAGTTTCAATACTAACTAGAGCCACATACCCAGGTTTATTTAATATACAACTAAAATTCAGTGCCAAACACACATTTTACTCCTCCAATGCATATTTAGAGATATTCTTCCTGAATAGAAGAGAACACACTGCAAGAAGAATAAGAAGCTACCCCACCTTCAATCCTAGCCTTGATAAAAAAGAAATTACTTGAAATGCACATAGTATAAACTTAAAATTGAAGGATTTTCTCTTTCCAGCCTAAAAAAAAAACCTTTACCACTTCCCCATGGCAAAGTTCACAGACAAATGGCACACACACAGGGTTACACAGTCTAACAGACTCTTTTCTACCACTGCTTTAATACATGTACTATAGGAACCCCTCTTCTACCATGCAGTATGGGCTGGGTGAGCTCCTCTTGCACAAAGGCTGTTGCACTGGTCAGAGAAATAATCCAACCCAACAGGAGCTTCCTTAGTACTTTACAACCATGGGCCAAGCCAGTTCTGGTGTTACCAAAAGCCGAATTCTGGTGAGCACTGCCCTGCTGACCAGCAGCCACAAGGCAAATGTTTCTCCCCCCAGCCAGACATTTTCTCTGGCAGACAAGGTTCTGCAGTGAGGATGTCCAGCAATGGGCAGTTCTCTGACCCAAAAAGAAAAGGATTTTCAGATATTTTTACAGATATCTGACCTGCATCCTCCAAACCACATCCTGACATCATGGCCAGCCCAAAACTTCCAGCACTGCCTGCACAGCTAGTGTGAACACAGGGGGTTCCCCACCTGCTGCACTGCACCAACCCTCAAACACTTGTGTTATAACCAGGAAAAGAGGCAGGAGGAATTGCTTAAAAGGGCTTTGCCATGGTTAAAAATATGTATGGAATGATAGGTTCATGTCAGAGGGAGTCCCACCTGGCACACTGAGAGGTGAAACACATCTTCAGAAACACATACCCTGAAAATAGGGAAGACTCAAATATTTCTAGACAAAAACTCACTTTGGAAAAAATATACAGTAAAACATAATGAGATTTTTTTTTAAATCATTCAGTATTCACAGAAGCCATTACCTGCAGCATAGCAGCATTTCTTATTCTTCTTCCATAAAGAGAAATAGTCCTGAAATTTTTTGTTATTTTCCAGGACGTTATATGTACAATTGAAGAACCCTATCAAAGTCTGGTATGTTAAATCATGTTCCTGCTGGTTATTATATAGTTGAAGAAATGGGTGGTTGTCCAGAGAAATTTCAAATAACTCTTTGAATAAGAAAGAAAAATAACCAGGAAAAAAAAATTGCTAGTATGTACCAGGAGAATATGTATACACAGTCTTATTTGTACACATATATGCCCAGGCACTAAGAATTTAATATGGGTCTACAACCCACTAGGAAGGTTCTGAACGAGGAGTGCTCCTTCTGCACATTCCTGCTGATGCTGGAATTCGTGTGCAAAAGATGAGAGAACTCACATACTGACCCATTTGCCTACTGTATTTCATACAGCACACATTGAAATTCAGGATTAATTAAAACATCCACAACACAATTCTATTTTTCACTGAAAAGCAGAGTGGTAAATATAGCTGCTTTCAAGAGACTCCTGCCATGGCTTGCCATTCCAATTCAAAGAGGAGTGGTAATAATTGTTCATGTAGAAAAGCCTCTTGAGACATGAGCAGTACCTGGAGGTATGTGCACAGATGGTTGGTCAAGGCACAAACAGTCTGGAATTTGTCTTGTCTGATGTGCCTTCATTAGTTTAGTTAAATCACATCCGTCTGAAGTGCCACTGAAACCTGAACACATTCTTTCTCTGTTTAATTACAAACACGGTAGATTAATTTGGAAGCATCCAAACAGCCAGGCTTCTTCCTAACAATTTAGAAGAAACACATGCAATTCTAAAAATCTGTTATGACAAAAGAAAACAGATTAGAGGGAATACATACACACAATCCAGTGGTATTTTATGAAGAGGTAGTGAAATGCCTGCTGCTTGCTCTCTGTGCCATTTCACAGACACAAGGCCACAGTAGCTGGATCCTATCTCCAGCAAGCTGAAAAGCATAAACATCCTCTCAAAACTTAACCACTGTCATTAATCAGTGGGTTTATTCCCCTCTAGTTTATTTTAAACAACAACACATTTCAATATGTGCATGGTACATTCCATCTCTGAAGATGGAATTATCAGCAGTGTTCAATTCTATACAGGATCAAGGAAAATTAATACTGTTTTCCCCCCACACTGGTTTAGACTTCCAAGGCAGCAATCCAAAGGGTAATGATATGAAGATTTTCAGTAGTTTGCATTTATTTAGACCTAAAATTTGACCTCAAATTTTCCAGGCTTGAAACTCTGCTATCTTAAAGAACAACAAATGTGTGCTGTAACCAGCTGCACACCCCTCATAGGAAATGTTCGTCATTCAGGAACAGAAAAACTATTAAAAATTGGTTCCTAGCTTAACCTTAGGAAGAAATGGAATAACCAAGTAACTTCAAATACACACCAGAAATGAGCATCAGGAATGGGGATATCGGGTCAGCCAGCATCATGCAGGAGGGTCTTATTAAACAAGGCAAGTACAACTAATCAGTAGATAATAACTCTGATGAAATAACTGGAATAAAGCAACCTGGCACACAAAGGAGTCTTTTACCAAAGGAAAACCTCACCTCACTAGGGGCTTTTTCCCTTGGTTTTCCAGGGGGAAATCTTGTGAAAACTCGTGTAGGGAAAGCGAGCTTGCCCTCCTCCCACCACCACCCACGCCTGGGGTGTGCAGTGCCTGAAGGCCATCATATTCATGTGCAAACCTAGTGTAACCAGATTTAAGGGAATAAAATACACCACGGGTGAAACAGACCTTCAAAATTTTTATTAGGCTTATATTAGCTATGGCTGAGCAGAAAGCCACAGGCAGACAAGCTAATCCAATGGTTCCACAGCATTCTTGCTTCTGCAAATAATATTAGAGCAGCAAATTCATCTGCTGCTCAAAAATCAATTCCAAAACATGCAAACACATCACGGCTACAGCCTGTACTGCTGGCAGAAGAGCAGGCTGCAGAGACAACTTGTATACAACTCACTCTCACCATGTGGGTTTTTCTGTGCTGCTTCTTCAATCCGAAAATTAAGTTAGTCATTTTTGCTATTTATATTCCTTTCCTTCTTTGTTCTCACACCTTTCTTTCCTCACCTTCCTCCATATTAATCACAACGGCTAAAGGGACTCACGAGGGATGTAACTGCAAAAATAGAGAAGTTTTCAAGCAGACTATTCTCACACTATTTCACAGTAATTCTTCTAAGCAGCCATAGGCTGAGTTTAACTCTTCCTGCACAATAGTTGCAAATTACTTTTTTCCTATGATTTTCAGTGTTGTTTTTGGCACAACTTGGCTTTAAAATAGCAACTACTTCAAACTTTTTTCTCTTTTCAAGGGAAATTAAGTTATGCACTTCCAAAAATACAAGCAGCAATTAACATTTCAAACTAATTTGTTGCTGCTTGTCCACCCTCAGAGACATTTGAGTTGAGAGAGTTCTGGGTGCTGTTTAATTGCCAGCTGTACAACACACTCCCAACTGCATTCAGCATCTCTGTGCTTTTCTGGAAGATCACAAGTCAGGAGTAAACCTAGATTATATAATTAGGAAGAAATGATTCCCTGTGAGGGTGGTGAGGCCCTGGCACAGGTTGCCCAGAGAAGATGTGGTTGCCCAATCCCTGGAAATGTCCAAAGCCAGGCTGGACAGGGCTTGAAACAACCTGGGATAGTGAAAGATGTCCCTGACCATGGAAGATTCCTTCCAACCCAAACCACTCTTGTGATTATCTGATGCCATCTGCCTCTCCAAGGTCAGCAGGAAAGCACAGAACTCTTCCAGCTGTGGTGCCCCATTGCCAGGGCAAGGAGAGGAGGGTGACAGTGGCCCAACAGCCCTCCCTCCACAAACCAGAGCACCCAATTTGGGACACCCAGCACACAAACTGGTCCCCTAAGTGCAGAAAGGCTATCTACACTACAGAGACAAACTGATCACCCTTTTTAGTTTCTCTGCACTTTGCACTGCCTCTGACTACAAAAGCAATTTGCACGTAAAATTCACACTCTCTAGCAAGATATTCAGTAAGTTTAAACACAATTGGAATAATTTTCTATTTGCTTCAAGCAATTTACGTGAGAAGATAAAACTCCCTCCAGTCCAGACCTACACCTGTCTACAGAACTGGACCCTGATCCTGCAAACATTTGCACTAGAGTACATCTTGACACTCTCGTAATACTTTTATTGAGTACTGAAGTCCCCCAGATCAGGGCTGCAAGTCCAAGAACGTGCCCAGAGACACGGGCAGAACCTTTATGCAAAGAGACATTCTTGCATAAAAGGTCAAAGTCAGATAAGGCACAGGTATGCTTCATCTATTTGCTTTCTTCCTCCATTTAATAGCCAAAGTATTAATCATGGTTACAGGTTGATAAGCACAGCATTTGTCGATAAATACCCTCCCCTTCAACTCTGCTCTCTCAAATAATAATCTCTCTGCAATAATACCACAAAGACTTTGGTTATCTCTCCCAGAGTTCCTGTGCAATGGGGAATCTACTGGAATCAATGGGGTGGGGATTTTTTTTTTTTTCCCTAATTAAACTACGAAGCGGGGAGAAAAAAAAAAAAAAAAAAAAAAGGCTATCTCCCATATCAATCTGCAGCTCCTGAAAAGCCTGCATACCAAATCCCACTTCCAACAAGGTCTCAGCACACCTTTGTGCAACACAAACCCCGCTGCTGTCGCCATTCCCCGCTAACCTGACTCCGGGCTGACAAAGTGGCTCATTGTGTTCCTGTGGGAAAGGGCCCCGCCGAGATCTCCCATTCCGCCCTGGGATGCAGGAGCAGGCATTCACACGGGGCAGCCGCTGCCAGGGAGCACCTCTCATGCAGGAGGAAAGCTGAGCCTGTCATCATCATCATCATGCTCACAAAAACCAAGTGCTTAAACCACCTTAGGAACAAGAAAACCAACCCAAGAGCCACCACCCAAGCTCCACCACTTTCCAGCATTAAGAGAAAAAGTTTTATTACACCATCCCTCACTTTTGTAGAGTATCAAGGACATCTTTCAGAATTTCTTTGCTTTTCTGAACTGCTTCACGAAAATGAAGACAATATGCTATCTATGAAAGCTTCTCCTAACTGGAGAGAGACAGGAATTTACATTGAACGAAGACCTGAAACTCACCAGTAAAAAAGAAACCACACACACAAAGTCAAGTCATTGTTCCATTTCTGATTGAGTATCCAGGACCTTACAGGAAAGAAGCCTCTCCCACTCCAGGTATCAAATTTTTATCTCCAATGATAATAAATCATCAATGAATGAAAATACCCTAAATCTCTAAATACAGAGTTCTGGGGGTATTGCTTTCTTTAGAGTGGGAAGACAAAGGGTCTCAATTTAGACAGAAAATACTGTGCTGAATGTGCCATCTGTGCAGCTAGAAAGCTCAGGTTATTGATTAAATGGTTTAAAAGGGAAAACCTTTGGGGTTTGCTACCTGTCTGAAGTGGGGCACAGTTTGTAGCACAGACTGAAGGAGAAACAAAGTTCTGCTTATACAATCCATGGGGTCACCCACCACCCAGGTGGACTGTATCCACTTTAATTCTGAATCCTCACCCTTCTAAGCTCATTCCCATACTCTGCCAAATCATTCAGGCAATGGAAAGATGAAAATTATTCTCAATTAATTGCATTGGTCTTTGATAATAATAAATACAGTTAAATACTGAACAGCTTCTTGTATGAATTGGAAAACCAACAGCACTTAAAAACTACACCAAACCCAGAAGTGTTGGTTGAAAGGTAGGCTCAGGACATGGTGGCAGCAGGACAGATGCTCTTCCCAGCCTGGGTGAAGTCAAAAGACAGCAGCCCCAATCCTACCAGTTACAGGAGTTACTCATTAATAAGTTACAAGTCTTTGTTAATTAAAGTTTCCTAATATTTCACCTATTGACTTTGACACCACAGCTTTCAAGAACGAGCAGTATTATTAAGGAGCGTCAAAGAAACCTGTGTAAAGTCAAGATATCTATACGTATAAGCCAATAATAAGAATCAGGGTGAGCTAAATAAATGAAAGCAAATTCCTGCAAACTGATTTTTTTTAAATGCTAAGATTGTATTTAATCATAAAGGGGACAGTCATGCTTCTTTATATTTCCCTATTGATACAAACATACCCAGCTCCAATGAAGCAAATTAAACCCTTGAAGCTCAAGTGAACTTTCCAAATCCTTTAGATGACGAAATTCCAGTCAAGCAAAAAACTTAATTTGACGGGCAGCAGAAAGCAAACAAACTTTCAAGCTTCATGCCACATGTACCTGAAGTTTCATTTGCCCTTGTTACACTTGGAGAAATTAATTTCTATAACCACTTACCAAACTTTATAGGTGCAGGAGTCTAGAATCTATTCAAATACGGATAACAAGTCCACAGAAAGGAAAAATCAGAATTGTTCGGGTTGAAAAAGATCATTAAGACCACTGGGTTCAACTGCTAACTGAGCAGCTCCATTTCTACCACTAAACCATGTCCTTACATGCCATATTTACACATATTTTCAGTACCTACAGGGCTGGTGTCTCCACCACTTCCCTGAGCAGCCTGTTCCAAGTTGTTCTCTGTAGAGGTTGGTCTTACTAAGCATCAGTGGGATTTTGTCATGAGGAAAATAAGTTTGTGACTTTATTAAGACAGATGCACTTTTATTACTGCTCTGTGAGATACCTCTCCCTGGCTCTGTAACAGTATCCCCAGTCCCATGGATACATCACACTATTCTAACTTCATCCATTTCCCAGGCTGGCATAAAAAACTTGTTTGCCACTTTACAACATTGGGTAGAATCCACTATACAAGCTCAGAGCAGACTAGCAGAAATAAACTCATCATTAACAAAGCAGAGCTTATCTTTGAGTCTTGTTACACAAAATCTTTAGCAGTAACCATTCACAGGATTTCAGCTTTATGGGAAGATAATTCAAAAAAGCCCCTACAATGTTCTCTGATAATTTTTTTACTTCCAATTCTAGCTAGAATTCAAAAATCAAAGTATTTCAGAAAGGCACAGAAAAAAATTAGCCTTGCATCCTAAAATATGTAAACCTGAATTTCAAGAAATTAGCTTGTTTAGCATACAGGAGTGGGGAAAGTTCCTTTGACAGCAAGAAACTTTGGGGAGCTATAGAAAAGATACGAATATACAGTTCACCCACTGAATTTCAATAAACAGGTAAGAACAAAATATACAAGTCCTTCAAATATAAGAAAACCCATCTCATAACTGGAACAAAGCCAAGTGATAAAAAACACAAACTACAAGAAAGGCTAATTCTCTGGAGGTTTTTTTCCTACAATATTATTCATAAATATAAAGCCTTTTACCACTACATGCCCTGACAGCTTTTGCATTTCCCTGGACATGCATCTCACTTTGCCTACTGCAAGAAAAATTCATAGAAATCCTGATGGAGCAAAGAATGCTACACTGAGTCGAGGTCAAATATAGTATATATGCATATAAATAAATCTGAAAAATTCAATGTGGCTTGACAGCAGCTTTTCTTTGACAGTGAAGGCAAAAACATGAGAATATCAGCAAATGCAGGAGTTTGCCTGCAGGGTTCTGACCACGTTAGCACAGGACTTGAACAAGAAAAAAAGCTATCCCAGTCAAATTTAGTTGTGCTCAATTTTACCTGAATGATATAACTGACATATGACCCGACAAGATTTCACTCCCAGGGGAGCTCTATGGAGGCACATTCAGTTTGTGTGAATAAGCTGGAACACCCAGGTGTTATCACCGAAAGTATGGCACAATCTCAATTCTTTAATATTTACATTCTGACCCAGTTCAGTCACATTTTGGCAGCATAGAGCCCACACAGATACCCACCTTAGCAATACAGTCCACAGTTAATCAGTGGCAAACACCTACCCATTAACACCAGTTGTTCTCCCAGCTAAAGGCTTCACAGATCCCAGAGATTCAAGCAGATTGCATTTGTTCCCCAGTTTCTAAATGGAGAACACTTTGTCATCATATGACATGTCAATATCTGGTTTAAAAAATAGGTAAAACTGATATTATTCTCTACCTACAGCATGGCATATTACTCTTGGGCCAGGGGAGGAAGATGATATGTCCATGCAACAATTTTTATAAAGATTCCCAAAAGTAATAGACCAGTGTAGGGAAAAAAAATCCAAAACTGCACTCCCACTCTCTCTCTCATGTGAACGTATTCCTCCTCCCATTTCTCTCTCTAGTCCCTAATCATACCTCCAGGTTGGTACAGAAAAACAGCCTGGGTGTTCAGGGAAGGTTTAACCTGCTGGCGAGACCATGAGCAGTAGTGCATGCTGCAGCACCTCACCCTCCCCTTGGTGCTCACTAAGGAAATCTCCTCATCCTTAGTGAATCTGGGCTATTTTTTCCATCACCCCAGATGAAACTTCAACCGTATGATTTTTATCTAATCTTGCTCTGTGATCCCAGGTGCTGCTGCATCAAGCCCTGCTATGAATAATCTAAATCACAGATTGCCCCTCACCATTCCACAGGTGCCAGAGATACCTTACAGCTCACAGAGCCTGCTAGGGCACAACGCATCTGAGTCAGTGCTACAGCTCTGCACAAAGTCATCATTGTGCACCACAGTTTTAAATAATCAGAAGTTAGCACTGTGAAATTCAGCACAACTACCAGCTGCTTTACCTTCAGCATCTTCTCTGTTCAAGCAAGTGCAGAACAACATATATTATTTCCATCAGAACCTCAACTTGTTGCAACTTTTGTCTTTAAATCTGAAGCTGAAGAGATGTTCTGATTTTTCCTCTTCTCATAGATATACATTAGTGATATAGAAACCTCGAAAGAGTACTTAGTCTGAACTAACAGACAAGCTACCCATAGTCATCTAAAGTGAGCAGATTAAAACATGTTTATTATTAAGAACTTGTTATGGTACATTAGTCTTTAAGGCTTTTTTGAACACTTCTTGAATTGAACAAATTAAGCAAAGTCACTCTATTACTAGTAATTCACTTCTTATGACAAAACAGTAGTGGGTTGAGCCTCCCACCTGTAGACACTGTACTTAGGCTAATAATAAACAAAGAAAAAACAGTTGTAAAATTCTTGGCTGCATTCTACTTACAGCATTAATACTGAAGCATCATTGAGGTTTTAAAAGGATTAAGAATTCTTGAAGACGAACAGCTGATTTCAAAAAATGCAGAAATGTGGAGGTATCTAACATCACAGATACTTAGCTGATGAGCCAGTAGGATTTTTAGACCAGCTAACAGACTGGAATTTCACTCTCAGAAGTCACCATTCCTTCTAGGAAGAACCAGTATAGGAAAAGAAATGTAGTGCAATAAAACATTATACACCAGCTGTCAGACCTGAAACTGATCCTGTAACAGGGATCTACATTTGTCATCAAGTTACTCAGTCACTGGCAAACTGGTAATGTAGAACTACAGCAAGGGAGCTCCCATCCCAAACAGAAATAGCTATGCCCGATAAAGGATGAAGTCTTTATTTTAGGCACTTATGTTAAAATCAGTACAGCACATTATCAAACAAGGTAGAGGTCACAAAGATTTTTGAAAGCATGAATTCAAGAAACCTAATCAGAGGCAAGAAGATACGAACTTGCAGAACAGGGGCACGTTCAGAATTCACAGCTGGTTCCAAACTGCAGTATCTCAAGACATACCAGTGGAACCAGAACCAAAACCAAAACAAAGTGGGTTCTGCTCAGTACAACAGTGTCAGGTCACCCTCCATCAATACAGTAAATCTAGTAACTACTTTTGCAGCTTCCCTTAGCAATTTTCATCTCCTGTGGGCTTCATTCAGGGTCCTGCTTTTCCCATATCTAATCACAGCAGTTTGCTATCACCTCAAGTCACGAGGTACGTACATATACACACATATACACCTCCATCTACATAATGGGTATAAATACCTCCATTTATCCTAAGACCCTTGGAATGCTCTAAGCCGTATTCTGAAATCAGCAAATTCAAAGAACTACTAAAGTGGTTGAGAAAAATCTCAAATTCTCCCTCTCTTTTCTCCTGGATTTAACCTGCTACCAAATCCTGTGGGGGCTGACAGTGTGTCCTTGAGCCCTGACTCCCACATGCCAGAGCCTTACAGCGTTCCAGGGAGTGCAGCTCCTGCCACTGGCACATACCAGAGATTCCAGATCATTTTTGCATCACGACTAAAACGTTCTCATCAATCTGGATTTCTCTTATAACACATTACTCTGGCCTCAAAAAGTGCAACCTCAGCATGGTGTAAGTTCAGTGTTCTTCCACCAAACCTTTTCTTGGGTGCTGGGGGTGCAGGGAGAATGGGTTAAATTTAACACACCCCATAATCCTCATGTTTCCAAAATCAAATTCCACCTATAAACCTTAAGAATGCCACACACCTACCAAATTCCTCTCTTTTTATTAGCACAGGGAAGACAGGAACAGGGTACTTCACTAATGCCTCAACTCTTTATTACACTGCCTTCCTCCCACAAATTTTACTGAATTGCCAAATACACGTTGCTAAGTTTTAGAAACTTACAGGAAAATGAATCCTTTATGAAAATACTCGTTGCTAGAAACACAAACAGGAAAACAGACAGTAAACAGTAAATTCTCATTGTATTTAACAGCCGAAGGTCTTTGTTCACAACAGCTACCCCAGATCACGCAGCCACATTCATGGGATCGAGTGAATTCTATCTGAAGTTTACAGAAGGAAGCATATACAAACAGCCCCACAAAGGTATTTTCCTAGCAGGAAGCCACAAGCACTTCTCTGCCGTCAATGGAGGAGCCGTGGCAGCAGTGCTAAGCACATTTTACTTTCACTGTGGGATTAACCATATCACAAATCACCAATTAAATCCTGCTTTATGATTTAGGCGTTAATTCATTAACGAACGCAAAGGCAAAACATGCAACAGAGCCTGGTGGAAGTCAGTTGGGAGAGCTTTGCTCTGGCTATCCCTATCCTGAGGATCAGCCCTCCTTGGCATGAAATACCATTCTAATCAACAGTGTTCAAAAGTCTCATTTTTATTAGAAACTAGTGGTTAATTGCTGTACATTGTTGACAGCAATAAATACAAATCACTGAATATTCAATGTACAACTGGGCATGCTGGTGGTTTACTGCTACATCAGGGATGTGTTTTTTTCTGTTATCCAAAGCTTATCTCTTCATTTCAGATGGGAAAATTAGGAGCTCATCTTCTGCAAGGTACAAATTTCCCTCCCCCACTTCCATTTTATGGATTTTCTGGCAATAATAGTCTTGAAAAATATATTCTTGAGGACAGGAAATATCCTGAGCAAAGGATATCCAGCTTTAAGACACTTCAAATGTTGTGCATTCCTCCCGATCTGTCACTGCACAGGGCAGCTGAGAGCGTGTGCAATGCCTTGGGGTGGCCAGGAAGGGCCTCCCCCTGCATATTCCCCCCAAGATTCCAGCATCACAGCTTTGGATAGACCAGCTCCTTCAGATTTCCCTTTTCTGTGTACTCAACACCAGCCACCTCCACGGTCCAAAGAGACGTGATGCAATGCAGCTTTCCAAGCACCGCTGGCTATCAGGAGCACATCCTCCCCCAAAGTCTCCTGATAAGGTGCTTTATTTAAAGTATGCCCACAACCCTCATCTTAATGGCCTAATCTGATGTAGGTGGCTTGCCCTTTCAAAGATCCCTTCGTTTAATTTCCTCAACAACTGCACTCCACAAAAGCAAACATCCTGTCCCACTTCCAGAGCCAGATCTCAGTTGTGGCAGGCAGCTGCCAGCAGCACAGGCAGGAGGAATTAGGATGAGCAGCACAGATCCAGTTCATGTCCTGTTCAGAGCCTGTTCACCTACTGGAATGGGTCAGAAGTTACAGTAATGGACAGCTTGTTGTAAAATAAAGTTTGACAGCTTTTTAAAGCATCCCACCCATAAACTGGCATCCCCATGAGATCAGCTAGGGGCCCAACAAACACAATGTAAACTGGACTTCTGTGGGTAACAGCAACTGTACAGAAATCTCAAACTTTTAATAAAGTCACCTAAATTACACAACATAGACACCGGGAATAGCCACACCATCACCTGCTGAGCAATTCTTCTCTGCCTGACCAGCTGCAAGCACCATGAAACAATATCAAAGTTGGTGATTTTCACAGTTTTCACAGTAGTCAGTAGCTTATATTTCATAACCAAAGGCAGACAAATCTTTACAATCACGCCCACAAAAATCAGGATTCAATCCCTTTAAGGCACTGACACTTCAGTAGCTTTCTGTCTCTTCCTATGAGGAGAACAGGCAACATCCAAAGCTAAATGCAAAGGAACAGTTGAGGTAGAGCCAAGGCTGCCACCTCTGGAATGAGGGCATCTGTTCCATAGGGAAAAAAAAGAAAGCATTTCAAGAAATAAAAGCACAAATTCTGACAGCACAAAACTGCAGCCATGACATTTGGACCTTTCTAAAATACATTCCTCTAAAGGTTTTTAAGTGCCACTTATTCATTTAATAGGCATCCAAATCTAGCCTCAGTAGTAAAACATGCTTACTCTTTACATCTTCCCTAGTCTCTACTTAAATATCTTTTCTTTGCAAGAACACCAAATCACTGTGGTTTTACTGGAGACAACGAGAGGCTAATGCTCCTGTAGAAGACCTCAAAACCAGCTACCATTTTCAGTATGCCAAAAATGATGGAACTTCTTCAACTGTTCTAATGCAGCCTTAGCCAAAGGATATTCTCATCCCAATTAATTACACATAGAATACTGACAAGTTCATGGGTAAAGGAGATCCATTCCAAGGGGAGGTCCCTGTGCACTGGCCCTGGTGTCAGCACATGGACATGGAGTTACTGAGTCTCCTAACTCTGTTTTAGGGCAACACTGAACTTCACACCCAATGACCACCATGACATCCAGCAACACTGCCCACTAAGGACACCAACCTTGACACAGGTGTAACTATATTCAGGGGAGTTTGATTAACTGACACCAAATATAAACAGTTAAATTTTTAAACAGTGGGATAGAAGAGAGAAATCATGACTCTCACAAGAGACACCAGCTGCACCTCTTCTCGTGGCACAGCACACCTAAAGGTATTTACTCAACAATGGCCACAGTTTTCATAAGAGCAAGTATTTCCTTTGAAAAGCAGTTCCACACAGAGAAATACGTTTGTTGTCTGAACACCACATGCTTGGACACACTCGAGCTTCAGTCAGCACTGCAGCAACAAAAGTTTAATTGTAATGTTTCTCATTTCTGTTGGCTTCCCCTTGTTAGCTGGCACAGGTTAGAGCCTACTCGGTGCCTCACATCCATAACTGATGTTCAAAGTAAAATGCAAAAAAAGGACATCTTGATCTGCTCACAAGCACAGAGCAAGCACTTTATTATAAAGTCATGTTTATTCCGGAACACTCAGTGCCTGGGGGAAACCTGCTTCTAGAAATATTGTGCTCAAGTATTTTATAGTCCTAGCAATGCCCACAATCAAAATTTACTCCCAGCCAGCAGAGAGCATCACAACTGCTTTTCCACCTCATGACAGCTCCCAGGTGAAGCTTGCTGGTTTCTCCAGGCATAACTCACAGTGTTGGATTCACAACACCTTTGGGTCTCTGCTCTGAGATCACCTTCCTATCCCACCACCACCCTCCAAACCTCACCAAGCTAATGGGTCTGAACATTTAAAACCTGAAATCAAGACATTTCCAAGGGCAAGTAGCTACATTAGACATTGCCAACAAGCTCTGACTAGACTGCAGGAGTGAGGAAGAGATTTTGGAGAGCACAGTGTCTGCTCTGACACATCTGCCCACGGGGCACAAAAAGAATAGAGCCAACAATGTAAGCAGAGAAATCTTTGTCCTCAGGTGACACTGAGGCAATCTACACATGCCAAAATTGTTGTGCAATTAGTATGTTCTTAATTCTGTACCCTTAGAGAAGTGTACTTAATCAAATGAAAACAACGCCATGCAAAATAAAGCAACCCAAGTAACTAATTAGCTAAAAGATGTAGAAAGAAAGCAAAATGAAGTGTCTAATTATATATCTTCAGTTCAAGTGCACAACACACTACAGACCTATAAAAAAACCCGTACCACTTGCTAATTTAATCTAAACAATCCAACTAAACACCACTGCTGAATAAAACCGAAGAGAAAAAGTTAGGAAAGTAACATAATTGTTAAAGTCTTTCCAGTGAGTTTCACTGAAATCTTCTTACTCCATTGAAGTTAAATGGCAAACTTGAACTGGATGCACAAGATTCAAAGCCTCCTTCAAGACAATTTCATGCAACACAATTCATTTGAAGACATTATATCAAAAAATGAGGCTTTTTGAGGTTTTCTCCAATATCCACAGAAAATGCATACTCTCCTGTATATTCAGCATTTATTCTCACAGCAGCATCTCAATCTCCAAAGTCATTAAGCCTCTTGAGAAATTGGACAGGTAATAATTCATCAGGGGATAATTTCTCTCCAAAACCTTCATCCCCATTACTGCATTTCATTGCCACTGACATTCTCAGTCATCAATGTACAATCTAAACAGGAGCCATCGAAGCTGATCAGATCACTGACAACTTTAACAGCTCAAAAACTTAAGTGTTTTAGGAATAAATATCTTGAAAACAATGAAGCTCTGCTGATAAGCATCAGAGAAAAAGGCCACCTACATGCTTGTCAAATTCCCATTTTTGTTCTATCCTGAATAACCACTACAGAAAATAAGCATCTGTAGGAAGGTGAGGGAAACAAAAAATGTAATGGAGCATTTCAGAGGATTTAAAGTCCCCACAGACATTTGTCCAAATTCAGTTTCATAAACACTAAGTGCCAAATGAACATTTCTGAAATTTGTTTATGATAAGCTGGCTTTACTTGTTTTCTTTTTAATTATATGTCACCATTACTACTTCAGTAACAATACCTAGCATCCCAAATCCCTCCAGGTATCCTGGAAATAGCAGCAGCACATTCTGCAGAGAAATGTTGTATCATTTGAGAATAATATGGAAACATGTCCTTCCTTATAAAATCAAAGTAACTGTTTTAAAAAATAAGGCATTTTCAGTAGAGTATACCAAGCTGAGTAAAATTCAGTTCTTGAGTAGAAATGCATAAATTTAATTGAATGAGATTGACTTGAGGCTCTTTCTCATTAGGAGTAAAACATGTTAAATGTCAGTATTTGCCAAGGTATTATCAACAATTTCATGAAAATTAATAAAAGTAAAAAGATTGGGCTTTTTTGAGTTGCCTTAAGTACAATAATTAATTTAAAGAGATTTTAAGGAGGACTTTAGAAAACCATTTTTACAAATACTTAAAAAGCCTTAAGCCGCACTCAACATGCAAGCTCCCATCAAGCCACATTAACAGTCCTCTAAAAAACAGAATTAACCAAAAAGATGCTTGAAATTCCTTCTGCATTACACAGACCTTCCCATCTGCAGTCTGGCATCCCAGCTCTCTCCCATGCCTACACTGAAATCCTTCGGCCAGCCTTGGGCAGACAAAGCCCAGTCCCCCAGGATGTGACAAGGAACAGCAGTGAGGGCACAGCAGCCCCGGTGCAATGACCCTGTGTACCCCAGCTGAGCCCACTGCTGGAAGAGCAGACCTCCACACGCACACAGAGAGAGGCAAGCATGACCCAGAGCTACATTTTCGGGTGGAAAAACCAAACAGATCTCATTAATTGTTGCTTTGGATCTCAGCATGCTTTTTTTTTTTTCTTGGATGCATCCCAGTAGCTGAGATTTCCAACCAAGCATATTAAAGGATATGTTAATAATCCAGTAGTTCTTTCTACCACCTGGAATCCAAGACACACCTCAAAGGTACCTGTTACCTTTCTGTTATTCATTCATTTCAGCGTTAGAAGTGTGCCTGCACTTCAAAGCTTACTATCCCTTCCCCCATAAAGACAGGAGTAAAAGATCTCTGGACAAGCACTTTAAGTCAAACATACACCCTTTGCTATTTCAGGCTCTAACATAAGCAGATTACAGCTCAGCTGTGTCCTGTCTGAACTTTTGTTTCCCTCTTGCCAATGCTGCACTAATTATCCCTGAGAAAAGACGGACTTTAATTAACAAGCAGTGACCAACTTATTTATAAACTCTTTCTTCCTATCCAAGTTCTGCCTCTAAGTAGCTATTAAACACCAAGTTTTAGCAGTGAGTAATTAGGAGATATTCTTACCACACAGAGTTAATGCAGAATTCAAACAAAGCAGGAGATGGAGGTCATGGGGGCTGCCAGGGATGCCCCGGATGAGCCAGGATGAGCCCCTGGCAGAACCTTTTCACAGGGTCCATGTGCTCTTGCTGCACACACTGCTACAGCCAGGCTGCGTGGCTGCTACCCAGTGCAACCTGCTTTGCAGTGAGTAATTATTAAAAAAAACATAGATCTCTGCCCCAAGCTGAGATTTTCCCCTGTGAGAGGGAAAAGAAAGATTCCCTTTCATATAGAGAATGTACAAGCCCATCTCTTCAAACATGAGAAACAAGAGCAGAGACAGCTTCAAAGGAAGGAAAATTAGTTACTGGGACAGGTAGCTAAAATGAGCACTGAAGGAGAACATGTAATTTAAATGGAAACCAGGTAGTTGAGCTGGTTCTTTTAACTGGCACACTACCTGCTAAGGAGTACTACACAACTCAGAGGACACAGACACAGCAGAGCACCGAGGAGCCCACAGGACTGCACCTGCAGCACTTCTGCACTTACCTTCCCTAAACCCTTCTCCTCCAGCATGGGATGTGCTGCTCAGGAACCAGACTGGTGCTCAGGGGGAACAACCCCTGATTTCAAACAGCACAGGTGCTAAAGGATAAAGGCAAAGCCCAGTACACTTTTTGTCCATTTAAGCAGGATGGCTCCTCTCTGCAGTCCACCCCAGCAGGAATGTCCCTGCCTACTGGGAGCACACTGGGGCAGCAGTGGGGCACCAGGACCCACTGTGCCCCACATAGGTACAGCAGGAGCTTCACTGGACCCTCCCTGCCTGTGCCAGGATGGCCCTCACCCAGCAGCAAGGAGAGACAAATATTCAAAGTTGACTTCCAGAGCAGCCCAGGGAGTTTGACTCACTGAGCCTAAACAAGAATAAAGGGAGTGAGAGGCAGGACTGACCTTTCAGTAGCAGCACCAACTCAGGGCTGTGTCATCAGGGCACGAACTCACACTCTGATGTACATCAGTAGTATTTTAGCTACTGATACACACATGGAATTGGATCTCAGCAGCTCATTTTTAAATATCATTAAGTTTAAATACTTGAACTATTCCGCAAAGTTCTGTACAGCAAACACTTGTGAACCCATTTCCTTCCCCCACTGATGACAACATACTTGGAGAATTATTTGATTTACACCACAAAGGGAATTCAAATATAGCTCAAGAGCAAACAAAACTTCCTGTACCATAAACACTCAACCTATATAAGATCTGTGAAAAAAAAAACCCTCAGTGTTTTATTGTCCTTGTGACTTTTGTGCACTCAATACCCAGCAGCTGCAAGTTTCATCTTCACAGAGCAAGTCAGAATCATCCCATGAGAACTTCCGAGTCACCACAGCAATCAAATGTTATTAGAGGGAGATTAATTGGAATCTGTACATGCAGTTTAGGTTTAGAACAACAAATGATAATTTCCCAAAACTGGTGAGAACTAAGGGGGAAAACTGACTTGAAAAACTTTATTTACAACTGTAAGCTCTTTTTTGTTTTTCCAGAAAAGACAACTTGAAAAACTTTGATTCCCTTGTTTGAGAAAGAGGGAAACTTCAAGTAAAATCCTATCCTGATACCATGGTAAGAAGACAAAAATTTAATGCAGCATAAAAAAGAGTAAAAGAGGCAAACTATGAATAGAGAGTGAAAGTAGTAGAGAAATTTGGTAAGTAAAACCAAGGCTAAAGTCAAGACAAGTCAGACAAATAAAAATAACCATGACTTGCAGGAAAACACAAAATGAGCTGCATTCTAAAACAAACTAAAGAGGACTGAACTCCAATAGCGGCAAAACAGAAGTGAAAATAGGGCTAATGATGCAGGGGAAAAGAATTTAATGAATTCTTCTGTTTGGTATTTGGAAGAGCTACAAAATGCACTTGTTGACTTACCCCAGTGGGCAAGTCAGCCCCAAAATCTTTCAATTAAGTTTTGATTCAAATAAATGCCTGACTTACTGCCAACAACAGGACACACTGATGCAGAGGATGGAGCAGAGAGAGACTGTGTAAACCCTGCACCAGCAGCTGGGAGGGAAGCAGGCTGGAAGTGCAATTGCCCAGTGCAATTACATCCCATTAGTAAGACACAGCTTTCAGATAAAACAATCAAAAGTCAATGAAGGATTCCAGTGATAAGGAATGCAAAAATAGGAACATAATCAGCATTGTCATTCTATATAAAACAGGCCCTGTCAGACAAATCCAAGTGTGCTCTTGGCCGCGATTACACCTTTGCTTGGAGAGCTAGCTGTGTTAGCACATGTGTGTTCTTTAGCCAGCCTCTGACTTGGTACCACACAACACTGATAAAAGAGTTCACTCTGCACAAATAACATGAAATATCTTCAGTGTATGAAGAGCTGGCCAGCCAAGTGACCACAGATTAATCTATGAGCTGATACCATCATCCACCCCACTGCCCAAAACAAGGCACAGCAGCCCTCTCAAAGGGCTGGCATTTTTATATGGTCCCAGGCCAACACGAACTGGACATTAAAGAACAGTAAGAACCAGTAAGCAGAGCAGGAGCCAGACAAATCAGAGTTGGGCACAACATTAGAAATGAAAATCCAAAGATTAGCTACTGAAGTAGATGGATTCAGCCAGGGAAAGCGAGCAGGATTTCCTCCTCTTATGGAAATATGATTTCACGTGCTCACCAGAAGTATAAATTACAAGTCAGCCAGGATAACTTTATCCTTTCTAAAAAAGAACTATAACCTTACTAAATCAGGTGTATGCTGTACTGCCTACTGACAATTGTATCAGATTGCAAAGACCTAGCTGGCATTTGTAAGGAAACTGTTCTTGCCACCCCTACCCCCAGCAAGTCAGCCTTGTACAAAGGCTTCCTACAGATACAATAAAATACTCTGAGCAGAGAGCAAGCAGTTATTGGCCCTCTTGCCAAGGAAGCCTCCTCTGGGAGAGGTTTTCAGAGGTAGGAACTGCACACAGGCACTTGTCAAGAGCTGCCTTGGGGAGGGAAACCCCCACACATGTGCAGACCACTAAGAAGATTTCTAGTCCAGCCTCAACTGAAACAAGCCCCAAACAAAGTATCTCCAGTATTTTCACCTCTGTGTCTTGTTTTCTCAGCTGCAAAATGGGGATAATGAAACACATCACCTCTGTTAGTGCCCTGGTCTCTTCCAAGGGAAGAAGAATCAGCATACTGGTTATTCACGGGTGTTTATTTAATGATTTCCTACTAAAACTGACAGCCTGCCCTGGCCAGTAACACTAATTATCACTTCATGGGATCTGTTTGACTGTCCACATAAAAAACTACAGCTTTACACTGCAAGTTTTTTCATATTGACCTTCCCAAATCAGGAAATGCTTCACAGTTTGTGGGTGAGACTGAAACTAAACCATACTACCCAGCCAGCATTAAATAAAGCCCCACTGATCACTTCTGCTGTGCTCCTGGCTCTGCCAACCTGCTCAGGGATGTTCCCTGTGCCCCATTCCCAGCCAGGCTCTTCCAGTCAGCTCCTGGCCTCCCACCAGCACTTTCACCCCTGGAAGCTGAGTTAATTCTTGTTGACCATGTTAACATTTCCCTTGCCACAGTGGGCTGAAATCCCACCAGAACAATAAAAATCAACTCCTACACACTTTGCACCAGCTCGGCCAAAATGAGCAAGTGGCCACGATGCAAGATGCTGTTCCCAATTGTTTCATTAACTCCCCAGTCAGAGCAGTTTAAAATTAAAAAAAAAAACCAACCAACAAAACGAAACAAAACCAAAAGCCACTTTTAAGTGCACTGGCTTATTGTGATTTTTAATTAGCACCAGGATTTCAGATAGTGCACACCCATGGCCCCAGAAGGGGGTGAGGAGAGTACGTGTGTGTGCTTGTGAAAGCATTGTTCCTCCGTCAAATACAGCTCATCCTCCAGCCCATCCGAGTTCCCAGCTGCCCAGTCACACAACTTCTAAAAGTTCAACAGCTGGGTGTTTTATAACCCTGGAGAACTCCCAAGCCAATCCTTACGTCGCTGGCAAGGAGCCCTGGCCAAAGGCTGGGGACCCCACGGGGAACGTTCAGGGCTTCACCTTCTTCCTCCTGCTGCTGACAAAGGCAAAGTCCACACTCATGCACCCAGCAGTGTTCTGTAAGCAGCAAATGACAGAGGCACGGGCAGTGGCTGGGGTCCAGGATCTGCAAGTTTGCTTGGCTTTTGTTTTTCTTTCCAGCACTGATAGATGGAAACAAGCTCCCAGTTCTTCTGCTTTAGCATAAAGACAATTAAAACAACTTTTACCCTCCAAAACAGCTTGGGGAAAAAGCACATCACAAGCTTAAATGAGAATGTTGATAATATATTTAAGTAAAACCTCTTTAAAAAAAAAAAAAAAAAAATCCATCCCAAACCAAAATCTCTTCTGTGTCACAGAAGGTATCTCTTTCAACAAGTTCCTGTGACTCCTGTTGAAGAGGAAAAGGCTCAGCTGAAGGTCTGCAGGACTCACTGCATCCTCCTCTCTCCAAACAAATATCCACTTCTGTCTGACTCAAAAGCATTTCTGCTGGGAAAGGGGAACACCACAGCTCAGTATTCAAGTAATTTCAGTGTAGCTACCAAGCAATCAGCTGGATGATACCTTCTCTACATGCTGACTTTTTCCTCTTCCAGAGTCCTGGTGGAAGCAGACTAGCAATTTGCTTGTTTTGTAACTACTTCTGAAGTTGCAGATGACCAAATTTACATTTTCCTTTTCATATCACTGAAAGTATTTCTACTTTGGCATTGCACATTTGTTCGCTTAATTTCTCTTAAAAAAAAAAAAAAACTTTTACTTTGTATTTCAGTATAGCTTGCATCTTCTGACAGCAAAGATATTCAGGCATTTTGATTTTAAAATATTTAAATTTACATTTGTATAAGCCTGACCTTGTTACCTTTTTTCCCCCTAAGACAAAGTGTAAACAAAAGTTTATCTCGCATTCTGATTTTGCTTTGAAGCCTGTGATTATCTGAAGAATTAACATACTCTTTCCTAGAGATTATCCTCAGTAAAGTTTTGGATACAAACCTCTCCACTTTAATAAGTGATCCACCACTTTTGGAAAGCACCTTTGTTGTTTGACCTGATGTTCAAAGCTCTTTGAAAGTCGCCCATCTCCTTTCCTGGAACTATGTTACATCAGGACCTTCTACCAATCAAAATAGCAGGACATGAAAGCAAAATTCCACCAGGACTGCAGCCACACTGAAGCTGCACCACCAGTATTGTACAGCTCTGCACATGCACGACTTGAGGTGCAAGCAGACTTGGAAAAAATTTGCCAGTTGAAGTTGAACGCCAGTTCATTAAAAAATAAGGAATAGATTTATAAATTTTGCAGCTGCAATGAATGCCCACAGTTACTTTAATCAGTCTATAGTCCAAGTTCTCAGTTCTCCCACTTCCTTGAAATCCATCTGCCACTTGTACACTCCCTATTCATATATGGGAATATCACATATTCTCTAATAGCTTTGCATTAAGCCCTGCACATTAAAAGTACTTAGGTCTTTCTGCATGCCCCAAGTTGGCTCCTGTTTAGATAGCTGGGCTGGGTTTGGACTAAGCTGCTCGATCAAATTCTAAAGTTTTTATTTGTTGACATCTTGAGTCCACACCTTCATCTGCCAGCACTGGCTTTTGGCTTAAACAGTCCTGTATGCATTCAATGTTTACCTCTCTGATGGATTTAGAGATAGTAAAGTTCATTGGAACTTCTTTCCTGTAAAATATTTCTCCATCTCGTCTTACGAGAGAGGCTTTCCACACTTCCAGTCATGCTTGTAACCCTCGCCTGTAACTCTACCACTTCAAATTTACCCATCTTTCACTAACACAGGTGATCAGAAAGCATACACTTTCCAAAACAAATCCCAGAAGGACTTGCAAAATAATGTTAATCTCCCTTCCCATCTTTATTAAAAGCAAAATAAGATTCCCCCCTCGGGTGGATACCTTTCTTCATGGCTGTATAACCACTATCAGACCACGTTCACACTCTGCTTGAGCAGTTGCTCAACAAAGTCTCCACATCTGCTCAAAGAAACTTCATTGCTAATATTGATCACAAAGGTCAGAAGAGCTGCTGTTGGCAGAAAAACAAAGAAAACCTTTGTCTAATATACTAGAATAGCTAAAAAAGGTATTTATCTGTTTCTTCCTTCCAACTGTGTATTCTGTGTATGACGAGAGAAGAGTTGTTACATCCCCTTCCCACCTGCCAAATCCTTTCATAAATGCACAAGTCAAACATTGCAAAATATTTTCTGAGAAAAGTGGGGATATGCAAAAATACTAAATCAGTGATACTTTCTACAGTATACAGCCAACATAAAGTACTCACTGAAGAACCAGTCAAATCTTCTTCAAAATTTAAGGAAAAGTTAAGTTTTCTTCATCTGAATCACCTACACTTTGCATACAGCCCCCTCAAATTGTCTTGCACTTGCCAGGCAATAAGAACAGGAGGAGGAAGAGTCCAGGGAACACAGGAGCTCACTGCACCCCTACCCCAGCAGGGAGAAACCTCCCACCCAGCCAGCCCTCCTGGGGGAACCAGCAGACCACAGTTACACCTCACTTGCTCCACAGAGCCAGCATACTTCAAAAAAAAAAACAAAACAGAAAAAAACCTACATATCCATAATTGATGGAAAATAGCTTTTCCAAGGACAGAAGAAGAGGGAAGCTGACAGATCCAATCTGCCATCCCCATACACTTTCTAACTGGAACACAAGCCCTCTGCTTGCCATGTGAGGTTAGTCCAGGCAGCAGGCCAAGGCTTTGCTTTTCCCTCCCGAATTGAAAGGACAGATCTCGGGCTGCCACGTGGCTCAGCAGAGCCAGGGAGCAGCACCTCGTCCCCAGCCAGCACTGCCCGCAGCCCTGCAGCTGCAGCACCAGCACGTCCCTGCTGCCAACCAGGCTGGGCCACATCTGCTCAAGGGTGGCCTTATCACTGCCCAAGTGAACTCGGTCACGTAGGAGTGCATTATTCTATTTCCTTGTGTTTCGCTGCGAGACAACGTCACGGAACCTTAAATTATAGCAGGGCCAATAATAATAATAATACACTTGGTCTACTTGCAAACTGATCCAGTCAATGCTATTTTCCATGTCTTCACATATCCGTATTTTCTCCGTCCCAATTCTCACATTTCACTCGCCTTCCTCCCCTTGCACTAACCCAACAACTGAGGATACACTGAAATCAATACACCGTAGTATAGAAAAAGCTAACAAAGGAAAAAGGGAATAGAGAAATAAGGATTTAGTAAGACATGCCAGAAAGGACTCGGATGTGCTAGCAAGGGCAGGACTGGAATAGTCCAGAAGGTCTGAGAAACTGAAAAAACTTTTCACAGCAGCATTTTAGAGCATAATATCATTCTGTTCGACTGCATGATCGCAAAACGCCAAAAGGAAGTGAAACCGTTGATGTCTAACTTCAGAGTTTTAGATCCACAAATATTGCCTTTACTGCAACATAGCAGCTCTCACACATCCACTGAAGCAACCCATTCAGACAGGCATAAAAATTCAAGTGTAGTCACCTCGTTCATTACATAGATTGTGGTTACAGAAATATCTGAATGACTTGACTCTTTCGTTTTATCCAGAAGTGGCTGCTGTGGAAGAGATCAGAGATCCTTTTGGTTGCACTCGGCAGAATTGCCTAATTTCCACCACATCACCATTTCCTGCCCACTGAACAAGGCAGCTGGAACAGCTGGACAAGCACGTCCAGCCCTGTTAACCGAGAGGGAAAAGGGTAAAGATAAAACACCACACACACGAGAGCTTGCAGGGAGAAGACTCTTAAATTAGGTAACAAGAATTCTTTTCTGTTCATCATATCCTCGTGGGTGTACAGTGGTGGCAGTGCTCACTGACCCGAGGAACAGCCCTCAAGTCAACAAAAAGTCTGCACTGTATGTCTAACGAAGTCACAGAGGATGTTTATGTTTTCTGCAGTCACTAAAAGCACCGCTGAACTTAACAAGCAATAATAAAGATCTGTTAGAGCAGCATATGGAGTTGCAAAAATAAACATGTGTGGAGCAGAATGAACCAAGTTGATTTCACCACCAGCTGACACACAAGAAACAAGGATTAAGGCTCAGATCATAGACTCATTAAATGGTTTGGGTTGAAAGGTACCATAAAGCCCTTGTAGTTTCAACCTCCTGCCACAGGCAGGATGCCTTCCACTATCCCAGGGTGGAAGCCTTGTTCAACCTGGCCTTGGACACTTCCAGGGATGGGGCAGCCACAGCTCCTCTGGGCAACCTGTGCCAGTCTCACCACCCTCATAGTAAAAAATTTCTTACTAATACCTAAACTAAATCTATCCACTTTTATGTCAAACTCTGCAGAACTTTTGCTTTGTGGAAAAATCTCAGAATTCCTCTTTAGCCATGAGATTTCTTGTGCACTGCTTATGGTCAGCTAAGAATAATGTAACCTGCAAGAGTGTGACCCTAGACCTTCACGATTTATGATCTAGTACTAAAATTCTCTATGAACCTTATTTAAATTCCTGGCATGGTGGCAACAGCTGAGTGCTGCCCAGCAGTCCACAACAGTCATCCAACAAGACATTATCTGGGTCTCTGATAAAATCCACAGGATATTTCTTACTCCTGAACATGACATTATTACCCCACCAACATCTAAGTTAACCACAATGGGAAATACAAAGTCATTCTGGTTTGGTCCTTTAAGGTTTCTGTTTGTTGATTTCTGTTTTTGTTTTGAGGTCCTCACAAACTCAAATGTAATTTAGTTTTATAATCAATAAACCAAAAGGACAACACACAAATAGGTAGTTACATAAGGAGACACTATGGGAATGAACTACCTACCTGCTTGAGTGCAAGCAAAACACAGAAGTACCAGAAAACTAGGCTTCACTTCTGCTTATTCTGAGTGTTTTATCAGTATCAGAGACCAGGAAAGTAACTACAGCAGCCTAAATAACAAACTTCTGATTAGAGAACTGTGACAAACTGACTGACAAACAAACTGACTTATGACCATACTAACTTATGCCCTGAAATGCCATAAAACTAACCCTTTATCCTCAGAACAGCCAACATACCTTTCCCACAAGTACAAAAGGAGGTTGAACTCTTCAGAACAGAGCTGACAGCCTGCAGGGTCACAGTGCACAAAGAGAGCAGGGGTCAGCCTTTTGGCTATCGAGTCATTTTCAACTGATCCAGAATCTAAAGTGTTGTTTCACTCCACAATTTGTGACAATAACATTTCCTCTGCTCCTCCAAGCCATGTAAGGTCACTCATTTACGAGGAGACAACATATGCACATGTTCAGACATAGTGAAGCACCACTTAACTATGATTTATACTGAATTTAAGAATTATTTTTTTTTTGCCATCCCTTTTCTGTAACACCACCAACTTTCTGCAGCTCATCCTGCTTCTGGTTTACTCTCCAAGCCTAAGTTCTCCACAGACCATGTGCAGTTTAACTCCTTCCACTGCTGCCACCTCTTATACGTGACGGCCAAAACACCAGGCTACCTCACTACACTGCCAATCTCTCATTTCCTTCCTTAAAATAATACCCTTGCCAACCAAGCCAGGAACTTTTGGACCAATTCCTCAGAACCAGCTTTTGAAGATGGATTTTCCCTCCTTGTATGGCTGGCTGGGACAATGAATGCCTCAACCTATGATCCAAGGAGCAGCACGTGTGGTCCCATCATATCAGGCCACTTCAACTCCCCAAAGCACACGAGGACCACACACCACAGCCTTGCTGGGTCTTCTGTACCCACCTTGGGGCCAAGACACAGCCACCTGGGCTGCAGTGCTGGGACACATTCCTCACGTCCGGCTCTTTCAGTCATGCAAAGGCCACACGTCACCACCAGCGCATGAACTCCAAAGGAAGAAGGAAGAAGGGAATGCAGCGTTCCACAAACACAGATCTGCTGCCCCTCCCTCACCCACATCTGAAGCATTCAAGAAAAGCCAGCTGAGAGCAAGCATTGTGCCAAATTAAGTATTGTGTCTCCAGCTGCCCAGTTCCCCAGACACAGGGTTTGTCAGACGGGCTGCTCAGGAGGAACTCTGCTCCTGGGACCAAATGCTGCACCCCGAGCCTCCAGCCTGGAGCACAAGAGCAGAAGAAATCTGCTTAGAGATCTTAGCTCTCATGGCCAAGATCCCCTTTAACAGCTTTGCAACCAACAGAACGTAAATCATACTGAGAGATAATTAGAAGGAAAACCCTACTGTAGTACCAGGAATCACAGGTGGCTAATGAGTGTGTTAAAGAAAGGATGGGCAAGTGGGGACACTGAGAAAAGCAGACCTTGGAAAAAAAAAAAAAACACCAAAAAAAAAACCCCAAAAAGCCTCACTAAAGCAGAAGCCAATTCCATAAAAATACAAAGTAAGAAACAGTTGTTTTCTTTGAACTGCCACAGCTTCTAACACTTTCCAACATTCGAAAATAAAGACTTGTTGCTCTCTGTCCTCCCCAAGGCAGGCTTTGAAAACAAATTTCCTAGTTAACCTGCCAAAGCAGAAGATGTGATAGCAGCTGAACATCCCTCTGCCCTGCTCAGGGGAGGACTCAGTGGAAATCAGCCCTCAAGAAATGTGTTGCCATCCTTCAGACAATGAAACCAAATAGGAACAAATTCTTCACCTTAAAAGTTGTGCCTTCCAAGGCAGCCACAGTTCGATATGGACTGTATAACAAAACAGGACTGTATAACAGAGGATCACTAATATGTTTTGGGGAAAAGCTATTTTTAACCCCTGTTTTCAATTTTTAATACCATTAATAAAAATATATCTCCTAACAAGACTATAAATAATTTCCTCAGAGCTTTAGAGTAACACAAAAGAACAGGATATTAGTGTGTTCTAAGCAAAGTAAAGTAAGAACTGGTGAAAACAAGACCAGCATTATAGCTGATCAAGCCAAGCACACCCCTCAAAGGCAAACACCAGTTACCATCTGCTTCAAGAACAGAAGAACACACAAGCATGTATGCAAACAGGTCCCAAACTTGCTCCCAGTTCAAACATATCTAGAAGAATCACGTACATGGTATATGCCAATTTGCCTTATCTTGTTACAAAAGGAGGAACTTTTTCCACTTCAACATAATCCATTATTCCTGATACTTTGATATCATATGAAAGACAAAATACTGAGTCCCCCAGTAAAGCAACACCCTTCATGAAGTCAGTCATGCCCCTGCTTTTCAAACTCACCATTTCTATCAGTACTTATAGACAAAGAAAAAAAAAAAAAAACACATTTGGGCATTATAGACCCAAAATATTCCACAAGCTCTGCAGTTCTCACTGTGTCTCTTCTGCTCTGTTAATTCATTCTAATGAAGTGATGCTTCTGGTTGCCATACATTTGCTAGTAACAAGACATTGAAGGCAATTTTTTCCTTTCTGTGAGCTGACACCACATGAGTCCACAAAAAACACAGGTTGACCAGAAGGAAACCTACCAAGTGCTCTCATTATCCACAAATGCTTTCATCCTTTTTCTCTGCTGCATTATTCCACATCAATAAATAAATGAGGAGCAGAGCAATATGAAGCACTGAGTAACAAGCCCAGATCAGTTCAAGTGTCTGCAAGCACAAGGTCACTTATGTTACCTGAATTGTCATTGAACAGGGACATACTTCTACAACAAAGGCAAGTTAGAAAGTGGAATGAATACTTTCAGCTAACTAACCATACACTAAAGGAAAATTGTAAGGTCATCCTGAAACAAATTAGGACAACTCTCTACTCCCACGCTGTTTCTGCTATGAATGTCCAAAGTAATCCCTCCATCTTACTTCACTACAGTTCTGGGTATGACTAAAGAATTGTGCAGAAATATTTGGGGCAAGAGATAACACTGGGATATAGGTTATAAACATTGGCATTTTATTAGTGGGCAAGTGGAAAACAGGGAGCAACCATGTAAAATTAACACAGCTGCACAGAGGCCCAGAGAACCTACAAACTAAGAGCAGACTGGTTTTCCTAGTTCAGATTAAAAGCATAGGGAAATCTGTCCACAACATCCCAAGCATCTAAAGGGTCATCTAAAAAAAAAAAAAAAAAAAAAAAAAAAGCAAAGGGTCATCTAAAATTGGTTTTTATTGACGTTTTTATTAACTTCTTGAAAGGAATTTCTTTCTCTCTTTTCCAAGCATGCCATATTAAACATTCCTGGAAGCACAAAGTAGATGTTTAAATACATGCATACACATATTCTATTATTAAAGTCCTGTGCAAGGACCTAATAATAGAAAAGTCCATAATTATGTATAAGGCAATGATAAGATACCAGGATGTAAAGCATGTTTTAAGATATTTGCATTACTGCCACAGAATTGCAATACACTAACTCAACACAGAAAAATCAGACAGGCTTATCACCTTCATCTCCAGAGAATTCAGGTGTTTGCTCTCAGTTATTCTAAATCTAAAAAATAACAAGATAAACAAAAACACAACAGCAGAAACTCCTCTCCTGAATGCATCTTGTCATTGCACTGAGTATCTTAAAGAATGAGGAGCAGATGCCAGAACAAGCAAATGCCACATATCAGTATTAGCTGCAGTATCATCCTCTCAAAAAACAGAAATTATAAAATATGTATTTCATTACTTAGGAATTGTTTATTGCTTCATATTACAAAACTAACACTATACATATCTGTAGTTTACTAAGCAGAGTATCCACATGGCAGTTTTCAGTATATCACCATTATAAACTGTCACCATTAGAAAAACAAATAGAGAATGTTTCTTATGCTGTTGGCTTTTTGTCTGTTATCTGCTAACAAACACCACAATTTACTTGTAAACAAAGGATTCCTCAGATGAAACACAGAAGGCATGTCACTGAAGAAACCCTACATTTTAACCTCTATGCTCAAGGAAACCCATCCTTTTCCCAATTAAAGGCACCACAAAGCTTTGGCTCCAAGCTGCACTACCTGGGACCTCCAGGGACTATTCCTGCTCAAGAACAGACTAACACAGATGACATTTTTCTTGTGTAGTTGCTCAACAGCACAGTCATTTTTCATCCAGAGCAAAGCACAGATTTAACATCCACAGCAGCATTTCTGAAAGGCAACTCATCTCCCCAACACTGTTGCAAATTCCACCGTAAATCACATTTAATTAGTTTGTGCCTTTTAATTTTTTTTTTCCTGGCTGTCTGGAGTCCAACAGTGAGCAGGCTTCCAACTTTAATTTTGCAAAGAGGTGCTTAGAATAAACTGATAAAAATGCCAACCACCTCGTCCCCACTGGAAGCTGGAGTTATCTGCTCGCTGACACACCAGCATTCCTGCCTGTAGATGGCTTTTTACTGCTGTGTATCCAGCGGCTCCTATTTCCACTGCCTTGTTTGAAGAACTTCCCTCTTCCCACATACCTTCCATCTCCAGGGACAGATCACACAGGGACACTAAACCTTGGCCGTAAACAACACGAGTTTTGATACTGCTGTTTCCAAAGGGTCCTCCACCATTCAGCGGTGCAGAGACAGTCACTGAGGCACAAATCCTCCGGGCAACGCTTGAGAAACTTTGCCTCTCCACTGTTTTGCACAGCTGAGATTTACACAGGGCTCTGCTGGCTTCTTCTGCAATTTATTTTATTTGCTGTACACCAAAGGCTACTGCAAACAAACGGAATTTCGATAACTTGTGGCATGTTGCTCAGAACAATTCCAGCGACACTATTTCCAAACTTTAAACCCAGCAGCCACATCCTTGGTGGAGTGACAGGATGCTCTCCCAGTGTGTCCCAAACTGTCACCCCAAGTGCTCCAAAGAGGTCATTCCATCCTCCCCCATGTCTTTCCTTTGGAGGGAAGTGCCAGACTACAGTGAAGAAAAAAGCACTGTGGAGAGTAATTTGTTTGATTCAGGTGTGTTCAGGCTCTGGGCCTCGTATTTAATTACATGTACTTAGCAGGCATTTATCCTCATGCTACAAACATTTATTCATACTGTAAATGTTGGTTCTGACAACCTACTTTTTTGAGGGAAAAAGTCAATTATACTTATTAGAAAGTTCATGAATACTACCACACAAATGCAGCATTTTGCTGCATGGTCTGTATATATTTTCTTGCACAGATTTATGAACAGCAGAAGTTTGACTGCACTTAACTGCTTCTCTTTCTCAGAAAACATAAAGTGAGGAGAAAAAAACCCAAATTTTCTGCAAAGAAAGAGGCATGATGGAGAAAACTTGTTTCAGTTCCCTAAATACTACACGTAGAAAAAGAAGTGCCAGAATAAATACATTTCAGATTGGAAGTTACAAACTTTTCTGAGACTAAAGATAAAATACTTGCAGTATGGAATTACAGCTCTGAGCTTCTTGGCTATAGCAGAATATCAGCTTATTTTGGCTGCTAACTACCTTCATTTCTTATCCTTTTGGCCAGCTATAAGCTAGCAGTATGAAAAAACCCTCTCATTGCTGTCCCAGCAGTGACTTCAAACCCAAACCAGATGAGTCCCAAAAGCACAAAATTTAAAAAAAAAAAGAGAAAAAAAATAAAGTAAAATATATCACCTTCCACACAGACTGATCTCTGAGCTGCACTATAAGCATAAAGTAGCTGAAAGATACTGAACTGGGAAGAACAATACACGATACTTCTGGGGCAGCAGAAGTTTCTGCCACAGCAGGGTCCCAACACAACCACAAATCACAACTGCTTTGAAATTAACGAGAGGGAAGCACAGAAGTGCTGAAGATTAAGAGAAAAGCACTAACAGACCGCTTCTGTGCGAGACCCGAAATGACCCCGGGAATTCGGCCAAGAATCATTTTCTTACTGGTAGCACCGGCAGCGTATTCTCCAACTTGCTGAGAGAGACACACGGGCCGTAGGTGAACGGGGCAAGAGGAGCAAGATGCTTCCACTCAGGAGGCAGCCCTTGGCCATTCCTGAGGTTTAGGGAAGCCATGCCTTTATCTGGATTTCCAGCCAAGCACACATTGTGTCATCCGTGTCCAGACCAGCCGCTCCCCATCAGAACAAAGCGCAGACCCAGACCAGTGCAGGCACTGCCAGGCCTGGCACTCCCAAAACTCTTTTAAAGCAAGCTCTGCTGCAAAATAAAAGGTTGAGAAATAGTGTTCTACACTGAAAAAATCTGTGGAAGTTTGAAATGCCATTACCTAGCACATTGTTAAACTCGAGTCAGACTGGTTTGGCACCTTTCAGGAACGTACCGGCTGAGCCCTGTGTTCTGCAGGGTAAGCGGTTAAGGGATACAGCAGCTGTGGTTAGGGCACAGGTAACTGGGGTATGTGAATCCTGTTCTCACAGAGCCAGCACGGAGTTCCAACAGCAAACAAACAAAAAAAAAATTAAAAAAAAATAAAAAACGCCAATAAGGAACGCAAATCTCTCCATATCTCATTTCTCCCCCCGCCACCCACCCCGTAGTGATGGGGTAACTACTCCTTTAAGGCCAGTACTTTTATATACTCAAAGGACACAAAGAAATGCAAATGAAATACGAAATTACTAATATGGAGAGAGGCAGGCTTGCCCCGCGCCTTCTATTCTACAAATATAGACGGGATAAATGGTTCGTTACATTTAACTCCAAGCCGCACTACCTCCGCCAAAACCTTATTTAAATAGAACATTTCTGAGAAGGGGGGATGCAGCTGTGGTCTTAACCTAAGAGAGGTTAAGCTTTTAAAAAGGGTTGTTCTTTTTTACTCCGTCTGCTGGTCGCATGCCATTTTAAAAAGGTGTCTGGCAAGCAAAAATAAAAAGTTTCCAGGGCTTTCCTTCCCCAAGCCGCCTCTGCCAGGAGCCCGGCGGGGAGGACGGGGCCAAGAGAAGACGGTCGCGCCTTTCTCCAGCTTTTTCTCCAACATGCCCTCTGGATCCCGACGCTCTGGAGGCGGAGGAGCCCCGGTTCCTCCACCTGCCCGCACCCTCCGGCCGGGCAGGGGCTGCGGAGCGGAGCGGGGCGCGGCTCGGGGGTGCCGCGGGCAGGCGCCCCGCACACGCCCGCGGGGCCGGCGGCACCGGCCGCTCCCGCATTTCTCCTCCGGGAGCCGCAGCGGGCGGGGAGGGCGGCGGCGATGACAGCGGCCGGGCCGGCCGCCCCCGGGGACAGCCGGGCGGTGCTGGAGCGCCCGTCCCGCCGCCAGCCCCGAGCGCGGCCGCTCCCGCCCGCCCGCCGGGCGCTCCCCGCGGCGGAGGGAGCCGGCGGAGAAACTTTCCACCGAGTGCGGCCGCGTCCCGCCGCCGAACAAAAGAGCCGGGACCCGGAGAGGCGCCGCGGGGCGGGGGAAGCGGCTGCCCGGCGCTCGGAGCGCAGCGGAGCCGCGGCGCTCCCCGCCCGCACTCGGCTGCCCGCAGCGCCGCCGCGTCCTTACCTGCGGGAGGGCGGTGCGGGGCGGCGAGTCCCGGTTAGCTGGAGCGAGTGCCGGGAGGGCTCGGCGGGGATTCCGCCATGTCAGTGATGTCGGCACCACATGGGGCCCCGGCCGGCCCACGCTACCGAGCACTCTGGAGTAGCGGCTCCCGCCGAAAAGGCGGCCGAGGCGGGCGTGGGACGCCGGCCAGCCCCGCTGCCGCCCCGCCCCGCCCCGCGCCGCCGGGGCGGGCGCTCCGTGAGGGGCGGGCACGGGGCGGGCACGGCGACCGTGCCCGTTCCCGTTCCCGTTCGGCCTCGGCTCGCTCCGCTTCCCGTGCCCGTCCCCTTTCCCGTGCCCGTTCCCGTTCGGCCGCGACCCGCTCCGCTTCCCGTTCCCTTTCCCGTGCCCGTTCGGCCGCGACCCGCTCCGCTTCCCGTTCCCGTCCCCGTTCCCGCTCCGCCGCGCCCCGCTCCGGTTCCCGTTCCCCTCCCCGTCCCCGTTCGGCCGCGACCCGCTCCGCTTCCCGTTCCTCCTCGACCCGCTCGTCGTCACTTAGAATCGTGGAATAATAGAATTAGCGAATCGTCAAGGTTGAAGACCATCCAGCCCGGCAGCACCGCTATAACCCCTAAACCGCACCGCCCAGCGCCAGCTCCAGGCGCCTCTTTAACACCTCCAGGGGCAGTGACCCCACCGCCGTCCGTTTCAATGCCAGACCACCCTAAAAGTAAAACATTTGTTTCTAATGTCTAATCTGAATCTCCCCTATCTCAGCTGAAGGCTGTTTTCTTCTCACTGCAGGTGCGGGAGAAAAGAGCATCCCCCAATTGGCTACAATCTCCTTGCAGGGATTTTTAGGGAGTGATGAGGTCTCACCTGATCCTCCTCTTCTCCAGCTCAAACAAGCCCTCCCACAGCTATTCTTCATAAGATATGTTCTGTAGACCCTTCACTTAGTACCAAATGTCACCCCTGGAGCACACATCACCCACCAAGCCTCCCCTGTCCACCCAGCCCTAGCAGGGGTGTGTGGTTGTGATGGATGTTGGAAGGTTGTCTCCAAAATGCCATTTCTGACACGGTAGCTCTTTGCCCAAGCAGTCCAGCCTGAGGTCAGTGCATGTCCTCTCCTGTGTCCTTCCTTTGATGCTGCAAAGCCAAGGCCTGTGCTCCCATCAGTGTGGTCATTCCTACATTCCCATCGTCTGGGAGCAAGGAGGAGAAGCTCTAGGCAATATTTTCAGGGATAAAGAAATGCTCTGACTTATTAAATTGTGCAGCCCTAAAGAAAATAAGTTTATCCCTGGCTCTGGAGGAGAGCCCCAAAGAGGGGCCATGGTGGTCATTCGCCTCTCAGCACTGCATCCAAGCTGTGGGGAATCATGACTGGAGCTTTAATCTGGTCACAGGAAAAACTTAAAATAGGACTTGGCCTTACCCCCACCACAGATCACAGCCGTGCTATGAAGGGTCTTTTGATTTAGCCATGGTCCTTGGGGAAGCCAACCTTCCTCTGCAGGAACTCATTGCCCACACATCCTGTGCTGTGCCTTCTCTCCATCACTGTATTCTTCAGTGTTACTTTTCCCAACAACTTTTATCAATGATTGATCCACTTTATCCACCAGAGCAAGGCTGCCTTTCAAAAACTGGAAAACCCTCTGGAGTCTGAGGCAGCCCAGGTGTATTTTCTTCAGCTTCCATTAAAATATCAACACAAACATTTTTCCCATAGGACTCCTTGATGTTCTGCTTCTTGCTGAAACACACACTAAAGAAAAATCAGTTTGGCATCAAGGCTGAGTAAAAGCATCATGGCCAAATAGGCTGGGTTTGGGGTTTTTTTGTACATGACTAAAACCCAGAAAAATGAAAATAAAGTTATCTGAAATAGATAATTCCTACGAAAATAACAAATAGGCAATTTTCCCATGGGAAAGATTTTTCAATGTGGAATGGTCAGCCAGCACTAAGTATTGTTTGTCGTTAATTGCAAAAACTTTTGTAATGCATAAAATCTAAAAGTAGAAAAATGTTTTGTTTTATTATTGACCCAAAACATGCAAACTTTTTGATGGTCCTGGATAGAGTTACAGACCAGATGAGATTAATTATTCACTGGGGTTGTAAAGACTTTACTTAGTCTCATAGACAGTTTTGTGGAGGAAAAAAGAAAAAAAAAAAGAGAGAGAGGGAGAGTAGGGACAGTGAAGGCATTGGTTTAGAAGGGAAAAGTCACTGACACAAGTTGGAAAATTATGAAAAAAAAGATAAAATTTAAATTGAAGAGTAAATAAACTCAAACCTAGAGAAAGTAAAATGAAGGGAAATAAAGAAGAGGAAAGAAATTGAACCATAGAGTTGATTTGTAGCTTTTCGATCTATCTAAAATCCGATCCATATTCAGAAACTCAGAACAGGGGTCCCAGGAATGGGGACATCTCCAGTCTCACCTGAAACTGCAGAAGGGCAGACTCACAAAAAGTAGAGCAAGGTCAACCTGGACCTGGAGCAAATGTTCCTTCTCCTTGGAGATCCTCCTGTTCACCCCCAGTGTTCTGATGAACTGGAAGAGCAGATGGTTAACAGCAGCAATAAACTGGTTCAGTGGAGCCCGGGCATGGCTCAGGAACCGAGGGACGGGGAAGGGGAGAGTGAAGCAAAGATTGCTTTCCATCAGAGAGTTCCTACATAAATCACAGATAAAACTATTTCTTTAACAGCTTACTCCCTGAGCCAGCTCATCTCGGAAGAGCATTAATCAGACCAAGAGGAAATGTCTCTTGCCACTGAAAAAGGAAAAGGATTAGGTTAAGTGATGACACAGCAGGGACAGACAAGTCACACTGGAGAAAATGACTGACCTAAACTATCATCCAAGTAAATACAGACCAAAATTATGAACTGATTTTTCTGTTTTGATGAGTCTTGTTTTGTTGGTTTGGGTATTTTTTTTTGCAATAACATGCATATTTATCTTTTATCACAGTGAGATCTTTCTGTTCATTTGGGAAGCGAGTGGCGTCAGAAATGTGATAGTGCCTCTTTTCCATCTCTCTTCCGTCATGTGCTGTTGCAGAGGAGCAGGATGAAGGGGCTGAGCTCTGTCCTTCTTTGGTCTTTCTGTTGGGTCCCTGTCCCCACGACAGTCATTCTGAAGTTGCAGATCCAGCAGGACCAGATAGAACCCCCAACTCCTTTCAGGCTGGAATTGTTTAGCCATCACACAGTAAACAATTTTGGCACTGTTGACTGAAGCTGGATCCAAATCAATCCTAAATCCTGTATTCTGCCATCATCTCCATCAGTCATTCCCTCCTATTTGATGGCAAAACCCAGAGAGGGGCCCATGACTCTGTACAATTGGGCTGTGGCCTTGGAGGTCAGACATCATTGCCAAGGCTGTTAAGACAGTCTTTATTCTCTCAGGATACTTCCCTTCACATTTCTGATGGGATTTGAATCAAACTCTTCCTATTCCCACAAGCAGCATCTTCTGTATTCGGGAGGGCAGGGGGCAGAGACCTTGGCATCGGTGCTCTTTGGCAGCATACACAGCGTGCTTTGATGGATTTATTTGCTGAATGCTGTGTTGGTATTTACCTGGGATATACCGCCCTCAGTCAGTTTTAACTCTGCACAGCACCAGCACAGAGGGTGGATGGTTCCACTCAAACCCTGGATGGACTGTGGCCACAGGAGTTTTCTCTCCATGTGCATTATCACACCTCTGGGCAGCTGTGGGGGTGAGGACTCAGCACTCAGTGTCCTAAGAGTTTACATTCATCCGTAGCAACAGCTCCAGGTTCACACTTTTTTTTTTCTTTTTTTTCCCTTTTCTTTTTCTAGCAGCAACTTGGATGAAGAAAGACAGAAGTACGCAGCAAAATTGTCTTTGGTGACCCCTCAGGCTGAGAACATGGCCCTGAAGCATCCCTTACTTAGACCTCATCCTGCCACTTGAGAGGTGGGACCAGCAGGATGCTCAAAGCACACGTGTAAAATCTCCTCACAAAACCACCCAAAACAAAAATGATGTCTCACCTTTCCTCCCTCCCCCTCCTTCACTTCTCTTACATAAAAAGAAAAGGCCATATAATCTGTTCTTTTCTTGTTTTAAAATCCTTTTCTATCAATATGCCTCACAAATGGATAAAGTTAATGCAACTTAAACAACTGAGTAGTCAAAATCAGAGTACAATCTGGTCATGGTAGTTTTTTCTCACTCTTTTATGCGACCAAAAAAAAAAAAAAGAAAGCTAAAGGCAAATTAGATTGTACAGATTAAAACACAATAATTTCCTTCAATCCTTACAATATTTTCAATCTAGACCCTCTGGAGACTGGCACATGCTAGAAAATCTGGATAAGTGTATGTAGTTTATAATGGTCACTTTTACTGCAGGGAATCCAAAATTCTGCAGGACAGTCTTTCTAAATAAGTAGGGCATGTAAACATTAGCATGAACCAGGATTTCTGTCTGTACCTCTCTATTTAGAGGAAATGAATGCCAGTTATTCACACAGCATATATTCACAGGTTTGCATTCATGAACTGACTGAGTTTGTACTCATGGTATTAATTAGCAGATTTTTCCCTTTTTAGGATAACATAGGTCAGGATTTCTCATGCTCAATAACATCTGAAGAAATTAGGCCCCAAAAATCTTATTGTTGGGAAAAGATCAAAGGAGTGACCTCTCTATGATTCTGAAATAAAATTTCTCAGCCTCTTCTGTCAGTGCAGTGTATGATAACTTTTCAGTGTATATCAGTGTGATAAAACCAATTACTTACTGGACATAATTTTATTACATTTAATGGACATGTCTTTAATTTGGCCTTTGAATCTCACAGATATTTTTCCAAGCAGTAAATACAGATACTCCTAAGCAACAAATATATCCAGTCAAACTCTCCTAGAAGTCACAAAAGAGCAGTGAACTTCACCAGCAGCTAGAAGAGGCTCTCTAAAGACCCGTGCCATTGCTGTAAAGACACGACTTCTGACACCCCAGAAGTTATTGTTAGTCAGGGATATTATTCTGTAATCTGTTTCTTAACCATTACAAAGGCATCATGGCAAGAAAAGGTTCCTGCTGCCTTCTTGTCCATGAGAAGCACCATTGTCTTCATAATTTGTCTGTTTGCAAGCTGAGGCCTTACACAGGGCATTTTTTACATTTTTTCGTCTACGTTGGTTTTATAAGTTTAAATAAGTTCCTGTCTGCTAAGAGCTTCCAGAGAGGGTTGGCACTTCACCAATTCAAGAAGCTTGCCGTGAAGATTACACACCAGTGGTGCTTACTCAAAACAATAACTCTGACCACTGCACCAGAAGAAAATACTCTCATTTATTGTCTCATAATCATGCATCTCTGCAGTGTTAGTACCAGTTTTGCCAACAAGAAGGATGTTCCTTTTGATATTTTCCAAATATTTCAGCTAAATCTCCTTAACACTGTGCAGCTCTTTGGCTTGTTAAGTTTGCTTGGGGTTTGTTTTGTTGAAAGCTCTTGTTTCAGTTCAGGCTCTAAAGAAAACAAAGCAGTATTGCTCGCATTGTTAAAGCCAAAAGTAAAAAAAAATGGAAAAAAAAAATGTTCTTCTTGGAAGAGTTTGGAGATTGGCATTCACGAAACAGCTGGAGATAAAACATAAAGCACTAATCCTGTCCAGTTGCTCCTGGTCATGTTGCACATTCAGGAAATTCATAATTAGGTGGTTATACCCCCAGTGTTTCCCCTGCAGCACTCTTTACAACCAGCAGTTTATCTTCTTGTCGTTGAAAAAAAAAACCAAAAAAAACCAACAAAACCCACAACTACAAAGAAAGAAGAGGGGGAGAAAATACAAGCAGGAATGACTTGAAATATGCTTAATAGCTTCTTCTCCCTGTAAAAAATGAATAAATCAGATGTTGTCATTTCTGCACATACCAGCAAACTTCTGCTGATCCACTGCCCTTTTCTATCACCGTAGTTTTCCTCTGTACTGTATCTCCTTCCTCTTCACAGTATTTATTTTTCCAGTTAATTTTTCTTTACCCTTGCCAGTCATGCACTCGCTTTCCTGTAAAGGGCAGCCACACCTGACAATTTAGAAATAAATGCTTTAATAAGTAAACATTTATTTTTCTTGCTGAGTGGAAGCACCAGACATGGGGGCTTTTTTCCTAGCTCTCACCAAGGTTTCTAGTGAATTCCTAAGTAGTTTCTGCTCTTTATTTTGATTTCTCTAGTGGTATCATGAAAGCATTTTGCCACACTCTAGGAATCTTCACACTGCATGCTACAAATGATGTTTTGTCAAAAATTCATCTTCATTTTGAATTAGGCCAGGTATAACTTGAAGGATTTTTCTTTTCATAGCTTAAGAGGTTTTTGCAAGGCCATACCAAAACACTTATATTCTAGAGACAATAATGTACCTTTTAAATCCAACAGCCTTATTTACTGTTAAGTACACACATATGCAGTATGGAGATTTTTCTGTACAGGGCAATCCATGAGAAATGTTGCCAACTTTGGAATTAAACTGTTACCAGTGACTCAGCAGGTTTTGCTCTTCAATGGCAAAGCATTCAATATAAGCTTCTTAAACAATCACAATTACTGATTTTCCCCCAAAGTAACTCAAAAGAAGACTGCTCAGATAAAACTTCCAGTCAAAGTTCAGGAGTTTCCATGCCCGTGATTAGGAAGCCACGCCGGTGGCTCAGAAGTCTGGCTCTTCAGAGATAAAAAAACTCCCAGCAATTTCATAATGCCTACAGTGAATGCACAAATAACTTTAAAACAACAGGAATCATCAGCCCCTCTGGTGCTGGCAGCCCCTGGATCATGGGATGATCAGAATCCCAGTGAGAGGAGAGGGAAGAGCCAGCCCAGCCTTGCTCCCAACGCTTCTGATCCAGGGGAGCCTTGGCTACGTTGCATGCACTTGTGGTTTCCTTCTCCTTTCAGAATTCTGCTAAGTGTGTTTTTAGTCATAAAGGCAGCAAAAATAAACCTAACAATGACTTTTTTCCTGTCTAGCCATCAGGGAGCATCTCCAAGTGCCTGGCTGACAGGGTGGAAGCAGAAGGCTCAGTGCTTTTCAGTGGAGATGCCCAGTCATGCCCATGTAGGAGTCCTCTCCCAAAACATTATGGAAGTGAGACAGATTCTTCAAAAGCTCTATATATCTTCAATAAAGCAAGAATCTTTATACCAGATGTAAGCCACCTATGAAAAAAAATATAACCAAATTCAAGTGTATTATCTGAAAAAAGAAAAACAAATCCACTGAAGGATTTAAGAGTTTCATATCAGATTCCTTTCCATCAATGACTTTTCCAAGAGCTTCCCCAAAGCTGCATGGAAATACATCAAGTGTTACTTTGTAAAGCAGTCACATTTTGAAAATTATTTACCAAGCTGCTAACTTTTCCAGACTTCAAAGGTGATGCCTGAGATTGTTTATCATCATGAAATAGATACATTACTGAGTCTGGAATATAAACGTTTTGGTATGGCCTTGGAAAAACCTCTTCAGCTAGCCCTGCCTCAGGCTAGAATGATTTAAAAAATAATACATATTTTACAATTCTATTACTTTTTTATCTACAATAAATAGCCAGGCTTACCCTCTCCATCATGCCCTGTCACATACACTATCACACCTAAATTCTATGCACTTTAAACCATTTTTGCTATAAAGCAAAATTAAGATCTAGCAACATGCCCTAAAAATCAACAAAACCTGGAATTATTTTTTTAATAAGGGAGGAGCAATTGCAACAAGGAAGGCAATATAGGCTGTGTGCTGTGTCAGCTCCTGCCTTCCTGTGTGCACGCCAGCAGATCACAGCTGTGATACACAGTGATGTAAAGTGATGTCTGCATCAATCCCGAGCCATTCCATGGCTGACAAGTCAAACATGGACTTAAATCTCACTTGAAAGCTGACCACAGAGCTGATACAGGGATGGAAGAATCATTGTAGCCTCTTAAAATGGGGAAGAAAAAAAAAGGAAGAGTAGAAGACCCCAAGCAGTGGATTCTTCGTAGGCTTCTGCTGCTGTTTTTCTTAATTCTTGAAGATTCATGTGATTTAAACAAATCTAGAAGGGATGGGAAAGCAAATAGAATAATTGCCATTACCTGCACAATGATTGTCATTACCCACACGTTATGAGGCTTTATTTATGGGCATTTGTAAATATGCTTTGTGAATTCTGAAAGAAAGTTGTTCCGAAGGAAAGGTGCCATAAAAATGCCAGTTATAATATAAATCTTATGCCATATACAGTAAAGAGAAATGTAATAGACATTTTAGTAGGATTGACAGAGTTCTCATGCACATGTTTCTGATGATTCTTATTCCTCTCCTCCCACTTTAAAAATGGAGTCACAAAATAAGGAGCAAGGTCGCACTCTTCAGCACAGGGCAGTTCTGCTTCCCTGAGTTAAACTCTGTGAGATTTGCAGAGCTGCTTCCCAGTGCTGTTTGGAGCAGGGCACAGCAGACCCCCTCTCACCCCTGACCCCCAGCCCAGAGCTGTCCCCCCCCAGCCACGCTCCGGTCCTTGGTGCAGCCAGGCAGCACAACAACACCTGGGTTTCAGATTCTTGGAGTGCCTTCAGCAATCCATTTGCTGTTCATTGGGTTCATTTTCACTACCAACGCTGTTTTACTGTCCCAGATTCACAAATATCCTCAGGGTCCCACAGTCTGTCCATGATTTTTGTAACTTCCCTGGTGTCTCTCAGCTCTGCTTGCTGGGTGAGGATGGGAAAGGGCAGAGATGCCCAAGGAGCTGTGGTCTCCCTGAGCAGACCCCAACTCTTCCAAATCCCAGTTCTAAGGCCATGGTTATATGAGCAAAAAAACTGCATCTGTGTAGTTCCAAATTTGTTCTCAGCACATTTCTCCTGTAACAGGCACATGTGTTGAACTTTTCAGAGTGCATGGTGCATGGTGCACTTCGTGTCACCTCTGTGCTCACCCCACATCTGCTCTGGGGTTCAATTAACTCTTCAGAGTTAATCCATCAGAATTTTTAAAATAAACTGGAACTGGCAGAGAGTTTAGACCACGTAAGTCTCATATGGCAGCGCTTTTTAATCCTGTCCTGCCCAAAAAAATAAATGTATTCTGTTGTCACAACACTCCCTTCGTCCTTTGGTGTTTTGGTTCTTCTTCTGGTAACTACAAAATAGGGATCCAGCATATCTATAATGGAATTCATATTAATTCCTCATGAAAGTGTGTGCCTACTTGGAAGCAATGCTGAATTGATATTGAACATTTCTTCTGAATGGTACTACAGTCCTCAGAGATTAAACTGAAAATGCATCAATCCTTCAGAGTGCTGGGGGCATGTATTTATATTTAACTTAATCCTGAGATTAACATATTCAAAACAGACTTGGCAGTTCATTATGAGAGAGCTATAAAAGTACTCTGAAATATTCAGAATAATCAAGTAAGCACATGCAGTATCAGGGGCCAAGATGGAGTTATTTGGAAAAAGCATATTTCTGTCTGGCACAAAGAACATCCAGCAATGACCAGAATGTTAATTTTAAGAAATGCTTAAGAGATGCCCATATCTTACTCTGCATTTCTTGTATAACCCTACATATGGAAAGAGAGAATAAGAGCTACGGTTCTATTCTTGTTAGGCAAAGATTGGAGCTTCAGAGAATATTTAAGTTTTAGTAACTCAACATTTAGTAACATCTTTTACAAGATTGAACTTGGTCCTGGAAACTGCTCATTTCCATTCATCAATTGACTTTGTGACTCCATCTCAGTAATAAAAAAATGACATCTGAGTACTTTAAACATCATTTACTGAATCTAAAAAGAGTAAACTCTTGCAATCTGTAAATTATGCAACCAACATTTAAACTTAGATGTGTTAATCAGGGAATGGAGGAAACACAGTTAAAGTGAGCTGATACAAGTGCTGCATTTTCAATAGCCAGAAGATATTGCTAAAGAAGGTGAAAACAAGACCTCTTTTTTTTGGTTTTGTGATAGGTCAATCCAGTGAGCAGGCGTCTTTTCACTTGGGACACAGGTTCTGAGAATGAAAGCTAAGCAAGTGAAAGCAGAAAAAATGTAGGTAAACTTTTGTATAAACTTATTAACACCTGATTGCTTTTGAATACTAACAGACAGTATAAGTGGGATTTCTTTGAAGGGGTTGTGTTGCAATCACCTACAGCTAAAAGTAAGAGACCATATGATGCCCAGAACACACAGCATGTGGGAAAACCTTGACAGGCCAGGGAGGAGTAGACAAATGGGGTTTGAAATCTGCAATGAAACAAAGTGATCTTTTGCCATTCCCTGATTAATTACCTTGGCACAAACAAGCTGCTCAGTAAGATTTCTTTGGGTATAAGATGCAAACCTAAATTCATATTGCTTAATTCAAAGGCAAAGGTAAAAGCTGGGTTGAACCTGTGGTATCCCTGCATTGTTCAGAACAGAGACTGGATTAGGCTGAGCTTTGCTCCCCAAACTGTGGCTCCAGCTCCAGGGTCATGATGCAAAGGCTTTGGTAGGAATTTAGGCTTGAGCTGTTGCTGCCCCTCACTGCTGGCTGGTACCTCTGTGGCTCTGCCCTCTGGGTCCTGCTGGCCCTCCTGGGTTTGCACCAGTGCTGCCAATCAGGTCAGGATATTGATCCGGCTGTGAGCCAGCATTCCTCAAAATGCTTGAGTTTATTTTTGCTGTTCAAACCAGTTATGTCCATGGCTGGTTTCCAACAGCACCAAAGGCAGGGGTGTGGGCTGCAGCACAGAGGTAGGCATGGATGTAAGAGGAGGACAGATATTAAGCCAGCATTACTGCCAGGCACATGCAGCAACATGACTTTGAACCACATCTCGTCCAGGCACATCACATACCAAATTTCCCCAACAGGAGACAATTCCTCTTCAGTTCATGTGGAAGGGGCTTATGGTTCAGCATAGGAAAAGCTGTATTATTTCCTCTCTTGCCAAATATTTCTGAGCAGCTACAGTGTTCAGCCCATTGACAGGTGTGAAACTCTACCTGGTCACTAATCCCTTACCTGCTCCCATAGATAATTAACTGCAAAGCATAAGTGTAGCCTGCAGCATTTTCTGTTGGGAAGAAGCCCAGGTGCTGCAGAATTAAGATCCAAATTTGCTGCAGTACCAGGGTTACATTACCAATCTCCACACACCCTGAGTCATGTGTCTGCTGCCTCAGTTCCTCCTTTTTGCTTCCCCGAAAAGCACGTGCGTGCACTCCCATGCACATGTGCACAAACCACACACTGTGGGGCTCAGGAAGGCTTCCTGCATTCGGAGTCATGCAGCCCAAATTACACCTAAAGGAGTTTTCTAGGCCTTAAACACTTCTGGATGCTTAATAAAACTCTGAGCTAAGGATCTCAGTGAATCCCAGTTCCATTGCTGTCAGCCAGTTCTCATCTCCTGCTCTGGAAGTTTAGCACTGCTGTCTCTTGCTACTGGGCTCTTGCTATCGTGATCCTTATAACAAGATCTTTTTAGGGTATGTAAAAAAATATTTTCTTTCCACTGCTGTTTCAGGAACATTCATTTGCATTTGCTTGCTTTTTCTGCACGCTGACATGCAAATGTCCAGAACACCCGAACAGATCTCCATTCAGAATTGCTCATGTTAGTGTCTAAGAAGCAGCTGAGCACCCTTCACTTTGTGAACAGTTATTTTTCTTCAAATAAAGCTGTAATTAATGCCTTATAAAGATAAATACCCCGCAGGTGAAGACTTTTAGAATTCAAAACATCTGAAAAAAATCAATACAGCAGCTTCTGAATATCCAAAAATCTTCAGAAAGAGTGAAGATGAAGAAAACCCACTGAGAACAGACAAGAACATTGAAAGGAAGCCTTTGTGGAACAGTGGAAGGGTTTGGAAGGGAGACTTCGCCAGGGTGAAATGTTACTTAGCTGCAGGACAGTCTGAAATGACCTGTCTGTGCTTAAACTCCAGATTCAGCTCGCCCAGACAGGTTTGCAGCCAGCATCAGTCAGAGCCAGCACACTGGCTTCTCAGGAATCATTATTCTTTTCTTGCCTTTTGCTTTTGGAACCACTTCAGAATTAGCTGTGTACTCAGACCTAAAGTCATAAATGATACCAGGAAAAAGGGACATTATTTCTCCAATGCACACACGTGTTGGTGCTATTTCCCTCTGGGAATTGCCCTAATGTCAGATTTTCTTAATGTCCAATCCCAGGAGGGATTCTACAGGAGGGTAGAAACTGGGTACATTGGAAGAAAGCACAGAAAGAACAGGCTTCTATTTTCCTCAGATGGCATTGGAGCTAGTTGCAGACTAGTTCATATTTTATTTCTTCTTTGGGACCTGTGGATTTTCTTTGACTTTCTCAATGCAGACCTAAACTCCTTTCTGGTGCACATGGGTTTTCTGAGGACATCCCAGCTGGAGAATGAATTGTTTTGGAAGGACCATTCAAGGCATCCCTTGGAGCTGCCAGACACACTCTGCAGGCTCAGTTCACCATCTCTTCTGGTGTTTGGGACAGACAAGGCAGGAGTGAAGCCAGGACAGCGACAGTGATGAAGAGGATGGGATCACTTTGCTGAGTTCTCAAACAATGGATGTGTTTATCAACATGACAAGGACCTTCTTTGGCAGTAAGGTTAGTTTCAAAGGTAAAGAGATGGGGTGAAACTGAGTCTCTCCTTTGGTTTTATTTTGTGGAATGAGAGGCAGAAACATTGCTGGAAATGAGTTTTTGTCACTGCTCCAGAGGGTGGTTCGACAAAGGAGATTTCCTACAGAACACAGACATCCTCCTCCTCTTCTCATTTGCAGCTTTTCTGACCCTTGAGGGTTTATCACAATTCAAGAACCAAAGAGATAAAAAAAACCCCAAAAAAGCAAAAAAGGGGGACATAAAGCCTGGATTTTTTACACTTCCTTCCAAACTCTTCTAGCTGGGTTAATTTTGCTGCTGTTCAGTTTACTGTGGCATTTTCTTTCAAGTTTCATGGACCCTAGAGGCCTCTTCACCTGTGATGTTACTGAGATTTTCTTCTCAGGAGTGTGTCTATCCAGTGCAATCATCTTTGATTGTATTTACCTACCACAAGAAGCAACACACCCAAATCATTGGTGGTGTTTAGACTCCCACTGACTTGTTTGGGTGTCCCAATTCAAGGAAGATGTGCAAAAGCAAAGACAGCCTTAGCTTAGTTCCTCTTGACCTTCCCTTATCTGTAGACAGAGACATGGGTCCATAAACTCAGTGTTTAGTTAAAACATAACTGCTGGTTCTGTTAAGTTGGTAATGAGGAAAATGAAGCAAAGATCAAAAGATTCGCTTTCTTGTGGATTTAATTTTCTTCCTCATCTTTGCACTTTGGTCATAAACACTGCCATTCCCCCTCTGCCCTCCTGTTCCACACACTGAAGATTAAGTTGGGAAATATTTTTAGAAAAGACATGAGTATACAGAAGGGAGTATTAGACTGTGACCTTATAGCTGCTTTTGAAGTTTTTGAAAGCTACATGGCAAAAGATCCCAGCATTTCCAAACTCTCAGAAAAAGGAGATTCATGGATTGCTCTTCATTAATTTAAGTGTACTAACTAATTGGTCACATGTAAGTTTATTCCCTTTCTCTCATGCATGCACACACAGAGCAAAGCCAACACATATATTCCAAGATGCCTGAAACAAATAATGGATCCACAGTGTTGCCTCAATCACTGCTGGCATGGGAAGAAAAGTAAACAACAAAACAGGAAAAGGAAGGCTAAAACTAGATTAAACAGATTGCTGCATTCAAGAGTGTGCAGTCAGCTGGGAACTTTATGAAAAAAAAGCGAGTTGAAAGGAAAAGTAAAATAACATACAGTCCTCTCTTGTATTTGTGAAAATCCCTCACCAGCTGTGCGGTAAAATGCCCTTAAACTAGCATGAAGTATAAATCTTGGATGTACAGAATTAACCTTTCATTCATGAAGGTAAGCAAAATATCAGGTTATTCCTCATCACTGGAATTCAAATTAGGCCCAGATTGTTCAACAGGAGCTGGAAGATGACAGGGGTAGAGAAAAGGAGCTTCTTTGTCTCAGTTACAGGAGAAAAAAGAAGTAATGTCTCAAGATAAAGACATGTTACCAATGGAAATTCATGCTGCATTCATGCAACACAATATGGTTTCAATTATCTGGAAGAGGAGGTGTGCAAAAATCAAGGTAATTTAAAAACCTGACCTATCACCAAAGCCAGCAAGATCCCTCACTGTTTCTATCATTTGAAGCCAAAATCTCCTGCTGAATACTCTAGTCTTTTTTAATCCTGGTTTGGATTTGAACTTGAACCCTAGGACCTAGAATAAATCAAAGCCACATCTTAACGTGCTCTTTCCAGACTGTTTCTGATGATAACAAATAACCTGGCTTTGCTTCTGCAATGATTTCCAAGAGCTACAACCAGGAATTTCACTACTTTCCTGACTGACTGCACAGATATACCTTTCCAGGTTAGCTGGCTGAGCCAAAAAAGAAACCCTAGCCTCCTTCACCACTGTTTTAGATTTTTACTTTTGGAAAGATGAAACTATTTCAGAATAAAGCCTCTGTTGGGACAACCTGTCATGTCAGTTAGGGAATACTTTTCCCTCCTGTCTGATCTTCAAGAGCAGTTAACTTGTCTGCAGTATTTCTGAGTTCTGCTGCAGCCTCATAAATGAAAAAAAAATTTTGGAGTGAAATATGTTGCTGCCCACTGGTGAGAGGGCACAGAAAGAGACTTTTCAAGTAAATTAAGGAGAAATGCATGTGTTGTTGCCCTGAGAGGAACACCTGTAAATAACCCTAGACTCTTCTCAATGCAGTCTAAACCCAAGATGTTATCCTATTATGCTACCAGGGCATTTTGTTTGGGCCAGTGCTGGCTTTCTGATAGAATGTGTAGCACAGAACACTTCATCCTTAATCACTGTCTTCTCCTCCAGGTCAGGAAAGATCTTTCCATTTGATAGCCCAGTCTGGGCTAGTGAATCCCACAGCTTCACCTTCAAGCAGTTATGACTGAAGTTTTTCAAGAGCCAGATGTCTCTCATGAACTCAAACTTGAGCAGTTGAACCTCTGCCTCCAATGATATTTCACATAGGACATTATTTTTTGTTTATCTTAACCCATGTCCTGCAGCAGCACTTGGGTAACTTGTTTCTGAAATAAGTTGCATTTCAATTCCCAAGTGATGGAGCTACAGATAAAACTATGTGGTCTCCAGTGCTTCTGGACTCCTGTGGCCAACTTATAGGGACTTATATTAGCCCAGATTCCATTGAATTGGATCATGGCTGGTGCTTAGGTCAATGCTGGGGTAGTTTGTGCTGTAAATGTCAGACTATATCTGATCAATAACAAACAGGAGATCTGAAGTTCTACGACAGCCAATATCTGAACCTTCATCTGTATTTGCCCAGTAAAGTAGAATACTTATTTCAGAAAAGAAATTATGAATTGTGAATTGTACATGTTGTTTTTCCACCTGTATCAGCCATAGACAGCAAAAATCATTTCATGGAACAGGAAACACCCTTATCAGATTTGAAATCATGATATAACAACAGAGGGCTTCTATATATAGAAGTAGGGCAGTGGCTCTCTGGTTGTTATAATTAAATTTTATTTTATTTTTCTGGAGATTCCAGGTACTGGTACCATAGAAACAACATTAAATCACTAAAACCTCAAGATGTAATGCCGATCTAATATCTGTCTCTCTAATATTAGATTTTTTTTGTGCTCTGCTGGCAGTGCAGGGAATGGTGCCTATTTCAGCAGCTACATCAGAGGGGGAGTTTGCAGCCTTACCCCTTTTCCCCAGCTGTTCCCTCCAGTACCTGGTGGGTTTTCTGCCTCTGCTCCATGAATTCCCACCTCGCCCCTGTCCCAGAAATGTCTAAAGATCTGAAAGTTTACAAGGAGGGTTTCCCCTTGTGCTGAGCCTTCAGCAGCAACCCCTGTGCCTGGTGGAATGCAGGTGGCAGACAGCAGTCTGTGATTGCTTCAAGGACTGCAAATAGAGGGAGAAAAACCTACTCAAAGAGATGAAACCTCGGTACAAATGAAATCAGAAGGAATTTAGCTGTTTACATGAATGGAGCCTGGATTACCCTTCTAGCCAGGGTGATAAGACCCTGAAGTTTATCTATACATTTACTCTTGTTTTCTGCCAGCAATAAACACAGCAAAGGGTAAGATAAAAGCTGTATCAAAGAAGCTGACTGAGCTACAAGGGAGGTTTCTCCAGGCTTCGGGCTGCAGGATTATCTTGCACAAAGCAGTAGGTAAGAGAGCTGTGCAAACACTACACACCATTGTTTATTTTGTCCTATCACAGCTCATCAGAACCCCTTAAAACGCTGAACAGATCTTCTGGGGAGTCAGAACTGCAGAAGGTAAAAGCTGCTGAAGGGGAGAGCTCACTCCAACCACTGCAGCTGTGTTGTACAGGACACTGCAGCTCATCTGATCTTCACACTGAAAAGGTTAAGGCCTAAGGTTGTGCCCTGATTAAGGGCACAAACTATTCTGAATATGGACCTTGGCAGAGTGCAAGATCCCACTCATTTACTGTGCCACAAGTAACACTGCCATAGCTTTGATGTCCTGTTCGTCCATACTTTGGCAAGGGAAAAAGGTTCCATCACACAGCTTTCCCCATCATTAACACTGCTCTACCAGAGGAATCTGATTTTAAGGTATTACTGGTCACAGCTGTCTGTTCAAGAAGCGTTTGGACAATGATTTTGGGTACATGGTGTGACTCTTGGGGATGGTGATGTGCAGGGCCAGGAGCTGGACTTGATGATCCTTGTGGGTCCCTTCTAACTCAACATATTCTGTGAACTCCCTGCATATGAGATAACATACAGATGAAGCATCCATTTGTTTAAAGCTACTTGACTTGGGATCAGCCCAACTTTGTGTCCTAGAAATCATGAAGAGGTGACCATATGAACAATCTAGAACAAACCTAGAACACCCATTGATGATTTACGTTGTGATGATTATCCAAGAGAATCCTCACAAGGAGAAAGAAGACAGAGCTGAGGAAACAAAAGAACATGTGCCCCCAAAAGAACATGTGCTGCTGTGGCCACTGCCTTCCTAGCAGAGCTGGCAGCTCTCCCACCTGCACCGCCACAGACTCATAAAGCTCTTTTCCAGCCTAAATTATTCTAAGGATCATTGAGTCCACCTCTAAACCTAACCCAGCTGAATCCAAGAAGCTAAAAGGATATGAGCTTTCCTGGTTCTGATGGATCTGACATGTTGCAGGTTCTTTCTTTCCATCATGTGGCCTGGCACAAAGGGAAGAGACAGATTCACAGAGCTCTCCTGCCCCCACATCCTCCTGGAGACCTCTCCATGGACACAGAGCACTGCACTTGGCTCATGTGTCAGCAGGAGCCAGCCCCATTTCCCTTCTTGTGCTGAATAATCCCCAGCTCATCCCCAGGCAGCAGTAGACAAATGGAAAAATTTACCTCTTGGTTTATCCACCAGCAGTAATGTAAGGTTTAATCATTTATCCCCTGCCACTTGTGTCCCGAGGTTGGCACCTGAAACTACTGCAAGTTCAAGGCAGCTGTGATCAGCATCCATTCCCTGTGGTAAGTTCAGGAGCAGCCCAGCTGTGGAAGCAGGGTCATTTTTCAGTTCCTGCACTGTTCTTGGAGCCAGTGCCTGCCCTCCCTTTTACAGCTCCAAAGCCAGGCATCGGCGTGTAAATCAGCCGGCTCCTGTCTCACAGTCTGCTAGACAAACTCCCAGCAGAGGTGTGAACTTCCCCAATTAATCTTAATGAAGTGTTAACTTCAAAGCAGAGCTGAAGCCATTTCTAGGTTAACAGAACCTTACAGAAAAAAACCTCCCAGCTTGACTCGTTAAAAACAGCTCCAAGGTGAGAGGATTGGTCAAATTTGGGAGTTATTCTGGGAGCTGGAAAAAATCCCACTTCAGTGGCAGCCTTTGCTCATGCACCACTTCCATTGCAGTTGTATTGTTAGGAAACCAAAGGGTCAGGCAGCCAGACTGGAAAAATGTACAGTGAATGCATGCTAAAAATATCACTGGAATGGAGCAGATGGAGCAAGATAAGGAGGCCTGGATGATAAAGGCTGTAAGGAACTGTGCAAGCTCTTTGAGCCAAGTGATGAAGTTGATCACACTGTCTTTTACCTTATTCAGGTCAGTGAAGTGCAGAGCAAGATTCAAATCTTGAGCCCAGATTTAATCCATGTATTTCCATAACCCTCAGTTAATGCAGATCTTTTAACCCCAAAACCATAAAGTGGAGTCCTCAAATTAGTCTCAGACACCTGCAGTACTGCCATTAGCTTTGCTAGCACTGTGAGTTATTGTGATATTAGTGCATTTGGAAGTGTGAATCCACATCATGACCCCCAAATACAGGTCTCTTGGAACAAGACCTTCATTTGAAGAGCCTTGTACCCTTATTTTCCTAATAAAATGCCACAGAAGTGGAGCATTTGCAAAGAAACTTTCCTTTTCATGTTTCTATCTGGTTTTCAGCCACGGAGCCCACCTAAAAACTTGGAAAGGAGGATGCAGTTTTGGAAATTAGGCTATGACCCATCAGTATTTATTCACTTCCCAGCATGAACTGGTTGATCTTTGTGCTTATTTGTTACTCAAAAAACAGCAGAAATGCATTGAGCAGGTCTAGTTGTAGGGACCATATCAACAGACAGGAAACACCCTCCCTGGGGAAAGGTGTCGCCAGATCAGACTTTAATGACTTCCACACTCAGGTACTTCAGCAAATGAACACTCCACTGCCTCGATTTTAACTGTCAAAGGCAATAGGAAAAACATTTCCCTAGAAGTAATTGTATGGATCTGTTTGATACAGCTCCCTAAAGACAAAGTTGCTGTGCTGAGCAATTCAGATTGCACTCTGGATACAAGAACTTAAATGTAAAAGAGGTAGATCCTTTACAAACGCCCTTGAAGAACTCTGACTCAGCTGATTACTAATTTCCAGAACACACCCACATCTGCCTGTGTAAGCTTTTTTCATCTAAAAAAGCAAAAAAAAAACAAAAAACAAAAAAAAACCCAAAATCAAAAAGCAAAACACAAAAACAAAAAGGTTAAATTAATTATTCCTGTTTTGAAAAGTTCAAGAGTGAATGGCTGTGTTGCCATGGATGCTGGTTTGTTATTAGTATTGTTTTTCCCCTCATTATTAGCTACTATGAAATACCATGAAACAAGTGTTCATCTCCAGCATTGTACCATGGCTCTGACCTCCAGGTACTGCCAGTAGCTGTAGTGGGGCACAACACAGAGAATTTTACTTTTGCTAAAAGATGGATGTAGGTCAGATGATGCAGAAGCAGTAGTTCTTCCAGAGCCACAAGATTTTCTCTTGGATACCTCAAACCCAGCTCTTCTCACCAGGGTCAGAAGCAGCTATTGCAAAGTTATTTCATGCTAGCAGCTGCTTTGTGCTCTTCTCCTTCCTCTGAAGTGTCTCATTAGAGAAGACAGACAAATAGTCTGAGCTTGGCAGCAGCAGACACAGTCAAGAGTGGAGCAGAGCAATGGTCCCACTCATTTTAGGAGCCTTGGGTCACCCCTGACAGGAATAGGAAGTTATTTTAACTCACACAGTTATAAGGTAACTGGGGAAAAGGGGGCTTTGATCAGCCTCAGGCTGTAAGATCTGTTGAGCTGCTGTGACACAGCTCAGTCCTGAAACCAAATTCACAGCTGCCAACAAGTTCTTTCCTAAGTCAGGGAGGCTTTATTTTTCCATTGGAATGGGAATGTTGGTGGATATTTACTATGGCACACAGCTGCACAGGCTGACAGAACTCTGCACTGCTTTTCCTAGTCGTGTGCCAGCAGGAAAAGAGCAGTGGTGCTTGTCCCCAGCAGGAGCACAGTGCTGATGCTGCCCCACTGCCCATCCCTCCTTCCCAAGGTGTGTGCTCACATGGAAGAGTTTGGGCAGCACAGATTGCACTGTCCTCATTAATCCTTTAGAACTGAGCATACAGCAGTTCCAAGTCCAGTATTTTTTCCAGCCAGTTCAGTATCCAACTTCAAAGTCTGGTCTGTGTTGCATTTGCCAAAACCTGATCTATATCTATCTATCTACACATATTAAAAAAAAATAATAATAAAAAAATATATATGGAAACACAATAGAATAGCTGTACTTGAGCTTGATTTGTCAGATAGTCTATGCCCTTTTTAGATTTGATTTCATACTCAGTGTATTGCTCCCTTAGAGAAGACTTTATAGGAAACCAATTACTAACAAAAATCGTGACTCTACATTTACGCATTAATTATTAATGTTTAAAAACTTTGCATTATTCCTCCTCCAAATTTTCACTTGCATAGTGACAGCAGGAGGGAGCACACACCCCACAAGAGAGATGGGATTCTCTACTGACTCCCCTGCTGCCTGGGGAGAAGCTGGTGCTTCCCCAAATGCTTCTCTCAGGGCTGCCAAGGCAGATGTAAATCAGACTTTTTTCAGTCTGCTTTGCACAAAAGAGCTTGCAGGAGTTTAAAACCACACCAGTGAACTGATGCTTTTGGATACCAAATCACCACAGCCACGGAGGGACAAGTCCTCCAGCATCCCTCAACTCCCAGTTAATTCCAATACTAATAAGCAGAAGTGTGTGTGCACATATGCTTGTGCCTGCACGCATTTCTGATACAAATATTATCATAATTAATAATAATGATTAAGTGAACTGTGACTCTTTGGCCCCAAGAGAGATGACTAAGGAGTACAGTAGAGGTTTACAGTGTAAAGTGACATACAGGAGGAAGATAAAACCCAGTTGTTCACATTATATCACTTTAGGAAGCAATGGGTGTCACACAGAGGGAGCAGATATGAGGTTTAAGCCAAATAAGATGTTCTTCACATCATATATGGAACTCCTTGTCACAGGACACTGTGGGTGCTAAAGGTTTACATGTGTTGTATGAATTGTTTTCAGCCTTCCACAATGTGGATTTTAACAGACCATGGAAAGCCAGTCTTAATGGAAATCATGGACAATCCTGTGAATCCCTTCCTCTGGCATCTCTGATCACAAAACATTTGTCTGGCAGGGACAATAGCAACATTTATGGAAAAATAATGGCAGCTGTATCATTGGAGAATTAAGCTGCTGGAAATAAGACCACCAGCAGAAAACTATCCATTCTCTCTCTGTGGACCACTAATGATATATTTACTAAGGTTGATGAGCCATGGGAACATACAGTCCTGTACTTAATAACATGAGTCATTCAAATGGAAATTTTCTACTCTGAAATTTTATGGCTCTAATTAAGAGCATTAACAAAAATCTATACTTGCTTCATGCTTTTTTTGGTAACATCTTTGTTTTGACTATTACCTGTATGATATTTCCATTTAGAGGACTCATAGAGGGTAAGTGTTGCAAGTTCTGCTAGCAAAAAAGGAAGAATTCTTTGGCCTAAATTCATGTCAAAATCCTCACACATATACAATTAAGAAAACTAAGTATCTTCCTTAGTTTTTTCCTACTGATACAGAAGTGAATTCTCTTAATTAAAAGTGCCATTGCCATAATGGCAGTTGAGGGTGTTGAAACTTTTGTTGTGTTGTTAACTAAGGTAAACAAAGTGCATAGAAAGGTCTGAGGACTGAGCATTTAAAAGAAATGCCTTGGTTTCTATAAAACCCAGCAGAAATGGATGACAGTCATGACACTGGTGTCTGTAAGAAAATGGATTTGGCTTATCAAATCCAGCACTTCATCTCTGTTAGGAAAAGTCTCTCCGAATGGGGAAGGAAAGAATGGGAGTGATGGACTGCAAGTGACACACTGCAGGGGAAGCAGTGGCAGCAAGCCTAAAATCTGCTGCAGGAGACATTGCTGTCCCAGCAACTCTTCATGGAAATGGCAAGGCCAACAGCTGGCTAGAGATGGAAGACTCATCCAGACTAAAAGAGAAATGACCTGAACTACTACTTGCAATTTGATCTGCAATCAAAGAAAAAATGTGGTTTGTGTTTGGAACAGTCAGTGCTGTCACCTCAGTGTTTGCTGCTCTCTGGGCTCTTGGTTCCAGGCTGATGTGTTCTTCCCACAGAAAAATCACTGGACCTCTGCAGAAATAAAAGCTATGAAACTATAGTTAAAAATGAGCATGGCCACGGATCAGCTCTCATTCGACACCTTCTTGTTAGCTTCTACTTGATCATTGCAGCTTCCCCCCCACCCTGCCTTGGCTCCTGGAAGAATACAGTAAAATGCAGTTTATATTTTTAAACAAGACAGTTTTCATCCCTCATCACATTACTACCAGCTCACCCTGGCAGACTCAAACATAGTGTGATAGAACAGCTTGGGTTAGAAGGGACTTTAAATATCATCTAGAACATCTCAACTTACTTTCTTAATTCTAGAACGTCTCAAATTACTTTCCCAATTCTGGGCTAAACTGTCTGTACATAAAAAAATAAGATTATGAAGATAATTTCCATACACACCACGTTGTACCTTACATTGCATCCAGTCTTACTCTTTCTGTCCACCAGTAGTTCAATATTCTTCAGTTCAGTCAAAACTGTCAGTACATTTTCTGGCAATAGTTTTACACACTTGTGGTAAAAAAAAAAGTGGTACCACTTGTTTTCCATTTTCTCTCCACCACTTCCAGCCACAAGCTCATTGTTTTCTTTAAAACTCAGCAGTTTCATAGACATTCAAAATACTGCAGCCATACTCTGGTCAAACAACATAAAACCAGGCCATCTCCATTCTGACTTTTCAAAACTGACCCTTTTTTTGGCTTTACTAATAGAACTTGTCTTAATTGCACTAATCTCTCAGCTAGATAATTCATCAAGGAGGTGACTTCTGGTACGTGTGTGATTTAATCTGGGTCTTGGAATGAGCCTCAGGGGCTCCTCAGGTTTATGGCTGAGAAAAGGAGCTTCATGGGGATTAATGTAGGGTTTTGTGGGGAGCAAGGGGATCAAGTGGGAAGAGATCTAGGGCAAGGTGGCAGAGCATTGGATACTGGGTTTTATCAGTTTGGTAAATTGCAAACATAAAAAATAAAATTTCATTGTTTTTACCATTTCCCCCCACATTAGAATTTGTATAAATTACACATATAATATATGGTATACATAATCATAAAATACTGTAATCTTGATTTATCATTTATATATAGATACATCCGATGAATCAAGCCCTGTAAGGGACCTCTTATTTTCCTGCTGGGAGCTGAGTCTTTCATCCAATTTAAAGTCTTTTTATAGGTTAGCTGCTCTGGAAGCCAGTCTCCAGGATTGCTCAGCAGCTCAGCAGCACTGTTCACATGCATCCATCACTCGACTTTCTCTGCATTTTGCTGAACACCGCACAATGTAAAAAATCTTTGCTTTTGCCCATTGTTATGTGATCTCATTGTTATGTGATCTCCCTTGTTTCACCACAGCCCTGGTCAAGTTAGGAATAAAAATATCCTTTACAGGAACATTTCTGCAAGGAAAAGGAAAATTGTATCTATCTTGAAGCTTCATTTAAAGAGATTAAATAAACTGTGAAATTTTTCACGTGCAGATATTGCTGCTTCTGTATTCTTACTGATTGACAAAATTATCTTTAAAGATAATCCTTGATTTCAAGAGACCATGGGCTTGAATCAAGTACTCAAATCCTGGGACAAGACTATTAGAAACTCCACAGCCCCAGCCCTGAGATATGAGCAGCAGGGCTGTCTGGAGTGGGAATAACTGGAATTTATATCAGGGTGATGGTGATGTAATTTGGGACAGCTCGGATATCACATGAAAGACAAAGACAAATAAGAAACAACACATCCACAAACACAGACACAGACACACAGATTAGCAGGGAGTTTCACCTCAGGAAATCATTGTGGCTCCCTGTTCCTGACAGTAAGTGGCTGCAAATGTCACCCAGCAGCAGCCACAGAGCACAGAGGGAACCAAAAGGGTGATGAGGAAGAGATTGCCAAATACTTTTGAAACAAGTCAGGGATTGGGCCTGTTGGGAGAGAAATTACGCAATCAAATAAACAACTTTTGCCAAGAAAACCAAGACTGAGGGAGGAAGTTGCCTGTGCCAGTCCTGGCCACAGAGGAGAAGGCTGTTTCTCTGGGAAGGACAGTGAAGTCAGATTAAATATTTACTTCTCATCCTTGTCATCTTTCTTCTCCACTTAAGGTCCCTGACAATGAAGTTGGTCTCAGTCACCAAATTTGGTTCACCTGGTCCTCAGACCAAAGCTCCCCTTGTGAATGATGTGTGGCTCACTGAACTGAATTTTAGCAAGTATACATGGCATGGGAAAATAATTACTCCAGAGAAGCTCCCTTTTCTTCTTCCCTTTACAGCAGAGCTCTGTCATCTGCCATTGGAAGAAAGACCTCTTTTATCTTTATTATAGACAAACAATTAGAGGTAAAAGGAAAAACCACACTCCCAGGAATGGCTAATTCCATTCTCTGTTCTCTGTGAGCACATCTACTCTGCTCACTGAAACAAGAGCAGGGCCGGTCACTGTGGACCTTTTAGATGCACGTGAAAAAGCCACAGAGGTGCACATCTCTCCCAGGACTCAGTGCTGGGAAAAATCTCTGGAGTTTCATCTGCTGGTGCCCTGTGCTGGTGATCTGCCCTGGAGCCCCTGTCCCTTCTGGGGACACTCAGGCTCGGACGCTGCGCCAGCATCGCCACCGGCAATCTCCAGTCTGGGAGGAAATGAAGTCACAACATCACTGGAATAACTTTCCACGAGGCAGCAAGGACAGAAAACCATTGCTGACAAGGGGTGAATGAGAAACAGTGGCAAACTCTGTGTCTCATTGGCAGTTGCCACAATGTATGGATTAGGGGGATTAATCTGGCTGCTGGTGCCATGTGCTGCTCCAGGTGGGCTGAGGGAGGACTTGGCTCCACCGAGCACTCAGAGTTTTAACAGGTTAATGCTGGCAAGTTTATTTAATGCACTGAGCTCAGTTCCTGTTGGCTGATGTTAATGTTGGCACAATGAGGCTGATGAAAACACTGTGCAGATGTCCTCTGGTGAGCCAGTCCCTCCCCAACTCTTGCAACTATCAGATAATAAACCCTTTTTCCAAGGTGGCTCCAGCTGGTGATTCACTGCAGATTCCTTACACTGGTTCTCCACTTCCTTTTGGAATGTGTCTGGACTCCTTACCTAACTCACTTCTTTCTCCTCCGCCACTCCTGTCATTGGCCAGCCACCATTTCTCTGGGATTTCTTGCTGCTTGCAGAGTGGAGCTGAGCTGGGACTAGCAGGGAGGCTCCAGGACTGCCCTGGTGATCACATCACTTCTCACTGCTTTATTTTAAACTGCTACAAATACTTCAGCTGGCTGGAATGTTTTCTTCTTTTTCGCTTCTTTTTCTCTTCTCTTTTTCATCTTTTTTTTTCTTCTTTTTTTCTTCTTTTTTCCCCTCTATTTTCTTCCTTCTTTTTCTTCTTTCTGAGCTTTTTCTCCTAATTAAATTTGTCTTCTATACAGCTAATTCCCTGCTATGTTTACTATATTGTTATATATTATAATAAAACATATTAATTAAATCTATATTCATTACATTGTTATGTGTATTATAATTATTTATTATTAATATAACTGTAATTTATATGACTATTGACACTGAAACATAATGGGAAATCTAAACCCCTGCCTTATTGACACCTCCCTTTAGAATATCCAGAGCAAATACCAGTTTTCCTATGGATGTTTAACTAATTCTTGTCCATCATTTTTCCTTTTTACACATCAGCTTTGCTATCTTACTCCTACTTTTCATGAAGTTCACATTTCCTACAATCTTTGGTAATGATCAATAGGAAAATTAGGGGAGGATGTTGAAAAAACAGTGGCTCCTTATAGGTACCTGTTGTTCAGTATTCAAGTGGAGGTATGGAAAAAGCAATCCATAAGGCAATTGCTGGATGTAAGATTTTGGGAGCATGAGGAAAAATGTCAAATCTTTATTCTCTGAAGAGTGGTGGCATCACATGCTGGGACCACTCTTCCAGTTCTCTTGGCAGCAGCCTCTATCAAAACGAAATCCAGGACAGATTTTGGCTGCTCTCCTTGACCCCATACATGTTTTTTTTCCAGCTCAGGAATAAATTCTGAGATTCTGAAGCATTTCAGCTTTTTTACCATTGTTCTGCAAAGGCCTGTATCAGTGGGGTGGAAAGCAGACTGTAAATGAACACGTTGGAAGCAGTTTTATGCCTGGAAGGAGGAATAAGTGTTTCACAGCATTCAGACAGCTCCTCAGTCTGGGTGTGTTGTCAGCTCAGTGCCCAAATTCCAGGCTTTTCTCTGTATTTTCCTTTCCATGGGAGGGAAATTTGTATGTCTGGGCCAGATGAAGGTCACTGAGTGGTGTAATCAGATTCTGGGGCAGAATAATGAAGGTCCAAGGCCATGGGACATGCAGAGCATATCCCCACAGCTCAGCTGAATCGTCACCTGGAGCAGCAGCCCTTCTTGCCTGTGGGGGACAAAGCCCTTGATGTGATCTGCAGAAGGCAGGCTGCTCCCGTGGTGCTGACTTTTCTCTGATTTTCAGCTGCTGGAGCATATTAAACAAGCCTTTTCCCAGTGTTACTCTGCTTTAGTTGCCATAGGGATGCCTTGTGCCTGCGACTGGCAGGGATCTCAAGGCCATCTCTCTGGTGATGTGATGTCTGCTGTCAGGGAGTGAAAGCCCTGACTCATTTGCATTTCACAGCTACAGGGATGTTTATTGCCAGCATCGGAGCAGAAGAAAAGAATGATTTGTTTTACTTAATTTATTTTTTTTTTCTATCAGGCCAGTTACAATTCTATTTTATATTCCCTTTTAATAGAAGTCAACATGGATCAAGCCTAGAAACTCATCATCTGAGGCAAGAAACGCAGTGGTGACCTTCTCTGCAAGCTAAAGATGTCACACAGATTTCCAGGAAACATAAAGCCTGAGGATTGATCTGTGCATGGAGGGAATCAGAGCTGATCTGTGCCTGGTGGGTGGCAGTGGTCAGCTGTGTTCTTCAAAAGGCATCCTCAGCATCAGCCATTTATCTGCAAGGGAAAAGCAGCCTTCCTTCCACTGTGTCGTGTCAATCTGCAATACAGCATTGTTCCTTAATTAAAAATATTTTGGGAGTGAGATGTGATAAATATGAACCTCTAAGGAGAGAAATAAAGTGGATATTTCCATAATCATGCAAGCTAAGTGTGAGTTGTTATTCAGCAAACAGTTCTGATGAATTTATCCTTATTTTTAAAAAATAACTATCCAGATAGAAATAGACATTAAATCTGTAACACTTTACCTTGTCACAGCTAGACATGCTGCACCTGGCACTACAAGAGCCACGGACTTACACTGCCTTCATCTGCAATAGACTGAGAAATGGGGGATTGTTTTAGCAGCATTGAGGAAGGAAATTAATTTCTCCTTGATGCCTCCTGCCCAAAACTTTACAGTTAAGGTGAATTTTCTTTGCCAAAGAAACTTGCAGGACCACTGCACACAGCAAGGGCAGGGACCAGAGACCAAGTTGTGAGGCTGAAAAAGAAAAATCAGGGGAAAAAATGTAAGAACAATGGACACATGCCCTGTGGCATTCCTCTGACACTGATTTTGGAGTGATTGTGACACTCTGAATGTAGAAAGTAATGAATCTTAATAATGCCTGGTCCATGGGAGGCTGAATGAGTTTTGTAGCTGAGTGGCTTTAGCTGAGCTTTTCCTGGAGGAACAGAAGTGCAAATTGATCTATACTTTCAGTAGGGGTTTGTCTTCCACATGAGCCTCTGAGATGATGGAGAGGACAAAGTGTAACTGGAAGAATGGATACTATTAGTGACCTCTGAAAGCATCCTTATACCAGCTTTAAGATTAGGTCTCCAAATTAGCTTGGCAGAAGATAGGGCTGCCTTCCACTCCTTGTCCATGTGAGCAGATTTAAGACAGGCTATTCCCAAACTACAGGGCCAGTAGTGCTTTTCAATTATGGGTTACCTCCAAGGAGCTTTCTACTCTCTTCCTCTGTGCTCAAATCTCCATGGAAAGGAAAGGCAGCAAAGTACTCCCCATGCAGGTTTCCAGCTGAACAAAACCCCACGAGAAATCTTTAAAGAGTATTTCACACACAGTCTACACATTACCAGAATGAGCACCACCCCATCCCTCTGAGAGATGTCATCATCTCTCTGTCACTCCCTGCTGGTCCTAGTCATTGCCTTCTCCACTTGGAGCTTTCCATTGCTTTCCTACTCCATTGCTATCTCTGCTTTTTCCTCTTCCCCATCTCATTTCCGCTCCTGCTCCACCCTGCTCCTTCCCTCACTTCCCTCGATCTTTACTCCTCACATGGGTGAAAAATCCTAAAGGAATAGGCAGGATGCTGCCAAACAGGCAGGAGGAACTGGCAGAGGATAACTGGATATACAGACAACTTCAGACTGTCGCAGTGCTGCCTGTCAGCAAGTGGCAGGGAAACAGGGGCTGCATCACAGGGCAGAGAAGGAAAGTGATGCTGTACCCATGAATCCCAGCCAAGGCTGCCAAGGCTGAACTGAAGAGCTTCAAAACACCCACGCTATCAAAGGGGTCCCACTGAATGACTCAGAAAGGCAAAAAGCTTTCAGGCTTGACAAATAAAACTGCAGAGTGACATCCGTGAGAAGCACCAAGGCTGAGCGCAGTGTCTGGAGCTTCCCAAGGCTTTGCTTGCCCTGCTCCTGGTGCTCTGTGTGTGTTACCTCCCTGAAAACAGCCAGGCCCGTGTGAAGCAGGAGGCACAGGGCAGAATAAACATTTGTATAGAGAGTGACTCACACAGAAACAAAACCGTTCTTGCAATTAAAGCCCAGGAAAGCATCCTAAATCCCTTTGACTTAAGTATCTCAGGATACCCGGCGCACACTCAATAACTGACCCGTGGCTGCTGACTGCAGGCACCGGGCTGCTCTGTGCATCCAGCCTGCTCAGTGCTCCAATAGAAAACTTGGGAAAAGCATCACAGCTTGCCATTGAGAGGCTCCACATCTCGCTGAGAGGCCCATTTACATTTTTAACCCCACTGACTGTTGACGTATTTGCTCTAACAGTGCTCTCAGACCAACCTGGGAAGCTCGGGGGCGCAGAGCGCTCCTGATTTCATGAGGATTGCTGGCGCTTTGAGAAGACATTTACCAGCAGCTGGGAGCTCGGAGATACAGCAGCTATTCTTTCCTTTCACATTTGCCTACAGAGCTGTAAATGTCAAAGCCTTTCAAGTGCCCCTCAAACAAAACGAGTTAGTAAATCAGCAAATGTGGCACCGCACACACTCATGTGGTGCATGTTAAGCTACTGTACTTCATTCACTTCTTTATCCGATGGCTCCGTGAGAAACAGAGCTCGCTGAGGCGCCGAGATGCCTTAGTCATTTTGTTTGTTTTTTCACATGGCTACTGTTCTTGTTTTGTGTTTTCCCAAAAGCTGCGTCAGATGTGCTTAGCATTCAACTCAACTCGATACATTGGATGAAAAGGCCATTTTCTCTTCACTGATGAAATATAATTGAACCCACTTATAATGAACTCACATACCAAATAATGAAACTCTATTTGTGTGACCGGGGCTCTTTTCCGAACCCCACAATTCCCAGTCCCCTAAGGGAATGTTTTATGTGCTTTTCCACCAGTTTCACTGAGATCACAATTTGGCACATCGGCTTTTTGCTTTGTTCTTTATTGTCTCTATACCAGAGAGAAGCAATTTTGTAAAAAAGAAAAGACAAAGAGTAGGAGCAGTTTAATTAGCAATCAGTGTTGTTTGAAAACCATCTCTTTAGCACACAGTTTTTCCCAGTCCTGTGTTTTAGCATTCCACTTTACTGCAACTCGTGGTTTCCTGGGTGTCTTCTTCACCTTCAACCAGTTTTAAGCTATCTCCTGCAAATTCTGCAGGAAGCTGCCAGTTTTGGCACAGCCCTGCAATCTATTCCCTTGAAAGCTGTAAGGGCCTTGTTAAGGAGCAGGGCAGCACAAGGCAAACACTTGTATTGTGTCTTTGGGGCTCCCGCAGAGATAAAACTCTGCCTTTGGTTCAAATATGAGAAGATGTCCCCAACCTCCTTTACGTGCAAACATCATGGATAAGGAGGGTACTTAGCCAAAAAGTCTCTGTCTGACCTCATGAGTGTATCTGGAGAATGTCAGAGCTGTTGGCTGAAGATAAGGAAGAAGGCTTAGCCCCAGACAGGTAAGATGTGGAAGGAAGGGTGGGCTACACTGTCTATACATGCTGGATTTTAGGAAAAATAAATTTATTGTGCACTTATTAAAATCTGACTGGCTAAAGCCAGGCATTTCTTTTCCTCTGAGCTCTGCCCCAGGGGAACTGGTATGTGAGGAAATCAAACCAACTGAAACAGTCTCTGGATTTAAAAGGAGTGATGTGTTTTTTCTAAGGCAACATTAACCTGGGAAATTTGGGAACTTGTTAAAAAATATCACTAAATTTGACCACACTGCTACTGTCTGTTGTCAGCTGAGCATTTCCATCAACAGAGTGGCTGATAATCCTGGGCAATCTGGGAGGCAGTTGCCACCAGAGCCCAGTGGTACAGCAGAGCCATGGGACTTTACCATGGGATCATTTTGGGAGAGGTCCTGATCTGTGGCCGTTGTCTGCCTTTGGTCTAATACAGAAATAAATCCCTTTGGCTTCATGCATGGTGTTTGAAATCAACATCATCATCAGGTTTATTTGATGTGAACATGATGCCCTGAGCAGCCTCACTTGGGACCTCAGCCCCACCTGCCTTGGGCCCTATTTAAGCCCAGCCCAGGGCCCTTTCCTCTGTCTGAGCTGTGCTGCAGTTTGGGTGCTGTCAATGTTTCTTGGGCTATTGCTGTAAGTAGTTCTGAGAAGGGGCATAACTTTTTTAACTGTGAGCCAAAAATAGTAGGTAAAGATTTCTGGATTGTATGGCACTTCATCCCTGCTCTGAGAGGGTTGTTCTGGCACAGGCAGGGTCTCTGAACACATTTCTGTGGCTGCCACCCTGCTTTCACTGATGAGTGACATTCCTAACCATCTAATGTGGGGGTTTTTTTTATTATAAAATGTATTGTTAGCAAATAATGCTTTTGTAGACATGGACTTTATATTCTGGAGTGAACAAATAATTCTAGTTCACAGGGAAGTCCTCATCTTCCTAACTGAAGCACACGTCCCTGAGTGACTCTTAGCTGTGGGTCTGGCTGGTGACAAACCATGTCTGTCAGGCTAAAGAAGTGGCTGTACCTCTGCTAAAGCACTGTGCAGGCTGAGGAGAGCTACTGTGAGTGTATGTGTGCCAGTCTGAGTGGAATGGGAGACAGACAGAGGATGGGGAGGTGTCTGGGAAGTCTTCCTGGCTAAACTGTGGGGAAGTGGGTGGTTGCTGGATGCTGTTTTTCCAACACCTGGGACTACAGACAAGACTCATCTGATTTGTTTTTCTTGGGCTCCTTGGCTTTTCTGAAGTCTCATTTTATTGGTTCTGTGTCTAGGTGACCTCCTCAATGTGCTGAGTTTCTGATCGTGTTGAGGCAGGTCACATCCCTTATTTATCACTCTCATTTTCCTTTGGGAGCTGCTGAGAGGCTGAACTAGGTGAGTTAATACCCAGCTGAATTTGTTCTGCTAAGTGAATTATTCCTAATATCCATGGAAGGAACTTCTTGGAGGTGCTGCTGAGATAATGCAAATGGTGCACAAAATGGAAATTAAGACAGAGGCAGTGCCTAGCAGAGAGCTGTTACCTGGGAGCAATAATCTAGCGAGGTCTGTGCCTGGGAGCTTCCTGGTTTCAGTTTCTCACTACAGTTAAATACAGTTTCAATGAAAATCCTGATGGCAGCTGGTCTGGATTTGGTCAAGGCTGGCCTTTTTAAAATCAGTGCTGAGAAGGATATCAGCTGCTACTGCAATCAGCAAAGAACTAAAGTGTGAGAGTGGATAAATATTGCTCATTTCTTAAAATGAATGACCTGGTGTTCTGCAGCCTGGCTCCAGAAGCCCCTGGGGCTGCAGACAAGTTTCCCTGCTGATGTGCAACCCCCTCACTCCTCAACAGGAGCTGGAGTGGCAGCTCTCACTTGAGTTTGAAAGAAAATTGCACAGCACTTCAAACTGGGAGCTGGGAGTGAGGATGGAGGCTGTTGGTTGTTGCTGTGATGAAACTAATCCAGTCCCAAGGAGGATAAAGGGTTGCTTAGCAATACTTTAGCAGTGACTAACAATGCTTTACGAGGCTTTTACTGTTGACTAAGTCTTTAATAGTGGCTCAGTGGGTTTTTTAGTGGAATGTCTTTACTATTTTTGTAATGGTCTCTCCTCTTGAGAAACTGTCAAACTCATCATGTATAATGAACAGACAGCAGTCAGCAAGCATTTGATTGCTGCTCATGTGTTGATTTTTGGCCTGGCCTCATTAAGATTCCTTATCTCTACCTTCTTTTTCCCTAGGAGCTCTTAAATTAGCTACAGAGATTAGATTATTTAAGTGCTTTTCATATAAATGCCTCCTAGTCTGTTTGTGTTCCCTGTAACACCCCTGTGTCCATGTGGAAGCTCATTTTGGGTCTTCAAGGAGAGCTGTAATATTGTCTGAACTAGTCCAGAGTCACATCTTGCAGAAAACTTCATCATGGTGTTCTGTAAAGCTCTTCAGCAGGGCAAGATGGATATTCTGCTCAATATTCCTTGACTATTAAGAAAAGTTGCCTTCCTGATGGCAAGAGGCTGCTGCATGCCATACAGAATATTAAAATAATTCCCATTAAAAGGTGTACTGAGGGCCAAGTGGTCTACTCATTTTTTTGGGGTTCAGTTGCAAGCACACACCAAATAAATGCCTTTTTCTCTTTCCTGCTGAGGTATCTGTGTCATGGCTGTCACTGTAGAAAAAGTGTAGTAGTGTTTTGAGGAAAGGAAAACGCATTAAGGCTGAGGACTGCATCTGGATTCTTTAAGCATTCCCCGTGGCCATATCCATGCTTTGGAGTTGATGTTATCAGGGGAAGCAGTTAACAACACAGTAATCCCCAGAAAAACACAGCTCACATTTTAGCTGTGCTCAGAGACTACTGTGCAGGCAAGTGCTGCTGTGGGACTTGACAGTGCCACCTGATGAGCCCCCAGTATGACAGCCAGAGCTCTTTGCTCCAGCTGGGAGCAGGGATCCCCCTCAATCGGTGCTGTGGGCAGTGCAGGGATTGTTGGCAGCATGATGGGTTTCCAAATATTGGTAGTCAGTGTTGGTCCAACAGCCCTGTAGGAATTTTCACCTCAGGAGCTCTGCAGAGAGCAGCATGTGGCAGGGCTGCCAGGGCTTTAGCAAACCCACCAGGTGGGACACAACAGCCCTACAGAGGCTGTGAAATTCTGAATAACTCTGTCTGTGCAGCCTTGTGAACAGTCCACTGTTATAATATTGATTGCTATGAGATGGGGTGAGTCTCTGGTCTTGCGAACACCAGTAAAATTTCCAGGATTCTGGAGGATGCTGTCCCTCAGTCCTTTGGCTCCAATCTGTGCAAATTGGGAGTGAAGACAAGAGAAGCTCAGCACATTAATGGAAGTACTTGGTGCTTGCTGTGTTCGGAGATTCACTTTTTTAATTACCACAGGAATTTATGTATCTGTCACTGTTCAGCTGGGAAGCTGAATTTCTTTCAGTGCTGCTGGTTCCATTAATTTCTTAAACTTCAGCACACTTAGGAAAAGTGACACTGAACGTCTAGGAGCTGCAGTGGGATCCTGCAGCACAGTCACCTTGGTTTGAGGTGTGAGGCACAGCCTGGTGTGGTTTTGTGGGCACCCCAGGTGAGCTCTTCCCCTCTGATGTGGTGCCTGTGCTCAGCTGCAGGAATGATGCTCCTGGTGCCCCCAGAGCTGAGCCAGCTGCCTTGTCACCCATCTGTCACCCAGGGAAGGTTTGGTGGCTAAACACTGTGGAGCACAAAGGCACCTCCGCTCTTTGAAGTTTCTAGAGGCAAGATGAAGAAAGCACTCTCCTTTTGAATTTTCTCTCAAGTTCATAGTGTAGCTGTGACCTCAACAGCACTGGCATGGAAAGGGAGAATGAGAATGGACTTCAAAGTTAGAATTCATGTTTTAGTTGTTCTCAGCCCTAACATGGATATTACCCCAAAATCCAAAGCTTTCAAATTTGTCAGTAATCACTTGAAATCTGAATATTGACCACTAAACCCATAAGTTAACCACAGGAGTGCTCTGGATAAATGTCATCTTTGATCCTTTAACAATATTGTCAGAGCCTCGAGCACAGCAAAGAATTAGCAGTGACATTTCTAGTGAGCTGATGGTATCTGAGTCTCCTCAAGAGTCCTTCAGGCTTTTTAAATTTGGAAAGACATCTTCCAGGTCAGATTTAAACAAGAGAATCACTTTACCACTAACCTCATACCACTGCTACTTAATGTGTGCTCTGTGTATCAACACAGACATTTCACTTGTATTTTATTGCTGGTATTTTTATAAGGTATTTGTCTAGCTATCTGTGGGAATCCTTCAGCACAGAGCTCTTCCTGCATGTCTGTTTTTAGACAGTCTCATGAAATCAGTGCTTTGGTGCTTTCTTGGTATGTGTACTCTAATAAAATCCAGCATATTCATCTTTTCTGCTCACTTTTTCCAAGCCTGTCTTTCTCAATGGCCTTCAGTGAGTACAGATGTCTGACACTGGAGGTTTATCTGAGGCTTTTCTAATACCCTGCTGTAGCTGACTACAGTCATTCCACAATATTTATTACCTGAATGTAAAGCTTAGCAGCTGTGAGAGGAAGGGAAAGCCACACAATAACAACAGTATGTGTGAGACTTAGCACATTCCCACCAAGTGCAAACTTCCACTTTGGAAGAAGGATGAGGATTCCTCATAAAAGCAAATTTGGGCTAGGTTTCCAAGCATGAGCCTCCTGTGATAATCTGGGAAGCCTCACTTGGCAGTGCTCAGTAACAGGGGTGTGTGCAGGCACGTCAAGTTCAAACTCCTTTTGGGTTCTGGGGCTTGTTTTTCTGTTTTCTGTGCCCTCCCTAGAAGTGTAAAGAGAAGAGAAACGACTGCACCTAGCACAGGGTAACAAAAACATCACTAACCTTCGGGGATTTCCCTGGGTGGGGTAACCAAACTGCTGGAAGCTGCCTGAGGTTTAGCTAAGGGTGCCAGGCTTGCCTTATGCTCTTTATTGACCCTCGCATGAAAGGGTTGAGAGGCTAATTTTTAAATTAGAAAGGGATTTTCTCTGAAGTATTTTTAGGAAAGGCAAGAAAAGGTTCACAGTCTTTCCAAGAGAAGCAGGCAGGTGAGGGAGGAAGAGACAGGAATTCCCTCATAATTGAGCATTCATTTTTTTACAGGACTCTCCTAAGCACACAAGGAACACGCTTCAGAGCAGAGGACTAGACACACAGGGAGGCATTTTAATCCCCCAAAGGTAGGAAAATTGTTTGAGGTCTGTATTATTTGTCTAGGTTTGTATGTTCCAGGTCCTATCCAAGCTGTGCTTGTTTTGGAGCTGGCCTGCTGCACGTCAACACCTCTGTCCTGTGGCTCAGAGCATGGGCAGGGCAGGAGCCCTCCAAAAGCACAGAGCTGGATAGTTTGGATGGTTTAGTGAGCTGAATCATCTTAGCCAGGGGTCAGACAGGCAAGGTGAAAGTGGTAGGAATAGTTGACTGGGACCAACACAAGCTGTGTGGGTGACACTGAGGTGTTGAAGTGACTCAGGTACACCATGACACCCTTAGTGCTGGAGTGAGAACAGAGGGAAAGGCTCAGACACCAAAAATGCAGGTTCTGATTCAGACCAAGAGTCCGTGTGGGTCTCAGCTACTGAGAAGAAAATAACTCTAGTGTGGTTGAAACCAGGACAATATCCTCCTGCCCCTGTGGCCTGGCTCAGCATTGGGGGCTTTGGGCTTCCTATGAGGTCGATGACTTCTGCTGCAAATGGGCACTCCAGCAACTTGGTGTTACTGGTGTGAGTGGGAGTTTGCCCTGGGAAGCAGACATCCATCAGCCAGGCATCACTTATGTTGGCACCTTGGTCTGCTGATGGGCCTGAGCTTCCATAAATGGGCCAAGCATCATCTTAGGGAGGGCAAGCAGAAGACTTCAGCAGGATTGAGCTTGATCTCCAAACTGGCAGTTTTCAGGAAATAGAAATAAATTGTTAAGCCAGCTTTGCCATCAGATTGTGTCAGTGGCCTTTGGGGAGGACACTCACCTACTCCACAAACAGAAGTTACTGTAAGAGTTTAGAGAAGATATATACATAATAATGCCATTGTTTTGAAATTATTTTCTGAGTGTGCACATGTACCTCGTTTCAAAAGAACTTTATAAGAATTGGCTCATTGGATTCTTATTCATCCACTATTGCCTTCAAATTGCTCCACTATTTCCTATTTAAGAAAATATGGCCATTAACTAATGCCTTTACTTTTCTTTGATCTTTGCCAGCAAATTCTTTTTTCCTGAATTTCTTCTGTAGTCCTTCTTCCATGTACAGTTTGTGGCATGCACACTTACTTGTTCTTCGATTGGTTCCCAATTAATTATCAGAGGCAGTTATAAAAATTTCCATCCAATATTATAAAAAGGCAATTCTTAAGAGCTGTAAAATCAGCCACACACTGTTTCCTTTCATGTGGTTTGACTTTAACCTACACTGCCCTGGAGGTAAGAGATGAGGAGATGAACCACTCCCAATTTCTGAGGGGCATTTGCAGTCAAGTCGGATGTTAACACAAAGCAGGAAGCACTTTGTCAATAATAAATCAGGTGTCCCAAGGAGGAAAAGGCTTACAGGGGCTTCAGTGGTGTTTTGTCTCCTTATTAGTACCTGTACAGTAGGATTAATGCCTGGTGTGATGTTTTCTGAGGTGAGTCAAATGGAAGAGGTTGAAGCTGGATGGAAGGATCAGGGTGTGCTCAGCAGCCAGATGGGGGTTGGTGGTGGAACACCCACACAGCCATAACCATAGTGAACTCCTATAACCTCCCTCCACACAAGGAAACACAACTGCACTTCATATACCTGAAAATATGTCCAATATTTCCAAGTCTTTAATAAAATATCTTGTTTGCTGACAACAATTTTCTTAGTACTTTTCCTGTGAAAGGATTATTTGCCTTTGTTTATTTACATGCTGTATTATCAGAATTAAACCTCTCCATCTGTGTGAGGAGCAAGTAGTATCAGGTCACTCCTCTGCCCTGGACAAGTGTCATGGCAATTGGATCCAGCTCTTCTCTTCACCAACTTGCCACCTTTCATGCTCTGCCATTTACATTCACACAGTGGCTGGATATTTCAGAAGCCTTCTCCATTTCTCCTGCTCTGAGCAGAGCAGGAGATGCCAGCACTTCCTTTCTCCTGTCCTGCTGCCAACACAGGTGACCATGGTTGGTGGGGCGTTCATGAAAACACCACCCAGAGACACCCCAGCATCCTGTGGAAAGCTGGGTTGCTGCTGCTAATGATTTCCTCCTGATGTGATAAACAGGATTTTATTGTTTAGAATTACACATTCAGTGCTGAAGGTATATTTTCAACAAGCAAAATTACCTGTGTCTCAGTGCTGTAGCACTATTTAGATCCTGATTTGTCCTACTAAAGAGGCATCAGGTTTGTGAAGAGCAGGAAAAGGGTGGCACACTGGCCATGTCACCTGGAGCTGCTGTAGCAGATTCTTACATGGCATCTTCATTAGAGCCCTGGTGGCATTAATTACCCAGAAATGCCATTTGTGGGCAATGCCAGCTCAGTCAGGAAGCATGCTGAACCGAGATGGAAATTACAATACTTGCAGAGAAAATGGCTTCTGTGAGCTTGCTGCCCCAGGAGCAGAACTGCTGACTCAAAAGCCCAGAGACTGCAGAGGTTTTGGGGCAGGATGTGCTGATTACCTGCCATAAAACCCTCATCTCAACTCTGCACACCATCACCTGCTGCAGTTTTGCCTGACAATGATTATAGGTTTAGGCTTTAACTCTGCCATCTGCTCCGTGTGCACATGGACACCTGCACTGGCTGCTGCTGGAGCAGGACCCACGCTCAGGGATGATTTTTGTTCCCTGAAATGCCTCACAAATTCTGCCTTTCTGTTTTGGTAGGAATGTCTCTCAGCAGGTCTAAGATTTATCCAGTGACTATGATAGCTCAAGGCTGTGGTTAACCAAGACCACTGAAAACAGCACTGCCGTTTCCAAAATCTAAGTAACGTTAATGTTTCCATAAACACCACACAGCATTTCCTTGCAGTTTAGAAACTGCAGTTGAATTATGGAGAGTGAAATTGTAGCACAGACTTACGTAGGTCATTAGCTATCAGGGCTTCCAGACTTCCCTTGTCTGGACGAGATAGTATCTTGGCTTGAGCTGTAGTTATTGTCCCTCTGGGCAAAAAGACCTTGGGAGGTGAGGCTGGCTGAAGCTGCAAGGAACTTTCCTTTGCATTTCTCATTAGGAGCTGGTGGATGGAAAATCTAAGTAGTGGGATAAATAATTCCAGGGTGATGCTGACCCTGAGCCACAGGCTGAAGAGTCAGGGAGAGCAGATTTGGGGAAAGGACAGTGATGTTTGTGTGGGAGACAGGATGAATGAAGGTGATGGGCTGTTCCACAGAAAATGAGTCAGAGCTAGGAGGAACCCATGACCAGGAATGATGTTTGGAGCTGCAGGAGTCAGGGACACAAGTCTGTGATCTCATGCTTGGAAGGTGTTGCTCAAATCTGATGGTGTAGAAGCACCAAAATGTGAGGTAGTGAGCTGGGACTTGAGTCCAAGTGCCAGCCTTACACACAGAGATAAAGGTTTTCTTCCTGAAAGTAATGCAACAACCTAGATCTTTCCACTTTGCTGCTGTAAATTAAGGTGTTTTCTGAGGTATGAAAAAGCCTGTGTCTGAGCAGGCAATGGAAAGACTGTAACTTCATTGCTTCAGGTGATGCACTGACATTCCCAGGTGAAACCCACAGTTTTACAGCACAGTTGTATTTTAGATCCCATCCAGCTTCCATCCTGATTAGCACCATATTTTTTACAGCATTTGTGTCGTGCTGAGCTCAGCAGCATCACCTCTGTGTCTGCCACAGGTCTGTGCTGAAGAGTTTTGTGGAGTCGGGGTTTTTACACTTTTATTTTTAGGCCAAGCATCAAACTTTAGGCATTTTACCACTTAAGTATATTTAAGTGTCTTACCTTCCACTTTTACCTTTGCATATCTGCATGATAGAAGTTTGATAACTCAGTGAAATGGATACCACCTACAGTCAAGTTTAACTGCATTGAAATCAAATAGCAAAATAAGCTTTTCTGCTGAAAGCCTTAGCATCAGGGTGAGATAAGACTGTGTGCAGCATCTTACCTCCAAGTGGATTAATCCATCAATTTTTGCATTGAATTCAACTGGGAGATCCTGTGGCATCTAGAGAGGCCTTGCTGTGGAGGACAAGCTCTGTCTTTAGAGTCTGTATGAGCTACAATCACGTAGATTTGAAAATGTTCTCCTTGTCAAGGGCAGGAAATTTCAATTTCTGCTCTGTACAGAGCTGCCTGCAGTCAGTGCTGCCCTGTGCAGGTGTCAATAGTGGCATTAGGCTGTGAGGTTTCCTTCATTGCTGTATCTTCCTGATGCAACCATTAAATTAACAGCTTCCTCTGAGGGAGCTGGAGGTTAACAGGATGTCAATTCATAGAACAAATTTTATTAATGTCAGTGCAGAGCCTTTGTTGTCCCTTTTAGTCACAGTGCCAAACCAGAAAGGTGTTTCTGCTCACAGGGGATCCCATCCCCAAACTGGTGTAACTGGTCAACACCCTTCCACTGATTCCTGTGGCTTTTGGGGTCAGCCTTTGAGCATGCAACAGTTTGACCCTCCTGACTAATGCAGAAATCATGTTTGGAAACACTCTGTGTAGAGCTGATTCCATACTGGGTGTTTTTCCCCTGTGTTTATAGATATGGAGCATTTTAATACTGGTAATTATTAAATAGGGTCGCCTGGAAAGGCACAAGCACTCCAGCTCTTGCCAACAAACCACTTAAGCACCTGCTTAGAGATAAGCACACACATTAAGGTAAATGAAGTTGCTTCTGGGCTTGGTGTTGAGCAGATGTTTACAGTTTCTGGATTAGGTAAAACTTGCTCGCAATCATCATCTTTTACATTTAATGAGTGGAAATTAGTTTCTATTATGAGAGTTAATTTTTATTAACAAAATAGAAAACTCTCCCTGTGCTGAAAAACTAGATGGAATAACATAAAAATTAGGTTAAAACTTCTTCATGTTTAGATCCTTAGAACAATACCATTCATTAGGAAGGAGTGATGTAGGGAGAAATTATTGCATGTGCACTTCAAAATACCTTGTTGGAACTTAAAATATCTAGGTTTAAAATTACAGACCTGCTTTGGATGTTGCAAAACAATGTATGGAGAGACAATATCTCACTGTGAATCATACCTGACCTTATCCTGCTGGGAATACTGCAGGAGTGTGCAAAAGCTGAGATGGAGAGAGCTCCTGGGTTAGTGGATGTCCTGAAGAGAATGTTTTTTGCCATTTATCTTTCTCAATCCTATTTTTCCCGTGGAACACCACTGCTGTGCTCAAGTGTGTCACATCAAAACAGAGGAAAGATCCTTCCAGAGAAATCCAGCACAAGTGAGCCTTCCCACTACCCCTGATGGGAAACTTTACAACCCTGGCCCTTCTCTTGGTGATTGTTTGGTTTCATGGGGTGGAGAATCCCCAGCTGGGGCATGGGCAGTTTGTGCTGGCATGTCCCCAATGAGAAAAACTGAAGGGGAAAAAAAAGTGTGGGTGAACAAATTATCATCAGATCTTGTGTGGGAATTATTTTGAACGTTAAAGATGGATAACCTGTCTTTTTTGGGAGGAAGGCAGGGCAGGGAAGGCAGTGAGTTGAGCAGCACTTGTGTTACAGGGATCTGCAGCACCAGACTTTAAAACAAGCCATTAAAATCTTGGTTTGAGCTGTGCCCACAGTGATGGAGGAAAGGCCTGCCCTGCTCTCACATGCAGATGAGGATTTTCAGGACTAGAGCTGAAACATTTGGCAAGTGAGTGCACGAAGCTGAAGGTTACCTGTAGACAGCTGCTGCCCTGGGGGTGTTTCTATGGCTATTTAATTACATGTTGCTCAGTCCTAAATGAGTGAGACTTACATGAACAACCACAGCAACACAAATGCTGCTGCCTCTGAGATAAAGGGTCTCATTTGTGAAACAAATGCTTAACTAATAGTACCCCAGGCCCTGTGCACTTTTAAAAGTCTGTACTTATCTCTGATAGGAAAGAAATGGTCTAGTTCTTAAAAATAAACCCAAAATCATTTGAAGGATGTTTTTTTTTTCCCCTCCATTTTTCTATTCTTTTCCCAGGTTGCAAAAATAACATCCAATAATGAAATGAAAACAAGCTGAATAGTTACATTCAGTGGAGGAGGGAAGAGGTAGTCACAGACAGCTGGAACATGTCTGGGCCAGTGTCTCAGTTCCTTTCTTTCTGCTCCTTGAGTGCCCCTCCAAGAATGCAGACAATGCTGGCCACGACTCTTTCATATTTGATTTCCACACTTAAATCTGTGCCTGCTAAATGGAACCCCATTGTCAGGCTGGCACACATCCACCACGATGTCTCCTTGGGTGCCACTCCAGAGCCTGGTGTCTGGGCAAGGGTCCTGCTCAAATCCCTTCAGCGAGGATCAGGCATGCAAAGAGCACTCTGCTGCTTTTGTGCTGCTTGTGGCATTGCAGCAAAAGCTTTTGGACTCCTCTTGCAGCCACATCCTCATAAATCTTGGTCTGAGGGCAGACAGGGTGCTGCAGGGAAGGGATGAGGGTTTGGAGCTGCCTCAGGAGTGGTGGGTCAGCAGCACTCAGCTGGAGTCAGTGTCTGGGAAAGGTGCTGGGAGAAAACACTTGGGTAAGCAGGGCCTGATTCTGCAAAGGGCTGGTCCCCTGCCCTGCTCAGGGAGAGGGGAAAGATGGGGATGCTTTGGGTCTTGGTGCTCTGCTGGGACAGGACCAGAGCTGGTCAATGTAGGGCAGAGCTTTGCTCAATGTAGGCAGGAAAAATGTTGTGTGTTGGGAGCAAAGCAGGGACTGAGTAACAAACAATCCCTCCATATCCCCTGTAAAATACCAAGGAGGGCATGAAAATGATGAATCTGATTAATAAGCTTAGGGGATTGTAAAATGCAACAGCTGTCCAGTCCTTTAGGCTGCAGACCCTTCTGGCCTTTCTCCCCCTCCAGCTGGTTCTGTGGGGCAATACCTGCCCCTGCACCCCTGGCTTGGCAGCATCATCACTGTGACAGGGATGCCACAGCAGGCAGAGCTCTGCCCAAAGCCCTCTGCAGCATGAGAGGGGAGAGATGTGGCTGTGGTACCACGGGGTGTGATGCTGGAGCAGCAGAAAGCCCTGGCAGTGTTTTGATTCTTCAGGTGTCCCAGAGGAATCCACTGCTGGGCTGTTGTCATGGAAACACTGATATTTTTGGGGTTTTCCAGACTGGCTCCAAACAAAGGTTAAAAGGAAGAAAAGCCCTGAGTGGTGGCATGCACAGAAGGTGAGATTTCCCTCAGCACAGCAAAACTTGTGATTATCTGAGCCAACAGCAAGCCCTCCAAGGTGAATGGGCTGGAGGAATGACAGGGCTGGAAATCAATGCTGTGCCTCATCCATTTTTCCTCCTGCACTGTCAGGGTGCTCCTGCCCAAGGCTCTGCCTGGAGCAGAGGTACCACATGCTGAATGGTGGTTATTTTTTACACCTCTCCTGCTGTTGATGTCTTTGTTGCTGTGTTTATCTGGGAGCTAGGTCTGTGCAGGTTTTGATGGCTCTGGGTGTTACTGGCAGAGCAATGTTGACAGTCACAAGGAGGAGCAGAAAGGCAAATCTTCAGGTTCTGCTTTCTGTAATGTCAAAAGCAAACTGTGTAATTTCCATAAAATTTTGCCAAGCCTTTAAATTCAGAGGCTCAGGCTATGCATGCAAAAGGCATGATGGGGCTGAAGGGCCAAATTAAAGGTTCAGAAGATGATCTAATGGAATGAACCACATAGCTTCAGGGGCACTTCTGATCCCAATGTGAGTGCTTTCAGGACCTGTCCTTGCCCAGCCATGCCACTCTCCTGGCAATCCACCTTCCCAACCTGACTGATTCTTGTCTTTAAATGTGCAGATTGGAGCAGCTTCACAAAAGTCCTCACAAAACCCAAAGCTGCACAGAACACAGCCAAACTCAAACGTGGGTCCAGTGTTTGCAGGGTGAAGGGGTACCACTCATAACATGATGGTTTTTTGCAGAGATCTGGGGAGCCAGTGCAGGGAAAAGGGAACAGGACTAAGCCAGGTGGCTGATCCCAACCAGGGAGCAGTAGCAGGATGGGCCAAGGAAGGGAAGTAACAGCAGGAGCAAATTGCACTGAGGCTCCTATTGATGCTCAGGATATTAAAGGCAAAACTGGCTTCCCACTAAAATTGAAACAAAAGCATTTTATCATTTTTATGACCTGCTGAGTGATTATTTATTTTTTTAAAAAAACAAACTCTTTAAGGAGTATTTTTGTATTTCTTCATTTCCAACTTGGATAAACCCTCTTTTAAAATATATATTTAATCTCCTTTATTCCACGTCCAAAAAAAGGATGTGATGGTAAGGAAAGTTAGTAGCTTGAATGTCATGAACTTATTAAAGAAAAAGGGAGATTTAATTTTTTTTTTTACAGGGAAGACCAAGTCATTGAAACCATATTTTACTAAGAATATCAGAAGAATAAGTTGGAACAGGTATACAGTTCATCATATAGTATTTAAGGACAATGGGTGGCCTTTAAAATTTCAATTGCACAGTTGAATACAAAAAAAAAATTTCCTTGTTATGAAACAGAAGATGTGGTAGGAAGTGGGAGACTGACTGTGCTGGTGGGACATTTAATGTGCAGCCTCAGTGAGCCCTGCACAGCACATGTGACCCACAAAGTTAACAAGAAAAGTGGTTTTCTTTTGAAATGCATCATCCAGGTTGACTCTGCTGCTCCCTTCCTGCCTCCTACATGTGACACCCTATGGACTCCTGGATTTACCCCCTGCCCAATGGCACCACCTACCCCTGCCCTCAGCAGGATTTTGGCGTGGCTGAGCCCAGCTCTGAGGTAGGTGGGTGAAAAGCTTTTCTGGGTGCTCAACTCCCCTGGCTCTTGTGCCTCCTCCTTGTCCCAGCACATCCCTGCCCTGGAGGGGTTTGCTGTAGAGCCAGTTCCACCCTTTGTGCCAGCTGAGAGGCTTTTCTATACTGGGGGAAGCCTTAGAAGAGCTTTTAGGAATAATTTGAATATTCTTTGATCCAGCAGCTCTGCAGGTAGAGCACTAATGCTGTTAGAGCAGGCAATGTTGTGCTGGAGCCTCTCGGGGAGCAGAAGGGGCTCTTCTCTTCCAGGCTGGAATGACTGTTCTGTGCTCTTCCCCTTCCAGTGCTCAGGGAGGCCTTTAAAAAGGATTGGATTGTGCACAGTAAAGGCAGGACCATGGTTCTGCTGGTGAGCACTCAAAGCCAGCTGGAGGAGCCTTGGAGGAAAGGCTGAAATTCACCTTTTGTGGACTCCGGCATGACACGGCATCCTTGCTGTGCACCGCATGGTCACACCGAGGGTGTTTAGTGTTGGCTGCCAAAAGGCCACTGAAAACTGTTCTGTGCATCTCCTGCCTGTGCTGCTTCATGCTCCTGAGTGTCCTGACCCTGAGGAACCTCCAGGCACTGGAAGGACATGGCCATCCCTTACAGGACACCTTCCACACCACCACGCTGGCACTCGCCATCACCACACGCTGACTTTAATTCTCACGCTGACACATGGGGAGCAGGGAAGAAATTCAGGATGCCACAAACAGGAATGCCTGAAAGAAACACCAGGCAGTGCAGAAAGAAGGTTATTAGGGTTATTTCAATCTCTGCTCTATGCTGCTTTTTTCACTCTGGGCAAGAAGTAAGTTTGGGGTTGGTTATTTTTCCTGAGTGCTGCCAAAGGCCCAGCTGACACTGTGTTATTCACCAGGTCCCCATCAGGGCAGGGTATGTTTCATCCCTGTCCTTACTCCAGAGCCAGTTTTGTCTGGGGAGGGTATCTGTGACACACACAGGCAATTGTTCATTTAAATACAGCAGCACTGGCTCTCCCTGGTGGGGTGGAATCTTTTTCCCAGTGTAAGAATCTTGGGCCCACGTGTGTCTGTGCTCCTGACTTCAGACTGCTGAAGGGGAAGAAGAGCTGAATTTGTGCTAAGGGCAAAGTCAGTGTCTGAGATAACAGAACAGCACAATCTGGGCTGTGATTTCTGGTTCAATGTAGGAGACTCTACCAACACAGAACATTGAGCAGCATTGTCCTGTGGTTGTTTTCCATTCTGGCATGCTAAAATGCAGTAAGACCCAGGGGGGTTTTTGTGGCACTTTCCATTTTTGATTTAGGGAATTTGAAGAATACTTGTCTTGAGGCTGAGCCTGAAGTTATGATCTTGGCATGTCCATACCATTAAATTCCCGTGGATAAAAGCAGAAACATCTGGATTCATGAGTGAATGTTGGCTAAATCCACCAGAAAAAAAAAAAATCAAAACTCTTCAGGGGATCCTAGAAGGTTCTAGCCAGGATAAATAATACAACAAAACAAGAGTGCTATTAAGAGTAATTGTAATACTGAAGCTGAATTATAAAATGAGGGCCAAGCCCTTTACACAATCTGCTTTTCCAGCAAAGAGCCCTTCAATTTACACTTAACACACATGTGGCTGATGGAACAAAGGAAAAGTTGAAGGAAGATGAAAGCAGTGCAGAGATTATTCAGTCTTGCTGGTTTAGCTCCAGGCACATCGTTTAAATGAGTAGATGATCAGTTTCCAGTTTGTTTTAAATTTTTCTGGCAAGAAATTTTACACTCTATCCCAAAGTTGAATGTGCTTAGAACTCTTGTGTTTTTATTTTAAGAGTCTACCATCTTTTTGTTTCTAAAGGCATGATTCTGGAAGTGCTGTGCAGGATACACCCGAGTGCTGGGGCTAGAGGGGCAGCCCAGTTGTGTCACCAAGGGGGCTTTGTCCCTCTTCCCAACTCCATGGGGACCCTATGGGGGAACAATTTCTCCTCTTCTTCCACACCTCTGTGAGGCTGAGCCCTGCCTTGCTGAGCCATGTGCTGTACCTGAGTTTCACAGCACCCAGAGTCAAGGGAAATGGCCAAAATTGTTGTGTCCCACACACTTGCAGCCTCTTTGGCTGCACCCTGTTGTACCAGCACTGCTTGCCTGGTTTAAAGCTCGTGGATAGAGAAAAGTTTGTACTCCTCTCCCCTTACATCTCCTTTTCAGGTTTTCAGGATTAGAACCTGCTGAACAACACAGCCTCTGCTACCCAGCCCCTCTTTGTGGGTCTCCTCCTTGCAGGAAGTCTCCCTGGGATGGGGTGAGTGACACCCACGGCAGATGAGTAAAAAGTAAGTTGTGTGTTCCTGCAAATACTCCTAGAACACAAACCCTTCCCAAACACTACAGTCAGAGCTTCTCACAACCTGGACTTTGCCAATGCAGATCTGCCTTGCCCTCACTGACCTTGCCCATCACCCTTCCCCATTCCTGGAAAACCTTGGATCATTGCCTGCTCCATCTTCATCCAATGCATCTCAGGGTGAGTTACCTCATTGTGGAATAAAACCCACATTGGTCAATCTTTGTCCCATCCTCCTCCTCTGCTGTCCTTTTCCTCCTGTTGTCCATACCTCAGCTGACCTGAGGGAGCTGATCTCTTGGTTCCACTCCAGTAGGTCCTTCTCTATGGCCAGGCTTTAGGTTGTCCTCTATGGAGATGTTTTTTGGGATGTACTGGGACTGTTTAATGCCCCCTGAAGACTGCTGGGAGGCTCTGAATGATGTGATATGTGTTTAGGGTGAGGCAAATCTTGAAACATGACTGGGAATACCAGTGATGCATAAATTATGATGTTTAGGCTGCCATATGTCCCACAGAGGGAATAATCCTGTTTACACTGTAAGGAGTGGGAGTTCAATCTGCCTTAAAATAGCCCCAATGTATCTAGGAAATCCATAAAAAGGATACACCAGCATTTCTTAGGACTTTATTTTCAGCAGCTCTTGTTATTTATTTTGCTGCCAACATCTGTCATTTCCTGCACTGTGTATTCCCCAGCACCCACAGGCTGTGTCTGAACTGAAAGCTGACAGGACCTAACACTAAATAATGGAGCGCTGCTTCCCGTTAGCATCTTGGCCATCAAAGTGAAACGGGGAAATGCTTCTGCTCAGAGCTGTTGCAAAATATTTGTTTTAGATTAGCTGCTATCCCTGCCACAGTCCACGTTGGCAGCTGTGTCCCTCCACCCAACTGGAAAAGCAGCAGGAAGGTTTGCTGGAACTGCAGGGCTCTGAGCTGGGGGCAAACAGATTGAGGAGCTGAGGAATGAGGGATGAAGCAGAGCTAAGTTTAGAACCTGAGATAAGAAAATACCTGTATCTTCACGGTGCACTGTGGTTTTATTTTGCAGGCACAAAACACACCTCGGTGTTGCAGGGCTGTTTGCAGATTGTACCAGCTCGTGGAAAAAAAGGCTTTGATGTCTTCAGTAAACAAATAGCAGTGTTAAAAGATTTTCAGTTCTTGTTAGCATGCTGCAAACAGCTATGTTTGAAGAAAAATAAACATCCCAAGGTTGATGGAAGGGTAGGGAAGCCAGAAAGTACTGTATCCCCTTGGTACTAGGACAGCAGAAATGACAGTGCCACCAAAAAATGTTTTCTTTGTCCTTTTGGATTAAAAAGAAAAGAATGAACTGTGTCAGGGCTTACCAGTTAGGTGGTGGGAATACATGAGTATCCCTGGCTAAATCACTGCATTGAAATCACAATAATAACATTGAGTCCCCTGGAATACCAAGAGTAGGACTCCCCTGGAGAGCTTTCTCCAGCTGTTGGGATGAGGTGGAGAAGATGCACCTTTCCTTCAAACCCCACTTTGACTCTGCTTGCTCAGGGTCTCCCCTGCTGCCACAGGGCCACCAGCCCCTCTGAGCTCCTGCAGCCGTGGGGCCCCATCCCAAAACCCCTACCAGCTTTTATGCTGGGCAAAGAGGCAGTTTCCAGGAGAAGGCACCAGGTCTGTATTGTGCCCGGAGTGAGGAGGATGAGGATTTCCCAGTCACTGACTACCTGAGCTTTTACTCCTTCAAGCTTGTGCTTGTCCCACTGCATCACTCAAAGCACCCCTTTGGAAATGCAAAAACTTAGGCAAAGCACTAAATAATTATCACATTAACAACTAGCACAACCTGAGTGATCTTAATTTGCATTTATACCCTTTTAACAATCCAAATCAGGGTAAGAAAGTGAAAGTTTGGGGGTTCTCTGAGAAGGGAAATTAAAAATCAGCAGGTCATTATAATAATCAATATGCCAATATTTACTGCAAATTTAAATCTTATCAAGAGCCTCTAGGGAGCCTCTTGCTTTAGTTTCATGTAATTCTGAGAATTTCTCTGTTTAAATATAGTTCACAAAAGTAGAAAATAGAAAATTCAGACATAGCTGACTTTTTAATGCCTCTGTAGGATCACTAACATCTTTCCTTTGGTAACTCTTTTGTTCTGCCTACCAAAGGTCCATTCTACATGGGTCTGGCGAGACTCCATCCAAAGAACCAGCACCTACATGAAAAAACACAGGGGAAAAGGCAAAGATCCAGGGGAAAAAAAGGCTTATAATCCCAAAGGCAATAAGTATCCCTCTGACAACTCCATACAAGCTCTTCCCTTCCTTGTGAGCCTCTCCCTGCTGGATTTGCAGGGAGGGTTTGTCACTAAGGCCGAGGCAGGGATGGCTCATAATAAACAGCAGCTCCTTAGAGACCGTAGCCATGGCATGCAAGAGCTGTTTACCTGGCACCACAAGCACTATTCTGTTTCTCTTCAGATGTTCCTACAGAAACAGAAGGTTTTACACTCTGATGAATCAGGCTCCTTCACCCCCAGAAATGTTTGGGGGTTCTGTTTTCCAGATGCGCAGCTCTTCCCTGTCCGCTGCAGAACGCCCATCCTGTGGCTGCTCTTTAACTCCTTCCCAGGGCAGAGAGACAGGACTTGTGGCAGCAGCTGAGGGGGCTGTTCCCAGCACTGATCTGACCTGCCCAGCACAGCCAGCATCAATCCAGCCTGTGCAGGACAGGGCTGTGTCCTGCTCGGGACCACCTTCCCCTGGGACAGTCACTCTTGGTGTAGGGTGTGTAAGAAGTGACTTAGAGGTACTAGGTTCCAGCTGGTAGTTTGAAATCAAATTAATCATACACCTAATGCTGTTGGTGTCTTTCATTGACCCAAATATGAAAGAGAAGGGCTCTGAGACCCTTGAGAGCTGCTTTGAAGGTGGGAGGTCACACTGAGGATCTGTTGCTGGGCAAAATGAGGAAAAGCCTTTGGTTTTAGCGGGAATTAGAGCAGGGCCCCTCCCGTTGCTGGAGCACTGTTTCTCCCTACCTGCCACAGCAAATATTTTGATTGCAAGATCCAATGCAATTGTGTACTTTATCATCTGCAATCCTATCCTCAAACTCATTTCAGACCTGTCAGCTGTAGCTGGATGCTGCCATCAGCCAGGGTGACACTGGGCACAGCCACATGCCCCAGAGCATCTCCTGTTTCTCCCAAGGCAGGCTGGAATGGGATAACTGTGCTTCAGGCCAAGCCTGCGTGCACAGTGGTGGCACCTTGGGCTGCTGAGATGACAGTGTCCCCTCTGCATGCTGGGGAAGGCGGGGTGGCAAATTTAGTAGGAATTTTGTAATTAAACTCACACTCCTGAAGATCCCTTTGTACCAAATTGACCCTGTCAGGAGTAATCCAGCACTGAGCTGATTTAGGGGCAGAGTGCAGTGGGCTGTGTGGAACGTGTTTGTTCAAATAATACCAACCCCCTTTACCAAGCACTGTTTTATTTCTAGTTGAATTAAGCACACAGTTAGCAGGGCTTGCAATTTTCTTAGATGTGCCTGATCTTCAATGAAATTAATATTAATGTCTGTTCGGAGTGCAAGTCAGTAAAGTGACATGTGGAAAATTGCACATTCTTGACTCAGCAATGCAGCTTGAGGATGACCTCATGCCCCTGAATGAGAGGATCAGCATGCCAGATGTTCTTGGTGCCTTTCAGACCCCTTTACAGGCTCTGAAAGATTACACATTGCTTTAAAATATCATTTCATGCATGCAGGAGGAAGAAAGGGAGTCTGATCTCGCTTCGTGTTACTGAGCTGCCTGTTTAATTTTGTTAGGGTGCTGTGAATGTCTTAATAACATGAAGCAGAGCTCTGATCTCTGGTCTGGCTGTGCTTCCATTAGACACCCTGATGCCTTTTGTAGGGCCAGAGTGGGTAACAATCTGTATTTTCTTGCTATTAATTATAAGCTGTATTTCATTCTGACTTTGAATGAGCCTCGCAGCTTAGCTGACAAGCCTGAAGTCCTCACTTCCAGTCAGGCATTGAATTCTGCTGAATTGTTTTTTCTTGAGGCAAAAGTAGCAAATGTGAGTATAGAATTAATACCTTTTTGAATTGTGATTGTATTTTTAAGCCACGAAAGTCAGGTGATAGTCAGACTTTCCTGCTCTTGGCCCCATTCTGTGTGACAGACTTGAATGTCCTTTCTGTTTCCTTGCCTAACTTCTCGCTTCCAAAATCCTGATGAAAAGAATCCAGAGAGTGATCCAGGTCTCTGTAATAATCATGTTCCCATAGCAAATTATATAATGGAATTTTGTACACTTGTATTTTTCCTCTCCTCCAGTGCATTCCACGCACCTACACAGTCACGCTAATTAGATCATGTAATAAACTTAAATGTGGCAAAAAATCTGTTCACAGGGGGTTGCAAGACAGCTGGACTTGGAAAACAGCCAGTCATTAATTTTGTTTTGTTTGAGAAAACCTAAAGGACCTTATCTTACTGAAGATGAAGCAAACTTCATATAGTAGGAGCTGCAATCGAAGTAGACAAATTATTTCATTTAAATAGTCCACAATGAATCCTGATATAAAGGTTTGCTTATATGAAAAAACAAATTTGTGAGAGTTTAACAAAGTCATTAAAAATTAAACTAAAAAGCTAAACTAATGTTGTTAGACTTGATTAGTTTAGTTAAATTTAAGTAATCAAAACTAAAGGAATGCTCATCCATTATGTATACCTACAGAAGAGCTAAGTAGCAAGAACTTAACTTTGAGCCTCAGGTGTCTTTTAAATAAAAAGAGGGGTCTGCATGAGATATGCACCTCAATCAAAATTTTAAAATAGTTTGTCTTAAACTATGCATAATACAGTAATCCCTGAATTTGTGGGGAAATACAGGAGGGTGAAAGCAGGACCTACTCTAAGACACCACTTTGCACTTGCACACTCATTTCTAGGAAAAGGAATAATTCTGAGTGTTTTGCCAGTTTGACACAGCAGCATTTACTGGTAAAGGGATCAGCTCCGAGGCAGGGATAACTTTCTTAATTTCAGTTCAGATGTTTTAAGTTTTGGCCACTGTTGTGCTGAATCACATTTAAATCTGTACTTTTATTGCACTGGTGCTTTAGTAGAAGCCCAGTGATTCTCCTGATGATCCAGGCAGGCTGGGAGCATCCCCAGGTGGCTGCACTTCTGCAGAGCTAACCCAGGCAGTGGCACGGAGGGAACACGGGAGAAGGAGCTGAGGCTGGGCAGTGGTGTCACGCTCCAGGAAACACTCAATTTCTTCAAAATACCATTAACAAAGCATGTGATAGCTTCCAGCTATATTCCTGATCAACACTAGATGTTGCTGTGCTGCTGCTCATATAAACTATACATTAGCAAGGTTTTTAAATGGTATTTACTGCAATTTCCTCTTTCCTGTTTCTGTTAGTCACTATATCCTGACACTATATGCTGGGGAAGCAGCTACTTTAATTTACTTTTCCTTTGAAGTTTCAACTTTATTTGGATAATATCAAGTTTATAATTCTCCCTCGAATGTACATGTAAAACTTTACAAGATAAAGAGACTCTTCAAGTGATAACATGAAGCAACTCCTATATGAATATCAAATATTTACTTAACTCTGCTTCTGGATTTTTTGCAATCCAAGGGGAATGACATTGTTAACTGGACAATTCCGGGAACAGACTGACAGCTGCAAGGCCACGGAGGGACGTTTGTTTATAAGGGGACAAAAAAAATATAAAAAACAAATTTAAAAAATGTTTAGTCCTGCTGGGTTTCAAGTTTTCTACTCCCACGTGTTTGAGTGGGAGAAAGGACAAATCTTAGGACGTTGATTTCCCCATGGCAACAGAAAACGGAAATTACTTTAACCCCATCTAGTGACAGATGACTCATTGCTCAGCCTGCTGCTATTTTCCAAGCACTAAAACAATACAGCTGCAAAGAAAAGGCCAGCCTGTATTATCTCATAGGCTGAGCACCAGGCTCGTGGGAGAGGGCAGTTCTCTGGCTGCCTTTCTGTCGAAGAAAGGCAGAGCTGGAGCCTTTTGGTGGTTGTTTTATTGTGTAAAGAGAACGTGCCCATGTGTTTTCCATCCCTGCGCTGCTGAAGGCAACTCCGGGGTGTCCCCAGGATGGAGGTGATGCAGCGTGGGATGAGATGCTGGTGGGTGTCCTATTGCTCAGTCCTGCTCACTCTGGATATCATGGAATGGTGTGGGTTGAAAGGGATCCTAAAGATCATCTCCTTCCAACCACAGGCAGGGACAACTCCCACTATCCCAGGCTGCTCCAAGCTCCATCCAACCCTGGCCACTTCCAGGATGGGACAGCCACAGCTCCTCTGGGCAACCCGGGCCTCTCCACCCTCACAAAGACTCTTTTTCTAACATGCAGTCTAAATCTCTCCTCTTTTGGTTTAAAAGTGTTCCCCCTTGTCCCATCTTGCACCCAGGGATCTGACAGGACATCACCGTGCTTTCAGTTTAAATACAGGAGTGACTTGTTCCCAAATGCAGCCTGGTGAGGAGACAGCAGGGATGAGCAGGGTTTCCAGGCCCCTACTTATCAAAAAGGTATCTGATAGCAGAAGTACATTCTGCATTGCTGGGGAAGTCATAACAAACTCCCCCAGGGCATGCTGTAACAGGAATATTCATCTTTGAAAGCTTATTATGGGTGAAAGTTTGGTACCCTCTCCTTTTGGTTTTCCCAAATCCTAGTAAGGATTCTGTAAGGCTCAGAAGTGAGGCTGGTAAGGCTTACTGAGCCTGAGGTTCATCATGTGCATAAGATACAGCATCATTGCATGGGGAAGGTATAATGCTACCCCTGAGATGATAGACTCAATAATTGGTCAGTTAACATCACTTTATTCACCACAAACTGGGATCAGACATCACAGTATTAGGAAATCCAGGATCCCAGGAAAACTTCATGGTGGGATGGTGTCATGGGATATGTGAATCATTTTATTTCTGGGAAGGACAGGCTAAAGTGCTGGTAAAATAGCTGAGTCTTTACTCAATCTTATCATTTGTATGATAGTGTGATTACCTTTCGCTTTCTAATATCAGAAAATCAGGTCCAAAAGGTTCTGTTTGGACAGCATCATTAACAAACAGAATAGCTCCATTACCAGGTTGTTCTAGAAACCAAAATCTGCCTTAGCGGCACAAAAATTATCTTCCTGCAGGAATCAACACATACCGACGTGAACTGCTGGCTAAACCCAGACCTTGAATGAGGGCTCCAGCAGCACACTGCTATCTGTTTCTTATCTGGGAACACCCTGGGATTGGCTACAGCTGTCCCAAAGCTGTCATGTCAGCAGCAGCTGGACAAGGCTGCTCAGGCCAGCACTGATTCCTGGCAAATAACCACCCGAGTTCTGCTGGGGAGGTGCTGCTGGGCTGTGAGGTGTTACCTTGTTCTGATAAGATTTTCTTACAGTTCTGCTCACTGCTCTCCTACAACACAAAATATCCCCTCCCAAAACTGCAAGACCCCTGTGAAACTGCCAGCTGTGGGGAAGGAGAACCAGAGATCACCACGTCTTACTGTTGAAACAGAAATTAAGGCTATTTGTGTCTAAACTTACAGCAACCCAGTAGAGCCAGAGAAAGATGTGGGAAATCAGATTAAATTCCACCTTTTAAAACTCCATCCATCAGCATTCTGGTTTAGAAGCCCATGAGTTAGGACACTGAACAAAAAGAGTGTTCCTTTCAGAGAAAAAACCATTGCCAAAATGTCAATGTAGAAAATGAGAATAACAGTTCTAATATAGGTTTTTCTGCTTTAGTGTTCTCTCCACTTCTTTACCTAGAAAATGGCTATATTACCTGGAAAAAAAAATTGTATTCTACTGCTTGAGGGGGAAAGAGCTAATTAAATTTGTAAAAGTGGAAAATAATGTTAAGAGGTCTTTGTAGGCCTGTGGTTCTGACTGCTGGTGTCAGCTTTACTGCCAATATGTGCAGATGGTAATGAATGAGCTACCATCAAGCTTCATTTATTGTCCTAGGGCCTCACTCAGCTCATAAATGTCTTCACTGGTTATTATTTCCAGTTATTTAGTGTTCAGCTGGTGAATGCAGCACTCCCATTGATGCTGCACCCCAGAGCACCAGAGCAGGGTAGGTAATGGCAGTTTTTCAACCAAGCCCTCTAACCCAGCTCAAAGAGGCTGCAGAGGATGTGCTGCAGCAGCCACACGTGAGCCAACGTCAGTGCTGAAACCAAGCCCTCCCCAGCTGAGTTTGTACATAAATAAGACTTTCTAGCAACAGCCTGGGCCCCTGGGACATGTGGAGCACCAAGCCAAGGCCAGGCACAGCCCCAGGGGAGGGGGACAGTGTGCAGGGCTGCTGGCTGTGCAAGCAGCCTTGAGAGGAGTGATGGAAGGTGCTGGATCTCCCAGTGGGCTCCAGGACCTTTGGATAATGCACTTAGGCAGAACACACTGTGCAGAATTTTGCATAGCCAGAGGACAGCATTTCTTCTCACAAACAAGGACCTAATAGTTTTTTCCAGAATAAGATAAATGACTTTCCCTCTAAGAGCATTTGAAGCTGTGGGCAGGCACAGTATTCACTCTCTGATTTACCAGCCTGATGCCTGTGCTGGGTTCAGCTCTTCAGTCGTCCATAGAAACACTTCCTCTGCCTCTTTCAGCCTGCAAACACTGTGGTGGCTTCTGGAAACCACAACCAACTGCTGTGCACTTTCTGTCAGTAATTCTTCCTTCCTACCAATGGGTTCTTCTTCCAGTTTTATCCATATTTCTGCTCCGCCTTGCACCTCATCCCCAGGCAAAAGCAGCAGGAAGAGCAGCTCTTCTCCTCTGCCAGGCTGGTGCAGATTGGGTTCAAGGTTTCCATCTCCAATTTTCAAACCTGCTTTCTTCAACTCTGTCAGAATATTTTCATGCCTGTTAAGCCATAAAGGCTCAACTGTGCCCGGCTCTCTGGCCAGCCAATGCTGTCTACTCAAGCAGCCTTCAAACCTCCCATGGAACCCCAAGGCTAGTTTCCCTATGACTAGAGACTCCAAGAAATACCACCCTTTTCCAATCCTTATCATGGCAGAAAGAGTTTCTTTCTGGGTATCTAATTCTCCTAAATACGTTCAAGTTTTCCTACTGGAGCTTGCTAATTTCCAAGCAGAGTTGCCTGTAAAAATTCTCCTCAATTTCAACACATTTTCCCTTGCACTGGGGCTATGGAAACAGCTGCATGCTGCCAGCTTTCCTGGCTCACCTTCCCGGCAGGGCTGCAAATTTGTGTTTCCTGGGACTACAATTCCCAGAAGACAATTTATCTTCCCCCAACCAGGAACCAAGGCTTGCTGGGTCTGTTGCATCTTTCCAAAGGCTTCCTCCTCCTTGAGTGAGGAAGGAATGAGCATTTGTGCAGCAAACAGGAGGAGAATGTATAGGGGACAAAGCATCCTTCTCCTCATAGCTCCTACCCTGTCACAGCTCTGTGCAGTTAGGGGAGAGCATCTGAGGTCAATGCCTGAGGGCACTGCTTCCACTTTCATAGAACTACAACATCCCAAGCAAAAGTGGAGATTAAAGGGCTGGCTGGTGTTAATTTAAGTGTTTTTGGGACTGCATGAGAATGCTTGAAATGCCCTCCTCAGCTCTGTGTCTCCACTGAAGTAATATTTCAGCATGTCTGCTCTTAAGAAACCACAAAATCCTCCTCTGGAGCCTCTGATCAGACACGTTTGTGGTTCCTGCTGCAACGGTGATGCCAAATGCCCCAGTGGCTTTTTCCTCCCAGGATAACAGTCTTAGAAAAATTTTTAAAGGAAGGACTGAACTCCTTGGCCCTGAGCAATCCTGTACCATGTGACTCAGTGCTGTACTTGGTCCCTTAACCACTCTGAGTGCTCCTAATCAAAACCAGCCTTTGCCCAGTCTATCATTGTGTTGTGTGCTGTCTCCAACCAGCTAAGTCATTAAGAGTGACCCTAAACAACCGTATTTGAATGGGGGGGGCAGCTGTAATCTCCTGAAGGAATCCCTGTGGTTTTTTGCAATCAGAAGTCAAAGGTGTTCCTTTTACAACATCCTTCTAAAGTCTGCTTTTCGAAAGATTGCAAGCTCATGACTTTGGAATCACAAGGAGCTTCCCGAAAATCAGCAGAGCTTGTCACTGGCAGGTTAAAAGGTCCCAGTCTGGTGTTTGTGGTGCAGAAAGGCCACGATGGGTTTTCAGCAAGCCAGAGGGTTTGGATAAAGAGCAGCATCGTGTGTTCAGTGCTTTAAAAATGCAGCAGGATTTGGGGTGAAAACATGAAAAAGCCATGGTGTTTCATGAGGAGGCTTCTCCCCATGTGCACAAGGCAGTATGACTCAACTGCTCACTGATAGCAAGTCTGCCTAAACAAATACTGACCTTCAGTCACTATATATTATCACTAATACAAATACAATAAATGAATGCAATAAACATAACCCTATCCTTTTTTTTTCCTCCACTACTCTGTTTCCAGGTGGTTTTTCCTTTAGATCTCTCCCAGGGGATCTCAGCATCCCTTTTCAACCTTACTGAGGCTTAAGGAGAGCTCTGTGGGTTCAGCCCATCAAAAGAAAAAGGAAATGGAAAAGAAAAGCCATTCAGAATAAAGATGAGACAACCTTCCCAACACTTAGATTGAAGCACTTCTGAAGAGTTTATAAGAAATATCCCCACTTGCCACCTGTTTGCACAAAAATCAGAAATTGGACACCTAAATATGTCACAACTGTCTTGCTGAGTGATCGTGGAATGTGCTCCCTCCTCAGCTTGCTCCTTGTAAGCAGCCTGGCACTGGCTGTGTCCCATGGGAGCACCTGGCTCCCCTGGGACCAGCCACCAGAGACAGCAGAGGAAAAGCAGAGCCATCCTGCCAGGATATTTTAGCAAATTTGAAACACCCCAGTGGTTTCATACCACAGGAGCACACTGTACCTGGGCTGGGTGTTCTGAGCCAGCACTTGCAGTCCTGAAGCACCTTTTCCTCAGCCTTCACTGTGCAGTCCCTCACTTGCCTGCCTCTCTTCACCCACTTTTAAAGCAGTGTGAGTGTCCTAACAGCACAGATATACCAGAAATGATGAAGAATGGCAGGCCAGGGTCCTAGCCTTGCCTGGTTTTCTGAAAACTGCAGGAGATTTTTCCTTTCCATTTAGCAAGCTTAGATGCAGGGATATTATACAATGTTTTTTTTCTCTGAGATAAAAAGTCACTTCTCCCCACATTCAAAACAATAAGAACTGAACTACTTATTCTAAAAGAAGAAAAAGGGCCATGAACCACTTGCTGTTTGGTCCTTCTGTGTAACACCAGAGTGACGTTGGAAAGGGGAAGTGTCTGGGAGCTGAAGCTGCGCCGGGCGAGCCCGTGCTGCTCCTGGCGTGTCCTCACCCGCTTCTCTCGCCACTTCACCCACTCGTGGGGCATCTGCAGCCACTCACAAGTCCCCTTGAAGGGCTCCAGAGACAGCTGTGTGCACAGCACAGTGCTGGGATCTCTCAGCTTCCCATGGATTAATGCCCAAGCAGAGCATTCACATCGTTCCTGGAGGCTTCGCAGGGAATTCAGCTCAGGTCCAGGTAAGTGCTGGTGGTTGGAGCAGGAGTTTGCTGGGCTGGCTCAGTGGGGTGCTTGTTGATGGCATGGTTAATTTTGGGAATTCCACAGACAGCAGGAGAAAGTGATGTGAAATTGTCCTCTGCCTCGTTGGCTTGATTTCATTCCTGACTCCAAAGCGTAGTTTTGCTTTAAATGGGGGAGGAACAGTGCTGCCAGGAGATAAGGGTGTTTGGATCTGGGGTGGGCAGTTTGCTCACAGCAATTCGGTTTATTAAGTCAATACCAAACACTGACATGCAGTTCTGAATCACACCCAGCAGCAGCCTCTGCTCCCCCCAGCCAGCCTGGAGATGTTTGGTTATGGGAAGAACCCAAAGATTTGGAAACAGACGTCCTCAGAAGCAGCTTTTCAGTTACACATCAATGCAAATTCCAAGTAAATTCTGGTCATTTGCATAAGGACCTGCCTGGAGAGATGCCAGGAATTGTGGTGTGACCCTCAAATAAATGGCAACCCCGTTATAAGCACAGAAACCTCCAGTGTCCTCAGCTGGAAACTGAGGGGTGTGGAGCAAATGCCAACCAAACCCCTCAAATTCATGGCATCTACCTACATGCAGAAGAGCCAGAAAATTCCAGCAGTGATCTTTCTCTGGCCTCTCTGAAATAATTGGGTATCCAGATATGCATTAGGGACTGACAGAAAGTTAAGAACCAAAGACTGTTAAAAAAAATAAAGTAAAAGTGAAGTGTCCCATTTCTGGGTGTGCTGCTGTTACCAGCTGCTGTTTGTGATCCTAACAATTAAATTGCTGAAGAACCGGTTCTGGGTCAGGTTCATGTTCCCTCAGGAAGTGTGACAGAGGGTGAAATGGGAATCTGGAACTTCAGGGCCACTTTCATTTGAAGGTTTAATAAAGACTAACACCTCAGAGACTGTGTGCCCCTGGCTGCTCACTTTGTTACTGCTGTTCATGTATTTGTTCATAATTGTCAAAAATCTACAGTGGGACACTGATTGGCAGCTAAGGGGGTGCAAAAAACAGGTGAAATACAAAAACTGCCAATGTTTTTTCTTTAACTTTTCCCTCTGCTTAAAGAGGACCTGATGGGTTAGCTGGGCAAATGGGCGTTTCACTCACATTGGTAATTATCCTTCTGAATTACTCCATTAATTGGAGGAATTGATCCCAGCCCCACCTATGTCCAGTTATTGCCTTCAGAAAGGTTCCATGTGAAGGTGACTCATCCTGTGCAGTACATTTGGGTGTTTTTATCTGCTGAGCATGCTGAGATTTGTAATGGTCTGCTCTTCCCACATTTATGGCTGAAGTTAGAGGAAGGTGAGAATTTACCTCCAGCTGAGGTATAGTCTGAGCCCTGTGCTGGTGAGTGCAAACAGAAATGATTGACTGGACTCTGCTGGGGCTTCATATTTTGGGTTCTGTCTTTCTTTAATTGTTATGTGGATTTTATTTTTCATTTGTCATTCATTTTTCAGTTTTTACCCTATGACAAAGCATGATTTTATGTGTTTTATTTGAACTGTGCAAAACAACCAGAAGCTGGAGAAAAGGAAGAGGAATAGAGAATTATGCTACTGGTTTTAGTGGAGGGCTGGAGCAAACTGGGAGCAGAGTGCAGGGAACTGGGACTGATGGCAGCTTTGAGTTTGGCCTAAACTCTGGAAAGGCAGTGCTCAGTGTTTCTGATTGCCTTTTTTGCATGTGTGCTTGGCAAATAGGAAAAGTACTTTTTTGAGACTAGCTTTATGCTTCCTGATGGATTTTCAGCAGGAAAAATAAAACCTTTCTTCATGGGCCTTGCGTTGAGGGGTGGGATCTGCTCCATCCCATGTTCCCCTTCCCTGTGCTGTGTGCTGCCATGGCGTGTCCAGTGAGTTTTTCCAGCTCATGGTGTTTTAAAAGTCTCATGACTCATTCAAACCCTTTTTTTTCCCCCCATTCCAATCCATCCAATGGGCCACCACATAAAAATCCACTTTTCTGTGGCCTCCCTGCTCCTGAGCTCCCTGTGAGCCTTGTGGGAGTCAGGGTGGTGGCTGGGGGGGACAGAGCTGTCCTGGCTGCTAAAACCCATGGCCCCAGCACGGCGACTTCAGCAGAAGCACTCACTGCTGAGTGTGTGAAGGAGCAAGGTCTGGGAGATGCCTCTGGCTCTCCAAACTCCTCTGAGTGAGTCAGCTTCTGATTTACAGCAGTCACAAGCTGGGAGGACACTTAAAGCAGCAATAATCATCATTGCTAAAGCTCTGGTTTTCCAGCACCAGCAGGGTCAAGTGCAGTTTTCTAACAAAGTTTTGAAAGTAATAACAGCTCAGATATAAAAGAAAACAAGTGAAAGGAGTTGCATGATTGACCTCTGGGCTAGAAGTGGCTGACTCAGCAGGACTGTAGGTGAATTTTGAGCATTTAAGAACAGAAGCAGCAACTCCCTTATCTTGTTTGACCATCTCTCTACCAGATGAAATTGCAGTTTGTCCGGATATTTGTAAGTTTTTCAGCATGCATACCAGAAGAAACTCTTCTGATCATCTAGTCTGACCTGCAGTGTCAGGCAAACCACAGGATTTATGGTTTCCTTGAACCAGTGTAGCCTTTGGAAGGAATAAACCTCCTGTCTTTAATTACAACATTTTAAATGATGATGATTTTACTTTACCTGATGAAGGACTGGTTCAGTGTTTGGATTTGTGTCAATTTTGGCTTTCCCTGGTTCAGATTCTGCCATGCAGGTGACATCCAAGAAAGCATTTTCATGTCACAAGAGTAACTTTCCAAGAGTATGAACAAGGATATGAGGAACCTGGAAAGTGGAATATTTCAAAAGCATGCAAATAAGCTCATTCCTGTGATAATAAAATGTTAAAGTGATGAGCTAATTCTGAGCATTTTAACAGTGTGAGGGAACAAAGCTAGAGTTTAAATGAAAATATTCAAAACTAATACTCCCACTGCTTATAGGCACATGTAAGCTGACAGATTGTTTTAGATGCAGAGCATAACTGGAATACACAGAGCTAATACCATGCAAAAATAAGAATACAGGGGAAAATGCAGCTATAGAAAGGTATGTCTTACAGAAAGAGATTTTGTCATGCTTTCTCTGTATGGGATCCTACACAGAACAGCAATGAAATAAAAAAAAGGTGTTTACTAAAGCTAATAAGGAAAATAAATTCACAGAAGAAAGACTATGATGAAAAGCAAACAGTAGCTCTGAGGATGATATATTTGCATATCTTTAACTAAAACAGAGGAGGAAAGAAATAAAGGGGGAAGGCTGGAGAAGTGCTGGATCCAGAGACATGAGAGCAATGCAGAATTGGTGTCATGCTGGGAAACATGGGATGTCTCAGAACCATGTGAGATTTACACCAGATAAAACCAAAATTATGCAATGACTAGCACAATTCCTATCTTCCCCCCCACCCCCCCCACTTGAAACCTGATTTAAAAATAAATATTAGGAGGGAACTTCAATCCAGAAACTGTTGCTTTTAATGTAAACAAAGGAACATAGAGATATAAAATCAGGGGAAAATGATTCAGAGAACAGGCACATAAGTAAAGCAGTATTCTACCCTTGATATTCAGGGGGCTGGATCACCTCTGCTCTGAAGCCAGGCTGAAACAGTTGGGGTGCTCTGCCTGGAGAAGGCTCCAGTGAGACCTTGGAGCCCTGTCCAGTGCCTGAAGGGGCTCCAGGAGAGCTGGAGAGGGATGGTGGAAAGGACATGGAGTGACAGGACAAGGGAGATTAGATTCAAATTGACAGAGGGCATGTTCAGATTGGTTATTAGGAAAAAAAATCTCCCCTGTGAGGGTGGTGAGGCCCTGGGACAGGTGGCCAGGGAAGCTGTGGTTGCCCTGGAAGTGTCCAAGGCCAGGTAGGATGGCCTTGGAGCAACCTGGGATAGTGGAAGCTGTCCCTGCCCATGGCAGGGGTTGGAACTGGATGATCTTTATGGTCCCTTCCAACCCAAACCATTCTATGATTCTATGTCCAGACCAGATGATGAACTTTTACTAAAACTGGAGAAAATGCATCTGCTTAATTTCAGCCAGCCCAGCCCTGCAAAGAGTAAAAGATTTGTTACAGAGGCATCAACCAGCCTCACCTGTGAGTGATGTAGCCTCACTTGGGCTGAGTCATGGGTGCAAATGCCAGGAAAGGGTGGTTTGGGAAAGGGGGTGATGGTGGTGGTCTGCCTGAGGAGGTGATGGGGCAGCAGGAAGCTTGGAGGATGAAGAAGGAATTCTGGGGATGCATGACCAGAGAGGCTGTGTGAAAGCAAAAGTTGTTGGGGAGGAAGGACTGGCTGAGACCTGGAAATAGTTTCGGGTGAAGAAATGGGCTGGCAGGTGGCAAAAGGGGAAGGAGGCACCAGCTGAATGGTGATGGGGGTGACAGCAACATGTCATGTCCTGTGTCTCCCAAGGATTCCCCAAGGCTGAGCTGGGGAATTGTTTTGGGAATGTGTTGAAGCATTGCTGGGGCTTGAGCAGTGAGGGTGCCAGCTCTGGGGATCTGGGCTCTGCAGAGCAGCCCTGGTGCAGCAGGAAGATGCTGCAGTGGTGGCTGCCAGTCCTGAAAGGCAAAAGGAAAAAGAGCTGAAGAGGCATCAGATGAATCTGTGGCAGGCTGTGATGCTGCACAGGGGAGTTTGCTGCTCTGTTGAGGATAGAAATGTCACTGTGGGGACTGTTAGCAGGCAGCTTTTTTGCCTCATGAGATCCCATTAAATATGTGAAATTCTGAGCTGTCAGCTGATGTGGTACCACCCACACTGGGTGCTGGTGGCCACAGCCCTGATCTCAGCAGGGCAGGAAGTGCCCGAAGTGCTCACATTACAGGAAGCTAAAAATCTTTCAGCCTTGTGCCTAAGATAATTTTTTTCCTCAAGAAAAATCCTGCATCCCAAAGTAATCTGTGAGGGGGTGTCTCCAGGTTTATGTGAAAGAGGATCTGTTCCCTTGCAATAACACAAGGAAAAGCCTGGGATGAGCATCACCCAGCACAGTGAGCAGGGTATGTCTGGTACAGCCTGATTCACAAGAACAGAGAGTTTTGACATTGCTGAAAGACAAAAAAAAAAGTGGTGCATGCTGATGGCTGTCACAGGAAAGAGTCGCTCCTTTCAGCGCCTTGGTGCTGCAAAATACACTTTTTACAAGACAAAGGTCTCTTCTCAGGATTTTGAATGGCTGTTCCTTAGCTATTGACAAGCCTGGAGTTAGCAAAATAGGCCCTTCTTTCTTTTATGTAAGGTGATAAATATAAATGTCCTATGATAAATAGTCAATGGAATATAATAAGTTCTTACACAAGTAAATGTGTTTCATTTTGTTCCCAGACAACAGCGACAAAGGGATGTTGCACTGAATGCCTCGAAGTGATAGAGTTTCAGTAGTGAGAGGAAATGAGATCTTCTTTCTGAAAGGGAAGAGAGAGAGGCTTTGTGAATGAAGAACAAGTCTGAAAGGTGCTGCTTCTTCCCTCTGTTTATGCTCTAATATCAATACAGGAATAACAGTGGAAGCTGCAGCTGGAGAGGGCACTAGGGGTCACCCCTGTCTTATCTATGTCATCTGGATTTAATCCTGAAGTAAGATAAATAACATTATAAATAACATTATAGAAAACAAAGCCAGGCTATTCTGATTTATTTTTCTTTCTTTTTTTTTTTTTTTTTTAATTGTGTGGGCCAGACAGCTTGCATTTCATTTCTTCATTTTCCCCTCCTGCCTGCCTTCTGTCTGTCTCTCCTTTAAAACAAAGCCTCAGGAAGCCAGTGGGTTTGCAGCCAGGAAGGATGCTATAGATGCAGGGGGTTTGCATCAAAATTCCCTCTGTGAGTGGAATTTATTTAGAGCAAAGGTCAGGCAATCACAAACACTGAGTCAGTCGGGCAGAGTCACAGAGCAGCCTTGGCATGTTCCTGCAAGTACCGAAGAGCAAACTGATTGCAGCCATGAATGGCTCCCTTGTAGTCCAGAGAGTAACTCCTAACACGTTTTGCTCTGCCTGCCTAAAAATCCTAGAGATCTTTCTCTCCCCTTTTCTTCTTTGCAACCAGAAAAGTATCCCTGACTTCTCATGCAACTGCATCTGGTACCTGCATTTGGAGGATTTGGTGTCTGGGCTATGAAGAGATTTGCAAATTCTCTTCTTTGAGCCTTTTTTTGACCTTCTGTCTAGGAAGCAGCCACTGCTGTCATCTGAATCTGCTGTTTAAGTGTTGGAATTGTGCATTTTAAGGTGTGATGCAAAATGTCTACGGAGGAAAATGATTTCTTTATGGAGACAGATGATTTTTCTCAAGACAGACAGGCTTTCAGGCACACAAGATGTGATGAAGAGGCTGCACCCCCCTACCAGCCTGCTTTTTTTAGCTCTAGTAATTGATGTTGCAAGACGTAGATCCCCTTTTCTCTGTAGATGAATTATGGTAAATTGTGGTGGGTTTTGTCACATGATGTGGTGGAAGTTGAAAGTTCATGAGAACTTAAGAACTGGTCTGTCAATTTATTGAAAGAATCAAATGCCAGGAGCTGGGAAACTACAAAACAGAACTTCTGTCTTGGAAAATCCCTTTTCTGAAGATCCCTGGAGGCAGGAAGAGCTGCAGAGAAGCTTCCCCATAACCATGCCCCACTTGTATGCTCCTTCCTAAGCACCAGTTATAATTCTCTTGGGATGACACCCTGGGTGGTGTTTAGCCTGCCCTGCCACACAAGAACAGAGACACATTCTTGGATCATCACAGGGATGATAAATCTGCTTGCAGTGTGCTACTGTAGGGGCTGTTCCTGGAGCAGTACGAGGGCAGATCCAGGCTGTCCTCCCCGGCTGTGCTCAGGGCTGGTGGCAGCACACCCAGGACACCTCTGTCCCTGTCACTGGCTCCTGCCAGCTCCAGGCCTGGCCCTCAGCTCCCTCTTAGCTCGGAGCTGGTTCTGGGTCAGTTCAGGTATCCGTGGGCTGCAGCAAAGCTATCACCCAAAGGTGGGGGAGTGCTCCCTGTTTCAGGGTTTTATGTAACATCCTGCTTATATAAGCCTTTGTCTGTTAACAAAATGGGTGGAGCATGTCTCGCTTGGATTCCTGCTAAAGGAACGCTCATTACTTAACGCTTACTCAAGTGCTCCTTACATACTTTAAGTATAATTTATTTAGTTCCTTTCCCGTTGCTAATAATAACACGGCAATTTGACAACCTGTTATGGACAAATGATAAAACGTAATTCTCCATTAAATGAACTGCACCTTGGAATAAATGAGAAGCAGTGCTGTTGAGGTAGACAAGGGGAAACTGAGACATACCCCAGAGGTAATTAATGGGAGAATAAGGCATTCCCTAGAGGCAGAGGGTGGAAGAATGAGGCATACCCCAAACCCTGACCCTGGGCTGTGTATTGCTTTCTGCTTGCTGACTCCTGGAAGGAGACAGCTTTAGGGTGCTGGTACAGGAGGAAGAATTTTTTGCCTTGCCAGGATGGTTTGGCATGCAAGATGTGCCTGGGGATACAGCATTAGTAGCACAATCCTCTTCAAAGTTCCACCCAGCATTGTTTCCCAGGTGGAGGGAAAAGGGAGGGGTGGGTAGGCAGCAGCATTAAACTCTGCAGCCCGTGTCCTCATCCCAAAGCTGATTTGGATCTCAGGGAAGTCCCCCTGGTCTCTGTCGTTAATTAAATACCTTTCCATATCCAGAGTTCTGTCCTCCAGCAGGAAAAGGTGGGTTGTACCCTGCTTTGTGGGAATGGTAGAGAGGATCATGTAAAGTGTTTTCGGAAGGACTTGTTGAGCTCACTCAAACCTGGCATTCACGTTCCTGCAGGGCTTTAAATAGAAAGAGAGAGTGTGTCTGAGCTCAACACCATACGGAGCTGGTTTGCACTCTCTCCTTCCTCCAGATCCTGTGCTTCATCTACTGACGTGCTTAGCATTCCTTCAAGTTTTTGTGAATTGCTGCAAAAAAAACCCTCCATCCCTCCATTTTATTTTATTTTATTTTATTTTATTTTATTTTATTTTATTTTATTTTATTTTATTTTATTTTATTTTATTTTATTTTATTTTATTTTATTTTATTTTATTTTATTATTTCCCCCCTTCTTCTTCTCCCTTAAAGCCTTGCCTTTCCCTGCAGCCCTGTCCCTCTCGCGGTCCCTTCACCGCTGCTCGGGGCAGCTGCCACACGGTGGCATCCAGGTATTTGTGGAACGATGCACCAGTGAGGAAAAGGGCGGGACAGCTTGGATTCGGGCATTTCCTGCCCAAAAGCAAGTTTGTAATACAAGAAATACGTATTCTTTTAGTTCTGAGGCATATTTCTGTCCCCTGAGGCTCTGAAGAGGCGATACAGAGGGGAGATGTGGAAAATCAAGCTAGACGTGGTATCTCATGTATTATTCAATATATTTTTTCTTCTTCTTCTTTTTTTTTTTTTTTTTTTTAATGGTTAAGTTTTTCATTTACCACTTTCATCCACACACCCCCCTCACCGAGAGAAGGAAAACAGCCCCAGCCAAACCCAAACAGCAACAGCATTGTTTGTGTTTCCATGGGAATTCTGTGAGAGGAGAAGGGTGTGAAAGAAAACTAAATTATTCTGGCCAAATCTGATAAGGTTTGGATCCTGAGCAGCCCCCGGCGTTGTCTTGTAGCAACCAAAGTCCAGGGGTCCCACTGTCCCCTGACTGTGCAGGGGAGCTGTTGCTGTGTTATGGGAGGTATTACACCGCTGTGGAATTATGCCAGAAAAAGCAGTTTTTATGGGAGAAGATAAGACTACAACTCCCAGGAGGCCCCGTGGTCCAGTCAGGCACTTGATACTGAAGTGCCTTTAAACAAAACTTCCTCCCCTGACTGTGCCCTCAGAGTTAGGAGGACAATGGTGGTCCTTGAAAGGAAGAGGAGGAAAAAAAAGTACTTGACAATGTGATTTCTACAAGCAACCCTGCCTTTTCCTTTTGGAATACTGGTCTTATGGGACAAAACAATAATAATTTAAATTTTTTTGTGCATGCCAGCTGGCTCACTTTGGGTTGTCTTGGGTTGCTCCATCCTTGGCAGTGTCACCAGTGGCTGCCTCAGTGTGGATCCACAGGGTTTTTCTGGAATGTCTGGTGCACACTCTCTGAAATGGCGACAGCGAAACGCATTTCCAGTCCCTAGTGAGGTGACACTCTGGGATACAGGGTAAAATATCCTTTTTGTCTTAAGGAGCTGCAGAGGCCCTGTGCTGTGGGGCACAAAAACCTTTGCTCTGTAGACAGGACATCTTCAGCAGAGGTTGGGGACAGGGTGCAGGAGCAGGAGGCACGGTGGTGTCCCAAGCTGGAGCCTGGCTTTACACACAGCCAAAGTAAACCATCATCCCACCAAGGATGATAGAGCTGATTCCTCCCTCTCCTGGGGCTCTGCAGGTTCCTTCCCAAATGTGACCCAACTACAGGAGAAACAATTATTTATTTTTTTCCCCTGGTTTCCCTCTGACCCCCACTGCTTTGCAGAGGCACCAACATGATCCACACTTGGTTTCAGGGAGCCCCTGCCTGGCTAAAGGGGAACTATAAGGAGGAAAAAGGCCCTTTCAATGCCTGCAGGCATGAAAGACACTCCAGGCTCACCCTGGCATTTGATTTTTTTTATTTTTCCATTTTTGATGTGTGGATTGCTGTGGACAGTATCAGGAGCATTGGGCAGGGGAATAGCCCATTTTTGGTGACACTGTGAATAACAGAGGGCTGGAGTTTGTACTGGTGTAGCTGGGCTAATTTAACAAAGGAAAAGCAAAGGGGTGGTAAAAATCTCTATGGGTAAAACCCTCTGTTTAGGTGTCACCTGTGTTCAACATGTCAGACAGATTCCTGATGTGGCTCTGCTGAGATCCTTCCTGCACTCCAACATCTTGGCAAAACTGCTTTTTGGCACAGAGGAAGGAGAGAGTATTTTTCAGGTTGTGAAAAAATGGTTTGAGAGGTTTGGAGAAGGTGACACTTCTTTGTGCTGTCACATGTTCACTCCAGCCTGCTCTTAGTCTGGCATTTATTTTTTCCCCTTTTTTTTCCCCACATAAAGCCTTTTCTTGTTTGGCATTTCTCTAGTGTCCTGCAGCTCTCTGGTCCTCCCCCTTCTCCCTGTGTTGTGATGTCAAGTGGTGACCGAGATTGAAGATAATGTCCTTATTTTCCAAGGTTTTTTTACTGCATTATCTTTCAGCTGGTGGATTTGGTTTGGTGTGCAGCAGCATAGGCTTTAGTTTGTCAAGAGCCCTTCTGCAGATGTCTTTACATGGCACTTTTGGCTACCTCATTGGGCATGGAAGTGAAAATTTTTAGAGAGAAGGAAAAAAAATTAAGTACAACTAAATAATAACAATAAAATAAAGATTGCTAATATTAGCACCTTGGTTTTACAGACTGCAGCAGCCTCAATCCCTGACTGTCACTCAGAGCACTCTTTGCACCAGAGTCTTACCTTAAATAAGAAAACTTCACACCCTTGTGATGACACTAAGCATCCTCTGAGGGATGTGTGGAAGTTCCTGAAGAATGAAAAGCAGCTGGGAGAGAACCAAAGAAACTCCCAACAGATAATACTGTGCCTCTCAGAGCTCAAGATTTTTTTGAGGGTATGTGCCAAGAATCCATTTCATGAATTGCCTCTGGGACAAAGAAGGTTCTGGGAAGTGTAGAAAGCCACTAATGGGACATGGGCACAGACAGTGGTGCTTCTGCTCTGCTGTGGTGCTGCAGAGGGGGAATTGTGCAAAGTAGAGGGTAAAATGCTCACCTACACTGCCTGCTGTCTTCTGCTACTGGTCTAGCCCTGTTCACTGCCAACATAAACCTATAGCAAGGAGATTAAATACACATTAGGTGAGTTAAGGTTTATGGATTTGGAAAGATTTGCCAGAAATCAGCTAGTTGCATAGGGGAAGAGCACTGAAATGAACTCTGGGCAGGAGAGAAGGGGTTTGTCTGCAGAGAAAATTGTGTTTCTCTGTGTCTGATATATCCCTGCTCTGCATCAACACACATGGAGAGCTGTGCAGAAATGGGAGGTGGCAGGGATCCTCTGCAGCCTGCTGTCCTCCTGTCCCAGGGAACTGGGGGATTTACAGAGGTGTGCCCAGGGAGGATGGCAGAGATTTGGCATCTTGGGCAGGAGGGAGCCCTGAGGGATGCTCCCCGTGTCGTATCTCCACTCATTCCCATTCCATATGTTTAGCATGAAACTTCTCTGCAGTGTGGGTAACGTGCCTGTCTGGAACAATGGCTCTGCCCACTCTTTGGGGTGGAAATGGCAGTGATATTGGGCAATTTTGAGTATTTCCCATTGCCTTGCAGTGTTCCACCCCAGCTTCCTCTCTTGCTTTGCTCTCTCCTGACACTGAGTGCCACAAATGTCTGTGCTGACTTTTTCTGTGCTCAGTGCAGCCAGCACTGCTGAGCCACCTTGGCTCACAGCTCTCCAATGCCGAACAGGGCAGTGTGTGAGCCCAGCCCCACGAGCTGAAGGAAGCCGTGTTGCAATGCTATTGGGAACCCACCTTAGATTTGTAAATTTGATTTGAGGTGTGACGTGTATCACGCTGGTTTTGTTAAGGTGTTGGTAACCAAGTCACAGTAAATCCAGTGTAAACGAGCTGAGCCAGTGTGTTACAGGTGTGCTCATAAACAAGGCAGGGGCTGCTCTGGTGGAGAATGTAATGCTTCAATATTGAACTGCCAGAGTAGGGGACAGAGGCTGCCTCTGAACCAGCATTCATCAAAGTTAGGTTATTTATCTTACCTACATTGGATGACTGTGGTTCAGTTTTCCATGATTTGAAGAAATAAAAATTAAAATCATTTAAGGAAGAAAAATATCCTAATAACCATGTTGAAGTCTTGCTGTAGATATAGAAGTGGAATCACTGAGTTCGCTGGAAGAAATCGCCAAGATCTCCCTGTACAGGCACAGCAGTGAGAGCTGCAGTGCTGCAGACAAATTTTGGGGCGTTTCACCAGCACTCAGGGCTGGGTTATAGCTGGAACCTGCTGGGGATTTTGCTTATCTGCATGTCAGTTCAATGCTTCTTCAAGCACAAACATTTTCTCTCTCGCTAAAAAAATCCAATCCTTGCATATTAAAAAGGGCATACGGGAAGTAACATGGTAAATGCAACATGTGTAGGGGAGGACAGCTAGGATCCAAACAGCACCGGACTGTAATTATTGGGTTGTCTTACGCTAAAAAAAAAAGCATCGCATGTGCAATTAATAATTGTTAATTTGCACAGGCTTTTTCAATCTGTTTCCCTGGCCAAACGCAGTTTCCCGGTGACGGTGGAGAACCTTGGCTTCTCCCTCCTGGAGCGTCCGGGCACGGAGCGGAGAACCGCGCTCCCTGTGGGAGCGGCGCTCGGAGCGCGCAGGAGCCTCAGATCCCCTCCGCACGCCGCAAAGTTGGGCTGAAACAATCGAGTTACTCCTCTTCGGCTCACCCTGCGCTCCCCGCGTCCCCTCACGGCCAGCCGGGGCGGGCGGCTGCCCGTCCCTCCCCTGGGCCGTGTCCCGCTCCCGGGAGTGGCCGCGCTGCCCTCAGCGGAGGCGGGCGCGGGGCGGGCCCGGCGCCCGGCGGGCGGGGCCGCTGCAGGGCAGCTCTTCGGGCGGCTTCACCGGCTGCTGGTGCCCCGCGAGAGGGTACCCGGCTGGCTCTGAGGGCACCCGGCTGGCTCTGAGGGCACCCGGCTGGCTCTGAGGGCACCATGGGGCACCCGCGGCCGCGGGGGCCGGAGGTGGGTGCGGGCGGCCGCGGGGTGGCCGGAGCGGGCGCCCGGCCCGGGGCACTGCGGTGCCTTCGGCGTCTGTTTGCAAGTGAATGCCCTGCCCGGGCTCTTTGCTAGGGCAGGCTTTGCTGCGGAGCGGTGTTTGTCGCCTGTCGGACACACTCGGGGTGGTTCGCGCGTTTGTCGTGCTGTGCAAAGGGTGGGTTTGGGTCGGTGCGGTCCTGGCTTGGGGGCTCGGCGATGCGCTGAACTTCAGCGTCCCCGGCGCTGCTGAATGTGACCCTGCCACGTCCCTTCCGCACCCGCCGTTCTTGGGTTATGAGAAAAGCCCGAGTTACCGAACGTGCTGGCAAAACCCCTTCTGCCGAGCTGCTGGGTGGCTTTCTCGCAATGAAAGCCTTTCCTGCCTGTTGCTGGTTTTATTTGGCGTGATGCTCTCTAGAAATCTCAGCCCCGAGGTACCTGCGGTCTGAGCTGGACCGTGGTTCAAGTTAGTGCAGCTCCACTGGCTTTGGAAGCGTTCCCCGGGCTGACCAGGGGCTCTCTGCACACAGAAGGACAGTGCCTCCCCGCATCCCTCCTTTCAGTAAATCTGCACGATGCCTCCAGTGAGGCTGGCTGGGGACAGGCACCAGCAGTTGCACTGGTTGGATGAAGCTCTGCTGATTTGGCACTGGTGGAAGATGGTAAGTGTGGATGTCACGGCGAGGCTGGTGTGCCCATAGCTGCTGGGACAAAAGCGTCCCTGTTTGCGTACGGCGTTGTGTTTCGAGCTGCCTGTGTTTGCAGCTCGAAGGGTGGGAGCTCTCTTTCGAGTGTCTTTAATCACTCAGGAATTTTTGTTTTCCCTGCCGTGCTGTCTCTACCATTTGATAAGTGTGAGCTCATGCCAGAGGCTCGCAGGTAACCAGGGAACTTCATTTCCAACCACCTCATGATGCTCACAGGAGTGTTAGCCCTGTGACTTGTGTCCCATGGCCACATCCAGCCCAGCTTAGCCAGAAATTGGAATGCTCTGAGTTTGAGTCTGTGGGCTCCCCTTCCTTTGCTGCTTGAGAGCCCTTTTCTCAGGGTCACTGTTACCCTCTGATGCTGAGCACACCCCAGCGATTCTGGGATCCCTGATCCACGCTCAGGGGTTTGCTGCAGAGTTTCCCCCAACAGTCCCCTCTGTGCACCTGCCCTGCCCTTGCCTGTGGCTGAAGGAGGCCCTTCCTCCTGTCCTTCTGCCATCAGGTAGCACTAAGCCTGTAAAATCAGTTTTTTTGCAGTGGGGAAGTGTGTCTGGCCTCTCCCAGGCCTGGGGGTGCAGTATGTGGGTGACATCTCACAGTGTCCCCATCGCCCGTCTTGGTGCCAGGTTTGCTGGCTGGGATACTGAGCCCTGGATCTACCCTCCCCTCTGGAGAGGAGGCCAGCCCCAGGCTTGGTCAGAGCTCCTTGTGGGACAGGGCCAAGGTCAGATCCCTTTGAAAGACCTGTTAAAATTTACAGACATTGGTGTAGACTCTGCTTCAGCTGATTTAATGAAAGTTTGAGAGGTAGAGTGATTGAATTTGGTTTTGCCAAGATTTAACTTTCCTAACTTGAGAAGATTGAAGGGGTTCACTTACATACTCATTTGCGTTTTAGTTTTGTCTTGATACATATAACATCATCCTTTTCAGGATTATTGAAAATTAGTGTTGAGGCTCTGATCTTCCTGGAAAAGACTTAATAAATTCACTTTTCCTGGAGGCCATGATGCTCTTCTTATTTTGAGAGGCTTGAACTCCTACCACAGAAAATGCTATTGTTGACAGGTGTCTCCTGAGCTCTTGCAGCTGAGAAAGAGTGTGCTGGTATCAGAATTGCACATTCTTTGAACTGCTGAAGATGCTGTTTCACGTGTGTGAATGAAATTATTAGTACTAGGTAGGTGATCATTGCTGGTGAAATTACTCTTTCATAAAGTAGTCTGCAATCTTGTGTTTCTCCTAAAATTTTTATTACTCTAAATAGTAACAAAGTGTAAAAGGTGGTGTCATTTTGACATTCTTATTCCTGTAAATTAGGAAGTGTTCTTTTGTGGTGGAGGAAAGGTGTTCTAAGGGAATGGGTTTTATCTCCAGCAGTGATTTGAGAAATCTCTTACATGATTAAGTGAAATTTCAGCCAGCTGAACTTGGGTTTTACAGTTATTTCTTCTCTGAAAATTGATTTAAAGCAGGTTATCAAACCTTCAGGGAAAGAAATTTCAGGGGAATGCACTTAAATGCTGGCATTACCACAAGTGTTATTCCTTGAAATGGCATAATAAGGAAGATATCAGTTACTGATATAAGATAGAGGCTTCTAGTTTATCTTCTCTCTGTTTGTGCCCTGTGAATACATCAAAGGGGAAATTGCTGGAGTCTTGCAGGAAGCCATCGTGGTCCATGAGGAGCAGCACCTTTCTGATGCCTTTGCTGCAACCAGGTGGTTCCTTAATTTCATGTTGGAACAGTTATTTTGCAGTAAGTAATTTAAAATAATAATAAAGCTTTAGTGAGAATCAGAATTGGCTAGTGGCCCTAAATTTGTTTATAACAGAGCAGAAAAAGCAATTTGATTTTCTTCTGGAGTGTCTGATGTCAGCACCTGGTGTTGGCTAAGGGTGAGGAAGGAGGAGGGTGAGAGCAACCCTTTACATGCCTTTTCCTTCTATTGTCTGACTGGCAGTTATTTGATGATGTGTTTTTAACTTGCTCTCACATGCCCTGTACCCTGGGAAGCTCCTGCAGGGACTGAGATTTGGTCCATGATCATTTGCCTGAGAGGAGTTGTGGCTCTGTCTTTTTTTATTTCCCTTCACAAACCCTTGGCCAGCCTTTATTTGGATTTTTTTTTTTTCCAAAATAAGGTCTTTTTCAGTCCATATTTAGGTACTGCTTGCTGTGCTTCTGAGAGGTGGGATGTGTGGGCAGCTTGTGTGCAGCCTTGCTTCTCTGCACCCACCTATGCAGAGCCAGACTTCAGCTCTGCTGAGCTGCAGGATAGAGATAGATATATATATATATCTATCAATATAGTGTCAATTCAATTTTTTGGTTTAGATCTATAAATAAGTTTTTAACAGATATTTAGTCAGGTGCATCTGCCCTGTCCCTCACTTCCATGGGCTTGTGATACATGTACATAACAGCTCTGCATGTACAGACACTCTGGAAGGCAGAAAGTGGTGGAGGGACTTTTGGAAAAAGCTCGATTTGCCAGGTTTTATTTACAAAATATTTGACACATTGCTTCCTCACCTGCTTGACACAGGGTGTCCAGGGTGGCGCAGGGCAGTCATGGTCCTTGTGATGGGACACTCACCCTTACCCTGGCTCCTGTGCAGGGGGGGAACAAACAGAAGTGAAATGTGGTTTTGAAGATCATGAATTTTATATTTATATATATTTCTGTCTTTGGAATTCAGAGTTTTCTCCGTTCCCATGCAGTAGCAGTGGGAGCATCGTGTGCTGTCGCCGCTGCCCCGAGCACTTCGCACATCCCTCGCTCCTCGTGCCCACACGCTGTGGTGGCATTTAGTGATTCCTGGATCCTTCAAGCAGATAAACACCCAAACCCGGGGGTTTACATAACAAAACGGGAGTGGGGCTCATGTCTGTCAGACAGCTCCGGCCCCCAGGCACCCATCTGCTGGTGTGGGGAGAGGGGGAGAAGCTGTCTGGTGGCTGCTGCTCCCACAGCACCAGGCAGAGAGGAAGCCACACACCCCAGAGAGAGGCCAGTTTTGTCTCACGAAAAAAAACTTCTATTTAAAAACAACTGTGGCTTGCATGGGTCTAAATAGATGCAGGTAATGGCACTCTTGTTGAAAAAGGGTCAGGGAAAGGGGATGGGGCAAGTGCCAGAGAATCTGCTGCCACTCCTGTAGCGAGCATGGTATCAGCTCAGCAAGGGTGACAGCCTGCCCAGGGCTTGTTGCCAAAACAAAATGTGGGGCTTTAATAGCGAGGTAATTACCTGGCATAGTCTTACAGAGCTACCGTGCTTGCTTGGATGCCAATAAAAAGTGTCTGAGCATAGGGCTGGGTGGGAATAAACCCTGTCACTCAGGCTGTGCCCATCTGTGCCAAGTCTGCACTGAAGCTGGTGTTGGCTGTGTGTGGTGTTCATACCCTTGTGCTCTTTGGTTTTCTGTGATTTGTTTGCCCTTAAATCTTCCCTTTTGCTCCTTGGGGACACAGAGTGAACCACATTGAGCTCCATCAAATGAAATGGTGCTACACCTCCAGTAGGATTTGAAAGCAAAGTAGTCAGTTTGCATTAGTAACCTGAGAGTAACGGCAATGTCCCTTCTTCCTCCATCCAGTTTTCTATGGCAGAGGAGGAATAGATAAAATAAATTATTGTCTGCCCTGAGGAACTCACTGTTTAGGGAGAAAGGGCAAGTGTAATTTAAAAAGTGAATAGTGGTGGGGTGTATGTTTTCCACTGCTCACCCATGGTAAGCCTCTGGGATAGGAGCTGCAGGGCTGAGGATGAGAAACCTCATCAGTACTGGCAGATTTACTTGACAGAAGGAGACTTTTCTGTCTGGGTGGGGGAGTCCTGTGCACAGTATACTGACAGCAGCAAGTATTCAGAATATTCCTGGTGATGAATCTTTTTTCCTGGCTTTCAACAGCTGGTGAAGAAAGAATTAAAACTGCATTTCCTGGATTGTGTTTTTCAGGTCAGGCTGTGTGAGTGGGCCTGATTCCTGCTGTACATTTTCCTTTCTGCTGGTGCAGTGATCCTTTGTGTGCAGCCTTCATATGAGGGCTCTTTTTGGGAAGAATTAAGATAAACCTACTGAGTAACACTGGCAGCAAGATCCTAGTGAGCTGGGGGCACTTTACATCTTCTTCCCCAGGGCTGGGTGAGGTGGTCCTGGCACAGAGGGTCCTCTCTTCTCTGAGTAAGTGTTCCAGAGCACAGAGACAAAAGGCAGTGCCAGGCAGACAATGTCCCACTGAGCAGTGCTCTGACAGCCTCTGTCCCAGCCCGTGCAGGTGGCTGATTCAGAGCCAGTTGCAGTTTCTGGTTGTCTGGCCATGTAAGAACTTGCTTTTCTTTTCCCTCCAGGATCTGCTGAGGCCATGTCCCAGGGCTTTTCCTTGCCACTAGGACTCACTCATCACTGAACCACTTCCTAGAGACTTCTCCCATTTTACCAGCCAGACTTCTGGCAGGATTTTATTAATCAGAAATAGTCATTTCTTGTTCTTCCTGCTTTTCTCTGTCCCACCCAGAAAACACCCACTGGTAGGCACAGTGCTCACTGCATTGATTTGAGTCAGATGAACAATCTCTCACCATCAGCTGGGCTGACTCCTGCTTGAAGCCTCTGGAAGCCCTCAGGTGAGGGGAAAATAAACCAGCAAGAGTAATTAATTGGACCTTTCCAACACTTTTGGTAGCTGAGGTGTTGTGGTCATGGCAGGAGCTCATAACTGCAATCCAGTACCTGGCTAAAGCCAACCCTGCTGTTGGGGCTTTTCTTTATTTAAAAAGTAAGTGTTCTTACTCCCAACCAGCTTTGAAATGACACACAAGAGGTGAAGCAATTGGATGGTTTGCACTTGTATTTTCTCTTTCAGTTCAAGTAAGATGCAGTTACATGATGCAGTTGACTTCACATGAAGAAGACAAATCTTCCTTACTTGTGGTTCTCGTGGGTGCACTCCTGGCTGCTGGGGTCTTCTAGGGAGCTCAGCTGTCCTCTCCCTGTCACAGCTTAAGGGCTGCTGAAACAGTTTGGAGAGCAGGCAGTGCATCATAGTCTTGTCAGAAAGAAGTACTTTGTTTTCTCATTTCTTTTTTGCTATTTATGTAGTCTCTGTGAGATGTTCTGAAGTATATTTTTCCATGACTGAGGTTTCCTGCAAATTGATTTTTTTTTCTATGTCCCACCCAGTGTTAAGTCTTACCAAGAAAGAATAGTTAGATGACTCACGGTGGCTTTGAAATCTCTGTGGTTAGACCTGATCCTGCAGAGTTTTGGCAGCAGTTATGGCAAGTGAGCCATTTTGTCCACTAGGAGAAAGAACTGGCAAGATGGGAGCTGCTGTCTGAGCCTGTTTAGCCTTTTTTACTTCTCTCCCAAAACTACTGCATTTCTTCCTGCCAAACAGCTTTTTTGTACATGCAGAAAACTCTCTGCAAACACTTTTCTGGGCAGCACTGCTCCAGAAGGTCATGACAGTTGAAGGAAATATAGTCTTTAATTTTTGCCTCATTATGTGCTAAGGTCTGGAAGGTTAAGCTTGTAAGTCATAATATTAATGCTCTGATTTCCTCTAGGAATTTGTGGGAAAAATTACTGTAAAGGAGTTTCCATAAAAGGAGAATGAACTGCAGGGTGACTGCCTTGGCCAGACACCCGTGATGCTTGTGAGGTGCTGGAGGTCTGGAGATATGGGTGAGGGAGAGGAGAAAAGAGGCAGCTGAGGCTCGATGTGAGCTCTGAGATGAGCATCATCTTTCCCTGCCTGCCATCAGTGGGCTCCTGTGCAGGCTTGATCGAGGCATTGTTTCTCCCCTCTAAGAAAGTGGTTAAAAAAAAATTGTCCTCAGCATCTATTTTGTTCTAAGCAATCTGTCAGTATCGTCAATGTATGTAAATGAGATATTTTGCATAAATTTGCAGGTGTTTTGCTGTATTTAAGAACGAAACATAAGGGAGCTATTCTGTTTCTGCAAGTTACTACTTCATAACAGACATTTTCTTAATTAAATTTGCCTGGATTTGATCTCAGTCTGAAACCTCAGCAATCATTCCAGAATTATTTGAGAAATCAGAATCCAATTACTTACTCATCCTTAATTCTGATAATGAATCAAACACTTCAAGGTATAGAAAAATTAACTTTGCACTAGCTTGAGTACCCTGTGTTCTAGGTGCTGTTATGTTACCATGTAGGGTGTCCATGGGAGAGGCTGGTTTGCAAAGCCACCTGGAGCCCTCTGTGAAGTCTTGGGGACAGCATCACCTCTGCCCTCTGAGCTTGGCATAATGGATTCTTCTCTTACACTTACTTCTGGGACTTCCCCAAGCCAACTGTTTTGTTCTTGTAAACAAGACAGTCACAAATACATTTTTTTAAGCTGGCCACTAAAGAAGAGAAGGAAAATGCAATTCTTGTGAGACCTTGGTGTTACTCTGATTCACTGATGAAGCTGTTTGGGGACTGGTTGGGGATTTCTGGGTGTGAAAGGGAGATTGAGGGCTGGTGTCTGCCTGTGTTGGTGCTGACTGTGCTGAGGAAAAGCAGCTGTTCTTGGAAATGTGGATCTGGAGCAGACATGCACCCTGCTGTTGTCACCTCTGGCACCTGCTGTTGCTGTTTTTTTGGGAAAGGATGTCTGATTTACAACAGCCTTTTAGTGCTGGGTCCCAGCTCAATGGTAGGAGCTGCAGCTTTAAGAGTAGACTAGAAAATAACTGAAGTCAAGTGAGGACAGAGACATCAAATTCTTGTGGAGCTTATAAGCCAGAATGCATCAAACACATTTATAAGTGTTGCTAAATAAAGCATTAAAAATCACTAGGGAGCTTCAGTTTGGAAAGGTGCTGAATCCAGCTTTGCACGCAGAAGTAGAGGAGCTTTTTGGGGTGATGTGAGTTAACTGCACCACATCGTGGGGCTTTGCACTTGCGGCTCCTGTCAGTGACAGTGCTTTCAGGGTGGTGCAGGGTCCTGTTTGGGATGGGGAAGTAGCAGGATTCTGGCTGAGGAGCAGAGAGAGGAGCTGGGACATTCCCTTGCTGGGACAGCCTGGTGACCCCGAGGTGATGCAGTTCCTCACACACCCATTAACCACAGGCCATCCCGTGATTTGGGTTACCAAAGTGCACTTGTGGCTCAGAGTGTGCACAGTCAGCAAAAGCTGGGCAGATCTTCAGCCTGAGCAGTCACAGGCTTGGTTAACACTGCCAGGAAGGATCAGTGTGGGACAGCACCATGCAGACACCTGTGTGGGCCTGCATGTGGGTCCCAGCCCTGCACCCTGCACTTGGAGCTGCCTCTGAGAGGGACAGAAGCATCAGTAGAACTGTGGTGGTGGTCACCCTGCAGTGGTTGTCCTCAAAGCTGGTGGTGGTGTGGGGAAGCCACCCTGGGAGATGAGCCTGTGCCTTGCACTCCCCAGGCAGGGGAGGGAGTTGGACTTGGCTGCTCACGTGAGAACATTTGAGTTCTGTGCTGTAGTGGGGACTGCACTAACAGTAGGACTGTTTGGTGGGAGGGTTGCTTTCCTCCTCCGTCATGGCCCTCTGCTCCTGCCAACTGTTTGGTGGGTTTTTTTAATGGAAATTATTTGAAAAGTTTCATTAGGGAAAGCAAACTCCCAAAAGTCAAGACAATAGAAACAGCATTTTATCGAAGTGTTAAACTTTTAGTTCAACTATTAGTGAAAATACATGGTCTAAATCTGCTACTCCTTGTTGCTGTGATACCCACGTGAATTTCTCGTTTCTTTGAATAGGTCATGCAAAGGGTCAACAAAATCACTTCTCTATGTTTTCACATGGAAAAAAGCAGAAGTAGAAAGAAAAGTTGTGTTCTCACTTAATGGGAGCAGTTCAGTCAGCAGCAGGGTGGCAGCAGGAATGGGGACATGACCTCCTGATACAAACCTGTGCTCTTTGCTGTGATCTAGAGCTGCTGCCAGGAGCCAGTGCCCGTGCAGGGCTGAGATCCTGTTGCAGTTGCTGAATCCCTCCTGAGCACAGGCTGCAGTGCTTTCCCTGGAATTAGCTTGGCTGGTAGGAGATATGTGAAGGTCTGTGTTTGCATTTATCAGCTGCCACCTAACCCCACTGTGGGAGGGATGGAGGTGTGGGCTGCCTGCCAGCATGCCTGCTTGTCTCCGAGCTGCCGGAATTCCCTGTGGAAATGTGGCTTGGCAGGTGGCAGTTGCTGGAGTACACATGGCACTGGGAGATACTAGAATAGTGTTTAGTGATGTACAGGGCATCATCCCTGTAGATATCTATACATTTATTCACAAAAATATGTGTGTATTTGTGTGATGTGTTCAGCTATAGATAAAAGCTGCAGCCACGCGTATCATCCTGTGAGCCCCGTGGTGGTCCCTGTTATCCCTGATCCTCAAGGAGATGGTCACTCTAATAGTCCTGTGCATTACACCATTACTTTGGCTAGCTCCTTGCTTTTAGGATTTTATATAAAGCTTTAGTGAGCTCTGTCTTGTGCCGAGCTCTGTGTCTGCCACCACCCATAAGTGCTCTATGCTTTGTCCTTCCTGCTGCTTGCTCTTTGCAGCAGGCAGTTTTCCAATCTCTTCTTTTCCATGAGCCCAGGACTCTATTGACCACACTGTTGCCACTCGGATGTGTGGTTTGGGATGCTGGGATGGAGCTGATTCCCAAGGTGCTGTCACCTGGTTCCCTCTGCCTGCCTGCAGCTATAGTGCTAGTGGGTATGTGGGGGCAAGTAACCAGGTTCCAGAGGCTCTGGGCATCCTCTCTCCTGGTTTTCAGGGGTGTTACATGCAGTGTTCCTGGGTTTAGGGCTGCAGGGTGATTCCCAAGGCCCACATTAGGGAGTGCAGGACTGGTGGTGATCCCTGAAGGATGCACAGCCCCAGGTGTGAGTGCTGTGCTTAAACACTCTTGTCCCTGCCTGAGGAATCCAAAACAAGGTGATGAATTAGTATGTGTAGGGCCAGCCTTAATTACCAATAAATACCTAATGATTGGCTTCCTGGGGAAGCTGCATTTCCTGTGGCATCCAGGGAGCAGGGATGGTGCTCCTGCAGTGCTGCTGGGCAGGGGGAGATGGAGCCAAAGCAACCAGTAGATCAGCATGAGATCAGGCACTGCCCATCTGAGCATGTTTATATTTTCCCTTTACTGTTCTGTAAAGCAAATGAAACGAGTTCTTGGGAGGTGCCTGACGCTTAGGCTGGGCCTGGGTGTGGGGACAAATCAGCACGGAGGGGCTTTCTGGCTGAAGCTGTGGCTTAGTCACCAGTGCCTTACCTCATCCTTTCCCTTGACCTGACTGTCTTTTCTCTAGCAGAAGTGCTGTGGGATAGATGCTGCAGAGCCCTGTCCAGGGGCAGAACAGGCTTTGCTCAGTGTGGATCGTGCAGCAGGGACTTCCTAAGATGAACTTGTTATTTCTAGGCTATTCCAGCCTTGAAGCATCTCGTGCCCTGTTACAAACAGGCTGTGGGAGTTCCTGTGACTTTGCTGTTCCTCTGGGCAGGCTGTGGCTTGGCAATAAGCCTCACATGGCAAGGACTGTGGAAATCAATAATGCAGAGCCAGGGAACTGGGCTGCAGGAAGCACTAATTGATTTCTGCTTTTAGAGGTGTTGCTATTAAATGTGAGCACTTTGTGGGAATAATTGTCTTGGAAATAGTATTTTAAAATATTTTGGTTTTATCAGGATTGGGGTAAAGATAAGCAGATTTGGGCTGGATGATGTTTTAACATGTCTATTGTTGATCTGGATTTTTATTTCAGTTCTTCAGCTGCAGATCTTTCCAGGGTAGGAGCAATGCTTTGGTTCTTATTCAAGGACTTTTTTGTGTGTTTTAAAAAACGAACCCTAATCCTTTTGCACTGCCCCTGCAGTATGAGCATCCAGAAGGGCAGATTTTCAGGAGGCGTCTGCATTTGCTGTTGCTGGCTCCTCTGGCTGCATGTTTTCCACATACTGAACTGAAGAACAGGGTTAAGGTATTGCTGAGCATTTTTCAACCCTTCTGTCTTTTAGTGTCATAGTTAGGAAATGTAACATGCTACTTACAAGAGCCCTGGATTTTTGATCAAATATTGAGGGAAAGATAAAATCAGTGTCTATTTTGCTTGGTGTGAGTATGGGGATTTTTCCAGGGATGAAAAAGCAGGATGCTCTTTGCAGGTGCTGGCAGGGATCCTGAGCACAGGGACACTTCCTAACTGTGGTGGAAAGCTGACCTCTGCCCTGGGCTGTAGAAGGAAGGTGTGCCAGGGCATAAATCTGGGGTGCTGACAAGCCCAGCTTCTCCTGGAGGAGGCAAATAACTCCTTAGAAATGGCTCTTATCAGATGAGAGTATTTCCCCAACATGGAGTGCTCCAAAGCTAATTTTAGGTTTAAAATGGGGTGAATTAGGAAATATTTACATGCATGAAAGATTCATCACCACTAGACAGAGCAAAAAGCTGTTGAGGGCATCGTGCATGGGAATTCCTTGGAATTTCATTTGGGCTCCTGGTGCCCTTATTCCACCCAGGCTCCTGGCAAGAGCAGGAGTAGAGAGAGAGAATTCATGGCTCCTATTCTTTGGGCTTTGTTTTGGTTGTTTGTTTGTTTTGTGACCCCATTTCACTGCCCTGTTTTGGCCTGAGCCTGTCTGTTCTTCTCCAGGCAGCCTGGGAGGTTTTTGTGTGTCCCATGATGGACGCTGCCTGCAGGAGAAAACCAAGTATGGGAACAGAGGTCACTTGTCAGAGCCCTTGCCAAAAGGTCACTGTACTGGGAGAGATGTCATGAGAACAGGAATGAGATAATTTTCAGGGACTGTAGTGTTTCTCACTGTAGGGATAAGAGTTTATACAGAGCATCAAACCCTGGGAGGCATTAGCAGGAAATGTCTGTTTTTCCTGGATGTATTTTCTCTTCTCTGCTTCCCAGTTTTTTCAAATGAAATTCTTCTGGGTTTCATAGCTTTGTGTGGTCCTTTTTAGCATCAGAACCTCATTAAGGAGCTGTGATTATCTGAGCTTGTTTCACATCTGCCACGATGCAGAATAAACTTAGGCTGACCAAGTTTTAGGTAGTCTGTGCTATTACCAGCTGCATACATTTTCACATCAGGACGTCAGTGTCTTCAAAACACAGAACTGTTCATGAATATTTACAAAAATATGTATTTTCTGCCTTCCAGTTTCCATGCCTTTAAAGCTGTGCTTTTGTTGTCTTTTGCAACAAGTAGAAAAAAAATTTTTTTTAGTGAAGGCTGAGACGGTCATTTGGTCCCTGAAGTAATAACCTGGGGTTAAAGCATAACCAAAACGGCAAATAACAAGTAGATATTGGGCTTGCAAAGTTGCAGCATGGAGCTACAGGTTTGCAGTATATTCACAAGGTCTCAGGGATTAATACAGTTAATTTCTATTTTTTTAGTCATTGTCCCTGCAGTTGAAATCTTGGCTGATTCTTGGTGCAGTCATTTTTCCAGTGTACATATTTTACTAGTTCAAGAGGTTTGGGGGTCATGTGCGGTGGGAACAGCCTGGGACAGAAGGCAGAGAGCTTAAGTGGTACTTCAAGAGGAAGTAATTAATATGAGAATTGAGTTGACAAAGGCAGTCAGCTGTCTTTATAGGGTTTGTAGTATGTAAAAATCTTTCAGGTTTTAATTATCTCCTTTTTTCCTTATCTGTTCATTCTTTCCAAGGTTTCCCTTTACTGCTGAGTCTTTTCATTGTGTTTTCCTTCTTACTCCTTTTGCCCAGGCAGACTTTGAGCCCGATAAAGCCAGAGCAGCACCTTCCCTCTGTTCAAACACCAGCTCTTGGCTGCCCTGGCAGCAGGTTTGGGGTGTGGGTGCTGGGGTGCAATTGTTCCTCTGCTTCCCTCAGCCCTGGGGCTCTGCAAACCCCTCCTCAGGCAGTGCTGTGCCTTTGCCATTAGATAGGGCTTTCTCCCTAATCTCTGATTTAGACCAGCAGTTAAACTGAGAATAGATTTAGATTAGATACTGGGAACAAATTCCTGCCCTTGAAGGTGCTCAATTGTTGGTTACCCAGAGAAGCTGTGGATGCATCATCCCTGGAAATGTTCAAGGCTAGGTTGGACAGGGCTTGGAGCAACCTGGGATAATGGAAGATGTCCCTGCTCAGAGCACTTCTCCCATGTCCACCCTGATGACAGCAACCTTCTGCAGGGTTGCAGTCTGCCGTCACATTTCTCTGCCTTCTCTCAGTATTGACACTGTTCTCACAGGTCAAATGCTTTAGGTCTGAGTTTTCCTGTGTTCTGCATCATCTCTTCCTTCCTGGCTCACAGGCAATAGTCCTATTTGTTCATCTTGGCACAGATTTTGCCTTTGTTCAGATTGCCAGTTCTTGACTCAGACAGACCCTGATTTTTCGCTTTTGGTTGTTTGGGTTTATTTTCCTTTAAAAAACACACTGTTTATTTTCTACCTTGAATGGCAACAGCTGAATGCTGAAATGCAGCATGCACTTCTCAGAAGTTTCATCCTGTTATTTGCAGTCTCCTGTGATTTGCTGGTATCACTTGAGTTTGGTATCAGAGGTTTATAATTCCCTTCTCTAGTCCGTCAGCAGTGCAAGCAGTGAGTGGCAGTGGACAGACAGGGTCTTCTTGGTGTAGCCTGCCTGATTTATGGTAAAATCCTGGATATCTGTGTCTGGTGCCTGTTTGCACCCAGCCTGTTGCAGATTAACCAGGCATTCCTCAGCTTGCCCATGGGAATGCAGAGTGTCCACGTGGAAACTCTGCCCAAGAGGTTAAATAGCTGTTATGGAGCAGAGCTCTGTAAAGCAAGTTGGCAAAGCTTTCAGAGGGGTGTGGTATGTCCTGTCTTTTCCAGCTGACACCAGTGCCATCTGCCCTGCTCAGTGCTGGGTTTGCCCTGTGTCCTCTGTCTCTGCAGCAGCCAGCTGTGACAGGAAGCGTGGCCACTGCCCAGGCTCGTGGGGCTGTTGACAGGGCCACGGGCAAGTCACATTTTCCTTCTCAACCCCAGAATTTGGCTTTAATCTCGATGGAGGAAATCTTGCTGCTGGGACTGATTCAGTCCATCTGACTTCGGACCCTTTTTTATTGTAGGATTTGTCTGTACCAGCTGAGAAAACAGCTTTAGCTTTAAAAAAAAAAAAATCCTGAGTTACGGAGCCCTGCTGTGGTCCCTTGGAAATAATCTATGCATACACTGGTTAATTGTTTATCCATTAACCAACTGTGTCAATTAATCTGACAAAGAGCCCAGCTGTACCTGGCACGAGGAGGAGGAGGGAGGACGAGCATCTCCTCTGTTGGCTCCCCTCTTGTTGCTCTTCCTCCAGCCCTGCTGATGTAGTATTTGTCTGCTGGTTTCCTTCAAGTGTAGTTGCTGGCATGGCACATCCAGAGTGTGTTTGGCCATGGAAAACCTCTTTTGGAAAGGACATTAAGTTTCCATGAAGTAAAGGCATCTTCTGATGGAGAAAAAAAAACAAACAAATTCCGTTTTGTTTCTAAATGTGAATGCAGACAGAAATACAAAACAAGATGCTGTTTTATTTCCAACTAGAAATACACAAAAAAAAATTTATTTGCATGAAGTGCTGAGTAGGAAATAGGATTTTAATGTATGTATTAGTGCAGAGTGGAGGCCCTGGGATCCCTCTAGCCATCTCCAGGGTTATTTGGGAAAGCCTGGTAGCATGGCCTCCCTTGGGAATGCTGTTTATGTATGCCTGCTTTCCAGGGAGAAAATCAAACATCCCAAGCCAGTCTATATCAGGTGGAATGACTTCGCTCCAAACAAATGAAAATGTGCCTTATGCTCTCTGAATAATTGAAGGTCCCTGCAGTACACTGTTAGATTAGGGAAAGTGTAAAGCTTCCAAGAGGGAGAACTGGCTTGCCATGAAGTGGTGACAGGGGAGGTTTGGGGCAGTGCCAGTGCCAAATTCCTGCTGCAGAGAGGCTGCACGGGCTGGGTAGGGTAACATCAGTGGGGTGAGAACAGTTTGATAATGGAAACAAAATAAAATATAGTAATAATTGCAATGAAAGGGGAAAAACACTGATGGAAACAAGTGATGCATGATACGGCAATTGCTCACCATCCCCTGACCAGTGCTCAGCCCCCAGTAGCAGCTGGCACCCCCCAGCCAATTTCCCCAGCTGATATCCTGGGAATGGTGTCCTGTAGAATGGAATATCCCTTTGGCCAGTTTGGGTCAGCTGTCCTGGCCATGCTGCCCCACAGCTTTTTGGGCACCTCCTCATTGTCAGAGCATTGGAAACTGGGAAGTCCTTGAATTAGAGGAAACAGAACTTAGCAACAACTCAAACATCAGTGTTATCAGCATTCTTCTGGTCCTAAATCCAAAACACAACACTGTGCCAGCTAATAATAAAATTAACTCTGTCCCAGCTGAAACCAGGACGTTGCCCCAAAGTTCAGTGTATCACTGGGAAAGGAGGTACCCACATATCTGTTTATATTTGAATTATTCATGCAGATCTCTTGAAGTGACCTGGGGGCCCAGTGATTCCCCTGGTCTAGTCCTAAAGCCGCCTGTGCTCTGGTGGCTTTCCCTGCCCCTGGTGGAAGGTGACAGAACCACCTTGGAGCCTTCATTCCCAAGATGAAGCTGTTGGCTCTACATTTACTTTGGTATAAGAGAAGAGATTGACCCAGTTTTTCTTGATTCAAGTCTGTGTGCAAATGGATTTTTTTTTTCTGAAGGCAGCTGCTTCTAGCATGTTTTTAGGCATACATGGTATCAGCCTTATGTAGTAATGAAATAATGGACTTGTTTCAAGAGGAAACAATAATAAAGAATGTTCTTTCAAAGGCAGCTAAACACATGATTTATTAAAATGTTAAATTATTTCCAAGTTACAGCATACCCAGCTCTTGTTGTGGAGCTCACTAAAGAATAATTGCACAGTGTTCTTTGCAGAACTTAACATCAGAAATGTCACACTTTTTTGGAAAAATCGTTCTTTAACACAATGTGAGAGCTTCCACAAGGATAAATGGGCATCCTTGTATTGGCTTCTGTAAAATGTTGCCAGTTTGTCCCATCCATATTTTTTCAGTGTAGCTGTCGAGCTGTGACATTTATTGCAGAGCAGGACAAAGATTGAAGGGACTTTTTATCATCATCAGGGAGATGCCCAGCAGCTGGAGCCTGGCTGTGTGCAAGGACCAGCAGCCAGCTCCACAGCCCCATGGTGAGTGCAGAGCCTGGAGGAGGAAGAGGGTTTACAAATACTCATGAGCAGAGAAGGCCTGTGCTAGTGTCAGTGGCCTTGCCTCATATATCAATTTACTTTTGTTTCCTTATTTTTTTTTTCTTCTTCCTTCCCCATTTTTCTCGTGACTCAGGCTCCTGGAATGGATGGGTGGGAATAAAGGTGGGGAGTGCTGTAGTCACCAGTGCCCAAATACTTCCAAGTGCCACTGCCTGAGTGCTCTGAGCAGGCTGCAGCCTTTTCCCTGGCTGTGTCCCCATCACTAAGGGACAGTGGACTGGTCCTCTGCAGACACCTGGGATGTTGGAGGGGTCAGCACAGAAGACATGGGATCCAGCTTGTTGATCCCAGGCTTTCTGTGGGGATCAAGATGTTCCTGACTCCAGAGAGGGATCTTTAGGGCTGTAACTTTTGAGCCTGCTGAGACGATGGAACCTTGGGGGAGCACGAGGCATGCAGACACCACAGGCAGGTGTGTAAGGTGCACAGAAATAGAGGAAATCTTAATAATGCCAGGAATTTCTAGCACTACTTCACTCAAGGGAAAAACATGTAGCAAAAACTCCTACTGATTTTCTGAGTGAGCTTTTCATTCATGTAGCCTGACCTGGGAAACACAGCACCGCGTGAGTTAAGTCTGGGACGTGGCCGGGCAATGATATGGTTTGTAGCTTTATAGCTGAACATTTGCCATTGGGTGTGTAGGGTGGGGATATTTGGCATGAATGTGGGTGAAGGGATAGAAGGAAGATGTGCCCATGCATTGCCAGTGGTTTCCCTCAGCCCTGAGTTGCAGAGAAGGTGATGACAGCTCTACCCTGTCTCTCCCCAGTGCCCCGTGGCTCCTGAGTGCAGGCCCCTGAGATGTCTCTGAGAGCAGAAGGCCATGCAGCCACATCCACGCTGAAAAAACTCGCTGCAGACATGAGCAACATCATCGAGAGCCTGGACACCAGGGAGCTCCATGTGGAGGGGGAGGAGGTGGACTCGGAGGTGCTCACTGACCCCAAAGGCACCGGTGAGTTGGCACCTGTTTGTTCTCATCCCATGTCCTGCCTGGGTTTTAACAATATGTTAGCAGGTAGGCTACAGCCTCAGGAGTTTTACTAAGCCCAGCACTGACCCTGCTTTAGAACCAGGAGGCTCTTAATACTTGAGCTTCTCAAGTCAAGTCCCTTGTGTGTAACCTTGTCTTCGAGCTCTCCTTAATAAAAATTGCTCTCTTTTGCTGAAATTAATGCTGCTGTATAAATGCTCCCAAGTTGAAGCATTGCTGTCTGCTGCCTTTCATGCCCTGGTTGTTACAAGGCTGTTGAGCTAACAGTTTCGTGGTCCTTGCAGTGTGCATTCCCTTCTCTGCCATCTACCACACCCATGGGTTCAAAGAGCCGGGCACGCAGACGTACCTCACGGGATGTCCTGTCCGAGTGCGTGTGTTGGAAGTTGAACGCTTCACTTCCACTAAGAAGGTCAGAACTTCCACAGATTTGGTTTGATTTACGTAAAATTGTATTTAAAATGCTATTTGTGCCTTAATTTTGTGCTTGCTTGTTCATGGACTGAGGAAGCAGCGATGACCGTGTCTCAGAAAATGCTCAGGAGAGAAGGTTATCTGTCTATTTATAAAACCTAATAAAGCAGAACAAGAAATGGTGAGACACAATAATCCTTCAGTAAAGCTGAATAAAGGCTCTTTAGATGAGCAGCTGCAGGAAAATGGCTTATTTCAAAACTTGCATCCCATGTGGTGATGTTCTCCCCTGCAGGTACCAAGCCCCAATGTTTACACCATCGAGCTGACCCATGGAGAGTTTGTCTGGCATGTGAAAAGGAAGTTCAAGCACTTCCAGGAGTTTCACAGGGAGCTGCTGAGGTACAAAGCCTTCGTGCGCATCCCTATCCCCACTAGGAGGTGAGTGCATCCCTATGGACATGGTGGGTTTTGGGAGATGTGATCTGTTAGCTTCTAATATTTTATCTATTTGGCTTCACTGGTCCCATTTGCTTTGCTGGAAGGAGGAGAGGGCAGAGGAATTCAGTCGCCATGAATATTTAGCAGCTGTAATAAAAATATTTAATCTATGTGTTTAGCAGCCAGAATCTAAGTGATGCAAACATCTCTCTGCTGACGCAGAAAACATCTCCTGGGTCATCAGCTTTTGAGCTGGATTTGCCTTGAACGTGGGGAAGGGTTATGATAATGCTAACGGAAATTAGCTGGAGCTTTGTGGCTTTCTGACAGTGTGGGCAGGATGTGGGAGGTATGGGGATCTCTGGCCAGGCTGGCCTTGGTGATTGGGATGGCTGGAAATATAAGAGGAAAGGGAAAAGAAGTGTGAAGTGGTGTAGGTGAGTGAGAGCCTTCTGATGTAGAGAAATGTTGGAATATCATAGGAGAGGTAAAATTATGAGGGGTTAAGAGCTGGAGGAACATAATGCCCTAAAAATAGGATGTAGGTTCCTTTTCCTTATGAGACCAAAAGCTGGCCCTCACAAATCAAACGGATACTGATACTTCTGTGTTGTGTTTTAGTTTGTAAGACACTTGGAGCTGGCTTTTCAGATAGAAAAAATAAAGGCATTGCAGCAGAGGCGTTAAGTACTGAGGCATAGAGACGCTTGCAGCACTGAGACTTGATGTTGGGGTGTGTTTTTCCTTCCAGTCACACGGTGAGAAGACAATCCATCAAAAGGGGAGAGCCGAGGCAGATGCCGAGTCTGCCGCACACCGCAGAGAGCACGGTGCGGGAGGAGCACTTCTCCAGCAGGAGGGTAAGTGCCCACCTCCCTCTGGGGGCCAGAGGGATGCTCTGAGGTGCAGAGAAGCCTGGCAGGTTGCTTGTAAAGCCACAAATTATCAAAACCCTCGTTTGGTATCATTACAGTATTTTGCTTGACAAAATTTGGCTTTGACAAGTCCAGCTTTAATGCCAGATTCTCTGCTGTGCAATGATGAGGATGCTGCTCCTGGGGTTCATATGGGCAAAGCTTTCCTCTGCAGTTGCTGAACACCATGATGCTGGGAGTAGTGGTTCCCCTCCTCCCACCTGATTTAAAGATAAAGAAGGCAGTTTTCAGAGTCAAGTGATGGGGGCAGCCCTGCGACCATCAAAATCTGAGAGATTTAGTGCTGTCCCCCTCTGAAAGAGGAGATGACAGGCTATTGATGCTGAAGTGAGTAATTTTAGCCCAGGCACACGTGTTCTGTGTAACTTCATCAGATGTTAACAGATGGGCTCTTCCGTGGAAAGGGTGGATGTCTTTCTACCTCTTCATTGCAGCTTTGCTGCTCACAAGTTAAAAACCCCATGTTTGTTCAGGCTGTGCTTGTCGTTCTCTTTCTGCTTCTCCCTCCCTCCCTGGGTTTTGTGCCACTGGAACTTCAAGGCCCAGAGGATTAAAGGATTATGTCCTGTGGCTGTGCCATGCAGAAACCCTGCTGTTCACAGCTTCTCTGATGTGTGGGAAGTTTGAGAGAGAGATGTGGGTTTAAAAGAGAAGAAAACTCTTGTATAGATGCTTTTTATTTTTTTAGTTCATGTTTCCTTTCAGTTTGCTTTGTGTCCTGTAGGACTCTGCCCAGTTTTCCATGCCCAGATAATCTAATTTTTTCTTTTCCCTTTTACGATGAGGATGGAAAGAGATTGCTTCTCCCATAACGATTTCTTCTCTTCTCCCCTCCTGGCTGGGGAGGACAGGCCCAGCTACTGCTCCCTCTGTGTCCTCTCTCTGTGGACAGGACAGCATGGTCCCTGTGTCTGTCACTACATGAACCTTGTGTTTTGTTAAACAGACTCTCAGTGCCTCTGAGCCTGTCTTCTCACAAAACTGATTCCTGTGGGTCAGAAACAATGGGGACTGATTTGATACTTAAAATTGTTCTGAAACTTTAGCTCAGTCACAAAAGTTGACCTCCAAAGTGACCCTGCCACGGAACAGGTCTGCTGGTGGAAGTACAAACACAGAACTATGAACAGTAAACAACCTATGACCAAACTGTTTATGGTGCTGAGCTATGATATCTTGTGAGCACATAATAATGGATTTATTTATCCACTCAAATTGAAAAGTGGGTCTGATTTCTTGATTGCTTCCTAATGCCAGGCAGTTGGATTACAGGAATTTTCAAGAAAAACCTATCCTATCTAAAGTTTCAACCTTTTAATTGTAGAAACAGCTGGAGGATTACTTGACAAATATCCTGAAAATGCCAATGTACAGGAACTACCATGGAACAGTAAGTAGAAATTACTTTGCTTGATTGTCTAAAAAATATTTGCTTTACAAATGCTGAATTCCTTGGAAGAAAACATGCAGCTTCTGCAAGAAATATTTTACAGCTGTTTTGTGAGCATTTTGGCTTAGCTGATTTCTCCAACACAGATGTAACATGATTAAAACCAAAGAAATGATTCAGTGTTAGAGGTTGCTGGTATAGCACAGTGATAACCTCCTCAAGCTGCTTCAGTCCAGCTTGTTGTACATGTATGATGTAGTGAGATTCTGTTTAATTCTGCAGACTCTGCAAGATGGATAAGTTATGGTTTTAAATACTTTAAAAATTGGGATCCAAATCGTATTTGTAACTGCTCCTTCAGTCTGGGCTTTGTGTGTGGTTCTGGGTGCAGGTTTGTCTCAGGTTTCTATTCTGTGCAGTCTCCCTGGACATCAGTGGTGTTGAGTTTGTGTGTGTGGTATACCCAGAGAGGTGAATGAGTATTTTGTCAGTTCCAAAGGGAGATGGTAGTTGGCTTATTTGCCCAAGTCAACACGTTTGAAATTAGGAGAGATGTCAAATCCAGCTTCAGGCCTATTTTAAGCATAAAAACATTTCTTTTGAAATTCATCCTCAAATGTTTCTTCAGAAGTCCTTACCTGTCAGCTGCAGCCGTGACATCTCTTGGGGATGGTAATTTATTTCCCCTTTTTTTGGCTGCATGACTGTGTTACTTCATCTTTTGTATTACCAGCAAAATCTGATGCACTCACTGAGTAGCTGCCAAGCTTAGTGACATTTCTGAGCACAGAGTGGTATCTGGGAACACCTGGTTTTCAAACAAGCCAAAAATACACACTGAACTTTGAATTTCTGTAGCAGACATTTCTCTTCCACTTTTGTTGTTGTTAGATATTCTTCTATTTTGCAGGATTTCCATTGTGTAGACATGTTGGGAAGCTCATAGCTGGATGTTGTGTATAAAAACTTAAAAATTGTGTGTGCTCTATTGTAGAGTTATTGAGCACTGCTTGTTCCATGGGACAAAGTGCCCATTGGGGTTGGCCATTGTGCTCTGGATGGCAAGGAATCTTCAGGCTGAGGCTGAGGAAACTGCATTCCTTAGCATGCTCCTTTAGGGGACAGGCTGTGGAGCTTAATTCCAATGCACTGAAGAGCTGTGTTAGTCTGCATGTGGAAAAGAGTCTTCTTTTGTTCTAGAAGCAAGATTGGGATAACTTGGCAATTTTGATCAGTAGCATATGCAGAGCGGGGGAGAGTTATTTTACAGTGTGGATCCATCTTGTCACTTTTAGGCAGGCGTTGCCTTTTTAAAATATTTTGGAACATTTCTGCTCCCATGAGAACGTGGGTGATGCTTTGGCCAGGCTGTGGTTTGAGACAGGCTGCACAGTGGGGGCTGGGAGGGGAGATGGGCAGCCCTGCCTTCCCAGGCAGCTGTGGGGTGCTCCCTCCTGGGCTGAATCGCCCTTCTGTCCCCAGCCCCTGGAGCCAGATGTCCCTTTTGCACATAAATTCTCCGTTTATTGTTGGCTTTCACCGGATTTGGCCACAGAGATGTGTTCAGGGAGGATTTGCTGCCCGTGGTAGTGGCACGGGTCCTGCAGGCAATGCTGGAAGAAATCACAGGGAAGGAAGTGCTTCCTTTAAAACAGCATCCAAACACCCCCACCATTCTCAGATGATACTAAGTGAAGATTTCTGGCACTTTCCCTGGAACTGTATTTATCCTTCTGAGAACAAAATGAGGGCTTTGCTCTTCCTGTGGTTGAGAAGTCTTTTGCCTGGATGCTGACAAACGCTGTAACTGTCTTAATCTTAGAGCACATTTGGACTCCTCTGTGTTCCTCTCATCAAATCCATGCACTGAGGACATTTTTAAAATCAGGAACTCTGTTAAATCAGGCATGGAGTTGCAAAGGCAAGCTGAGATCTGCCTGGAGTGTAACCCTTGGTCATAGTGAAGAGCCTGCTTGGGTCAGTAGCATCTCTGAGGAGATGTTTTTTACATCTGAGCTGCACAATTTAATGAATTTGCTTTTTATTTTTATTTTGAGTTTGTGGCTAATTTATTATTTGCCAGTGAGGGCAAAGTGCTTTATACACTGTCTGGAGGATATGCCATGCACTAAGACAGTTGAGCCTGCAAGTGAAGCTTGTGGTTTTGCAGACCTGAAGTCACTGGTTGCGTTGAGGATCGGGTCCACAGTGACTACATGGCATTGGAGAGGTTGTACATCGTCTAGCTTTTTATATTTAATATTTTTCAAAATTATTTTATTTATGTGATTAAATCTCATGTCTTCTTCTTCTTTCCAAAACATTTTTATTCTTTTGGGCTGAAGTGCTTTAGGACAATTATCATTAAAATGAATATTGTGGGAATCTCAGTATGTTAACTGTTCACACTTTTTTCCTGAAAATTGGAGGAATATAGCCTCAAAATGTTGAGGCTTAATTGGATTCTGTTCAAAAAATCTATTAACTGGATTTTTGCATTGTTTTTGTGCAAGTTCCCATATTTAAAGGACGCCCAGGCAAAATGAAAAGTAAGATTTGATTGGAGTGTGTGTATGTGTGTAATGTTTTGCATGAACTTTAGAGAGAGTAAAAACCTTATCTTAATTAAGAACAGCTGAGAGTGGGAGAGGCCCCTGGTTTGCCTCTGATACAGCGTTTGGATCTGCAGACCTTTGTGGAGGTCCCCACCCAACCCACCAATATTTCAAGCTATTACACTTGAAATGCAGCACATTTTGGGTTTTTTTAAATGTGTATTTTGTATGAGCAATATTTTTGTGTAAGAAATTATGCTGAACAGTATAATTCTGAAGAGTGTAATTCCACGTTATTGCTAGTGACCAGTGCTAATCAGCTTTTGATACATTTCTGAACCCACTAAATAAAGAGCAAGAGCCAAATGAAAAAATACAGCATGGAGAAGATGAATCCTTTCTGAAATGCAGATGCTCTGTGAAATTTTTACTTACATAAATCATGCATATTCCACATTGCTGGCAGGACAGGATGCTTTGAGCTTGTTCTCCACCTTCCATAGCCTGTTCTCCTGCAGCCCATCACTCCTGTCTGCCACATCAATGTCATTTGAAGCTGCATTCTCCAGGCCCATACCTCATGCCAAAAGCATCCTGCTGCGGGTCTCTCTGAAACCAGAGTGGGGTGCCAGATCCCAGGGAGCAGCTGGGCAGCACAGGAATTCTGATGTGATGGAGATGAAAGCTCCTGGCTGCCCTGCCTGCCTCTCCCAGCCTCCCTGTGAATGATGAGCACCTCAGATGAGGCACTGTGACAGTAAAAATAGCTAATTGTAACAATAAATCATTCCATCAGATGTTTTGCACTATGCTGGGGAATTTTCCTTCTAACTGCAGGAATTTATTTAAGTTTTTTGGTTTTTTTTTTTTACAAACCAACTCTTGATCAATGTTTTGGATGGGCTCCTGTCATTGCTGTTCCAGAGACTGCTTGGCTGAAGAGGAGGTTGCTGTCCTGCCAGACAATCTTTGTTTCTCTTTTATGTAGTGGTAGCTCTGTTTCTGCAAGTAATTTTTCCTCTTGGTTTTTCTCTTTGCTTCTTTGAGGACCATTATTTCTCTGCATGCAGTGCTCCTCAAATTCCTGCCAAGCTTTCTGGTTCCAGCCAGCATTTTCAAAGGGTTTTGACATTTCTATGCTTCTTTTGTGTGTATGCCCACTGTGAGAGAGATGTCTGGGTTTCTGATGTGCCTGATATGAAATGTCATGAAGTTAAAATGAGATCCAGACAAAGAACTGGCCTGAGAATTTGCTTGGGATGTCTGATAAGGGCTTGTAGGATACACTGGATTTTTTCAGGCACTTCCCACCTTTAAGTGTCACTGCAGAAACAGCTGAAACATTCATAGGTCACACCCGTGCTTTTCCAGAACCCTTAGGGAGAACAGAGAGAGCAAGATGGTTGGTAAAATAGCATGGAATGACTTGTTCTAACCACTTTCTGAAAACAGGCTGAAATCACCCTTAAATCAAAGCATTAAAATTGCCTCAGCTGAGTAGAGGTTACTTTATGTCCTTGGGATACTCAAGAGGAAAGCAGCAGTGTCTTTTGTTCTTCTTCATGGCCTTGGCTGATGTGAGAAGTTTGGGAAGATCCCAGGAGCAGCTGAGCATGAGGAGATGGAAGGATATTCAGTCCCACTGCTGTTTTCTGGGGAAAAAAAAAAATTATACTGGGAAGGGAGCCTGTACTAACCTCATCATAATGGCAGGATAGACTTTGACCCCAAATTTACTGAAACTTTTTGTTACACTTGGTGTCTAAGATGTCTTTGAGACGTAGGGGTCCACCTATGTAATTCCTGTGCAAAACTGGATGTTGCTGATGAGGACCGTGAGGCTGGTTTGCCAAAGAGAGATGACAGTGGCCCTTTCCTGGAGAAGAGAAAGCCTTTTCTTACAGTTGCTGTGGGTATGGGTGGGCATATCCTAAAGCTGGTACAGAGGCTGCCTCCTGTCCCCACTCCAGTCAGGAGCATGGGCTGAGCCCTGGACTGCAGCCCCAGCAGGTTCATTGCCAAACTGTGCTGTGAGATGTTCCCTCTGACCTGCTGCCTGGCCAAAGGGACAGTGACACCTGCCCTGAGCGCCTTTCTGCACTTGGACAACTTGCTGTGACAATAAATTAGGTGCAGACAGGGTTCTGCTGTGCAAGGCGACTCCTTCACAGGGCTGTGCCTGCCCCAGCCCTGTCCTGCACAGGACACCCTGGGAGAATGTTTCTCCCTGCTAAAGGGGCCCAGGGCTAATAACCAGCAGACTGCCAGGAATGTCCTGCTGTGCCAAGAAAAGCCTGCTCAGTCAAAATTGCCCAGTGTCCTATTTTTAGAGGTGAACGTAATCGTGCTGAGCTTTCTCTCCAGCTTTGCTTGTTGTTATGTTCCCTGCAACCCCTGCTGAAGCAGGAGGAGCCATGAGGAGGCAGGTTCCTTGACTTTGGGATTTGAACTTGCTCTCCTCCTGCCCCACTGTGGCTTTCCTGTGGATTTTTGGTTGCTGGAACCAGAGGGGCAGTGATGTGTGCTCAGCACTGACCTGCTGCAGTGGCCTTGGAGGATGTTCATGGGTTGTGGGGCTGAACCCTCTTGTGGTATCTCCATGGGGTGGGGGGCTTAAAGGGTCCCTGCGCTGGGCATGTATCCTCATTTCCTTTGCAGTCTTTCTTTGAGGTTCTCTGGAGGGAGGAGAGGATTCAGGTAGCCAGCCAAGATCACACAGACTCCTGAACAGTGTCAAACTTGAGTCCTTTTTCAGCTAAAGATCTAGGAGGGAGAATACCGGGGAGTCCCTGTGATGTATTTGAGTTTAATTGTCCTGAAATGTGTTCTCCAAAGTACATCTAAAATAAAAAAACAGAAAACTCAACTAAAATACTTTCCTTGGTCTTCTTGGAGATGCTTAAGTGATGGTGGATAACATCTGCTCTGGATGTTCTGTAGGCCTTTATGGCAAGTCACTTTGATAAAGCAAAAAAATGTTGTGGATTTCAGGGTTATAATGATGGTGGGAATCTCTTTTTCTTTCCCAGATGGAGTTTGTTGGAGTTAGTCAGCTGTCATTCATCCATGACCTGGGACCGAAGGGCATGTGAGTTGTCAGCTGTCTTTGTGAGTTATGATTCACTGAGAGCATGGCTTTATACATAAATACTGTTAAAATTAATAGCTTTTCTTTCTCAGCACTAACTGACTCGGGAATATTTTGCGTACTAGATATGAAATATTATTACTATTTAGACAGAAATGCTACAATTTGGAGAAATGTTTTTGAGAGTGGGCTGCTTTACGAGACACAGCTTTTGGGGTTTCCACCCTTCCCTTCCTTCAGCCCTTCCTTTGAGCCACTTAATTTTCTGCTTCTGTGCTATAAACTGGGACCCTGTGCTCCTTAAAACTCCATTATTTTCTTCTGGGGTGGTTTATTTTTGCCCTTCATCCAGCTTTCAGGGCACAGCACAGGCTGCTTGGGCACAGTTGGAGAGCCAGCCCAAGGCACAAGGGCTGTGGGGTTCAGCAAGCAAAGCACCCCCTCCAAATTCCCCCTGCAGCTCCAGGTGAGCCCCATCCCTCACCCTGACCCTGTTCCTGTCCTTGCAGAGAAGGGTTCATCATGAAGCGCTCTGGGGGCCACCGCATTCCTGGCCTGAACTGCTGTGGCCAAGGGAGGATGTGCTACCGCTGGTCCAAAAGGTACTGCTGGGGTGGCAGAGGTGGGGATGCCACGTGCTCCCTGGGCACACAAAAATCTCCATTTCTCTCTTTCTCCCAAAAAATCTGTGGGAGTGAATCTTGCTGTTTTTACGAAAGCCACAGATTTTCAGGTTGGAAGGGCCCGTGGGCTATTCCCTGCCTCACCCTACTGTGTGTTGGTTTTTTCTCCTTTGGAGTTCACAGAAGGGACATGTTACTCCAGAGAAAATCTGGGATTTCCTAGAGCTGACAGAAATGGCAGTGACCTCCCAGACTGTGCCCAGCTTTCCCTGCTGCAGGAGCACAGGTGGCTCTGTGCCTTTGGGAGGGAATGTGGCTGGTGACCTGCCCCAGACAGATTTCAGCCTGGCCTTTCAGATTCCCTTCCCCAAATTACAAATTGAAAACCAATTAATTGAAACACTCTTTGCACTACTTCAGGTCAGGATCAAATCAGATGTGACCTGCAGTGCTAAGGAGCTGTTTGGTGCAATTAACCTTGGCATTAAATACATTGCCTCTTGCTGCCTACTGCAGGTATTGAATCCCAATGTTTTCTCCTGTTCCTATGTCCCTTTCTGCTGCAGACAGACATAATTTGCTGTTCCATCCCTTTACCCTCTGTGTTAGGGCTCTGTGTTGCCTGGGGCTGCAGCACAGGGAGATGTGTGCTGTGGGGAAGTACCTGAGTTACCAGCCAGCCTCCAAAAAATGAAGGGTTTGTTTCCTGGAGCATGCCCTTCCCAGGCAAATCTTTCCATTTCAAAATCCAAATAGCCCATATCTGCCTTACAGCAGCAATTTCTTAGTTGATGGAGCTTCCCCAGGCATTATGCACCTTTGGATTTTAGCATCACCCATAGGCTGTCATTAGCTTTATCTTTAATTGTTCAGTTTTCCAACAAAACCTTTCTGCATTCTTGTGAAGAAAAGGTCCTATTTCTGCACGCTCTTTCCAATATTTCTTAATTTAGGTTTACAGAAGATCTCTATAATGAGGGCAAAAGGCCACAAAGATGTGACCTTTCTTCAGGTCAAATAATTAAATAATTGCCAATTATTTTTCTTTTTTGTGGAAAAAAAATGCATTTTCCTCTTGATACTGCTCAGTTAACCCTTTCTTGTGTTGTCCAGAGCTCAAGCTGTAGTGGGGACAGTAGCACACCCAGCTCTGATGGATCTCCATTTTCCTTTAGCACCTAGAAAGGGGGTAGGAGAAGTGTCTGAGTGGGATTGTGTACAGAATATCACAAGTGAGACACTAAATTCCCATCTTGGCCCACTGGGACTGATAGTTGATGCATCAATAAATAAGCAAATAACAGTAATATTTCCCAGAGAGGGTTATTTAAAGGAAGGATATTAGGACATGGAGGAGGATAGTGAGGTGAAGCTGTGAGTGGGCACAGGCAAGGACTCCTCAGGCATGTAGAGCTGCCTGGGAAACACAGAAGGGAGAGTATTTGGAAATAGACCCTGTGGGATGTTTAAGAGTGAAATTATGGGCCAAATAGAGAGGGGAGGTATTTTGGCACCAAATGAGAGGTGATGACACGTAATTCTTTCAGGGCCCTGAAAGCAAGAAAAAAACCTACGGGATCTAATAAAAAAATATGGGAAGTAGATGAGGAGCTGAGGCTGTTACTAAAGATACAAAAATGAACAGATTTTTGCAGTGTTTTGTGCTGCTTTGTGTGTTTCTGAGTGTGCAGAAGAATGAAGCAAAGGTCTGGTGATGGAGACCTGTGTGGGACAAAGGGGGCTGGTTACCCCAGCTACGCTGCAGGGGGAGAAAAAATTAGAAATGCCATTCACAGTAAAAAATGTGTTTTTTCCCAGAGTTGCCTTCAGGCTACAGTATTTATGTAAAACCTGCCGGTCATCCCTCCTTATGTGTTTCTATCAGGGTGCCTGTTGCTTGGCAATAAAAGCTTTCCAAAATGCCTTATTCATATATTTTGATAGGAGTGAAAGTGATCCTAGCATCAGAATTAATGTAAGAAATGTCAAATAACTCCCATATAGCATACAAGCTGAATAAAAATCAGGGATGGAGGAATGCTTGTTGCACCTTGCCTCATGCTCTGAGGTTTGTGACCAGGAAGGTTCTCATGGGTTTTGTTTAACAAGAGAACCTGTATTTATAAAGACTCCTGTAGAAAGGAGTTATTTGCATAACTGTAAAAGTCCTGTATTGAATTAAAACTCATTACCCAAGTTCATAAAATAAGCACTCTTCTGCTCAAGAAAACCACCCCCAGTCTAGCTCCCGAGAATAATTTTTACCATTTAGTAGATTTCCTAGATAAATGATTTGCATGTGTTTTGAAGAAGCACTTTTCCATTTTATTAGCTCTTTTCATGGCCCATGTTTTGAGGCTTGGCATGGGTGTGAAATTCAGGTGACATGGTTGCTGTGTCTGTGCAGGTGGCTGGTGGTGAAGGACTCATTCCTGTTGTACATGAAGCCTGATTCAGGGGCCATTTCCTTTGTCCTGCTGGTCGATAAGGAATTCAACATCAAGATAGGCCAGAAAGAAACAGAAACGAAATACGGCTTGCAGATTGACAATCTCTCCAGGTAAGAAAACAACTTTGTTTATGCCTTTTTAGTTTGCTTTTGCTTTATTAAGGAGAAATCGATGTTGCTCTGCAGGAGGGGTTAACAAGCCTGGGTAGCTGCTGCTGTTGTGCTCAGACCTGCTGGGGATTTGGCCCTAATGCTGATTATTTCCCATGCCTTAATGAGGCATTTGGAGCTTCTGTTTGTCCATCCCTGTGGTTATTGCTGGGGCCTGGGGGCACGGTGCATGCTGAGTTGCACAGTCTGGTTCCGCAGCAATTGCTTAGGTAATTTTATAGGCACTCTGTTCTCTTTAAGCTGCAAGCAGGGATGTTTTCTTCTGCATCCCAATGGAGTATTGCTCAAAAGACATGCTAGTGGGGGATAAAGAGATATTTAATGTTTTTATGTTAGCATACAGTATAAATTCATCTCTTAAAAAATACAGCATTAGCTGGCTCCAACTCCAAGTTAAGCTGATGTTAATAATTTAAACATGGGTGGGTTTTTTTATGCTTGGCAGTGCAATAATGTTAGTCACTCAGAGCAGCTCAGTGCTGTGCATTCTTTTGCAAACAAAACAGCAACGTCCCTATTTTTTGCGTAAATAAAATATGACTGGTAGAGATGCATTTACCAACATGGACAGGCAGCAAGGAGCAACCCAAGTAAATGGAAATGGCTTCAGCCTCCTGCCCTGTGCTTTGTGTGTCCTTACAGGTCGCTGATTCTGAAGTGTAACAGCTACAGACATGCCCAGTGGTGGAGGCAGGGCATAGACGAGTTCATCCGGAAACACGGCAAGGACTTTCTGACGGAGCATCGCTTCGGCTCCTACGCGGCCGTGCAGGAGAACACCCTGGCCAAGTGGTGAGCACCTGTCCCCTGCCTGCCCTCAGCACCTCTGATCAACAGAGCTGGTAGCCTTTGGTAGCTGTAGGGGCTGGTGATAATTAAAGAAATTGCAAAAAAAAAAAAAAAAATGAGGCTTGCTTCACCAGGGACAGAGTAGCAGTGCTGGCAGGAACTCTGCATCACAGCTCCTTGTGTTTTGCAAGTCAAGTTACATTTAAATTCAAAGGTGTTGGGTATTTGTCATTGTAAGGATAAAGAGAAGAAGAGGGAATCAACAAATGCAGATCTGGGTATGGGTGGGGGGATGAGCAGGGCTTTATGCACACAGCAGTTTGTGAGAAATCATTCTGTCCCCAGTGTAACCTGACTGCACTAATCCATTCCCAGAAGTGCCTCAAAAACTGGATTCTAGCTGGAAGCAGACCAATGCTTTCCCTGCACTGTCTGCCTTGCAACAATCTATGCCTGAGTATTTCCATAAATCAAAGGAAACACCGTTTCATCATAGTTTCCTGAGACACAAACCTGGGTAACATGTCAAGCAGAACCCAGGAATATTGTGTGAATTTGGCAGAAGTGCCAAGAGACACTTAATATTCCCTTATTCTGCTGTTTCATCAAGCTGCTGATAACAGCATTGAATTCTCCCTGCACGTTGTCCTGATTCTGGAAATTAGGATTGTGTTTGCTTTCGAGAAGAGATAGTAAATGTCATTAACACAGAACCCATTGCTCTTCAGCTGTGTACTTTGTTTAATGAAGGGGAGGAGGCATAACTCTACACTCTGTTTGCTTTTGCAGGTATGTCAATGCCAAGTGGTACTTTGAAGATGTCGCAAATGCCATGGAAGCTGCTAAGGAAGAAATTTTCATCACAGATTGGTGGTTCGTACTGACACGTTTGGGTGTTGCCCAGCTGTCTCTCGGGGGACGCTCCCAACAATGCGGCGCTGTTCGGAGCCCTACAGTATGGCAGCTAGCCCTGCAGCCAGATGGTTTGGCAGCACACCCAAACCTCTCCTTGTGTTGTATTCAAAGGCCTTTTCAGGAGGGCTGGCAGCAAAAGCACACGCTTCAGATCAACAGCTTGGTTGTCTCCCTCCACGGAAATGCCTGAAATCACACGGAGGCACCACCTGAACTGCAAATGTGGTGGTTTGAGGGGCTCCTCAGGAGTGTAAATAGCTGCAAATCTGGGTGTCTTTCAGTGTGTCAGGGAAAAAGGATGCTCAGCAGTGCTAGAGGATCCCCCTTCAGCTGCTCCTCACTGCCTTGGGAAGCCTCATGCCAAGTGTGAGAGCATTTTGTGGTGTAGCCTTTTCATCTGCTCTTAAATGGGCTAGATAAGGGAGGACGGGAGTTTTGTCACCTTTTCTGAGCTGTGTGTTTGCCCAAGGACCAGGCTCTGCCCACTTGTTACCTGGTTTATGTGTTTATGCAGTGCTCTGGTTCCTGTTTGTATCAGGAAGAGGATGCTCTCACGGACTGGGCAGAGTCTCCTGGCTGGGTGCTGCTTGTGGCTGCCCCTGTCTTGACTTTCTGAAGGTTAATCTGCCTGAGCCAGCCTGGACCATGGGCGTGGGGGGCTTCCAAGACATGACTCAGATTTCCTGTTCACTTTAGGCACATCTCTGTGCTCCTCTTTCTCTGTCTGTGAAATGAACCTCTCGCTGCTTATCTTGGAACTGGAAGAATTAGTTTCTACAATGAAATAATGAGAAAACTACATACCATGTTAGTGTTTGGTGGGGTAAATCTGCTTCCTACCATGACCACAGTTAAGCCTAATGCTCATGGATTCCCCCTATGCCACATCAGGTGGCAGTTCAAGAGCTTCTTATTTCAGACCCATTGTCTCTTATTTAGCGTTTTATTCAGATTATTGTTAAAGTATCATGGAATTCCAAAACTTACCTAAAACTTCACGTATAAGATAAAAATAAGATGTAGCTATATGCTTTATCCAAGCCTAAGTTGCTATGCTTGGTACAAAAGTAAAGGAATGAAATTCTGTCACCTTGCTGTGCAGGAGTTAGATGAGATTGCTTAACTATTTCTTGTAATCCTTAAAGCAATAACATGTCCTGTTGAGAGATCCTATTGCTTTGTCTTTAGGCAGCAAGGAAAATTCAGCACAAGTCTGTTCTGCTGAGATAACTCAGGTACCAGGAGAACTCAAATCCCAGTCTTATTTATTTTTTGTGTCTGCATATTTCTTTCAGAAAATCCTGGGGGTTTTGTTTTGTTGCATCTTTCTTTCACAGATAGAGTCCAAATTTTCCTATTTATATATTGCTGTTCAACTTGGTCTCGTGGGTTGTTGAATATGAAGATGAATGTGCTGGACATGTCCCCTGCCCTCTGTAATGCTCAGTTATTAAAGAACAAAGAGCAGGATATTGTAGAATGCATCACTCTGGACATGAGCTTTCACATCCACTTTATTTAAACTTCAATTCCTTTGCTTCCCAAGTTGGTTATTTAGACCAGCACTTTGTTTGCAGGCTACATCTGCTGTGGTTTTTATACACCTTTATTTTCTTAGGCTGAGCCCGGAAATCTTCATGAAGCGACCGGTGGTGGAAGGGAATCGCTGGCGGCTGGACTGCATCCTCAAGAGGAAAGCAGTAAGTGAGCTCCAGCTGCACCCTGCACCCACCCTGCCAGGGGCTGGAGCCCTTCCACCATTCATTTTGGTAGAGATGAGAGTTAAAGCCTCACATTGGATGGCCTTGGAAAAGCACGTGTTTTGATTTGTTCCCCTCGTTTGGGTTTGGAAGAGCTCAGACACAGGAGGTTAGATTCTGTGGGTGCCCCAGGTTTGCGTCACAGCCTTGATTTACAACTGTCCCAGTTCCTGGTAGGGTCAAAGACCTGCTGCTCTCACTGCTCTCCATGTGATTTATGTAATTTAGAGTACTGGGAAGGCTGAGCATTTTGTGATGTGTTTATGAGTGTGGGCTGTGCTCCAGCTATTTACACACCCTGTGATAACACCGATAACACAGGTGCTAAAAAGAGCTTGCCCATATCAGCAGTGAGTCACAAGGTTTGTTCCCATGCTTGGAACATGCATGGGAGCTTGAACCCATGCTTGGACTCTTGCTGTGGTAGAAGGACAGAATTCCATGCATTCCATGGACACAGACTTTAAACTAAAAGGGGACAGGTTTAGATTAGCTATTAGGAAGAGATTCATCCCTGTGAGGGTGGTGAGGCCCTGGCACAGGTTGCCTGAGAAATTGTGGCTTCCCTATCCCTGAAATTGTTCAAGGCTAGGTTGAATGGTACTTGGAGCAACCTGGTCTAATGGAAGGTGTCCTTGCTCATGGCTGGAGATGGAACAACCTTCCAACCCAAACCATTCTGTGATTATGTAACATGCTGAAATAGTCTTTGACTCTTTCCCCTTTCAAGCCAGTTGTCATCACAGTCCTCACTCCTTCACATACCTAGATAAAAAATGAGAGGTTTGTGTCTGGCTGTAGTTGATTTGGAATTACTCTTTATTTTCTGGCAAAAATAAACCGGCCACGAGGCATCACTCACTCATAGGAGGAATTTGGCTTCTTTTTGTCACATTGACATGGATTTTCTTACGGCCATAAAAACACTGTGGTAAGGAGAGTGAGGTCAGTCCCTGGAAATGCTTGCTCTGTCTCTTGTGGTGTTCTTTTGACTCAACAGGGCAGTCAGCAAGCTGATGTCATGGTGTAGGGCTGAGGCTGTCCCTGCTGTGTGTGCAGCATTGCCTTGGACTCCCCTGGTGCAGTGGAGAGCAGAATATCATCCACAATTTGGAGATTGCTTTAGCTCTTAGAGCAGCTTTATGGGAATAGACATAAAAAAGGCTGTGAGAAGTTTACGTTCCAAGTTTAATCTGGCAAACTCTAGTGCAAGGTTTTAATTAATGCTGATTTATGGAAGGTGGAGGTGTCCCAGTGTGTGACCAGTATTTGCCAAGGTTTGGGAGGCACTTGGCACATTTGAAAGTGCTTTAACAAGAAAAACCCTGCCATGGATACAAGGCTGGTCACAATGTTTTTAGCACTGCTCAGTGTGTTCCCCGGAGCTTGTTGAGCTCCACCAGCAGAAAGAACCTCTTTGCTGGTGTTGAGTTAGTGGCAGTCCTTTCAGGAGGGGGATGTCTGTGTGACTTCACTGTTGTGTCATCCTGCAGTGACATTTAACAGTGGGCAACCCTCAGGGCAACACAAAGCAGCAGAACGCTGAACTTTAGTGGATGAACATGATTGGAGTGAATCATGCTTGCAAAATCTACCTCAAAGGGTGCGTAAAAGGAGCTGCTATAGGAATCACCTGTGGATGGGCCTTGGAATAGCTCAGTCAAAAACATCAAAACCCACACAGACCCAGATACTGAGCCCTTCTCAGAAAACTGGAGAGCTTTCCCAAGCAGGCAGGTCCTACCAGGCTGTGGGTTCCCCATGGAGGATCTGGAAGAGGATAACCAAGAACAAGTAACCTCATTCAGCATTTCCATCAGCAGACACAACACATTTACTGCCTCTTAGTTTTTCCTGCCTTTGGAAACCTATCCATTGGTGTGCCTGCATTCCATGTGTTCTTTTTTATTTCTGACAGCAACAAGGAGTGAGAATTTTTGTTATGCTGTACAAAGAGGTGGAGCTTGCCCTGGGGATCAACAGTGAATACAGCAAGCGGACGCTCATGCACCTCCATCCAAACATCAAGGTAATTGCACAGGGCTGTGTGGAGAGTGTTTGCATTCAATTGCTCTTGATGGCTGGTGCTGGCCCCGGTGTCTTTGGGTGGGAACTGCAGGCTCAGGAGTGTTTCCCACCATTGCAGCGTGCCTGACAAGGCACACCCATGTGGTGATGCCACATCTGGCAACTTCATTTCTTTAGGTTCTAATGGAACATAAAATTGCTTAGTTTAGATTTGCCAAAGTAACTGTTTGCCTTAATTCACAATAAGTGTATTTCATGTGACAAGTTAATGGAGTTACATCAAATGGAAAATTACAAATTGAGAGTGTTGTCTCATTTCAGCATTTCTGCTCATATGTGAATGATAACTGGGTGTTACTGTTCCCACCACAGAAGAGCAACACTACACTATCCTGTGCTGTTACACTGCTGTTCTGGCACCAAACAGAAAATCAGTTGTGGCAGACAAACCAGTAGATAATGCTATATCCAGTCTCTTAGAGACACATACACCTTAATGAGCAATAAGATACCTGTTATGCTAGAATAATTGATTTATTTTCACTTGATCAGTTGTCACATCAAAGGGAAGCATCTGTTCATCATCTTTGTAGCAAAACTGGACAATACACACAAACTGTGTCACAGGTTTTGGGAGCAGCCAGATGAAACTTGGTAGCTTTTTCTCCAGGAGACTGGTCATAAAATAAATAAATAAATAAATAAAACTCTGAGATAAAGAAATTAGGGTTCCATAGACACTTGTCAAAAAAAATTCCTAAACAAATACCAGACAACTTGATTTTTAAGTGGGGTGGTGTGGGGGGGAAGCCTGGCTTATCATTTCAGTTGTGTGGTGGCAACCAAAGAAGTGACTCAGATCACCAATATGTTGTTTTCTTCCAGAGCAGGCTCTGTGTTTGAAAGCTCAGCTATTACAGCTCAACTGAAGCAGTTTCTTTGACTGTGGTCCTCTTGTGAAGCTGTTGTAAGGGTGACCTATCCCAGCATCAGTAATCATTGCTGCTTGGGATTCCTTCATCCTGGGGAAACACCTGCCTGCCATATGGCTGATACAACTATGGGGAAATTGAGTAGCTTCAGTAATTAAGCAATGCATCCAGTAACAACTCCAGCATTTCCCCATCACCCTAACAGCCAAAAAACGCTGACCAGCTCTCTGCCTGGAAGGATTTAAATTTGACAACGCTGCTGAGCTCGAGTTCTGGTTTCCTCGCAGGTGATGAGGCACCCAGACCACGTGTCCTCCTCCGTGTACCTGTGGGCCCACCACGAGAAGCTGGTGATCGTTGACCAGTCGGTGGCGTTCGTGGGTGGCATTGACCTGGCGTACGGGCGCTGGGACGACGACGAGCACCGCCTGACCGACGTGGGCAGCGTCAAGCGCGCCGCCGCCGTCAAGTCGGTGTCCACCGCCAACCTGGCTGTAAGTGTCTTGTGGTGGTGGTGGATGCAACCTTCCCCAAGAGCCAGTGGGCAGGAGCCACAAGAGCACCAGCACACACACACACGCACACATGCAGCAGCTCGGCAGTGAAGACACGGGAGGGTCCAGGCATGGAGTTCCAACATGCTTTAATGCAGGGAAGTGCTGAAGGAGTCCAGGGGCAAAGACAAAGGAGGGTTCAGGGTATAAATACAGGAAAGAGGGGGTGGAGAAGGGCATCAGGGATCCAGTGTCTGAGGGCTGAGGTGGTACAGAGGGAAGGGACCAATAGGGAATGCCAGGGTGGATGGGCAGGGTTACACAAACCAATGGGAAAACAGGGGAGGGAGAACTTACTAGAACATTAACATATAAAGGTAAAAGGAGAAGGGAAGGCCATTGGGCCAATGGGGAAGACAGAACTGGGACAAATTAACATAGTGCTGCAGAGCACCATGGGCTCTTTCCTCACCCTATCTATGGGGAAAGCCCAGAGCCAGTGGTGCATCTCTCCACAGTATTGTAATTTTCTTCTCCCCAGTAGGTTTCCAGGCCTGCACATAAGTGGGCAGGGTCCAGGTGGTGGCCACGGTCAGCCATGGCAGGTCTGAGGAGGGGTGAATGGGCTGTGTTCTCTTCTGAGCATAGGGTTGGGTTTTGGAGCTTTAATGACAAATAAGTGATGAGACGAAGGCTCTAAGCATCAAATTATTCTTTAGGTCTAGATGTTGACAAGTGCTTGCTAGGACACAGAAATAGGAGAGCTGGGTTTCCACTGGAGCTTGGAACAGCAGACACAATTTGAAGTCTGTGTTCTTAAAATCATAGAATGGTTTGAGTTGGAAGGGACCTTGAGGATCATGTTGTTCCTACCTCCATCATGGGCAGGGACAACTTCCACTAGAGCAGGTTGCTCCATGTCCTGTCCAGTCTGGCCTTGAACACTTCCAGGGATGAGGCATCCACAGCTTCTCTGGGCAACCTCTCATTTCTTAACAAAACTTAGAAATGCAGAGTAAGCACTTGCAGAGTGCTCTGAAATGTTTGTTGTTTGTGCCCTCAGCAGCTGCCTTGGTTGCTGACCTTTCTGCTAGCCTGGGTCTGTATGCAACCACACGTCTCTAAATTTGAGACATCTAGGTTGATGAGAATTTCAAGGGAAGTAATAATCCAGATTAAATTTATGGATCTAAATGCTGCTAATATTATTAGGCTTTCCTGGTAAGTGCCTTCTCAGTACAGACTCTCCCCAGAAAGCATGCCTAGTTCCCACTTAAGTGTGTCTGTCACAGAGCAAAATTTGGCTCGTGGTTGTTTCTGAGCACTGATCTGCACGAGAATCTGTAGTTAAAGGGGAACCTTCTCATACCTGACCTGGAGCCACATCTTGTGTCTTTTAAGGCTGCAGCAGAGTTGACTGAACGTGTCCCACTGCAGCCTCAAGGTCTGGCCCCAGAGAGCCACTTGTTCGAGAGAAATGCTGATGATGCCCCAGACACATCAAAGATGAAAGGAGTAGGAAAACCCAAAAAGTTTTCAAGGTTCAGCATTTACAAGCACCTGCACAAGCACGGCATGCACCACGCTGACAGCGTCAGCAGCATCGACAGTGAGTCAAGTAAGTGGTGTTCAGCTAAATAATGTATATAAAGGATGTGTGGAGGTGGATGGGTGGGTGTATGTGCACGTTCACATGATTTCTGGGGCAATGTGTTCTTTGTATGGAAGGAAGGTTGACATGTTACCTAACTATCATAATAATAGCTGTGTGTAGCCAACATGTAAATTTGTGTTGCTGCAAAATAGAGAAGAAAGGCTTTATGTGGATTTTTTATTTAGCTAATTAGCAATTTTCATGAGTCGTCAGATGATGTGATGCAGCGTATGTGATTCTTGATGTTTGTGTTGTTGGAAAGTGTTTGTTCGTGAAAGAGAGAATTGAATCTTTCATTTTTCAACTTAGATTTATTATAACAAGCAAATAATTTCTGAATGGGATTATCCCCTCTCATAGACTAGTGTTAAAAGCTAGGTTTTAAATAAGTTCACTTAAATGGAAATATTCCAAATTTACCCACTTACTAGAGAGGAAAGTCTGTTCAACACTTGAATGTTTAAATGCAGCTTTTAATTCCTGACATTAAAGATAATTTCAGTGCTAAAATTACAAGGATCATCTTGGAAATTGTTCCAGAATTAAATCCTTCCTGAAAATCCTCAGCTTTTGAAGATTGGGGAATTTAATGGAATTTCCATCCCTCCCTGATATTTCTCTTGCCTCTGGCTCCTTATGGGGGTCTTGGTTGCAGTCAGCTCAGGACACAGCCATGGCTTTGTACTTAATTACTTCATTACAGCTGTTTGGGTTAAAGCCAGCTGGGTCCTGAATTAGGTCCTTTGCCTGGCAGCCACTTGCAGTTCCAGCTAACTGACATGTGGTTTGAGTTCCTGTCTGCCAGGTGTCTTCAGACAGGAGCAGGCACCAGGGTGCAGAGGTGGATGTGTGTGTTGCCATGAATAGAACATCTTGACTTTCTGCAGGTTACTCTAACCCCCCTAGGAGCCCGCCGAATATAATCCAGAGTTTAAGGCCCCATCTGAAAATGTTCCATCACCACAGTGAATCCAAACAGGGGCTCGCTGAGCCTCGTGAGGGTAAGTGGAGGAAGGCTGAACTGTGGACCCCTTCAGGCTTTAGCTGCTTTATAATGTTTTTGCATTATAACTATGGTAAGATGAGGTTGGGTGCCAGGATCAGCCTTCGCTGCTTGTTGTTCTCCCAGCATCCTTTTCCCTCCTCTGTGGGCATCCTGGCAGAAGAGCCTTCTCCAGAAACTACAAATGCTGCAGCATAAATAAATAAGAATTAAAACCCCCAAAACAACAACAACAAACCAAAATCAAACAAATGAGCAAACAAAAAATTTGTAATAAAGACAGCAGGGAACAGTTGCAGAAATAGTTCTGATTCTGGTATGTGATGATTTCAGCAGCTCTCATCCTGTAAAAGAAAGAGCTGTTACTGGAACTGGGAAGTTCTGTATTGGATATTTTTAAAGTAAACCTGATGCAAGAAGAGATGCAAACAGAGAGAGGAAGCAACAGAGTGGCTGCTGCCAGTCCTGTGTTTGGACAAAGACTAGGGTCCCCTCTTTTCCTTCAAATTAAAACCAAGGAAAGCACACTCAGTTGAGACAGGAGTTTGGTGGTTGTGAGCACTGAGCTGTTCCCACCTCTGGACTGGAAGTGCCTGGTACCTTTCCAGGATGCCTTTGGGTTCAGGAATGGAGTGAGGAGCAGTTCTTCAGCATCATCCTCTTGCAAACATCTTCCTCTAAGGCACTAATTGCCAGTTACAGAATATTGGTTACAAAGTAGTGGCAGGCAACAAAACACTTCCATGTCTTTGTGGAGACAATGTGCAGTCTCCCCTGTGGCCATTCATGCTCACAGTCATTCATGAGTCACTGTGCAGTCACTGGAGCGTGGACACAGAGCGTGTGTTGGCCTGTGTCCCACTCATTCCCATTGCCACCCAGGCACGTTGAGTCAGTGATTCCCCAGCTCCACCTGGACTCTCACTAGAGGCTGGAGCTCCCCAAGGCAGCTGTGGTGCAAACCTGCTGCATGGCATTTCTGGCATGGCTTGGCTCAGCTCGGCTCGGCGGGGTCAGAGCGGCGCTGGCAGGGCTTGCTTTGTGTCCTCTGGTCTTGTGCTGCTGCCAGTGACTGTGTTTTGTGTGTTTTGTGTGTTTTGTGTGTTTTGTGTGTTTTGTGTGTTTTGTGTGTTTTGTGTGTTTTGTGTGTTTTGCGTGTTTTGCGTGTTTTGCGTGTTTTGCGTGTTTTGCGTGTTTTGTGTGTTTTGTCGACTGTTGAAAGTTGTTTTTTCTGTGTGCTAAGGGGTTCTGTGGTTAGCTGGTGGCGTGGTTGGGTTAGGAGGAGGTTTCTGCTCATGGCATTGCTGTATAATTACTGCATTAATATTTGGTGTCACAGATGCAGGCTGCTCTCACAGTCAGGAAATAACACCAGGTAACTGCTTATGGTCTAGACCAACATTTTTGGATTTTTAAGAGCATGGAAAAAGAGTGCAGTCCACCAAAGTATGTGCTCTGGAAAAGGGATCCTGTTAGGAGGGAATACCCCTGCGTACAATATTTCAGACCATTTTTAATTAACATGAATTTGGAATTCAGGATCCATTTGTTCAACATGTAAAATTGTATCAAAAATGACACTGCTATTTGGAAAAAACAACATTATACTAAGAAACCCCAATACTTCATGAGGGAACATGAACATCTCATTCTAGATAATAAATACTACTTGTATTAGAGAAGATACACCCTGCTAGAGAGGCAAAATAATAAACTCTCTAGCAGAGAAGATGGAATTAGTTCACTATTAATGTAAAATATATGAAGTACATGACATACATGATCTGCCATGTGGAAATATTTAAGTTTTATTGAACTGGAGAAAGGCAAATGGTTATAGGGTGATGTAGTCCAAGATAAAATTTAGCATCTGCTTTTCATTTCCATAACAGACTCCTATTTATAACGTCTTCTGATTGTACAAGAAATACTAAAATAGGGAGGAAAAAATACTGACATACATCCCTTGAAAGCAACAGGAGGACTAGGGAGAAACCAGCTTCAGCTGCTTGGGACTGGCTGGTCCCACCAGTGCTGTTCCGTAGCTGTGAGTCTCTCACTGCTGTGTGCAATGGATGGCCATGACTTTGGAGCATGTTTTTGTTTTGTTTGCCTGCGACAGATAAAGGATCCATCCGTAGCCTGAAGACAGGTGTTGGAGAGCTGCTTGGGGAAACCAGGTTCTGGCACGGAAAAGACTATTGCAACTTTGTCTTTAAAGACTGGGTTCAACTTGACAAGCCTTTTGCTGGTGAGTGGGAGCCTTTGCATTCCCCAAACTTTGTTCTGTACCTTTTTGATCTCAGATCTTATTTTTCCTGCCTCCAAGCCAGAGGTAACAAGGCTGATTTGGTTTGGTTGCTAGGAAAAAGCAGCAAAACTCCCTTTGAGGGATTTTAGGACCAATTATGCTGTTGCAGTCCAAGTCGTCTGCCTTGGGGGTGCTTGGTGCCAGAAACCTCAGTCTGAGGAGGGGGATGGTGTACTTTTCCACACTCGTGTTCTTTGCCTGAGGAAGTTCAGCCATGCTCCCTTGTCCCACAGACTTCATTGACAGATACACCACGCCCAGGATGCCCTGGCACGACATCTCCTCCGTGGTGCACGGCAGAGCCGCGCGCGACGTCGCCCGGCACTTCATCCAGCGCTGGAACTTCACCAAGGTGGGTGTGGGTGTCACTGCTGGGGGCATGGAGATAAGCACAGCCTTGCCTCATCCCCCTGCCCTCTGCAGGCATCTGTTTTATTTCCTTGTGTTGTTTGATATGTTGCAAACATTTTTTCTTTATCTGTTGCAAGCATTTTTTCTTTATCTGTTTTTTTCATTCCCCGTGCAGATTATGAAACCCAAATACCGGTCCCTGTCCTACCCATTCCTGTTGCCAAAATCTCAGCAAACTGCTAACGAGTTGAAGTATCAGGTGCCCGAGGCTGTTCCTGCCACAGTCCAGGTGGGTGTTGGTCTCCTGCTCACATACTCCTCAGAGAGCTTGTTGTGCATCCTCCCAGGAAGTTTGAATGCCTGACAGACCCTCTGCAGAACTTGACTTATAAGATGCAAAACTCTTTTCTAATTCAATTCACAGATTAGGTGACAGGATCCTTAATGACAGTAGAATAATGCAGCTCTTCTAGTAGAGAGGCATTAATTTTTATTTCCACCTTTGAGGTAAGGGGACTAAAGTGTCTGCAGTACTCAAGTGGTGGGAACACTGTGCCTTTGCACAGCCGTGTGGTTTAATGGTTTGTTTTCTGCTGCTCTTCATCTAACACCTAACATTTGGGCTTTATGATTCAAGAAGGCCTGATGGGTTGAGGTTACCCAGTGAGTATTTATCTCAGATCTTAGAGCAGTCTGCCAGGCTCTGATGCCTCGCTCAGACTGGTGATGGTCAGTGAGAGGCAGAATTAAGTGGAGTCTTGGGGCTGGAGTCTTGCTTTCTGCCTTGAGCTTCATCTGCACTTTATTATGCAGTCCTGCACCCCTGTGGCTCCTCTGCAGTTCCACACAGTCAGCCCACAGTCTGATTTGTGACTATCAGTCTCACAGTCAGAATTGCCAAGATACCTCTGTTTAAAAGCCCAGTTTGATCTGTCAAGTGCACATACTTGAATACTTGAATATTGGTGTTACCCCGCAGAAGTAGGAACTTGTTGAAGAGTACAAAGTCAAAATACTTATGCTGAAGCAGCAAAACCATTGTGTGTGTCTGTGGATGAAAGATGTATGAAGTAAGAGCAGTTAGACCAAAACCAGGAAAAATGCATGACTTTGCTCTTTGTAAGGAGTGGTCCGCCCAGAAGACAGCACTGCTCGGGGAAGCTGAGTGAAATAAAATGCTTTTTTCTGGGTTTGTGGGTTGCCAGGGCATTGTCTGCTCTTCTCTGTGTGGTGTGAGGGATGGGCAGCACAGGGATCTTGTGTCAGGGCTCTGGGGTGTTTTACATCATCCTCCAAAGCAAGGATCCCAGCTTGCTGGGAAGTAGTTCCCTTCAGGCATCATCCTGTTCCCTGTGGTTCTAAATGCCTCCTTGTCTGTATCTGACACCAGCTTTTTGGGAAATCTTGTTCTCATGGAATTGATGGGGCTTGTGTCCCCTGAGCACACTTTAACCACAAGATAAGCCACAACTTCTAAATCACAGGGTTTGCTGTAGCAGAAAGTTCAGCTCTACTGATTACAGAACTGGAAGCATTTCCCAAAGGAGAAATTAAACTGAGAAAAACCTAGATGCAGTTTCTCTTCAGTCCAGCTGCAGAGCTGCTGGCTCAGGGCATCAGGCCGTGGGAGAGGAGGATGGAGCTCAAACGGTGACTGCGGAATCCACAGACTCCAGTGCTGAGTGATGGGTGAGCAGTTGGAAAACCAGCCTGGCCACCACATTGCTGAGGCATTGCAAATAACTGATACATCCAGGAAATGAGGGGCTGCTCTCAATGATGCCATAAGTAGCAAAAAGAGAGCAGGTTTGTCTTGTAAATTATTCATTTGAAACTACCTTGCTCATTTCTTATTTATGCATCTGTCAAAACAGCCCTGCATGTAGACAGATAAATAAACTTACATGATATTAGGCTGCAAATGTGTTGCCATGAAATCTACCAACCTTCCCAGTACGAGGGAAAACTGGTGGGGAAGAGCATTTGTAGTGCCAAGCCTGGTGGAATCAGTGAGGAAGGCTCTTCTGCCCAGGCTGGGACACCCTGCCTGCGTGCAGGAACCCAGGCTGCTTCAGCTGGGTTATGATTTCTGGGTGACCTCCTCAAGCTCCAAGGCAGGGATTTGCAGGCACATAGTAAAATGTTTACTGTCTCCTCCCTAGTACCCACACTGGCCTGGTTTCCCTTGGTCCCCAGGTGACACAAGTGCCCTGAGCATCCCTGAAATCCCACAGTGAATCCAAAAGTGACTCAGTCTGTCCTCCTGATGGAGGTTTCAGATTTGGCTGCTGTAGGAAGTGGGGACAGGGGAGTACACTTGTGGCCTAGATCTGAACACTCCCCATCCTGGTTGCCTTTTTCTGGAGCTCCCAGGGGGTCCATCAAGACCTCCCTGTATGATTCCTCCTTTTCTGCAGTGACATAAATATCAACCTCTTGCCTGTCCAGTTTATTCATTTTGGAGCAGAGGGCTCAGGTGCTCGAAGTCTCCTCTCAGTGGTACAGTTCTGCACAGAAACAAGCAGATATCCTAAAATCTTTTACCAACTTTTTATCCAGAAAAACTACAGAAATGTTCTTGTTCTTCTTAGTATTGAATCCTTTGGCTGGCTGGCTGGCAGCCAATCCTGTTATCTCCATTGGAGTACTGTATAGGGATTTTATAGGCAGAAGTTACTGCCCCAAGGTAAAATCCAGCATCCCAGGACTGTCCTTGGCTGTGAGGTGATTGAGGAAAGCCTGGCTGTTAGGTTTCTTGTTTCTGACCTTGTTTGCAAATCTGTCTTCAACTGTGGGCAGATCTGAGGAAGGGAAAACACAAAAGATCCTTGGGGATTGCAACATTGCTGCAAGCCCAAACCATTGACCTGTCAGTAACAGATTCCAACCTCATTGTACCATCTGGTTTTGCTCTCCTCTATGAGAGGAGAGGAGTGGAAAGCATTTCTGGGAGGATAGAGCACTGACAAGGGCTTTCCCCTGGGCAGGGAAGATGAATGCAGTGTGTGTGGGAAACACTGTGGAGGTACAGGCTGGGAAGGAGGAAAAGGAGTCTGGCATGTTCTCCCATCCTCTTTAATTTGAACTTCATGGCTTTGCTTGCAATAAGCAACATGATTTTTGCAAGAGCACATTGATTCTTGCAAGAGTCAAATAGAGATCTGCCAAAGGCAGTGCCAGATTTTTTTCCACTATTCCATCTCCCATTTTCCACTCCAGAGTTTGCAGTTATCTGCCAAAGCCAGCATTGCAAAAGATGCGATGTGGTGAGGCAACATCCCATTCCTGATGGAAATGCAATGAAAGTTTAATGCTCTGGCAGCAGCTGACACCCTCACCTCTTTGAAGTCTTTGTGAGAGCCCTGCTTTGTTCAGGGTTTATGCACTAGCCCTCGGCAAACATCACATTTATTACCCTTGTATCAGCTAGAGAAGTTAAAGGGATGACAAGCTATTGAGAGGCTCGGGAGGGGAAGGGAGAGGCTGGAACATGGAGACTCCAGCTCTGGATGGGAGGGGCTCTGCTGGGCAGCATGTGGCCTTTTGTCCCCAGGAAATAGGTTGGGTTTGAACCAGCAGCCCTTAAATACCTTGACGGGAAAGAGAGGTGTCCAGAAGTGTGAGATGGAACATCAGTGATGAGAGAAGGGCTGTGTAGCAAACTTCCAGGTGTGGGTATGTGTGAGTGCCACAGCTCTGTCTCCATGGGATGCTGCCTTGGTGGCATTGTGCTGTCCCTGTGGCTGCAAACCTGTTAAAAACAACTTTATTTTGAGGGGATCCAAGATGAAACACCTTATACGCATTCTGCTGTCCCAGCCAACATTTTCTGATGTCTCTTCTTCCCTTTGCTTTGAGGATTTGAGGTTGTACCTGATGGGAGCTTTTTGGGTGGTGCTGTGACAGCTTTTTGGAATTAGCCATGGCACATTGTTCTGGGGTGAGGCAGAGAGATGATGGCCCTGTAACAGGCCCAGGGTGTGGAGTGTGCTGGGGTGCCAGTTATGTGAAGGGGCGAGGAGGAATGTAGGGAAGGGCAGGTGGATGATGCACTGAGAAGTCAGGGTGCTGCAAAGGGATGGTCCTAAGTGATGGTTCTGTTGTGTTAATTAGCAAAAAAAAAAAAAAAAAAAAAAAGATTTTGTGTTTTGTGCACTGAAAAGCTACAATCTGCCACTTTCTAAAGTACAGTTCCAGATTGCTGTGCTGCTGAGAGTGGAAGTGCTGTGAGCTTCAGTCCAGGCTGCGTATGGAATAATTAGCCTGCTTTCTACCCAGAAAAAAACCTGTTTTTTCTGTTCTTATTAATGCCAGTAACAGCTTATTAATGCCAGTGGTGGAATTTTGTTCAAGATCTCAGTCTGCCATGGTGCTCAGTGTTATTTCAGCAGTGCCCAGCTTGGGATGAGTGGGAACTCTCAGCCTTGGCTTTGTAAACCAAATAAGTGATTAAAAACCTTTGGGAATGATCAGCATGGCCTTGCAGGGGCTTGTGCAGGCAAAGGGCAGCTGCTTTGCACTGCTAAAGGCTGTAGCAGCTCTTGTATTCAGGCTGGCTCCCTCAATCCAACATCTGTGACCCCAACACTCAGTTAGGGAGACTGCAGAGTGCACCCTCCTGTTGGCCAAGAGAGCAGCCAAATTCAAGAGTTGCAGGGCCTGTTTTTTACTGGGAAAAGCAGATGTGGGAGAAAGCTCTTGTCCAGGTGAAGGAGCTAGCTCAGGAGCCATCTGCTGTTAAACAGCCAAGACCCCAAGTGCCACCTCCAGGGAGCCTCTGGAGACAAGAGGATTGGTTTGGTGGATTCCCAAGAGATCAGGATTTTGCTGGAACTGACACACACATTTCACAGATCCCCAGCCCCTGGGTCTTGTGCTGTGTGGGACTGGCCCTGAGTTCCAGTATAGTGGTTATACTGAGATATTTTAAGGCTATTGTTTCAATGTTTTTGTCTTGACAATGTTTAAAGAGAGAGGCTAATAACAAGTAACTATTCTCCCAAGCACGTACTCTGCTAACACTTAATTAAAAACTACATTTCCATCTAGAAAAGCATCACTTGGGGTGTAGTGTGGCTGCTTCTTGACTCAAAGTGCAGGAGTAGGAGGTGCCACAGCATCTCTGGCTTGGGGAGACAGGATGCTAACTGCTGTGGGGCTTGCTCAGCTTGGCCCAGAGTACAAACAAAGGTTGTTTCTCATGTTGGTTGGGCTCTCTTGCACAAAAACTGCAGGGTGGAGGGGCAGGACATGCCCTGGTGATCCTGAAGGAATCTAGTTTAAAAGTGGATTTCCAGTAGAAACTAAGAAATAAATGTGGGTAGCTGAACAAAAAAATTGTGAAGTTGTATCATCACAAATTGGACCGTGCAAGAATTGGGCAAAAGAAACAAATGACCTCAAGTGATGAGGACAAAGGCATGGCCTGCATTATCAGACTGTTATCAGACTGACTGTGTGGTTCTGTACAGCCTCCTTGGGGGAAAAACACCCTGCCCCAGCTGGAGACCAGCTTTCAAGTGCTGGGCAGAGATCACTGATGGGGATGTGCATCCCCAAAGCTTGGAAATTTAGGTTGTTTTAAAAGCAATTTAGCATAAGACCTTAAGCAGGAGCAAGCATCTGGAGCTGCTCAGGTAGGAGAGACCAGTAGTACAGCAATGGATCAGGGCTCTTATGCTTCTAATCTTGCTAAGCATTAATATTATTTCTGACTGCCCTCTCTCACAATTATAAATGCACTACAAATGTTGCACTTACTACCTAATTTAGTGAAAGCCTGGCTGTGCCAGGGAAGAGCCTTGCCCCTGGGATAATTCAGGTGCCGTGGTGCTATCCTGGATGGACAGAGCTGAAGGTGTCTCTCTCTTGCTTTCCAGGTGATCCGCTCTGCTGCTGACTGGTCTGCTGGCATTAAATACCACGAGGAGTCCATCCACAAAGCCTACATCAGCGTGATAGAGAACAGCAAGCACTACATCTACATAGAGGTCAGTGGCAGGGAGGGAAGGCAGGAGGGTCCTGATGCTCTGGGCATGGCTTGTAGCCATCAGGAGGCTAATTACTTCTTGAGGTTTGGTCCTAAGCTTTTATGCATTTAGACAGATCCTTTACCTTCAGTGGTCTTCAGGCCAGACTGATGGCTGACAGCCATCTGACCACGAGGTGGGAAAAAGTAGACCTCTTTGCATAAGGCTCTTTGCAAAATTGCCAGCAGCATTCATGGCCTGTGCAATAGTCTCCCTGTCCCCTTTGCAGTGTCTTTTGTGCATGCCCAAACTTCCCATTCACAGGGCAGCTCTTCATCCACACAGCCTTCAGCTGCAGCAATCTCTTGTGTCAGAGTGACACTCAGTGCTGGCTGAATGGAGGTGCTTTTTCTCCTCCCTTTTTTTTTTTTTTTTTTTTTTTTTTAAGTTAGGCTCTTGTTAGGTTGCTCTTCACATGAACTTTCTAAGGAGTTGTGGTTAATAAGGACTAATTCATTCCCTGAGCAAGCACAGACACACATAACATTTAATCATAATTTAAAAAAAACTCCATTCCAATGGCACACAAACCTAGCTATCTTTAGTTGCTCTTGGTCTGAAATAAAGCATGCAAATATTTTGGGTTGGTTGCTGGCAGTGTCTGACAGTAGCTTCACTTGCTTTTCCTGCAGAACCAGTTTTTTATTAGCTGTGCTGATGACAAAGTTGTCTGGAACAAGATCGGTGATGCAATTGCTCAGAGGATTCTTAAAGCTCACAGGTAACCTGTTCTTAATGAGGCAGTGGAACTCTTCAGGTGCATTTCCATGCTGGGGTGCAAAAAATAACCCCTCAGTGGCCACAGCAGAACAGTAGCTGTGCCAACACAGAACTGAAGGGGTCAAACATCTGCATTTGCAGCAGTGAGACTCCTGAGTGGTTTCTTTGCATGCAGAGAGTGATTTTCTGGATTTACCCCAATATAAATGTATTTTTAACTCCTTGTTTAAATGCAAGTCCTTTGTGCTCTGGTTCAGTGACACCTTTGCTCCATTGCCAATTTGCCTTGAGCTGGGTGGTCAGGCAATTTCGTGGGTGGGAAGCACGAACTGGGATTTGTGGTTTATTTAAATCATCTAGAGAGGAGCGGCGTCAAATTGGGGAAGCAAATACATTTTGAGGATTTGACTGCAGGGTTCTGCTATTGTTTGAACAACTTTTTCTGGTGGGTGTTCACCACCTCCATTCTTTGCAAGGGGACCGTTGTTTGTTCCTGGATGGATTGAATCCAGCCATGTTTTAGACACTCCTTCAGCACACCTCACCCTGTGTTAACATTAATGCCACAGGTAGTGGCTTGTTTTCACTTTGATCCTGGGCAGCCTTGCTTAGGGTTGCTCCCCTGGAGTCTCTTTGAGACATACAATTCATAGTATAAAACTGTACCCTGCTCCTGCTGGGCTGAAATACAGGAAACTTTCTAAACTCTTCATCTCTCGTGGGCTTTTCACCACACACGGAGATGTTTTCTTGCATGGATTATTTTTTACATATTGTAGTTGTCCAGAACTCTGCAGGGCCTGCTTTTCCAGAGGTTCTCTCTTCAAGGTTGTAGGAATTTTGTTCTTTTTTGCACTTCAGCTTGGAAATTCCCACTTGGATAAGGCAACTAACCTGAGACAGCCACCAGAGTGCAGGAAATGTCTGCAAGGCCACAGGCCACAGGAGCTGCCCTGGGCCAGGCTTTGTTCAGAGCACTGTGAAGAGAAGAGCACCATTGCATCAGGGAGAGCCTGGGTGTTATCAGCTGTGCTGTTAACAAGGGGTGGAGTTGCCTGTGATCTGTGTGAGCTGCAGTGAATAGCCCAAAAAATTGAAATTAGCTAAGGATGAAAAGGTGGAATGGATTTTCTCACCTGTGGTAAGTGAGGAGCAGTGCCAGTGCTGCTGGAAATGCTGTTGTTGAGTTTGTAGTGCAGCTTTGAGGCTCAGAGGCAGCTGGACGAAGCATCTCCGGGGCTAGAGGAGAGCTGGAGAAGGACTTTGAAAGAGAGCACGTGTGATAGGACAAGGGGAAATGGCTTTGAAGTGAAAGAGGATTAGATGGAGTATTGGGCAGAAATTCTTCCCAATGAGGGTGCCCAGAGAATCTGTGGCTGCCCCATCCCTGGGAGTGTCCAAGACCAGGCTGAACTGGCCTTGGAGCAGCCTGGGATAGTGCAAGGTATCCCTGCCCATGGTCCCATTTCCAGATATGATGCTCACTTCTGCATTACTCCAGTTGTATGCCAGTAGTGTGCTGGCTTCATGTTAGCAATTCCTAACTGAATATAAAGTTAAAATTCTGCACTACCTAAGATTAAAAGTAAATTCAGACCTAAATGGTTTGTATCATACTGCTAATTTTCCTAACTGCCTCAGGAGAACAGATCAATTATAAATTAAGGTCTCTAGTGAGCTTGTATACTTCTTATTCTTCTAGACTAAATATTTTCTACTGATGTTATTAATAATGTTTTCTTAGTTTCCTCTTTTTTTCCATGGGTGGCTCTCTAAGCAATTTAGTAAACTGTCCTTATACAAACAAGCTGCTTTCTGGGGAATGTTTTTGTTGGTAGACCTTTCTCATGATACAAACAGACTTGATTTCACAGTCTCTTGTGTCTGGGTAAGGCCTCATTAACTATTTCTGAGCTCTGCTGGTGAACCAGAGCCAGTCTGCAGTGCCCAGCACAGCTGGAAGGAAGCTGGTTGAAATGAGACACACAGGTCCTCACTGTCTCCCTCCCAGCTCAGGTAGGACCCCAGTGCTTCACAATTCCACACCCCTAAATTCACAGGCATGGCTTGCCCGAGGAAGGAGTGCTGCTGGCAAAAACTGCAGACTGGCTCATCCTCAGAGTGTTTCTGAAATGGTTTTGTGCTGATTAAACTGTGTTTGCCATCTAGTGGCAGCATCCTTCCATGGAGCATTATCCTCGTCCTCTTCCTCCTCCGTGGCACAGAGCAGGGAATTCCCAGCACCCAGGGGCACCTGGAAAGTGCTCTCAGAGCAGATGCACCTGGCAGAGGAAACCCAAAGAGAGCTTTGAGAAAAGCCCCAAGCAGTGCCACAATAGTAGCTTTTCTTCTGAATGGGATCAGGATTAGGGCATGGATTAGTTTGGAGAACTCTGGAACTGAGATTTTTGGGTTCTGTGGAGTATTAAGGATATATTTGCCTTCCCCCAGTGATCAATGTTTTGCTTGTTCCCTGAACTTTTTCTACCTTTGTGGTGTTTCTGACTTCTGAAAACTGGGAAGCAGTGGGAATGCTGGGTGAGGTTTTGGGTTTCTGCCTGTGATAGCTCTGTAAGCTTTGCTCTCCCAGGCAGCTGTCCCCACCAGTCTGCACAAGTATCACTGTGACTATTGGGATGCTCAAACAAACTTCTGCAGTGGCAGACACAATCTCAAAAATTATTAGCCTGACCCAGAATTTCAGTAAAAATGTGTTTCTTTTCCTTTAGCTTCTTTTATTGTTTGCTGAGAGTAAATTTTTTACTCTGAGCACTCAGAGAAGCACTGATGGCAGGTGGTGATTTCTTGAAACTGGAAATGCACTTCACACTTTGCTCCCTTAAAATTTGTGTGGTAGCCTTGGATGGGAACCATCTCTGGGGAAGTGAAACTGAGGGGAATTCACCTTGTGTGAAGCTGTGGCTTCTCCAGGCTGGTGTGACCCTCCCAGGCTGACATTCCCCACACTCCCGTGTTCCAGGGAGAACAAGCGTTTCCGAGTGTACGTGGTGATCCCGCTGCTGCCCGGCTTCGAAGGGGACATCTCGACGGGCGGGGGGAACGCGCTGCAGGCCATCATGCACTTCAACTACAGGTACCTTGTGGGAATCCAGGGCTTCCCTCTGGCTGCCCTGGCAGGTCTGGGACCCTGGCAGGGGTCAGGAACCCCCCTGGACAGAGCCCCCAGAGACACTGTCTGTGATCTCTGTCCATGGAAAAGAGTTTGCAATCTTACAGGATGAATTACAAGCTCTGAGTGTTTGATAAAAGTAATCATTAAGTGTGGCACAGGTGCAACAGTAAAATTTTAGGATTCTAGATTAGGTGTTCAAAGGGGACAAGATGGAGTAAATTTGGTGTGCCTTGTCCTTTTACTCCTTCTTCATGCCCTCCATGTTTCACTGTGGTGTTGGCATTTTTCTGTTGGTTTAGGCTGGGGACACACTGTCCAACGTAGGTGACAGATATTGGCACGTTCTTGTAAATCCAGCCCAGGGAGTTTCTGGTATTTAATGCTTGTCACATCCCACTGAGGGCAGAGCCCCACACGCTGCCCTGCAGGACAGAGCTGGGCAGGGCAGCAGAACATGTGAGAGATAAACAGAATAAACAACCTGGGAACCAGCACAGACCAATTATGGCTTCTGCTTTGGCAGTGGGGCAGAAAGACAGAGACTTTCTACAATCTTGGAATCATCAATGCCCCAGATTCTGGCAGTACCTCACCAGGGTGTCAGACCCCTGCACACCTCCACTGCTGCAGGGGCTCCCCAAGCCCCACCTGCCATCAGTGGGACCAGCGTGGACAGAGCTTTGGGCAGTCTGGCCTTGGGGAATGTGGCCCATCGCAAGGGGATGGAGCTAGATGAGCTGTAAGGCTCAACCAACCCAAACCATTCCATGCTTGTTTTCCACTTTGCTGATTAATCAGATTTGCTGACCAAGATCTGTTTCCAAATCTGCCTTTTTGGCTGATATTTGGCCTGGCTCTACCTGTTGGCCCCATGCAGGCAATGGTATCTTCCTCAGTGTGATTCCCCCGCTCCAGGATGGATATTTTGGGGGGGCACTTGCAACCGAGCAGGTCTCACAGGAAGGACTGAGGTGCAGCAGGGTAGTCCTGGTGCTGAGAAATGCAGAAGGCAAAACGGCCCAAGATGGTTTTACTGGAAAGCTGCTGTGTTACAGTATAGCCAGGGCACAGTCAATGTGCAGAGACTGCTGCAACCCTCAGAGTGAAATCCCCCTTGTCTGCTGGCCTGCAGGGGTCTTGCTGCACCTCCAGGAGGATGAGTGGGGTAGGGGACACAAGCAGATGGAAAATAGCACATCCCCCTGACCCTTCTGCCTGAGCTTCCTCCTGCAAGGGCAACCAGAGGAAATTACCCATGGGTTGGTTGGAATTCCAGTTGTGGCTGTTCCAGCCCAGCCATAATCACACAAACTCCCTGACCTGGTGTTCTGCATGTGTCAACATTTTTCTTACTGTGATTTCACACCTAGGCCTGGCACAGGGGGTAGCAGCCCTGCTTGTCACATGTTTACAATCAGTGCTCTAGAAAGCAGAGGTGCTCCCTGCAGGTTGGTATGAGCTCCTTTTGGAACATGAGCAGTCCTAGATGTAGTAACAGTCATTTGGGGAAAAAAATGTGCTGTGGAAGCACCCTGTTTCTCCTGCTGTTTGGGAAGCAGCTGTGTTTGTGATTCACCCCACTTGGTTCTGCTCCAGCACAAGCTGCTGTCAGCAGCCATGGGGGTGCTGATGGCTGCCTACCTTCCTTCCAGGACCATGTGCCGAGGGGAAAACTCCATCCTGGGCCAGCTGAAGGCAGAGGGTAAGAACTTTATTCCTCTCCTCTGTGTTGTTTACTTTGGATGCTGCTGTTTGATGGATGCATCTGTGACACGTAATGCAGCACATGCCACGGGCTCCTGGGGCTGAGAGCGACCTCCTCCTTGCCTGTCCTCCCATGGCGAGCTCTGTCAGGTCACACAAGCCATGGCCACTTGTCAGGCTTCAGACCTGGCTGCAGCCCTGATCCAGAGGAGGGGAACACTCCAGGGAGGAGCACAGCACAGTTGCAGCTGCTCAGGGTTGTGTTATTTGGAAAACATCCTGAGCAGGGTCACGCTTCTGGGAGCCATGAGCCCTCAGTGTGGATCCCACACAGGGTTTGTTTCTGGCAGTTGTCAGATGTGGAGAGGAAGAACCTGCCTAAGCAGGTTTTTGGAGGCTGTTTCCTTGCCATGAGGAATCCTGCTGGAATTTGCTGAGAATTGGAGCACTGTGTAAACCCACATATCACAAATGTTAGGACTGTGCATAATGCCTCATTTGTTCTAGGTCCTGGTGTAAATCTGAACTGCACACAAGTGCATTAGGACACATTTGCCATACTGACCATGGACAAAACACCTGCTTCCAGCCTCCTTTCTGCAGGATCTGCAGAAAACCAGTCTCACAGTCCACCTATTGTGCTGTGCCCAGGAGACTGGAGTAATCTCTCACTGAAGCAGGAGTCTGAACAGGCAGCAGATCAGAGCAGCACAGTGAGCTCACAAGGAAATTTTCAAGTCTGTTAAAAAAACCCAAAAACCTATTTATGTAATCTGTTCATTTATAAGTTTAAAAAGTCAAAAGTGAACTGTTATTCATAGGGATCTTCATGTAAACAAGATATATTTTTTTTTTCTCTTCCACCTCCCTCATCCAATCAGTTTTCTTGTCTTTTAATTTTCAGTTGGAGATAAGTGGATAAACTACATATCATTCTGTGGCCTTCGAACATATGCAGAGCTGGAAGGAAAACTGGTCACAGAGCTCATCTATGTGCACAGCAAACTGCTCATTGCTGATGACAACACAGTTATAATCGGTGAGCAGGGGCTCTCAGGAGGGGTTTGGGGTACTGGGTTATACCTGGATCAATCCCTTCCCATCCCCATGCACGGTGCAGGCTGCAGGGCCGTGGACTTTTCTGTGTTGTCATTTCTTTCCTGAGAAATATTTTGCTGTCTCAAAAAAAACCCCAAAAAAACCCACCAAAATCAAACTCATAACTTCATCAAGAGGGAAGAAAGGATTCAGAGGGTTGTCATTTCATTTGTTTTTCTAAAATCTTTTAAATCTGTGTGTAACCGTGAAGAGAATCCCAGGGCAGGGAATATTGTCCATCTGTCTTGTATCAAACTCTGCTCTAGCAGGAAGACTTGTGAGACTTGTCATCTGTTCCTGAAAGAACAGAATGTGCTGTAAAATTTGGAAGGTTTGGACAACATGTGTCATGTATCAGCTCAGTTTCCTAAGAATGGGACAATATGCTATAGGGAGTAATAGATATCATTTCATTCTCTTCTCTTACCATATTTATTATGAGAACATGAAGCAAAGACAAGAGTGTTCAGGCTCACTGCAGCAGAATTTCAGCCTGTTTCTTTAAAGAAGCCCTTTTTGAGCTGTTATATGAGCAATAAAAACTTTGCCAATGAACACTTTAATACCAGATTTTTACAAGATTCAAAGTAGTCCCTCCCTTCAAAGAAGTGCTCTTAGATGACCTGTGGTGAGGTTTGCTCCTCTGTCCACCTTCTCAGGGGCCAGATCCTGTCTCCAGTGCACAGAGTGGCTCTGAGGTGGTTTGATCACAGCAGGAGCTATGTTGTTCCAGCAGCTGAGATGGTGTCGGGGGCTGAGGCAGCACTTAGATTTTATTCTCTGTACCTATAAGCTTGAGGGTAGATTTTTGTACAGCATGTGCATCTCTGCTGCCTGCTGAGGGGGATGGGAAGTCATCCCTTTTCCACATAAGAGAGTGCATGGAAATTAAGTGCTCATGGAGCTCCTGGTCTGGAGGAGGGGTGGAAGGACAGAGAGGCACTTAGCTGGTTTTTCCTCTGGAGATGTTGGCTCCTCTGGAATTAATCCAGTTCCTGAGAAGGCTCAATGGCTAACTGCAGCCTGTGGGTTTCTTCCACTTGTGTGTGGAGATTTTTTATTGTTGTTTTGGTAATTTCTGTGGGTTAATGAGTTCATTATGCCTGTTCTTCTCTGCATCTTGCTGTTCCCTTGGAGCCAACAGCTGCAAGCAAACAGTGTTTCCCCATGCCCTGTTTTCTGATGTCTCTGTAGGACAGAGGAACCTGTTTGGGGGGTCAGAGCCTCAGCTGGTCTCGAGCAGACCCCCCTGAATGGCACAGCAACGTGGTCTAGTGGAAGGTTTCCCTGACCATGGCAGGGAGGTTAAAAGGAGAGGAGCTTGAAAGTCTTTTCCAAGACAAACCATTCTGTGATTTACCCAGAGAGCCCATCCTGCCTCAGGTGACTGGGTACCAAACCAAATGCAGTTCAGACCTTTGAAAGCTGTGGCTTCTTCATCAGAAGCATCTGGGAAGTTGCAGAAAGAACAGATTTTGAAACTGTTGGCCTGGGCTTGGCTGTGACTTAATTTTCTTCATTGAAGCCTACAAAAATTAGTTGGGGTTTTTTTCTTTCCCCCAGTTCCTCTCAGGGTCTGTGTTTCCATAAGGAAGGTGGCCCCGCTTTGGTGCCTGGAATGGGCTTACCTAGAAACAGAGGCCAGACAAAGTAAAAAAGATAAAAGCAGATATATTTATTGAAGGGCCTTCAGGTACATTAAGGGTAGGCAAAGCCTCCCCAAGGGGGTACACCCAAGATGGACAATGGTCATGACTTTCTCAGACAGATACAAGTTTGGTCTATGTATATATTGGGCTAATTCTCTAATAATAGCTTCTTGTAATGAAGTTATATACTCCCAATTAGCTCCCCACCCTGATTCACTTTTGTTTGTACTTTTTGGGGCCTGAGGCAGACGGTGTCCTCGGCTCTCAGGCTTAGAAGGATCTGACCAAAATGTGAAGAGAGCTTACTCTTTATGGAGTTCAGAGTTACACACTAATGCAGCACAGGATCTGAAAAATCTAAAATCTGAATGCATCAGGTTGGGGTTTTACCTGTCAAAACCGTGGATGGTTCCCCATGGAGCCCAGGGGTGCGGAGGTCCCCGGGGTGGTGGGTGGTGATGGAGGGTGTGCAGGAGCACCTGGAGCAGCAGTGACACACGGCCTGTGCCTCTCCTGCCCTGCGCAGGCTCTGCCAACATCAACGACCGCAGCATGCTGGGCAAGAGGGACAGTGAGATGGCCATCATCGTGCAGGACAGCGACACCGTCCCCTCCGTCATGGACGGCCAGGAGTACAGCGCCGGGCGGTTCGCCCAGTCCCTGCGCCTGCGCTGCTTCAGGTGGGTCTGGGCACGCAGGGAGGGCACTGAGCAGGGACAGGGGTGGCTGGCTCAGGCTTCACCTGCCCCCACAGCCTTTCAAACCCATGGGCTGCCACTGCCTGCCCAGGTTTAGCTCTGCTTGGCCTGGACTTAGCCCAGGGGTTTGCTGCTGTTTCCTCACACTGCTCCTGTTCACAGCTTGCTAGCTTGATTTTGCAAATTATTTCGCTCCAGGATTTCACTAGAAGAGCTCATAAACAAGTGGTATTTCCCCTCCAGATCCTGCTTGCACACTCTCAATCTTGGGTGGCAGTGTCACTTTTTTAAAGGAAGCTTCTTTGCTGGGAGCAGCCATCTGGCCCACAACACGGCCATTTTTAGTTTAAGATCTTTTTCTTTTTTTTTTCCCCCCACCCTATTTCCCATCTGGACAGTTACTGCACAGAAGAAAAGGAGAAAATCAAGCAGCTTTAGAACTGAGGGATTATCACAGGGGATGGGAGTGGGAGGGTGCTGGGAGCACACAAGGTTTGGCAAGTCCCAAGGAAACTTCTTGTCTCCTGGCATTTATCAAGAGGGGCGTGCCCAGTGTTTCAGCCTGTGTGAGCATCCATCCCTTTGTCTTCTCAGGGTTGTCCTTGGTGGCTCCGACCTCAATCCAGAACACCAGGATCCCGTCTGTGACAAATTCTTCAAGGAGGTGTGGATTGCCACAGCAGCTCGGAATGCCACCATCTTTGATAAAGTGAGGAGCACAGCAGCTTCCCCCTCCCTCCATCCCACACAGAGGCAGCAGATGGCAGTGGGAGCAGCAGCACAGGGAGGGCAAAGAGAGCAGGTCCAGTTCCCGGGGTTGGACATTCAGAGATGTTTTGCAGGAATGAGTAGTGTCAGATGCAAGAGCTGTGAACAAGCTGGTGCATTCTCAGTGTGACAGCACCCATGAAGGCAGCAGATCAGATTTCTCCTTGTGTTTGTATCAGCTGTAGCTCCAGTGAAAGGCCGTGGTGTAGTGACAACTTGTAATTAGCCACAGTGTAACTGGAGTAGAAGCAAATTTTACTTTTGTCTTTTAATGAGCTTTTGCAGTGATGAGAAAAGGCCCTGGAGCTTCTCCTCTGCCTGCTCCAGCCTCATCCTCCTGTCAGAGATCAGGCACAGACCTCTTCCCTCCCTATTCTCTGGGCTGTTAATTCAGTCACTCCCATCCTGGGGAATTTGCACTGGATGCTTGGTTCTTTCTCAGGAACTCTGCATTGCTGCATTTCCCTTACACTACAGTGACTTCTTTTTTCTGTTTTGAGCAGGTGTTTCGATGCCTTCCCAGTGACCAGGTGAATAATTTAACCCAACTGCGTGATTTCATCAACAAGCCCAAATTAGCAAATGATGATCCTGTGAAAGCAGCAGAAGAATTAAAAAAGATTCGTGGGTTTTTAGTACAATTCCCCTTCCGTTTTCTGGAGGAAGAGTATTTGCTTCCCTCCGTTGGAACAAAGGAGTCCATGGTACCCATGGAGGTTTGGACTTAAGAAGATGCAGACTGCTTGGCCTTTTAAGGTCATGTTCTCAGGAGAGAACTTAATGAAAAATATGGGATTTTGAAAAGTGAAAGAAGACTAAAAGTTTCTCCACCAAGGTAATGAGCCCTTCAGAAGGATTTTGGTGGAGGAACTTGAAGCAAATCAACACTAGCACACAAGAGGAACACAAAAACTTGGAAATGGTGGCAGTTGAGAAGTTTACTAGAGGAGTTACTTCTTCAGGCATGTTCTGAGCATCTGAAGGATGCAGGCTGCTTCCTAGGACAGGAACTGACTCCCAGTCGATGTTGTCACCACTGCCAGCTGTTTCCTGTGGCTGCGTTTGTACTGTGATCGTGCTGTGGCTGCAGAGGGTCCTGGGCTGCCTGTGCTGCCTCTCAGGCTTTGGGTATCTGCACACTGGCTCGCTGGAGTTCCCCATCTCACCCCTTCCACACACCATCAGAGCACGTTCTGCAGCCCTGCCACTGTTGGGAAGTGCCACTTGCTGCTGCCTTGGGCTGTCCTGCAGCTTTCCAAGTGTAGGTGTTTCACTTCTTAAAGGGAAACAGCCTAACAATCCTGTATCAGAATCAGCATTTCGGTCTCTTCGTCCCTTTCAGGGAAAAAATCCTCTTCCTATTGCAGCTGGAGCAATCAGCAGCCCTCAGGCTTGGAGAGGGCAGTCTCAGTGGAGCTGGAGGTGCTGGAGATCACTGGAGTTTGCTGGCCTTTGCAGGCACTGCACAACAGCTTGGTCCCACTGAGTGTGACTGTTTTCCTCAGGAGAGGATCAAGGTTCCAGCTCAAGCCTGAGGTGTCCAGAGCTGGGGGAAGCCAAGGCACTGCTGTAACAGGACTGAGACTCAAAAACCAGAGTGATCTGAACCGAGCTCTGCACTCTGCTTGTGCATTCATCTTGCAACATATGGGTAGATTTTCATTTCCATCCCTTTCCCTCTATTTAAAAGAAGGGAAAGGCCATTAAGCTGACATCATGCTCAGACCAAGCTGATGTGTGGATTTATAGATGGGATGAATGCAAGGGGGAAGGGGAGCAGATGAAAAAGCCTTGTCTCTGCTCTGCTTTGTTACTGAGCCAGCCACAACCTTGAGTTCAGTCATGCAGGACGTTTGTCTTCCCAAGCAGAGGTAAAACTCAGCATGCACATTCCAGTTTTCTATTGCTGTAAGGTTTCCAAAACTCTTTTGCACCTCCCTGTACAGAGAAGCAGCAGCTCAATCCAGCATCCTGGGAAAAACACTACAGTTCCTGGGTTAGGACCTCGTGTGGTGGGCACCAGCCTGGGTTTTACCCCGTGCTCCGTCCTGCAGAGAGGCCATGTCTCCCAATTTCATGTCCAGCTCCAACCTGAGGTGTTCCTGGCAGTCTGCAGTGCTGTCAGCTGCTGGAGAAATGGAGCATTAGGAAACACTTAAGGAGAGTTGGATATGGAGGAGTGGGAGGCTGAGCTCTTCTGCTGCCCCTGCATCTGGGCATCCCTTCCCTTCCCTTCCCAGGGTTATACCTGTACCCAACACTCCTTGGTCAAAAGGCCCAGTGAACTGGTATTTATTTTATATCACAGAAGAGTTTATTCTTTTTTCTGGCTTTTCCAACAGCTTTTAACTGGAAAAGAATCCCCCTGGTTGCCTAGTTATCCCCCAAACGTAGCTGGTATGACTTTTTAGCTGATTGCCTTCTGTGTTCAGACCTGTAAGTAGGCACCAGCTTATTCTGTCCTTGCTGCATCACCCAAGTAGGGAACAAGCCCCAGATGTTCTTCCAAATCTCAGCCCATTCCTACAGCCTCCAGAGTTTTATACCTGTGTTTTGTAGATGATGTTGCCTTTTACCCTCCTTTCTGGCATCTGTGGTCTGGTTCCCCTTTGGAAAGTGCATGTGCAGCATTTTATGTGATGGAGTCCAGGGGGTTGATGGTTTTACCTGGCATGCTGTAAGCACATAAATATGTTCCCTTGATTTTTTGTTCCCTTAAAAAAGCTGACCCGGGGTCACCCCCCACAGAGCCAAAGCAATGTGTGCCCTGACCATTTCCAATGGAGAAAGATCAAAGGTGCCCTGTGATTTCACATCAGTGCAGGTTCAGAGCTTTTCTCTCCTGATGTTTTTAGCTGTTGTAGTTTGACTGAAGCTGCTGACTTGAAACAATTACAGCCTGCCAGAGAATCCTTGTCAGTCACACAGATCCATGCTCAGAGTCAGAAAATGTTCAACCCCACCACCTACACACTGAACCTTGAAGTGTAACACTCCTGTCACCTTCTAAGTGCTCTTATTCTTCTCATCCTCATATTAGCGAAGGTTTTTATAATTGTTAAATTATCCCTTCATTGTCTTTTAAAATGAGAGGTTGCTAATTGTTGGGACTTCCTAACTCCAGAGGTGTTAACTCCCCCTCTGCCAGGCTGCTTTGGGGAACAACCACTCAGGTTCTGCAATGCTCAGCCCACTGTGTGATAGCTGCTGGTCCCCAGTGACACAGCAGAGCCATGGAGGGAGATGTAATTGACTGATTTGGTATGAAAAGGTGCTAATTAAGAAGGTCTTTCATTGTTGAGGTAGCAGACAGGCCTGGTGTTGGCTCTCTGTCTTGGGAGGAGGTTTCCCTCTGTGGGAACAAGAGGCACTGCACTGACCATCCCTACCTTGTGTTGCTGCTAAATTCCTGACACCAGGAATTTAGAAACATTCAAATACAAGCAGGGTGTGCAGCCTCAGCACAGTGAGGAGATGCCAGCATCTCCAGGAACTTGTGGGGCCACCAAGTTCCCTATGGAAGCAGCACTGCTCCCTCCAAACAGACAGCAGGGCTGGAGCCACTCCGGTGAAGGTCCTGCTCATTCACACCCCGGGCTGTGCTGTTTGGAGCTGGCCCCTTCTGTCCTGTCTGCTTCACGTTTGTTTCTTATATTAAGAAGCCCATGAAGTTGAACACCTTGAGAGAGTTGATCTGTGCACCTGAACAATCACTACTTCTTAGTCTGTCATACCAGCGTGGGCCTCGAACTGGAGCAGGTCACCCACGATACCCAGAGCTGGAACAGGTAATGTGGATTCGAGCACTGGCAACCCCAGAAACACCAGCTGTTTCTTGTGGCATTTATTTGTTAAAGCTATAGGAAATGAGAACTTCTCCCAGGCTCAGACATTATTTTGTAATTCAACCCAAGTAGAACACTTATTTTCCCTTTAATTTATTCTTTAACAGGTATTGCTTTGAGAACTCACGCTCGTTTCCTTAAATTTTAATAGTCTGATATTTTAAAATATGTGTTTTGTTGTATAGGTATTGGACTGGATAAATGTTTCACTATAAAGTTAATGCATGATTTAAAAAATGAGGGATAAAATGTCATTGTCTGCAAGAAGAACTGTACTAAAAAAACAATTTATAAGAGAACCACTCCAGTGCTTCATGGAAGAGGCAAAGAGATCAGCTCAGTATCTGATCTCTTGGTCTCAGTTTGTCCCGTGACTTGGTGAGCTGTGCTCCATTAAACCTCAAGCACTCCATTTTCTTTTCTTTTGATCAAGTTTCACAGCATGATTTTGCAATCCTGGTGCTGTCCCTGGGAGAACCTCAGTGCAGGTGTTGCCTAGTTGGGACTTCTCCATTAATAATTTCCAATATCTTTTTTTCCTTCCAGAGGGAGCATCCCTGTACAATCAAGTGCAGATGTGCTGTTGTTGTTTCAGTGTAACAAGCCTTGAACACTTGCAGCAACACTTGAACACATTCAGGGCAAAATCTGGGCACAGAGCTGCGTTTGTGGGGACACTCCCATACAAGTATGAGAGAAATGTAGGATAATGTCATTTTCCTCTCCTGCTGCATGCAGAGCCCCAAATCCATGCTGGGCTAAGCTGTCCCCTCTCACCAGCAGCAGAGCCTTTCATGGTGTGGTGGCAATGGAGAAGAAAACCATGGTCTCCAGAGCAGGATATGAGCAGAGCTTGGCACCCCTTGGGTGCCCCACGAGATGTGAACACACTGTCACAGCTCGTGGCACTCACTCTGCAAATGGTTTCAACCAAGCAATGGCTGCAGCACTGCTAAGATCCTGCTGAAACCAGGAGCTTTTCAGAATCCTGCTTTAAACCCAGAGTGTAACTTCATGGCAGTGAATCAAGGTATGTGAATCTCAGTGCATCAAAGTGGAGCCCCACTAACCACACATCGACCACTGAATGCAATGATCTTCTTGGGGTGTCACTATTTTTTCCCCTATTTTCCTTTCCCTGCCTGCTTTCTTGTTATATTTTCCAGTATTTGTGATAATTCCATTTTTAACCTTCCAGTGTATTTTCATAAAATCTCCTCTATGTAAATAATTCCAATTTTCCCTAGTCCTGACACTAGGGAAATGAAAAAAAGAACGGCGACATTTTGGGAATGTTTTGTTGTTTTTTCGGTTTTTTAAAAAATTGTTTCTAGCTAAACTAATCCACAAAAGGAGAGCTTCCACTTGGGGTGTGAGCGCAGGTCTCTGTGCGTCCCTCCCTTGACAGTGCTGCTGTGATACTGAATATCCCTTCTGTGAAGGCTGCTGGATTTCAGTCTTGTGTCTTTGTTCCTGCTAACGATGGCTTTCCTTTCCACTCTGTTTGTATTTGGTAAATGAATGTGTATTAATGGACTGAAAATACAACCGATCATGTCAGAACGTTTGGCTTTGGTGTCGTTTCTCCTTGGTTTGGGGGCCTCACCCTGCCTTGGGATGAGTTCTGTCCTTACTCTGTATCAGCAGCCAAGATGTGAGGGGGAAAGGCCCAGAATAACAATAAAAATGGATAGACTTGAGTCATTTAAGTTTTCCTGGGAGAAAGAAATTGCTGGGGTGAAACAGCATAGAAAGAAAATTGGACTTCTTAAATAGATTAAAAAGTTGTGTTTTAAAGGAGTTTTAATAATCCAAAAGCATTATGAAAGGCATAGACAAAAATGCTTTGTCTCCAAAATAAAATTAACTTGCCCCTGTCTCTTTTAACTTTCCAGTAAAGGAAATTCAGCGGAGAGAGAGGAAGAAGCAGCTGCCTGTTGTCCTCCAGGGGCAGAAGAGATTAATAAAGCATCAGTGGCATTTCCAAGCTCTCTTGCAAACTGAAAACATATTAACTTCTCCATTTCTTAGGTCTCATCTCCTTCCTCAGATGCCAGAGGGCTCTCTACATCTTCAGAACTTCCAATCTGTGTCCTCGACAGACACAATAAACCAAGACAACAGAGCCAGAGGGTGAGGCAGGGCTTGGTAAGAGACATCAGGACTGACATCAGAGCCACTCAGGAGTGACACTGTCAGCTTCTGCTGCCACTCCAGCATCCCCCTGCTGATTCAATGCCTGCTGAATCCCACCTGGGCTCCTGAGGAGGAGATCCAGCAAGCAGGAGAGATGTGGAACCTGACAGTCGCTGCAGGTACTGAGCCCAGGGGTGCTGGGTGGCAGCAGGGTGGGGTCACACAGGGCAGCCAAGCTGAGGCTGAAGGTGTCCTGCTGGCCTTGCTTGGTTCCCCTGCCAGCAGCAGGAGAGTTGTGGGATCACAGTTGAGATTGTCTTGATGTGAAGTTAATGTGAAACTGGAAGTGGTCATGAACCTAGGGAGTTCGGGTATGGGTTTGTAGGAAGGATCCCTTCCCTTTTCTACATAGTGTTCATTTTCCTCAGTAGCTGGCAGGTTCAAGTAGGGGCCCAACTCGAGGACACTGTTGCTGTTTTTGCTGTTTGCCCTCTCCTACAGGACCCGACTTCATTCACATCCATCTCTAAAAGCAGAAGTGAATGCCAGCCTATGGCTGTGGCTGGCACTGACTGTGCAGGGAGGCAGGAACACGATGGCAAAACTCCCCCTGACGTTCCCCCGACCAGAATGTTCCTGTTTGCTGGCTGGAGGCTTTGCAAAGCCTCAATTTGATGGCTCCTGGCTGAGCAGCCCACGCCTACCCTGTACACAAAGTGCCCTTGCCAGAGTGTGTAACAACCTGTTCTTCCCAGGATGGATTTCTCCAGCCATTTTTTGTGCCGAGGCTGTTCCTGCCTCCTCCCACAGGTCAGCTCCTCCATCGTGGATGTGTCCACAGGAACCCTGTGCCAGGGGCAGGAGGAATCCTCTCATCCACCCCAGCACCCAGCACATCTGCTCTCTGGCCCTTTGTTGGCATTTATGAACCAAGCTCTCAATAACATCAATTTTAATGAGTGCCAGCCCTTTGCATGCATGAAATCATCAATATGCTGTAGTTATTTTTGGTCTGAGGAGGAAAACAGGGAAGAAAGGAAAAAAGAAGGTTTTGTGAGCCAGGTCTAAGGGTACATGAAGAAACAGGTTTCTTCTCACTGCTAAAAATCAATTTATTTTAGTTTCTCTGCAATTGTGCCGGCTCTTCACATTTTCAAGTACAGCTCTGAAGCGCTGATGCAGTGGAGCAAAGGTTTGAAGAGCTTGAATCACAACAGCACTGTGAATAAAATGCCCGATTTTTTTCTTATTGGAAAAATTAAAAGTGACAGCTTCAAAATTGGTTCCACTGCTTTGATTGATTAGACAGAATATTTAGCTCAAAATGATTATGACAAGATTTTCTACAGAGGCTCATGGCTGGGATGGAAATTAATTTGGAGAAAAGGAGAGGAGGAGTTGTTAAAAAGAAATTATTCTGCTAAGGAAACTGTTTATCCCCAGAATCTGAGATGAGTAATCGCTCCATATTCAGCCTGATCTCAATAATTAAATATTCGGTGAGTGTCTATGTGATGACAAAGGATAGGGGGACAGGTAGTGTTAATAAGGCTCCACAGGTGTCTGTCCCCTACTCAGGGCCCAGCAGGTGGCCTGTCTGTAGGGAATATCTGCCTGGAAAACCTGCCCTGGACCAAGGGTTGGGGTTCAGCTGGAGTCCTGCTGGGGCAGGTGGGCTGGAGGTCACCCACTGGAAGCTGAGGGCCCTGAAGGTGCTGTGGCCACAAGGGAAGTTCAGGTAAGAGCTGGACCCACCTCTCCAGCCCAGGGCCAAGCACAGCTTACAGCAGGCACACACAAGGCTGCTCCAGTGTCTCCAGCTGCTCTCTTGCTCTGGATCCAGCCTGGAATGGGAGAGCTGAGGCCACCTGGGAGGGAGGGGACAGGCAGGCTGGGCTGTCACCCAGGGAGATACCAATAGGAGAATCACAGAATGATTTGGGTTGGAATGGACCTTAAAGCTCATTTTGTTCCACCCCTACCCTAGGCAGGGATACCTTCCACTATCCCAGGTCACTCCAAGCCCATCCAGCCTGGCCTTCCAGGGATGGGGCAGCCACAGCTTCTCTGGACACCCTGTGCCAGGGCCTTAACCCCACACAAGAGGAAGAATTTTTCCCTTCTCATTTAGAAGTGATTTCCCCTTGTCCTGTAACTCCAGGCCCTTTAAAAAAGTTTCTCTCCATCTTTCTTGCAGGCTTCCTTTTCAGGTACTGAAATGCTATAATTAGGTGACTCCAAAGCCTTCTCCTTTCCAGGCTGAACAATCCCAATTTTCAGCCTTATAGCAGAGGTGCTCCATACCTCTGTCCCATCTCATGGCTCTATCCTGCTGCTGGTGTCCTGCCTTTGGCATTTATCCAATTCATCCTTGCTCCTTTCACTAAACAGGCAGAAAAGTGTTTCTACTCTCTTCACTGGCTTATTTTCCTTATTCCATTCTTTATCAGACAAATGCACATTAAAGGGCCCAGCCAAGCCCAGCAGACTCACAGGCTGGAACCTGCACTTTGTGCATCCAAGACAGAAATGGGGTCCTTCAGGAGAGGACTCAGGCTCCTTGTCCAGCATTTTTAAATTTCAACTTGAAAAATAGTTTGGAGACTTTGAGTTGTGTGGTGTTTTTTTTGGTTTTTGGGTTTTTTTACATTTTAGGTTTTCACATTTCAGACATTCTTCCTCTTAAAATAGGTACATAATTTATGAACTAAAATATAAAAGGACTGTAACTGCAGAAATGTGAAGTAGGTACTGTATATGGAAGTAATTGAAAGTGCAGTTTATGTTTTTCTTTATACAGAAAAGCTCCACTTTGACCAGTATCAGATATGGAACAAGGAAACTGCAGAAATAAAGACAGCCATAGCCACAGGCCACAGCTGCAGCCACAGACCAGCACAGCACTTACAGGATGTTTTTCCATGGGTGTCTCCTGTCTCACACACAGGGAATCCTGGATAATCCCCACATATCTTTTAGGACTGTGTGTTGGCCAGCACATCCTGTCTGGAAAGAGTAATGCAGATGTAACCTGGGCGTTTAATCACATGTAGGAATTTAGGCTGTGCTGGGGCCACATTGCAGCAGCCCCAAGATCACTTTTAGGTAACAATCCACCTAATCCACACTTTCCAGAGACAGGTCACTCTTAGGTAACAATCCACCTGACTCTTCTTGGCCTGGCAGCTGTTCTGTCCAGGTGTGTGGGGGCAAGCAGAGCCATGGCTGGGGGAGGCCGTGCCTGCAGCTCCTGGGCTAAACTGAGCTGCATCTTACAGGGACCTCATGTTGTGAGTGACACGCTCATCTCCACACCTGTGCTTCCACTTTGGGTTAAACCTGCCACCAAAACAATGCTGACTGCAGCTGGGGACACGCCTGGAGCCCTGCCAGGTAAGACCTTGGAGGATTTCTCCATGGTGCTGCTCACCTCCATCCCCTCCAGCACCAGGAAGGACCACGGGAAGGTGGTGCTGCAGTGCTGGGGCCCGATATTGCGCTGGTGCACGGCGATGGATAAAACACACCTAAGGGGAAAAAAAAAATACATATAAAAAGCCTTGCTGGAGAGATGGTTTGCAGCGGATCCAAACCCTCCCTGCAGCCCAGGGCTGGCTGGCCGCGTTCCTCTAGAGGGTGCTGCGGGCTCAGCCTGCGCTGCCCCGGGAGGGGCTGCCCGCTTTGCTGGGAGCCTGCGAGCCCCCACCCCGCTCTGCCAGGTCCTGCAGGTCCCTGCAGGTCCCTACAGGTCCCTACAGGTCCCTGCAGGTCCCTACGGCCACAGCCGAGCTGCGGGACGAGGCTGCAGCTAAACCACAGGAGCCCCGCCGGCCCCCGTCCTCCAGCCTGGTCCTGCGGGGTGTCCCCCACATCTGGCCTTGCAGCTGGGGGCTCGCAGGTCGGCATCTCCCCCTCCCTCTGAGCACGGTCACGCTGGGACATTTTTAAATGAAGTACTACGCGTACCGTGACTTGTCTGGCTTAAATGCATTCCCTGCTGAACGTGTCCTTCCCAGAGGCTGCCTTGGCTCTCCAGTGGCTCGCTGCAATATGTATCTCCACTTTGTTTCCTTGCAGACCATATCTGTATGACATCGATTGTACTGGCTACGAATGCTTACAAACCTATTTCCTGCTGCAGGATGATCACATTATACAAAATTACACACTCTAGGAATTTCTCCTGAGATCCAGCTGGGTACAGGCTGGAGTGGCGGAGGAGCCGGAGCGTGTGCGGAATAATGAATCACTCATTCAAGCTGACTTCAAGCTCTTGGGTTGTGCGAGCATGTGGTGAGCTGCACTAGCTGCTTACTGCTCCAAAAAAAGCCTGAAACACCTAAATCATTCCAAATTTGGTTTCCACTGTGTGTACACTTTCTGGGTCTTGCCATTTCATTATTATTGTTTTTACCATACCAGAAAGGTTTCTGCAGAACTTATTCTAAATGTCACAGCAGGAGAAGTCTCCATGAGCTGAGACATGCTGCTCCAAACAGAGACTATCTCAGCAGGAGCAAAATCCATGCCCACAAGGTTCCTACCCTCGGAAGAGACACAGTATTGCTTGTCCTGTGTCACTGGTAGTGATGGCAGCAGCAGCAGCATTGGATGGATTTGCATTGCAGCACCATGGGACACCTTCCCAGGATGCTGGGATGCCAAGGGATCTAAAACCTCAGCATTTCCCTGGCTTGGAAATCTCACAGCCTAAGATGGGACAGAGCTGCCTGGAAATCATGGAGATGCTGTTTGCCCTCGAGAAGGGCATGCAGAGTTTTTCTCTAAACAAGGAAGCTGATGCTTTTCTTTGACCCACTGCTGGATCTGTCTAGCCAAGCCATGTGCTGTAGTGTCACAGGAGGGACATGGAGATGAGCACGATGAAGCCCCTGATGAGGAGCACAAAGCCCATCAAGCTGTGCTGGCTGTCCCTGAGAGCAGGGCACTGGCACAGCTGCAGTGCCAGGGCTGCAGCGTGGCACACTGCAACACCAAGAAACCTGACCCTCCACCTTCCTCCTCTTCCTGGCCAAGCTGCTCCAGGAGCAGCTCTCTCCTGCCCCACGCTGTTTCCTCTGGCCTGGTGAAACACCTCTTCCCTGGTATCCAGCTATGTTTTATCCACTGTTCCATCATTATCTGCCAGCTCAAAAGGCTGGAGCACGTTTGTTAGCTAAAGATTTCCTTTTAGGGAGCTGGCGGCAGATTATCCTGGCTGTTTCTAGCAATGTGTAATCTAAGCTGTCACCCACATTTCCAAAATTTTACTTCTGGCAAGGCTGCAGCAAGGCTGGAGTGGAGCTGAGGGGTTGGAGAGCCTTCCTCACGCTGGATGGATTGTCTCTTTGACCTGGAACCTCACCAGTCCCATCACCTCCACCCTCAGGTCATCTGAATTTAACTTCAGTTTTTTTAACCTTCTCAGGGATCATATTCTATTGCTTTCCTTAGGCTATGACTTCCAGTTGTTTATTTTAAAATAAGAGCTAAAAGTCATATATGGACACATGGTTCCAAGACCTGCAAAAGTGCTGAATCTTGTGAGAGCTGGGAGAAAAATCAAGCAAGCTGCCTCCACAGAAACACTTCAGACACACCATTTGTAAGACCCACAGTTGCCAAGCAGGCTTGTGTACTCCCCTTTTGTTCATCATAACTTTTGTTTATATCAACTTCTGCAAAGGGAATTTAGCAGAGGATTTACTGGCACAGAATTTTTTTACAATTTTCCCATGTGGCACATCCACACACCCGGGTGTGTTTTAGAAAGTGCCCAGCCTCTTGTGATAATCTGAAGAGACATTTCCCTTCAGTGCCACGTGAGATAACGTCACTTTGACCCCATATGTTTCTTTCTTTCTGACTAAATGGCTGCTGTGCTTAATCTGAACTCAGTATAAAGCTGATGTGCTCGTTATGTTCTCACATTCCTTTATCTACAAAGCCAGGACCTGAAACAAAACCCAGGCAATTCTGTAAGGGCAAACACAACTGTTTTGCATGCCTGGAAGAAATTGTTGTCTTACAGGTTTTTTCATTATTTTAATGGGTAATCCCAGGCCAGCTGCATCTCAGCTCTAATACTAGATCAAGTTAGAGACTGAAAAGTAATGAAAAACCAGGCTGAAAGACAGCCTGCGTGTTTCATGAGCTCAAGTCCTATTTTTCATAAGCAACCTGGGCTTTTAGTAGCCTAACTGCCATCTACTACCAGCTGGACTAGCTCTTAATGCTCAGTTTTGCAGAGGAAAAGGCTAATTCTCTTTCAGTGAACAGTGTATGTCAGCTACAGCAAATGCAAACCTCAGACTTTGCTGTGCGTGTCCTCTGGTGCTTCTGAGAGCTCACAAAGGGCTAAACCCACCACCTGCCTGTGTGGAGGATGGTGGATTTTCTGTCAGGATATGGCTAACCTGCTTCTTAAGATGTTGTGTAAAGCACTGAAACCTTCTATAACTATTAAATAATTCAGAGAAATTTTGCAGAGAGGTCCTTTGTGGGGTTGTCAGCACCTCCCCTCTGTGCATTTTGGTGAGATGATGTGGTACAGCATGGCTTTATCCCCTCTGTCCAAGCATGTGGTAGAAGGGAACCAACAGGACACAACTCACCACAATCAGCTTTGGTCAAGTAGGACTTGGGAGTGGGCTGGACCACTGACTCATTTTTACATCTCCCTTGGCAAGCACTGGGGAGGACGATTCTTACTGTCAGGACAGGTTGGAGCTCTTCCAGTATCCAAGGGCACAAAAACTCCCCCTGCCTTTGCCACTGTCCCAAGCCTTTCAGCTGACTCCTCGGCAAAGGCTGGGTTAGAAAAGCACCAGTATCAAAGCACCACTAACAGAGCATGTAACAACAATGTGCTTGGTTTTGGGAGATGACTCAGCTTTCCAGAGCCCTGCACTGAACATGGCTGGAACACCACTGAGTGCCTCGGACAGCAGCAATGGACAAAGAAGTCACTCTTCAGTCGCTGCCATCTGTGGTGTGTCTCTTCCCAGTCATCTCCATGTGCTTTTAGACTCTTGTAACTCTCGGGGGTGGCAAAGGTCTTGGCAACCTCTGTTCAGGCTGCAGTACTGCATGTGCTAGGAGCCACAAACTGAGGAATACAAATTTCTGAGTTAATTAAATATATAATGACATTTTTTTAAGTCTCTCTAATACTGTGGCTGCTTTGAGCCTGTAGGGGACAGAATTTCAAAGGAAATTTTCCAGCTTATCCCTCCCATTCAGAACTGGTGCACAGAGGAACTGGGTCTCAGTCATGTCTTCATCGTTTGGGGTTGATGTAATTTGCTTACCAAGGTTCTCCTGAGTGTCCTGTCTATTCCCAGCTGATGGTTTTCTTGTAGTAACCTACTCATGAGAGCCCAGACTGCAGGCTCAGATGTGGGCAGGGCTTCCCCCTGCTCCGAGGATCAGCCCACTCTTTTCTGCTTTCTTAACTGAAGATGGAGTCACTCCAGTGAACATGCAGAACGCCTTCAATAGATATTTTCAAAACCACACAGTTTCCTGCCTGGTGTTTCGGTAGTTATTCAGAAATCACATGTTAACACTAAAGTCATCAGCTTGTTTAAATGTACCCGTTTTATTTTGATCTATATATCCTCTTGCTGACAGGATATATAGGTCACACAAGTGTGACAGTGCTTTTCCCATCTTGGATGCTCCTTCATTCCCAGGTTCCTACTGACCAGTAGAAGGTCCCCTTGTCCCTTCCTCCTGGGTTTGCCTGCCATGGGTACAGATGTGTCAGTCAGTGTATATGAACTCCACAGGACCCCCTGGCCCAAAGCCAGCCTCCATCCACATCCCTGCGGCAGGAGGCCTTCCATATATAAATCCAGACTCAAGTGCCTCCTCTCTGAGATGGTGAAGTGGTATTTTTGGGTGCTCTGGTAATGATTTTCTCTTTCAGCAAGTCAGAAAAACTTTTTTAAGCTTTTCCTTGTTATGACACGACCTAGAACATCCCCCTCCTTCTTTTTTTTTTTTTTAAACCATTTTCATCTAACTCCAGGAGGAGTGCTTTCATAGACTGCCACATCTCCATGAAGGCATGAGGAAGTAAACACCTCTGAGCAAAGCCTCCCCAGAAAGGCAACAGCAGTTGGCTCAAACTCCGTCTTCCTACTCAAACCTCACACTTTAAGCTCTACTCAGACGATTATTTCAACTTGCTTTAAGTACCTCCAGTTGTTTTCTGACTTGCTTCTGCTTTGAGCCCTGATGATGAGTGGCAAGCATGAAAACACTTGCAAAGTCTATTCTGTAGTTTAACTTTTTACTTTTCTATTTTTTTGTGTGTGTATAAAAGACTTATGCCTTTTGAAGGGGAAAGTGGCAAGTATTCAATGTGCATCCAGCATGGCAGAAGCATCATGTGTTTGTGGCCCTATCTTCTTTGCAGAATAAATCTCACAGCCATTGCGAAGACACTGATAATTAAAAAAAAAAAAAAAAAAAAAAGGGGAAATCTGGAAAAATATATATGCCCAGGAGGTTTTGGACCTGTATTGCCTCCAGTCTCACAGGTCTCAGAGAACCCTGTATGCCTGGCTGCCACCAAAGCCCTGTGGGACCTTTGTTGTCAGTACGTTTGCCAACTGCAGCTCCAGTTTCGTAACCCCTTTCCCAAGGAGAGATGTTGAACACTACCCACACCTCAGGATAGATTATAATTTCAAAAAAAAAAAAAAAAAAACCTCACTGATCCTGAAATGTGTCTTAATTAACTCTCAGCAATTTGCATTCGACAAAAGATAGAAGCCAGTTTCTCTTGTTCTGCTGATCTGTGCTTCATGCCAGATGGGGGTGGCTTCGGGTCAGGTGTTTCCCAGACCTGGGGCTGTCTTTGGGATGCAAGGCAACCCAGGAGAGAAAAGGGAAAGAGAAAAAATAAATACTGGTTTGCTTAGGGTAGCTCAGCTCCAGACTGATCCGCATAAAAAACGTATTGGGATGATAAATAATTTTGATAAAAGGCACTTGACAAATGGAGCAGCTGTTCCACCCCGAAGATGGGGCTGTAAATCCAGTATTTATAGGCAGGGGGCTCCCAAAGGACTTCCCTGCTGTGGCAGGTGGGTTCTGGGGAACATCCCTGTTCTGGCAGCTCATGCATTCTGGATCTTACACATACTAATATCATCCCTGAGATGCAGGGCAAGAAATTAGTATTCCTCAGCAGGACTGTGGGGACGTGGCTTGCTGGGGGCAAGGCCATGTTAGGTTTTCTGCAAGCAGTGCAAAAATGGGGTTTTGATTGGTTTCTAACCAGTCGCAATTGGCACATTTTAAATGACTATAAAAGACCTGACACCCTCCTGAAGAGTAGGGTCGCCCTTTAATGTTTTCTTTTTTCTTTGTAGATGAGGCACAAAGGAAAGAGGTTAATTGACAAAAGGAAGTCCTGCATCAGTAGTGTGAAGTGTTCCCAAATAGCAACCTAAAATCGTATTGCCAAAAGGACATGATAAAGCCCTGATGCTATAGCCAGGCTGAGGAGAGAGACATCAGCTCCTGCTGCATCTGCTGGGGAACCACACACATTTTATTACAAACATCTCTGCTTTAGCTAAAACCTGAAATTTTACATTTAAATTTTAGCATTCTGGTAAATGATACAGAGTGTCTCAAAGGATGTGGGTGCTTGCTACCCTGGAGAAGCCTTCTTCAGCTCAGGCCAGGCACAGAGTGAGTCTGAGCTACATAAACCAGGCACGGGCACAGCAAGCACTCCTGCTGCTTTTGGCAACATACTGGGGGTGGCTTCCAGGCTGGAGTGTCCTTGGTGGCTTTGGTCCACAGTGGCAGTCCTCAAGAGAAGACAAAAGCAAGGGCAACAGAAGGGGCATAAAGAAAACCCTGTGCTGGTCCTCAGCATATATTTTGCTCCCTCAAATATTTTGGGGAAGAACCCTGCAGTGCTGTGGGTGAGTTAACCTGGAAGTGAACCATCCCCTGTCTCTTTCCCCGTGGTGTCCCAGGAATTTGCTGTTTGAGTGTACCACTCTGTTTCCTGATAAGAATATGTAGAGGAAGGGTTTTCCAAAGAGCCCTTGTTGATTTTCCATTTACTCCCCAATCACAGAGGTTTGTACTTACACAATGCTTGAGTAAGGGAGTGATGCACTATCTACAGGGGATTTTTCTTTTGTATACAGCTATAGGAAAAATCCTGGCAGCAGGGTTCACTCATGTAGTCCTGCTCTGCTCCAAGGATGCAGTGGAAAAACACTTCTCTCCCTGGAGAGGAACCCTCATCAGCAGGAGGACGAGCAATCAGTAAGTGATAATGAATCAGTTAAAGTGCATTTGAGATCAATAGATGTCGGTTAGGACACATGTAGCCAGTCATTTCTGAGTCTCTTTTATCACAGCTGCATGTTAGCCTAAACCCCAATTATTATGCATTTTATGGAGTATAAATTTTTCAGCATTCTCTGTTTAGTTTGGGCAGAGTCCTTTAAGTACTGTCTTACAAGGGTTAACAGCGGGGCAAACCAGCCTGGACTTAGGACACCAGAAAAACTGGGGCTACATGGTCACAGAATTATTGTGGAATAAATCATATGTTGGTGCCCAAACATGCTTCCCTGTTTGCTTCATTCCTCATCTTGATGATCTTTTGAAGAATGATCCAAAGCCCAAAGCACCTGAAGCTGTTGCTAATTGGGCAAGGGCTTATGTGTCACTTAGATTTACTCATCCTACATACACTCCCTCACAATATAATTAACGGCGATGGCACTGTTAGGTAATTAAATTTAGTTTTAGGCAGAGGTCAAATGACCTGGATAGCTTATATGGGGGCTGATGCCCTTCAATGAGTAAATCAAAAATAGTTATTTCAGGGTCCTCCACTGCTGACAGCAGAGCTTTGGGTCATTAAGGTGCTCATTGCTCACCAAGGCCTGTGGGAAATATGGAATTTTCACATGTGCCCACTTTCCAAATGGAAATGAAATCAGAAAAACAATGACCTGTCACAAAATGATCCCAGTGTGTGGCAGAAGAAATGGAAATGGAGCTGATAAGGGATGTGGGGACTGAGCTGGGAGGGCTGTGTGCTTCTTCCATGGTTATTGCTTCATGAAGGATGGGGTGTTGTAACTCAGTTCCTTTATTTGGCTTGGTGGTGCCCTGCCCATGCTGCGTCTCACCCACAGCTGTGCCAGCGCTGGCTGGAGCTGGTGTGACACAGCAGGGTCCAGCTGCCATGCCCAGGGGGGACCTGCCAGGTAAAAACTGAATCTTGTGCTGAAATTACTCACGGCAAAATATTTTGAGCCACTTCAGCTGAGTACTTTGTTTTGAGTCACAGTGACTGTAACTGAAAGGTTTCTTTAGACGCTCCTGGCAGAAAAAAAACCCAACAGTGCACAGAGAGACACAGATAGATTGGTAAATGCATAACTAAAAGAGTAACAAATTGCAAATTTAATTTTTTGATGGAAAAAGCTTCCTGCTCAGTTTAAGCTTTTCCTGCAGCCTGCCTGGGCACCAGTACAGCCCATGTAGCATCCCTGGCATCTCCAGAGGTCACTGGGTGCACATCTCCCCTCCATGGCTCCAATTTTGCCCCAAGCAGCCTGGAAACAGTAGCACTCTCTGGGATTTTCCTGTCACTTCCCTCTATTGCTTTATGCATTTCTTATTTCAGTGATAATAGGAGGGTCCTCTACATTTTTCCCATCTCTATAGGCAGTGGATAGATTGTAATTAAATCACAGCTTAGTTTGGGACTTGGCACTCGTGCTGAGAGATCAGGGCAATCTGTCTATTTGCAGGATTAGACATATCTATCTATATATATGCATATATTAATCCTTATGTTTTCCACAAATAATCCTGTGTGTTCTTGGATGCAAAGCACATTAGAGCAAGCCAGCATCCTCTCTCATCCTGTTTGTTCCTCCCTTCTCTGCCTGAGAACAATGACGGCAGGAGGAAGTCTCGCATTGGTTTGTTACCAGTTTCCAGGCAGTTTTGCTTCCAGCTCCCCAACTACAAGCGCAACATTGCAAATCCTGGGCTGGAACAGACACAGACAACATCTGGTCTAGAAAAACACCACGAAAGATTGGGGAGTTTGTTGAGTTTAGCATTTAGATCAAAATTACCTCTTTATATGTGAGTGAGGGCTATTGACTGTGCACGATATTAAGGAGTGATGATTTGTAGCTTGGGAAAAGGGGTTAAATCCCGGCAGCCTGCCGCCACTGCGGGTGATGTGCAGCCCCGTGCGACTTGGGCAGTTCATCACCAAAAAGAAATCACATTTTGCTGTGCCCTCGCAGCCCGGCAAGCTGAAACGCCGGCGCTGCAATCAGGATTAGTAAGTGATAAGGCAGGGATGCAATCCCCCGGGCAGTGCGGGCTGCCCAGCCAGCCGAGGGCAGCGGCAGCACCAATCCTGATCTTTTCTGCGAGGTTTCAGCAGCTCCTTCTGGCCTTTTTCCCTCCGTGTCCCTCAGTCCTGCCTGGTGAGGCTGCACCTCCCGCACCAGCAGCCTCCCCACAACTGTACGACTCTTTGCAATACCATTTATTATTACTTTTTGGAGCACATCTCCAATCAGAAAGTGTAAGAAAATCCCATCCGCCTGCCAGTTGACTCATGTGTAGGGTTTCCGCTTCCCAGATCTGCATATTGTAAGCTCCTGACACAAGTTGATGTTGTAAGTACAGCTTCCATACGGTTCTCTCAAAGGCAACAGATTTTTTTATACATATATATTTATATACGGCACCTGGTTTGGCAGGAACCACATCCGAAAAGGGGAAATAAGGAAAACTAAAAGCTGACTCTACCTAGCTATTGCTGGCTTGGGAAGCGGTTTGGCCAATTACAAACACAGCATCAATCTCTTATTCCAATTAGGATCAGCCTGGGAGCTGGTAGTGCTGGGATGGCTCTCGAGTGCCGAGGGAACAGCTCGACAACTGGCCAGCAAACCCGAGTGTGACATCCGCATCCATCTGCAAAAGGGCCAGATCTCACTGAGCATCCGAGGAACACCAAGCAGGGGGATGCGTGGCTGCTGCTCTGGCCTCGGCGCTTCCCACCTCCTGCCTGGCAGGATTTGGGCTCAGCACCTGAACCTGGGCAGCTTTTCACCTCCTGCCTGGCAGGATTTGGACTCAGCACCTGAACCTGGGAAGCTTTTCCACCTCCTGCCTGGCAGGATTTGGGCTCAGCACCTGAAACTGGGCAGCTTTTCCATGTTCTGCCTGGCAGGATTTGGGCTCAGCACCTGAACCTGGGCAGCTTTTCCACGTCCTGCCTGGCAGAATTTGGGCTCAGCACCTGAACCTGGGCAGCTTTTCCACGTCCTGCCTGGCAGGATTTGGGCTCAGCACCTGAACCTGGGCAGGTTGTGGGCAGCTTTTCACCTCCTGCCTGGCAGAATTTGGGCTCAGCACCTGAAACTGGGCAGCTTTTCCACGTCCTGCCTGGCAGGATTTGGGCTCAGCACCTGAAACTGGGCAGCTTTTCCACGTCCTGCCTGGCAGAATTTGGGCTCAGCACCTGAAACTGGGCAGCTTTTCCACCTCCTGCCTGGCAGAATTTGGGCTCAGCACCTGAACCTGGGCAGCTTTTCCACGTCCTGCCTGGCAGAATTTGGGCTCAGCACCTGAACCTGGGCAGGTTGTGGGCAGCTTTTCACCTCCTGCCTGGCAGGATTTGGGCTCAGCACCTGAACCTGGGCAGCTTTTCCACGTTCTGCCTGGCAGGATTTGGGCTCAGCACCTGAACCTGGGCAGCTTTTCCACGTCCTGCCTGGCAGGATTTGGGCTCAGCACCTGAACCTGGGCAGCTTTTCCACGTCCTGCCTGGCAGGATTTGGGCTCAGCACCTGAACCTGGGCAGCTTTTCCCGGCGCACCTGACAGGCACCGCTGCGGGCTCCTTGTGAGGGGGAACCCAGGCGGCCCGGGCGCTGCGCCTGTCAGTGTCGGGGGGGATCTGCGAGCTGCACGAGCCCCTTTGTGCGCCGCTGGGCGCGCACCCCGGAGGGTCCGGACGCCCTGAGGGTCCCTCCGGGTCCCTCCGCGGGTGCCACCACCGCCACCACGCCGGCCGCGTCCCCTCGCCCTCCGCCGCCACCGCCGCGGTCCCGGCGCGGCGCCCGCCCGGCCCTGAGGGGGCTCTGCCCGCCCCCGCGCGGCGCCGCCCCCTGGCGGCGGGTCGGGCGCCGCCCCCGCGGTGACAGACAGGGGCGGCGCGGGGCCGTGCGGGCGCGGTGCGGGGCGGGCGCGGTGCGGGGCGGGCGCGGCGATGCGCCGCCGCCGCCGCCATCCCGGCGCAGCAGCCCGCGGCGAGCCCTGCCTGCCTGGCCGCCGCTAGGCAGCCGCGCTGCGGGCGGAAGGACAGGGGCGGCGGCGGCGGCTTCTCCTTCCCGGCGCCCCGCATGAGGAGAGGCGTTAAATAGCGCCAGCGCCGCGGCGGCCGCCACTGCCCGGTCGGTGGCGGCGGGGCCGCCTGGCCGGCGGCGGAAATATGGCGAGCGACTCTCCGGCGCGGAGCCTGGACGAGATAGACCTCTCGGCGCTGCGGGTGAGGCGCAGGGCCGGGGATCGCGGGGAGGCATGCGGGAGCGGCACCCCTCCCACCCACCCATCCATCTATGCATCCATCCATCCATCCATCCATCCATCCATCCATCCATCCACCCACCCACCTATGCATGCATGCATCCATCCATCCACCTATGCATGCATCCATCCATCCATCCCGCGATGGCGGGGAGATGGGGCTGGGGGTCTGCGGTGCTTGGTGTGTGTGTGTGTGTGTGATGTGCGCCTGCACGTATGTAAATGCGGGTAAGACAACCCGTGTGCGCGTGCATGTGCGTGCCCGCCGCCGCGTGTGCGCGCATCCACACGTGTGTGCATCCGCACATGTGTGCGCGGATCTGCGGGTGTGCGCATCCGCACATGTGTGTGTGTGTGTGTGTGTGTGTGTGTGCCCGCCGTGCCCCCGCAGGTGTGTGCGTGTCCGCGGGTCCCACCCGGACACCCCCGCGCTGCGATCCCCCCGTGGGCAGGCGGACACGCGGGGATCGCGGGGCCGGGCTGCGGAGCTGCTCCCCAGAGCCCCGCTTTCCCCGCCCCGGCCCCGCAGCCTCTCTCCATCCCTCTCCCGCGGTGTCCCTGCGCGCTGCCTCCTCCTCACCCCCCTGGAAAATGAAGCCCAGCATGTACCCTTGAAATGTCAGGCTCGTCAGACGTGTCAGCCGCGGCGTGGGCTGTGGCCTGATGTCCCCCCTGGTCCATTTCTCGTGTAACTTTCTTCCTTTTCCCCATCTTCCTGGCCGTAAGAACAGCTCGTTGGGAACGAGCATGGGGAGTCATTGAGAGAAACAGCATTTTTGCGGGAGGCAGCAGCCCGGCTGCTCCTCGTAACCCGCTGCATAGACAAATAAATCAAGCAAAATCCGCTGAAGACTTGAACAAGTGTATTTTTAGAAATGTTATTTGCTTCAGTGCAAGAAAAAAAAAAAAGAGAAGTCTATCTTTATTCACTTGCCCTACTTTCTTTCTGGTGAGTTTCTGGTTGATTAATAGTGTAAATGATTGCTCAGCAATACACGGTGTAGATGAGATTGGAATGGGGGAACCATCTGCCTTAAAAACAGACCTGGAGCTGGTTTCCCCTCTTAGGTGGAAGCTGGGAGAGAGGGAGAAAGGTTGCTGAAGCCAGTGGAGTTAATTCAGGAGACCAGTATAATTTAGGGAGCAGAGGGCCCTCTCCTTCTTCCCCACCCTCTGTTTTTTTTTTTTTTTTAATTTTTTTATTTAACATCTGTGCTGGGAATTGTATTTGAACTAGGTTATGATTTCTCTTTAAAGCCGTATCCACACGTGCTTAAGTTTTTTTTTTTTTTTTGGTTTGTTTTTTTTTTTTTTTTCCCTGTTTGTGGCTTTTTAATAGCAATGTGCACCAGCTACAGTCAGGGTTTTGTTTTCGCTTTAGGAGGAAATGTATATTCCCTTCCTCCCTCCCCCCCGAGACCCAGCGGCAGCTCCTGGTCGGTGAGCAGAGCAGCGCTGGCATTTCAGGGTAACTGGAGACAAGGGGACCCAAAACCCCGACTGACCCCGGGCTGGGACAGCAAACCCTGCTCTCCTGCCCAGCAGTGACTGCTCTGCCAGCACGGGGCTGCTGCCAAATCAGCCCTCTGCCCCCTCCCAGGGGGACAGACCTGCTGTGGCACTTTCCTGTAAATGATGAGAGATGTGGTGGTTTGCAGACGAGACAAGAATAGGAGCTTAATTTGCCAGGGAATAGATCTTCTTCTAAACTAAGCTCCTCCAGCACTTAGAATAATTGTTAAAGGTCGTAAATTCAGCAGATAGGGCACGAAGCGTGAATCATTCCATGGGGTCTGAATCAGAAATCGATAGTAAATTTGCTGCCTGAGCACAAAACATGGCAGGGAGGAGTAATTCCCCAAGCCTTGCAAAATTTTTATGTATCAGAAAAGAAATGTCACTTTGCAGTGGGTTTGTAGATGAGTCTGGGTGGAGGAGATGTTGCTCTTGTGCTGCTTGTGTGTTTAAAGGGGTGAGAGGTGACTCTGTGAAATGCTGGGAGCAGTTAGTGACTCAAAAATCTGGCGATTTGTTCCCAGCAGCAGGGAAAGGAAGCGCTCAGGACACTTATCTCTGAGTTTGAGTCACTGAAATGTTCCAGGAGGCTGAGGCTTACGAGCCACAGGCAAATCTGTGTCAGAAAGGTCAACCTCTGCCTGCCAGTCTGGGCAGTCCTTTGCTTTGGCTTCCCTCCTGCTGTCCCAGGGAAGGGAGGTGTATTTGCAGGATGGCAGCGTGCTGTTGTGAAGGCTGAGCACAAGCAGAACCCTGCACACCATCATTCAGTTCAGTTTGCCACTGCCCACGGGCTTATGGGGTGGGATTTATAGATCTGGGCTGGAAGGTGACATAGGAGGTGGCAGGAGCTCCCGTTTTTGCCACACTGCAGAGTTTATTTTGGCCACACAGTCGGGCTCCACCGCAGCAGTGCATCTGCTTGATGTGCTGGAGGCTGGGCCAGGAACAAAGCACTGAGTTCTGATTAAAATGCACGGCCTGGTGCATCGAGTAAGTGCACTTGGGGCTGGCTCCTGCCTTCTCTGTGACACGTTTCTATCCATCACTGGGCACCGTGCTCATTGCCGTGGTACCCAGCAGTGCCCCTGTGGGTGCAGAGGACTGAGTGTGCCAGGATAGGAAGGATTCTTAAACCAGAAATTTTCCAGTGGTGGTGCTGGTAATGAGGATCGTTAATGTAGCAGAAAACTGTAATTTAAAACAATGAGGCCATCGAACAGGTAGCGCTGCATATTATACTGACAAGGGGATAAGATAAATTACATTATAATGTTCTTTTGTGTGGGCAAGGAGATATTTTTGCTAGTCCACTCAGCATGTTTAATAGCCGGATGACCTGGCAGTGCTATTAGCAGAATAATGATGAACATGGGGATTCGCACAGGCTGTTGACAGGCACGTTGGAGAAGCAGATTTTTGCAATAAAATGAGAGAGTGTGAGGAGGGATGCAGTGGGCCATGGTCTGTGGTGGGAAATGCACAGCTGATCCCAATAGGAGAGAGCAGAAAGATGGGGCTGGGTTTGGTGGTTTCTCCCCCCTTTTTTTTTGTCTCAGTGAATGCAAGAGCCTGTCATCTCTTGCTGAAGGCAGTGGCCTTGATCCTTCTCAAATATTCAGGTCAATAGCTTTTCCTCTGCTGCATCCATCTGCAGGGCTGGGCCTCTGGCTGATGTACTCAGCAGTGGCACTGGGCTCTTCTGCAGTAGCTGCCACAGCTGGATTCATCCGAGTTGCTTTGCAAGGTGTGTGGGAGGTTTTAAAAGATCTCAGGGAGGAAAACCTTTCCCAGGGAGCTGATAACCCCTGGGTTGGGTCTGGCTTGGGGCCAGCAATTCCTCTTGCTCACAGCTGCTCCTTGTCTTGCAGGCAGAGGCTCACCTGGGATGTTCAGCTTGGCTGAGGGTTTCCTGCAAGGCAGGGAATTTAGAAAGAGCCTTTTTGAGGATGAAGCAAAGCATCTTTGTGTACCTGGATGTTGCTTTTGTTTTGAACTCATTAACAAACACCAGGCTTTTGTTATTTACTTTGGTGAAGTGCTGACCATGCACTCTCTGGCAACTGTATCCTAAAATCGTTTATTGTTTTGGAAAAGCCTGGCCTTTAATGCTCAGGCTTGGAGAGGAGACAGCGCAGAATTTAAGGAGCCGGTGAATATTAGCTGTTGCTGGGAAGAATTGGATGAAACCCAAAAATGTCACTACTCTTCCTTTAGTTTGCTTTGTATAGAAGTGAAGTTTCAGTGGCCCTTTGTTTGCATTAGTTGATCACTGTCAATGAAGATAAAAGCTGACATGTTAAAAACCCACAGAACTCAAACATGCTGGCATTGTCCTGTTTCTAGAACTCTGTCAGTTTATGGCGTATTTCAGCATCATTAAAGATTTAGGAGGAGCTCTATTGTGGGATAAGCGCTGCAAGCCACCACTCAGGAGCATTACTCTGGTAGCATTATTTTAGGTTTCTTCTTCCAGCACCTTTTTAAAAAAATTCTATAGCTCAAAAGAATTTGAGCAGCTTTTGTAAAGGTCACCTTCCTAAATAGAAAGAGGAACAAACTTGACTGGAGATTACTTTTAGAGATTAAAAAAAAAAAAAGATATGAAAAGCTTATTTTGCTGTGTTGTACATGATAATGCTACTTTGCAAAATTTGGGGGAGAGGTTCAACAAATAAATATATACATTCATAGTTCCTGAGGAAAGACACTCTCAAGAGTATTCTATCAAGGACTTAATCTGTCCTCTTCCAGTGTCATTCAGTGCACGTGTAAGATATGGACCATGACAGTATCCATGTGCTTTTTCTATTTTGGAGTCTTTTGAGTTCAAAACCATAAAACTTTGCAGCAGCATACTGGTCTCTGAATCACAGAATCATAGAATAGTTTGGGTTTGAAGGTACCTGAAAGCTTATCTAGTTGCAAAACTCCTGACATGGGCAGTCACACCTTCCTTTAGACCAGGTTGCTCCAAGCACTGTCCAACCTGGCCTTGAACAATTCCAGGGATGAGGCATCCACAGCTTCTCTGGGCTTTATGTTGCAGTACCTTACTACTCTCTGAGAAAATAATTTATTTCTAACATCAAATCTAAATCTTTCCTCTAATTTAAATCATCCCAAAGGGATGGCAATGTCCAACTCCATTCCTTGAGCCATTAGTACAAATGTATCCTTTATGCACCAAATGCATGTTCTTGTGGGTGCTCATGAAAAGTTACAATGGGAAAGGGTCTGTCTTCTGGCAGATCTTTCTCTGGGGTGGATTGTATTTTTTTCTCTGCCTTTTGGAGTTGTGCAGCCCAGCAGTTACTTCAGTTACTCTTCAGCACTGATCTCCCTCACCTTTGCAGTTCTTCCACAACGCAGCAGTGGTGGAAAACACAGTGTATGGTGTTTTTGTAGGCATGGAGAGTTCTCTGTTCCCACTAGTGTTCCTTTGCTGGGCAGCCATAACAATTAATAATTTGGAGTGAATTTATATATATGCTTGAGCAGGCTGAAGTTTGAGCACAAGCACTTTGAAGCAACAAAGAACATTTGATTGGTGTGCATATTTAAAATAAAGGGTCTGTTTTTAATCTATGTGACAAGCAGGAGTTAGAGGAGGTTTTTAACCTTGCTACCTGAAAGTACTTTTTATATGCCAGGCTTGTTGATGTAGTGGTACAGTCCGTATGGAGTGAGGGAGGAAGCAGTTTCCATTTGATCTGAATGTAAATCCCCATGGATGAATCAGCCAGCTGTGGAAGAGATGTCCTTGGAAACCATCATTCATGTGAGGCCAGGTCAGGTGAAAGCTCCTGGGCTCAGGCTCTGAGCTGCTCCCTGCAAACCCTTGCCTGCCTCCTCCTAATGCACCCTTACCCTTTACAAGGGTAATTACAGACACCAGTGGGAGTTCTGTGACTCTGACCTGCAGGCCAAGGACGGGGTATTGATCCCTGTCTCATTTCTTCATGCCTCATCTAAAAAAGGGGTAGAATCCTGCTAGATTTCCCATGCTTCCCCAGGGAAAGCTACCAGCAGGCAGAAGGGTTCATGGTGTGGCAAAACAGCTTTGGCAGAAACTCTTGTGCTGTGGGGTGTGGAGAATGGTGTTGAGGGTTCAGGACCTACCACCTGAAAGCAGCTGCTTGCCCTGGGCTGCCAAGGGAGCACACATGCTGTTTTCCCTTGCTGCCAGCTACAGGAGACCAGGAGCCTCGTGGAGCGAAGGGCAGACTTGCATTTGCTCTCTCAGGACTTTGGCTGCTGGTGGCCTTCTTGGCCCTGACTGCTCTGCAGGTGCAGAGCCTCCATCACGTGAGGTTTCTGTTTGCTGATGCTCAGGTGCCTTCTTTGTTACCTTTCACACAGCCATTAAAGCAGGGTGCAGATTGAAACCCACAAGCCTAAGTCATTGGTAGCTCCATTGGGCGAGAGGTTGTGTTTCCCACTTAGAAAGCCAGTAGCTTTAATTTCCTTCTCCCCAGCCTCCTTCCCCCGTCCTGTTTTGTCACTTTGAACTGTGGCTGCACATTGAAAGTGATGGTCACTCTGTTCTGGGCTCAGGAAGACAAGTTATGTAAGTGAGATTTGATGTTTTCCATGTAAATTGTTTATGATTTCTAAAGGAGCGCTGGCCAAGGAACATGGTCCTTGGAAAACGGATACTCCCCCTCTCCCTGTGTTCCTCCTCCGTGGCTGCTTCTAGATGAGCCCTGCAAAGGGTTGAGCATCCCCTTCCTGCTGTGGGATGAGGATGCCCAGCACGTAGGCCCCCAGCCCTGGGGAGCTCCTGCAATGGCTCATGAGTGAAAGGAGAGGAAAAGCCACCAAGGTTGGAAAACACTGATAAGAAGTTTAGTTGGCACTCAGTTCTATCTCTCTGCACACTTGATTTTTATTTTGCAATGGCCAATCAGGAAACCTTTCCCGTTGATCCAGAATGTCACTTTTCTGTGTTAGTTTGCTGCAGTGCTTGCCAAAAGTTCAAGGTTGTGTGTTGGTAATAAATGATGGTGATCAGGAGGGTGGCACTGGAATGGCCAGGTTGGATACATCTCCTGCTTCCCTCCAAGGGGAGCCAGCAGCCTGTCCTGCCCCCACACTCGGAAGCTGAGTTACCCTGGCCAGCAAAGGTGTTCCCTTTGCTCTGCTGTGGGTAACCAGCTCTGCTCTGCCACAGCAGCCCTGTCAGATATTCATGGCTTTGTGCAAACACCCCCCACTGCCAGTCAGTGAGGTGTCACCTGGGCAGGTGACACGGTCCCATCCTTCCTAGGGATGCACTCAGATGAAAACAGCCCTGCCCTGTGCAGGCACGGTCCCTGCCTGGTTTGTGCTGCTGTGGGCAGTGAGCTGCTCCTCTGAGCAAAGCCTGAGCAGTGCAAGCCCAACATCCTCTTGGTTCTGAGTGCTCCTGCTGCAGCGAGGGTGGGTGTTTCTGCTTGTGTGAGTGCACGTGTGGTTTTCAGCTTCAGAGTGCACAAAACCTTTTGTTACAGTTTTTGCTTGTTCCCTCCAGCAGTGGCATTTCAGGGTGCAGAAAGTGTTTTTTTTTTTTTTTTTCAGAACAGCAAATTGTTCTAAAAGCAACGCTCTTTAAAAGCCAGGGATATTGTCTCACATGCATATTCCTTTATAACCTAACAAGAAAAGTAAAAAATTTATGTGGCTGACAGTTTCCCCTCCCTTTCCTTTTAAAAATTCCCTTTTCTCCTAATTTTGAAACTCAGCAGGAAAAAGCCTACTGCCAGCTGAGTCATGTGTTTAGTGCATGACAGAAGTGACTGTTTGGGATCATGCCCTTAATCTGCTGGATGGTGACTTTAGGATACATTGGAGGTGGTAGAGCCTTTGCTGAGGAAAAGATCGCACAGCTTGAGCCTAATAAAATGTGTCTAATAACTGCTGTAGCATGCTATAGAAATACAAGAGATCAAAGCTTCAGAGGCATTTATTTTCATAATTTGTGGGTCAGATCCTTGCAGGACTAATTGGGTGCTGTTTGATGTCCAGGCAACAATAGAAAGCTCCCTGTACATCAGAATATATTTGTCTCTTCCTCTTTCTTTCATACAAAAGCATAAAAGCTTACTGTAATTTTGAGATAAAGTGGCAAAAGTTAAAGTGCAGGTCTCCTCCCTGCCTCACTGCAGTCTTTCTTAGCAGCATTAAGAGGGTAGTGAGGCACTGGGACAAGTGCCCAGAGAAATGGCAGATGATCCATGCGTGGAAGTGTTCAAGGCCAGGTTGGATGGGGCTTGGAGCAGCCTGGTCTAGTGGGTGGCATCTCTGCCCATGGTGGAGGATGAGCTTAAAGGTCCCTTCCAACCCAAACCATTGTATAGTTCTATTACAATGGGGTCATATAGCTGATATAGTGGCCAAAACAAATGTATCTGCTTGCCAGATGTTGATTGTTTTAATTAACATCAGTGCTTCAGGAGCACTAAGCCTCATGGCTGTTGCCTAGCAGGCTACTGTTCCCCAAAACATGAGCCAAGATGAAACCAGAGAATGAGCTTTGATGGTGCAGCTCAGTGCACCGCCCCAGCTGTGGCTCACTAGTTGTGAATCTCTGGTGGTATCTCAGCACTGTGGTTGGTCACCCCCAAGACACAGCTTTGGGCTTTGCAGGGCACTTACAAAGGTCTTTCATTTATATGTATTAAAATAAAGGATACAAATATAAATGAAAATAAGCCTGGCTCTAACTGTTCCCTCTTGAGTGGAACAGGACAGCAGAGTGTGGCTATGAGTGGCACAGCTTGTGTCCCTGTACCTGGCAAGTAGACCTTCTTTAAAACAGGCCAGAATTTTCCAGGCTATTCACCCAGATGAGAGATGCTAAAACAGCCATGAGACGTGGCTGGAAAGGAAGGTGCAGTGCCCTTAAACTTGTGGGGTTTGTGTTTTATGTTCCCACTGAATATTCTTGCTGGGTGTTTGGGGAAGGGGCTTCTCTCAGCTGTCTGCAGGTGCCACCACTTAGGGAGGAAAGAAACATGGGTGTGCAAGGCAAATATTTCTGGAGAAGAACCAGAGGCCAAAGCAACAAAATGAAAAGGACTTTAAATGCATTTTCTGGCCATGCAGACAGGCTGTCTTCAGTGCAATAAATCTTCAGCCTTTATGTATTGATTAGCTTCAGTAAATAGTGTGATGACTCTGCTCTTCCCATTGCTATTCTGTGGGGATCTGTGTGTTAGTATGGCTGAAGAGGCTATAATAGCTAAATGGGATTCCAGTAGTGAGAGCAGTTTACAGATGCTCTCCAAAGTGATCCTCGCAGCCAGTGTGACTGTGTTTGACTGCTGTAAATGTAAACAGAATGCTCCACTGGTGACCAGGCTCATAATGGCCATGTTTTCTAATGGGCAAAACTGTTCTCTGAGCCAAATGTTCTTCAGTGACTGTGCCCTGCCCTGGCAGGGATGCTGTCTGCACCCGGTCCCCTGGCTGGGGACCTGTGATGGACATATTCTGAAGAGAGGCTGAAATACGGGGCTGCCTGGCTAGAAAATGGAAAATGGCCAAAAATGCTCCTTTTTACACCAGCCATGTAATAATTTCTTCAATATTCGTATGATGCTGGGCATAATCTGAAGTGATTTTGCTTGTTGAGCTTTGTTCCTGCTCCTGCAGCCAGGTATGTGATATGGCAGCCTGAAGGTGGCTGTTTTTGAGCTCTGGGCAAACCCCAGGGCCCTGGGCATTTGCTACAATAAAGCATGAACACAGCAGGAAGATGGCAGGGGCAGCAGCTCATTGTCCTTGTGGAGCAGGGATGGATGGAGAGCTGCTTTACCTATTAGTTGCCATAGCTGGAAGCCCATCCAGAAGCCTTTCCATTGGCATCTCTCTGTTTTGTGACTACCTGTAACAACATCTTGGTGAAAGAGCTCTTCCAGAAGTAGTTTGGACCACGAGCTGAAATCCCAGGTTGCTCTGGAGACAGTTGAAGGAAAGATAAGATGGAGCAGATGCAAAATTAGCATAACAATACACCTTTAATTCAACTTGAAGGAAATAATTGAAGACTAGTTGTCACTTACATTTGTGACCTCTGCCAAGATGACTCACACTGCAATATAATATGAGTCACTTGTTAATGATGGCCTGTTAAGGAGAAAGTGCCAAATCCTTGTAACTTCTTCACTGTGCTCTGTAAAAGCCAGGATGGGTGTTCAGGATATTATTGCCTAGAAGTAACTGATACTGAAGAGCACTGAAGCATCTTTACTTGCCTCTGGGTGACTCTGGCATGAAAAGGCAAAGGTTCTGAGCAGAAATGCTGCTGCTTCTTTGGCCTTTGTTTAAAAGAGCCACAAAACACCGTGTACCTTTCCTCCCCAGTGCTGCCTTGACATGCTGTTGCCCAAGGGTGGGGACCCTGATAATTTTCCTTCCTGCCAGATGGCTCAGCTGGCTGGCCAGAAGGCAAGTGCCTGCTGGTGGGACAAAGGGTGGGAAGGAGGGAGGTGGGTTAATGGGTGCTCAGCTGTGCATGGAGCATGAAACCTCTTACAGAGCATGGGGAGGGAGGTCTTGGAGGCATCCTGGCTGATGGGAGAATGTGAAGGTAGGAATAAAAGACTCTGTGGGAAGGTCCCTGAGGTACCACTGATGTGGAGCCCTGGGCTGGAGACCTGCAGTCAGGAGCCTGGGAGAGAAGGGTGAAGAGCCTGTGGTCCCTTGCAGGAGGGCTTGGCCAGGCACAGCTTCCCCGTGAACTCCTCGCCTCTGACGTGTGAGAAGTTTTTTATGGCCGTAGGAACTTGTGGTGCTCCTGCAGCAATTGACTTGAGCACTCACTTGTTAATCATCTACTGGCTGTATTAAATGCTTCCTCTTACTGAACTAGTGTTTTTCCTTAATAAATGAGATTTCACAATCCACCAAAGTGAGAGGCTGATGTGGAGGTGCTTGTGACCAGGGGCAGGAGCTCACCAAGAAGTGACCAGCTCCTGTGCTTGGGAAAGGGTTTCTCAATTGACAGAAGCCTCATGATTTTGTCTGCAGTCATGAAATTCTGTGAAGTGCTGACACCAGAAGTTAACTTGAAAGGGGAGTATTTTCCCCTAGATCTCATAATTGTAGAGAAGCATGGAAAAAGGTCTTCCTGAAAGATCATAATCCAAAGGGCAAATAGAAGACTTCAAGTAGCTTATTGAAAATTCAGAAGAAAAAATGGAGATAAATGTGTGAGGCTTTGCCTGCCGTCTTCCCCAAGTGATAAAACAGAGATCCCTGAGCTGCTGGTGCCATGTTTTCATTTTGCAGGTGAGAAGCTGCCTTTCCTCTACCATCCCTCTCTTCTGCCACCTGTTCCAATGTACATCTTGCCCTCTGGACTTTGCCTGTTGGCAGTCCAGACAGGACTGGTGTCCATACAGGATCTTGCTGCCTTAGGCAGCACCAGTGTGGGCACAAGGAGGCAGGAGGGTGGTGGTGAAGGGCTTGGAGGAATGGACCTGAAGCAAGAGAACTTCACAATTGGATGTTCCCGTCAAGGTAGTCTAAGTCAACCAAAGAACGTTGAATGTACGAGTTAGTTGCATGGCAGAAAATTGTGTGTAGTACCTTAGGAGTAGCTCTCTCTGAGGGGTGGAGGAATGTAACTTCCTGAGGAGAAGCTGCCAGCACAGTGGAGCCCAGATCTTGAGCACATCTGTGTTTTGTCTTGCTCATTTGATTATGATCACCCGATTCTTTATCAAGTTCCCACTTTAGCATAGCGCTCCTGCCACTGTGGGAGCTCTCAGGAGCTCTCATCATGCCTCTTGAATAGGCAGAATTTATCATGTGGTTGGCCTGGAGGCACACCTTGCAGGTGGGCAGGCCTTACCTCCCCAGAAATGGAGCAGTGTGGTTGACCAGTGAGAAAGGGCAGAAGTTCAAAGCTGAGGATGGTTTCTCAAGGCCCTTTCACCATAAATCGTGGACTTGTTTTCGCCTGTTGATGTGACCTCTTCCGTGCTGCTGGGGTAAAGCAAAGTGCCTGCACAGATGAAATGTCCTCGAGAGAAGATGCAAAAGCTCTGCTCATTATCAGAAACGAGTAAAACTGCTCCAAGCTAATATGGCTGCCTAAAAATAGAAGCGGTGTTAGGGGGAGGGGCTGTCTTCTGTGTTCATTTGCCCTTGATTTTCATGACATTTTGCTGCTCTATATTGTGTGTCTTGTTCAGGAGACTGTGTGTCCTGGACACACTGGAGTAATTCACCAGAATGTGTGTTTGTGTCAAAAATCATCATGAGGAGACTGAAGAGCTTGTTGGGGGTTTAGCAGTTAACTGGCAGAATGCAGTTATTCAGGTTTGCTCCCTCTCCTCCTGCCCCTCACGGGTTCACAGCGTGTCCCTTGCTGTGATCTTGAAGCCTCTCCTGAAGGAGTGGGAGGCCTGAAGAAGGGGATGTGACTGGCAGTGAGGCTCTGGGATGGGGTGGATCCCTGGTGCTGTGAGGTGGTGGGAGCAGAGGACATCCATCGTGTGTAAATCTTGCCAGAGAGGACAGTCCTACCTCAGTTGAAGGTTGCAGCATCTTCTTTGCAGTTAAGGAAAAAAAAAAAAAAAAAAAAAAAAGAAGAAAAAAATTACTTATGAGACTTAATTACTGCATTATTGTTATTCAGTATTTAAAGCCCAAGTTTCATAACTGCCTTGTGATATCAGCATTCATGTTCTTTGTCGGTATTATGCAAGTAGCTCACCTTGTGATCATGAAATACTGAAAAGTGCTTTCTAATGCTCACCCTCGTTTCTCAACGAGTTCATAAAACCTCTTCTGCTTTCCATTAATTATGGAACAATGGGACATTTTCCTCTTAAAAACAGCTGAGCCTTTTTTGTTTTTTCTTCAAGTTCTTAAGCCAGCAGCTCCTCTGAGACCTTTCTGTTCTACATGGCTAGACCAGAGTGGACATACCTTCTGTCCTTCACTGCATTGTCTTTTGCCACTTGGGAGAAAGCAGGAGGTTTGTGGACCAATCTTAGGGGCAGAGGTCTTGCTCTACTGAAGCAGTTCCAGCTGGTGCTTGGCTGTTTCTGGCACTGGTGTGGTTACTGTGATCTGTCTTTAAGGTTAACTGAGGCAGCTGGGAAAGATGGGAGCAAGTCCAGTGGGGATAACTCTATTTCCTTCCCAAAAGAACTGAAATACTAGCTTGCTTGTTGATATTCATTTGTTTTCCAAGTGGGAGTTTGTTTAACACCACAAGAAGCCCTTTCTGTCCTCCAGCAGGAGCTGTGCAGTGAGACCCTGGCAGTGCAGCTCTGGTTTCACCTGTGCCAGGTCTGGATTTTCCCCACCTTCCCAGATTTTGCAGAACACTGAGAGTAGACCTCTAGTTTTCCTCAGTCCAGTTCTGCCACTCAGTGGCATCCAGAGAAAGGCTGGGATGGGGAGGATTGTCCTGGTCTGTGGGGATTACTTGTGAGGTGGTTCTGCAGGTGACTCTCCAGAGGTGGTGGGGTCTCTTGATATTGTTGGGAGAATCTTGAATGATTTCCTTGACTTAAGAGATGCAAAATTTAATCTTTCCTCTGAGCTTTCTCAAGAAAAAGGAAATTATTGTTTTTTCTCTTCCCTGTAGGGGGAAAGGGTTCAGATGTTTCTCTGAGCACAGATGTGGAGTGTGCTGAGCACACTGCAGAGGATGAGTCTCCAGGCTCCCTGGCCAGTGCTGTTTCTCCCCTCCTTCAGACTTTTCCTTATGTACACATCTGGAGATCCATAACTCTTTTCACATGCTAATAAGGTCTTTATAGATAAGATCCCCTGTGAGGAAAGGAATGCTAGGACAGTCTCATAGCAGGGGAAATCAAGGTGAGGAGTGGTCAAACATCTTCCTTAGATTCACTTTTGAGCCATGCAGCCCCAGCAGAGCTCAGAGTAGAAGTCAGACCTTTTGGCCTCTCATCTGTGTTGCAGCCATTGAACTATGCTCTCCTAAGATTAGATAGCCTGTGGTTTTAGTGTCTGCAAGTCTAGATGAGCAAATTCCTCTGGATAAATGCTTTTCTTGTATGCTTGCCAACACAGAGTGATGTTTGGGACATGAGGGAAGGGAAATAACTTGCAGGCGTCAATTTTCAGGAGATGAATCAGATGAAGAGATAATACCCAACAGGTTAGAGCTGTTGGAGTGACTCAGTGGTGAGGATCACATTCTGTGTCTCTGGTTTAGACTAAGTGATGTGGGGAACCCAGGGTGCAGCTCTACTGCCAGCAGCCTACCATGAGTTTGGATATTATTGAACAGTCTGGATCTCTGGCAGTGATGAGATATGGCACTGGAGTTTGAGCCTTGGGATGGATGCTGAAGGGATTGGAGTTGCATAAGTACTTGGTGTTACCTGAACAAAAAGTCCATCCTGGCTTTGCATTCCTTGCAGTCTGGGAAAGCTGAGAGTTGAGTTGGTTTCCCTGCATAATGAACACTCCTTTTCAACACAGATCTTCAGAGAAGGAAATTATGGCAAAAGCTTCTTGGTGTTGTAGTAGTTTGTCTTTCTTGCTGTAGCCTGAGGCTGTAAGGTGGACCAGAGCTCAGCTGAGCACATGCTGCTTTTGGCTTACAGTGAGAGTGCAGCTCTCCCCTCCCTTCTGACCAGGAGAGATGGTGATGGGCCAGCTGGGTCTGCAAGGAGGGATGAAGTGATGCTTTCTGAGGATTTAGGGTGGCCTGGCAGAGTTTGTTATACTGTTTATTTTGCTTTCTGTGGTGGTGTGTTGTTGCTGAAACACGTGGATTTGATTTCTGGTTATGAGCATCCTTATCTGCTTCTGTAGCCATTAGCTCTCTGTCTTGCCCATGTGGGAAGCTGTAAGCTACTTCATCCGATAAGGCTTTTCTTATCTGTTCTGCTGTTTATTGTGTAGAATTGAAATTACTCTAGGAACTATAAAAAAGAGGATGGAGCCTGGGAATTGCAGCTGAGGAGTTGTGCTTCTCTTCCATGCACAGACTAACAAGATGTCAATAGAAAGTATGAATGTCTCCATGCATCAGCCAAAGCTCAGTTCTTGGTCACGTATTATTTTAACAACAAAACATATATCCAGAGATTTCCTTTCCTTACTTTGTGCAGCATCCTCACCCTGTTTGGCCTTGTAAACTCATCAGCCTGCTTGTGAAATACTCAGTAAAGTTTAGGCTGAGTTTGCATCACTGTCAGTGGGTTGCATCTTTTTGGAGTGACTTTGATCTTGCTTACTCTGTGCTGAGTAATTTATGGTCCTCTCCCTCTGAGAGTCTGGCCCTTGCAGGCTCTCTTGTGTCTCCTAATCGTCAGCATTTAAATTGTATTAAAGCTGCTTATCCCAGTCTTGTGCTTTCTTAGAGTCATTAACACCTCTGCAAAGAAAGTGTAAAACTCTAGTAAAGTCAGCTGGTGGCCCTTTGCAGTGGTCTGAATGGTTCTAGAGGGAGCAGAGGGCTGGATTTCCTGTGCTGAGGAGGGTGTTCGGGAGGGGTGCTGGTGGTGGTGGGGAGCACCCAGGCATGGTGGGTTCACCCTTGGGAGGCGGTGGTCCCCTTCAGCCTGGGGTCAGGGCTCCTTTCTGCGTGTGAGAACCTCACACCCACCTCAGGGTTTTGTTGAGTTGTTGAATTCTTCTCCCACCATAACTCCCTAGAGGCCAGAAGCATCCATCTCTCCGTGTTTGCTGTGCCTCATTCAAGGGCATGTCTCAAATGGGTCAGCAATTTTCTTGTCTATTCTGTTACCTCTACAAAGAGATGTTCAAGGGTGATCCTGCCAGGAAGTCATCCAAGAAAACCCAAAGCTGGCTTTGTTCTTCTCCTTATATATGTTCCTGTGCAGCAGCTGTGCCGCAGTGGTCTGATCTGCCTGGTGGCCATGGAGAAGTCCCACTCTTTCTCTCATTGCTTGGTCTGTCAAGCCAGTGGAGCTCTGCACTAATTAATGGGAAATTGTCATGACTTAAGTTAGTCTGGTAGGAAAAACTAATAGGGGTGAATAATAGCACAAGATACATGGGAATCAACGTTTTTTTCCTTGGAGGCTGTAGATGTAATCCACTTAATATTCTGTGGAACACAAGATTAATATTCTTCAGCATAATATATTTGAGGGCTTTTCTTTTTAGTTTGCTGGCAGAGAGGCATTGCTAAAGCTGAGGGCAGGGGATTAGGAGAGGGAGAAGGATGCTGACCCAACTTCCAGAGGATTCAGAAACAGCAAAATCTGGCTAGAAGAGATTAAACTTCTTCCTTGCTAGAAGGACTTATGCAAGAAGTGTGCCTCACACTGGGACAGCCCCTGTTGAAACCTGGTAGGGTGTCTTTCAGCTCTAAATTATTGGGGAATAGATCTGATTTGCTTGGACTGTGTGGTGTGACTCTGCTGGTGGGCTCCCAGTGCAAAGCTGGTGCCTGCAGAGTGTGGAAACCAGCTCCAGCCTTGCACTTGTCCTCCTTCACAACATAGTTTTGCCATGATTTTCACTCACAGAACTGCTAAGCTTCATAGAGGTTCCTTTAAAGTAATAATAAAGCGAAGCCCCTGTTCTTTTTCTTTCACAGGATGGAAAGAATGCAGTGAGTTGCCAAGCTTAAAGAGGAGTAGATACAGCAGAAATAAATAAATCAAGACCATTTATTTTAAGTTGATTAATCTGATATGTTCATAGTTTTCTAAAATAAAATCTAGCCCCAGAGAGTTTAGCAAATCAAATAACAACAACGGCAATTAATTTAGAAGCAGTTACTAATGTTTCTCATCCTCTTTTCAGATCTTAAACACTCATGATTAATCTCACATCTTATGACTGTGGGCCAAATCCTCGTGGGGATGTGCAGTGTCTCTCTTGGGCTGAAGGAGGTGGTCCTGAAGGGCTGACCCCATTCTTGAGTATGGGGAAGGACTGTGGGCAGGGCTGAGAGGAGTGGCTGGAGGTTGCTGGCAGCTTGTGCCTCTAGGAGGAATAGGTCTGACTTGTCAGTTGAAATTCCAATTATTATGGGCTTCCCTGCCTGCTTTGTTTTCCTGTCTTGTACTGGTCTTCAGCAGGCTGCTCCCTGTGCTCTTACAGGGCTTGCTGAGCTGCTGTGTGTGTGTTTATATTAATGTTTCCAGCCTGCTTGTGTGAATTAATAAAAATGTGTGGAACTCTGCAAAAAGCCAGGTAATGTCACAGCTGGAACCAAAGCTAGCAGAGAGCTTCCAAGACACAGAGGTGTCACAGGGCTCCAGTTTGACAGGGAGCACAATGGGTCCCATAAAGCAAAATGTGGTGGTTGGATTTATGGCACATCAAGGTGACTTGCAAAGCAAAACCTGCACATCTTCCTGGGACATCTGGGAGAAAGGTCCCTTGCCTTGTTCTCATCCAAAGTTCTGTTGTAATGCAGATATCAAATGAACTAAAGTAAATAATGTGTATGCCCCTGTCAAGTTTAGCGTTTCAGAGCATTGGGGTTTGAAATAAAAAGCATTTCCCTCAATTTCTGAGAACATTTCACAATGTGGGATCCACCAAGAAATACAGAAGACTTGCTATGGGAAATATTTCACACTGGAAAAAAATTCTTGCAAATCACTTCAGCAACTGTGGACCAACCCTGATTTTAGGCTGTTTGTTTGACATGGATCAGGCAGGAGCTTACTTTTTACTGTGGGACCTTGATTTCCACCCAGTTTGAGTGTCTGTCATAACCAACCTTTTGGACTTCTTGCTGGATCTGGCATTACTGGAGACAGCCTGTGAAATGTAGGAGAAAAGGTGAGAAGCTTTCCTTTCCCACAACTTAACTCTTGGGTAAAACATATATTTCTAAATTAAAACATGCAAATTAGTATATATCTGATAGTATTTTAAATAATTCTGCTGATTTGTCAGGACAATTCAATGTAAAAGTGAGTTTATAATCCAAGATTTTGGCACCTTGTTGGTATAGTTGTGGAGTTTTGGATTTTTCTACAGTCTATCCTGCAGAGTTCTGCTCAATAATTTAAAGTTATTTGTTCCCCCTATTGTCCTTTCTAGAAACTGCTGCCACTGGAGAGTTATCTGCCTTTCTTGCTAGCCAGCCCTTGTAGAGGCACATGTGAGGAGCTGATGACAAGTGACAAGCTGTGGGTAAACTCTTTGAAAAGCACAAAACCAGCAGAGAACTCCATCTCCAGATGATTTGTGAAAACTGGGCTGATGTGAGAAGCTCTCAGCTGAATCCAGCAGGGAGGTGGTGTTCTCCAGGCGTGTGTATAGGGACAAGAAAACATTGAAAAGTAATGGCAGCTGCTTTAATCTGGGATTCAGGGATTTCTGGAATGCATGCCTACATGCCTGGCTGTGTGTTGGTTGTTGCACAGATCTCTGCTGTTGAAGGCTGTAGTCCACGGGTTGTTGATGCTACAATCCTTTCATCCCTGACAAGTTTTCTGGTCAGCTCAGCCCACAACCATAACTGAAAAATAGACATAAGAGATGCAAAACCATCCTAGTTTAAAAAAGCAAAATGTTTTAAGATTGCTTTTCTGTTCTTGCTCCAAAATGCACCTGAGAGCGAGATATTCTGTTTTAAGCCATCCCTCTGGTCATAACTGACCGCAGGGAGGGAGCGAGGCTGTCATTTCTTGGCAAAGGTGGTCCCAGATGGTGATCCCAGCAGCTTCCTGTGAGGCAGCAGTGCCTCAGGAAGGTGCAGGCTGGCTTCTGTCACCCCTGCAGCCACAATCAGACGAAGCCACAAGCGTGACCTGCTGTTGGAGACTGGATGCTTGCCTGCGTGTCAGGGGGTGCTCCCTTCTCTTGGCACGAGCTTGGCAGCAGCCGTGCTTTGCACAGTGCATCTCCAGGAGTGGGATGTTAAGAGGCTGTAGTTCCCAAAACAGCTGCCTTGGTAAGCAATTAAACCAGCTCCTCCGAGAGCCCATAAACCTTTGACAGCCTTTAGTGGTAGGTAACAATTTCAGCTTGATGCAAACATTTGCTGGCCAAGGTTGAAACTCTCTTTATCAGAGGGGTGAGAGCTAAACATTTAGGAATAATATCTTATTAGTCTGAAACTACATGAATGACTTCCAGTGAGGAGAGTGTCCAGCTGCTGTACTCTAATTGATGTCTGCATCTGAAGGAGTGTGGTACAATGCTGGTAGTGACTTTAGATCTTCTGGGGGCTATAGATGTGATTTATAATTGGCACTGCAGCTTTTTAGAGACACTGAGCTCAGCCAAGCCTTTTATATATTGCCTTGTTGAAGTTGTGTGCTTGAATTAGGCATATGCTGAAGGGGTTGATGGTGCTGAGGCTGCATTCATCTAGCAAGGCATTGAAAACCTTGGGGTTCACTTAGCAGTTGTGCTTTTGCTGATGCTTCTGGTTTGATTGGCTTCTGGCTCTTCTGGATGACCACTCTGCTGTGACCTGGAAGATGGGCTTGTTATGCAGCTGAAACAATTAATGGACTTTGTCCTGGTGATCTGTGGAATGTCCTGTAGAGCTTTAAAAGGCTGAGAGGAATGGCTGCTTTGGAGGGAAACTAACTCCAAATGAAGAATAAGTACAATTGTCTTGTCTTGAGGGTTATTGAATATCTCAGCATTTTCTTACCATGCTGAGACTCACAGAGGCCACATGTTCATTTTTATTAGCCTCAAGTCAAAACTTGCTGCCTTTTGCTTGAATGACATCAGGAAAGTTGAACTCACCTTGTTGCTAACCATGCTTTTGAAGGAGTAGGAAGGAGGCTTGGACCCTTGTTTTGATTAACGTAAATGTGTAGCTTGTGGGTGGCTTTTCCTTGTCCTGGGCTGCTCTGACATGTAACGTTGGAGGAAGGTTAATTTTATATATATCATTGTTGTCCTCTCCTGGTATCACTAGTGCATCTTGGTCTGTGGGACCCACCACTTGCAGTGCTAGAGCAACATCATTTTGGTTGGAGAAAGCCATTTTTTTTCCAGGTCAGAATATGTGTTCCTTATAGGCTTAGAGCTCCCACATTTCATATTTGTGGAGAGGGTACAGAATGGCTGCTTTTACTTTTGACATGCTAGAAAGGAGAAACTAGGTCAGAAGAACTCTAATTTTATGTGTGCAAGTTTCAGTCTGTGAGCAGGAAATCTGGAATACTCGGTTTACTGTAGCTTCAGTGGCTTGGCCTCTGCAGAACCAAGAGGGAATGAACTGTCTATGTGCATAGGGGATTTTGTATTTTTCTTCCCTAAGCACTGGTGTTGGCTATTCCTTTGCTGGCTGGGGACTACAAATCTACACTTACATCCTAAATTGAACAGGTAATAGTTGAAGAAGTAATACAGTTTTATTGACTGAAAAGCCCAATGTGGTGATTAGTTCTTATTTAATTTTGCTGCTGCCAGCTATTGGCAGGTCTTAACATTCTGGAAAGGAAAGAGATGCTCACATAGTGGCTGAGCTTTATTGCAGTAAGAAGCTGGAGAGGAGAGTGCTGGAGATGTGGGAGAGTGGATTTATGGTTCAGAAAGGGGGAATGGACAGAGCACAGATGTGGCTCTCAGTAGAGCCCGGAAGAGCATCTCCTGGTGAGATGCTGCAGAAAAATGGTTCAAATAGATTTGTAAACAGACTTCTCAGCTGTCCAAGTGAGAAATTTTTCTTCTGCTAATAGCTTAGCCTTGAGAGCAGTTTTTCTTAACGCTGAGTAGTAATGCTGTTTCTTGACTAACATCTTCTTTTAAGTTACGTAGCTGGGTGTTTGGGGGTGAGGGAGGACGAACTGCTTCTCCAAAATGAAAACAAAGCCCTTGGGGAGTTCATTATTACCCTTCCAAGTAGAGCAGCTTGTATTGCTTGAGTAGGCAGGAGGTGCAGTGGTAGATGGCATTGATGATAGCTTGTTTTGTGAGTCTCTGGATGGGTGGGCGAAGGAGGGGAGGGTACCAAAGCTAGCAGGAGAAGGCGTGAGATTAAACAATCCCTGTGAGGGCTGAGTAACATCCAGTAGTCCAGCATGGTTCTGCTTCATTGCTTGGCTTTTATCTCAGAAATACCTGTGCAGCCTTTTGAGGTTTTTTTGTGCTGCTTTAATTAATGGGCAGCCTTAGGGCTATGTCTGTGTGACTGAAACTTGAAAAAGTCATGTCCCCAGCTTCTTTTTTAGAAAGTTCCCAGTGACTCAGTGTTTTGTTGCCTTGGCCTCTGCCTTCCTGCTTTGTTTGCTGCTGTCTGCAGCTATATTAACAATCCTCCCTGGCTTATGTAGTCCATCTTCATATTGCTCATAGGGCTGTTAACTAGAAGTGCCTTGGAGATGGAGACAGCCAGCTGATTACTAAAAAGCAGCTGCGTCTTCGAGTGCTCTTCAAACCCCTCTATTTTTCTGTGAACTGCATGTCATTTGGGGTAATTTCCCCAAGGTGATCTTGTTTTGTCACACTGCACAAGTGCTTAAATTCCTGCTGTAGAAGCCAGTGCAGAAAAGTGTTGCAAAAGGAGTGAACTGATGCCCCTTCAGAAGGAATAGCAGAGAACTTTGTAAAGCTTGAGGTTACTGGGGTCCTGATGCATGGGAGATTGATGGCTACTTACAGAGTTTCTAAAACTTCCTGCTAACATGAGGGATGGCTTCACAGAGTATGGCCCAGCCAGCATTTGGTCTTGAGGAAATGAAATCTGGGCAGATGTATAGTGTGAGAACAAAAGGCTGCATCCTTGTACTCATTCCTTGCAGTGATGCATAATCGGAACGTTGCCCTGATGATAGGTTTGCCTATTGAAGTCTACTGCTGAAAGGCTTTTCTCTCTCTCCTGCATTCTTTGCAAAACCTTTCTTACATTCTGAATCAATGATCTTTCACTTCTGGTTGGAGCTTGGTAGGGTTGGAAAACCCAACTTTCTCAGGGCATTTGACACCTCGAGACAACCATTTGGGTTGACAGTGCTGCCATGCCAAGCTGTGTGATGCCAGCTGGGATTATGGCTTTCCTAGGCTGTCTGGGCACTGTGGCATTGCCATTAGTTTGCAAGAGCCAGCTTTTTGGGAAGAATGACCCTTAGCTGCTTCCCAGTGCCAAAATTTCACCTTGTGACTGCCAGGACTTGTCTAGGCAGAGGCACCTGCACACAGACAAAGCTCCCTGGGTCTCGTGTTTAGGGTGATGAGTAAATGGCTTTGTAAGCCTGCTTTAGTTTTTGTGGGATCTCCTGTTGAGGCTGTTCTATTATGGAGATGTAAGGCAGAGGTTCATAATACCCTGATGCTTGGGAGCATTAGTTGCACAGGCTTTGTATCTTGGTGGAGATGAAAAAAACTCTTCTCATGCCACAGAGCTGCTTTGGCTGATTCGTGCCTGGGGACACTCCTCTGTTACTGACCCATAACTGCTGCCTCTGGTTACACAGTGCTTTTTCCTTCTCTAGGGTTGTAACATTTGCCTAATGACTGGGTAGCTCCATGGTTTTTGGCTGGAAGTTGTCATTAGCTGCTAGAACTGAGGGACTAAGTGCACAATGATTACAGAGGTTCCAATCTCTGATTTCCTCTCCTGTGCATCCATAGCAGTCGTGGTTTAATTGGTGTGCCCCTGGGTTCCCCTCTCTTGAGCATCTTTCCACTGTCTCCTCATGTAACCCTTCCTGTTACATCCCTTTTGTGTGGGCTAGAAGGGAGAAAAATGAGTCTCCTTCAAGGAAAACAAGCAGATTTGGTGTACAAACTGTGTATAAATATTTCTCATGTTTATGAACACCTGCATGGCAGTATGTAAAGATGGCTAACTTGTGTTGTGCTCACTAACAGCACTTGTGTTCTGTTCACCATAGCCAACACTGATACACACCTGCAGCCCTTGGCCCTTGGGTGACATAGCCCTGGGTGTGGATATTGTTCTCTGAACAGTCTCCTCAAGCAAAGTGTTGGCTCTTTTATGCCTTGGACTTGTTGAGACATTGTGGTATGGGCAAGCACATCTTTCAGCTTTAGTTCTGTGGGTCTGGGTTAGGCAGATGGGAGGGAGCATTTTTAACCAGGAACCTGCCAGCCCCGCTGTGTGCTCCCTGCTGATAAGTCTTCAAAAGGGAGCCCTGTTTTGTTGCTGAAATTTGAATATATCCTGCTTTATCACCCACACACAGAAGTCCTTTTTCTGATAATGCACTAGTTTCAAATACAGTTTATTGAAATAAAGTGGACTTTATTTTCCCTTACCCATTATACTGGTGGAAAGGATGATGCCTCTGCGTTTTTCTGTGTCTTGGACCAGTTTTAGTCACTGAAACGTTAGTACCACTGATTTTCTTGAGAGATTAGTAGAAACATAACAATTTCCCACTTGAATTTGAGCTTGTCCTGGCTTTACCTGTGGCAGCATGGTCATATCCTGGCACAAGAGGCAGGTTGCACCCTAGTCTGCCTGGAGGAGCACTGGGTCTGCACAGCCCTTGCTGCAGGTGCTACTCTGTGAAACATTTCCCATCCCATGGGAAGGTGAAAAGTCCTCTTGAGTGTTTTGCTGCTTCACAGAGAGCCTGAGTTTGCTCCTACATCCCCTGGCACAAGTTCTGAGTAGCAGGGAGAAGGGAGGAACCCTACCTTAGTTTAAGGGATCTTGGCAAAGTCCTGGTGCTACTACAGCTGTACTACTTTCTAGTTGAAGTGAACCTAATGTAGGGCTGAAAATTATTTGTGGCTTTGTCTTAAATGCTGTTTCTCTCCCCCGTTTTAAACAATGCACCTTTTTTGCCTAAATGAACAGCTCACCTCATTCTTTCCATTTATTTGTGGGCTTGTTATTCAGTGTAGCTGTTTCCAGTTACACGAGGTACAGTAGTTCTTGTGAAGGCAATCTGGGGTGTGGGAAGAGCACAGCCTCATCACCTGTGTGTCCCTCGTGGATGGAGGAGAGGGCATCAGGATGGAAGCAGCCGTGTGGGATGAGCTTTGCAGCCACCCCCAGCCAAGTGCAGCTCGGTGCTGGTGTGAGCCCTGATCTGCAGCACAGGCTATATTTGGTCTGAGATTATTCCCTGCTTAGCCTGGATTGGTCCTGGTTGGGACTCTGCAGGGTGGATTTCTTTTTCCCCTGGCTAACATTATGCATGCTATGTGCCTTTTTATTTTTCTCCCTCGCTGCCCCCTCCAGCCTGCCTGAGCTGCTCTGGTACCCTCCTGAAGCATCTCAGCAGGGGCTTTGTGGGATGTGCAGGATGTGCCCCTGGTACCAGGGACAGCCTATTCCCCAGCAGCCATTAAGATGCAAATCTCTTTTCTGTGTATGAATTGGTCCAGGGGAGACCAGTGGGAAGCAGGGTTTTTTTTCCCTTGCCTCCACCATCCTTTGCTGTGTGTTTACTGGAAAGGCCATTAATATAATATTATTCCTGGGTTCTAATAGTGGCTCTTGGGGAGAAGCTTTTCCCTTTGACTGCCTGCTGCATGGGCAGAGGGCAGGCTAAGGAGGGCAGTGGGTCTGGGAGGAGAGATCCAGCCCCCTGTGCTCCCTGACAGTGCTGGTGCTCCCAGCGTGTTGCCTGTGCTCAGGTGGAGCTGCCTGGGGCAGCAGTCAGGGGAGCTGGGTCACTCCTGGCTGTGCTGAGAGATGCCCAGATACTTTGGCAGTGCTTCTGGAAAAATGCAGGGAGAAAACAGGATGGAGAGGGGACACTGCAGCAGAGAAACTGCCTGGCTGGTGGGAGCCAGGATGGGATGTCAGGAGCAGAAGGTGTGGGTGATGGGAGCCACGGGGGAAAGCCCTGGCTGGCACAGAGCTGCCCTGGGCACAGTGACAGCAGAGGCAGGTGTGGGACTGGCATCACAAACTAGTGATGGATGGACTCAGGCAAACCTGTTGGAGCCACAAATGTGATTTTTGCACATGTAAGAGCAGTGAACCTGGGATGGTGGGGTGGGGTGCTCTTGAGTTTTAAGGTTTGTATAAAGAGGTTGGATAACATATTAAAAAAAGGAGTTATTTTTATCAGAAATGGCCAGCTGCATCTCTGGATATTTCTCCAAACCTCCTAATCATATGCCCTAGGCACAGCTTTCTTATGCCTTAATTTCCTAGTGAATATTCAAAAATAGATATACTTGTAGCACTGGAAAAGCCTCTTTCAGAGTTGTGTCAGCGCTGACACAGAGAACAACCCTTAGGAAAGAAACTCAAAAAATAAACAGCAGCTGCTGCCATGTTTCCCTTTCCCTCATTTCCTCACCCAGTGTGGAAACCCGGTGTCAGTTCCCTTTCCCATCCATTCCTGACATTTCCCTGCCTGGTACCAAAGCAGCAAAACCCAGAGGCTGTGCACACCCTGCTGAGATGCTGTGTGCTGGAAACCTGTGTCCAGCCCAAGTGTCTGGGTGCAGGTGTGTGTGCACCAGGGCAGAGGAGTCCTCACTCAGCTTCCCTGCCCTTTGCTGCAGATTGTCCCACTGAAGGCTGAGTGGGCTTCCCACCCTGGAGTACCCCAGAGCTTCCCAGGCAGCCTGAGGAAGCTGCTCATAAATGATGGAGGAAGAGCAGAAGGGGGATGTGGCATTTCTGAATGATCAGAGGGGTTGTTGTCACCCTGCCATGGAGCTGTGCCAAACCCTCACCACTCCATGGCAGCACACGTTCCTGGCTGGGTGGAAAGCTGCCCCAGCCACATCAGGACTCACATTAATTTTGTGACACTGTTACTGGATGAACCTGGCTTCTCAGCTTCTCACAAAGATCCAGTGTTTGTTTGACTTTTGGACCCACAAGCATCTTGAGTTCATGCAGCTTTGTAGTGAATGAAACCTCTGTGTCTGTAACGGGGTGGTGGGTGGGTTCCATCTCCCCTCTCCTCAGGAGTGCTGCTGGCTGATCCTCCTTGGGAGGTATCCCTGGGAGCTGGTATCCCTGGGCTCACTGGGATGCGAAGTCATCCAGCAGCTCAAGTGACTCAAAACCCAGCAGGGAGGATGAGGATGGGTGGTGGTGTGGGAGACAAAGTCGCCCCTTGGCTGGGTGGGCTCAGGGACACACAGACCCCAGGGATGTCAGGATGCCTCCACATCTGCCAGCTTCCAGGGGGATTGTCCTCTCCAAAACTGGAGTGGTGATTACAGGAAAAGGAGGAGGAGCAGGAGAGTATAAGTGAAGCTTCTGGAAGGGGAGAACCCACCAAGAGAAAACAGCAGCACTGGTTATTCCTTCTTTCTTTCCCCACTCTCCCTCGTACCTCAGTGCTCATGTTGTCTTTGGGCTGTGCTGGTGGGTGCACGTGTGTGTGTGACTTCACTTCCCTTGGCTGGGCACATGCCAAGTGCAGAGTTTCATGCTTTGTTGCCACCTTTACAAAGTATTGTGTGCTCTTATAGCATTGCCTTGGATCTGCTCATCTCAACAGCCAAACGAGGATGTCAACAGCCAGGATGCACCAAACCAAATTTGCCCTTTAGACCGAGTAACACTAATACTGCTGACCTCAGGAACAGACCTGGAAACCCCTGCTTTGAGCCCCAGAATGGCATCTTCCCCGTTAGCTTGTTTTATTCCAAAGCTGATGCATAAGAAAATCTAACTTCTAATAGCAAATGTTTGCTCTTGCATTTAAAACATGCACTGAGTGTTCATGGATCAAGCAGATGGCAGTCAAATGGGTGGATGCTCACTCACAGGCACTTTCCTGGCATCTCCCAGCCCAGGAGCTGGAGCTGGGCAGCTCTGGGCAGGTCTGTGCTGCCCAAAGTACTGGGGCTGCCCACACAGGGCTGTCACCTGCACAGTACCAAGCTTCTGCTCATTGTCCCTGTAATTCCCATCCCTGGTCTGCCTGAAAACCTTAAACCACTCAAAACCCTTGTCAGAGAAATGCTGACCTTCATAAAACGTTTATTTTATCAGAAGTCTATAAATATTGCTTATTTTATATTCTTTTTTCTTTTCTCCTAGGATCCTGCAGGAATCTTTGAATTAGTAGAGCTCGTTGGCAATGGTACCTACGGGCAGGTCTATAAGGTAAGAGTTCCAGCTGAAGTGATCCTGTTTGCCTTGGCTGTGTGTTGAACATGGAGCATCCCAGCACATCACCTTGACTAGACTTTGACCATTTCAAACCTGACAAGAAGCCTTGCTGAGCTCTGACCTTTTTGGGCTTGTGTGCAAGTACCGTGTAGCACACAGAGCTCTTACAATAAGCAATTCACATTAGTTCTGAAACTGTCACAAGAAAATGAATTGCTTTTTTTTTTCCCCTTTCCCCCCAGTTGCTTTTTATTGATTAGATGATGAGGAGGGAGTGAGAAGTCTGTGCTTTAATAGCTAAATCTCGATCTCGTCTAAGAACTGAGTTTATGGCTGCAATAGGCTGCCAAATGAGTTTGCTACAGTCTAGTGCTCTGCCTGAACACAGGCTGGCTGCCACCCTTTCCACTGGCAGGGACCTGCTACAGGATTAAAAACACTGTTAAAATGTTTTTATTAAAGTGCCTGTTACAGTCAGTAGGATTGCTTTAAATTTTTCTAAACATCTAGGAGCAGCAATCCAGATGAGAATAGTGAAGGGGCTGTGGAGAGCAGGATTTCAAAAGCATGAACTTCTTTACAAGAATATTTAAAAGGCCCCTCTGCTGTATTATGTCATCTGTCTCAAACACTTCTTAGCTTGGGGAATATCCAGATTTTGTTATCTTGGTGAGGTCTTTTTATGGACTGTTCTCGTGCATTTGGGGTGGGATTGAATTATTTCTAAGTCTGGGGTTATCTGTGTTTATATGTGGTGGGGAGATGTTTCTTGTCATGGTTGCATGAGGAATTTGCCAACTTTTATGGTTCTGCTGGGAGTCAGTACCTCCTCTGGGCCTCATTCTCCAAGAAACTCCTGTTGTGTGGGCACAAGTGCTGTGTACACGTGTACTCATGTGTGTGTGGGCACACTGAGATCCTGTTTACCCGTCATGCCCATGTTTCATTTTGACTATAGAAAAGAATATACTCATGTGCTCCTACTCTGTGGTTTTGGAGACACAGCTCTTGCTTGTCGTGCTCTAAGAGACAGCGAGCTGCCCCTGCTGAAGAGAATGGTGTTCAAAGAGCCAAGATTCCCCATCCTCCTGCTGCTGTAGACTAATCCTGTCAGTAGAAGGATCAAGGGATTGAAGTGAACCGAAGATGAACTGGAACTTCTGGAGTTTTAGATTTGTGAATTTTTGAACTGAAACGGATTTTTTTTTTTAAATAACAAAAACAAAGGAAAAACAGCCCCACCCCAAAGCTGTTCTTATCAAGGTTATATTCCAGGGAGTCTTTCCCTCTGGTATTCATTGTTTTCCCACCATGTGCTCCCTGCCATGGGAGCTCCCTTCTGAACTGTTTTTCTTCTCAGCTGCTAAAATAACGGTGGAAGGTGACCTAATTTTAACTGGTTCATATTTCTAACAATCCATGGAAACTATGTGCCTGTAACGGCCTTTTCAAAGCGTCGTGTTTTTGTGGAGAGCAAAAAAGGGAAATAAGCTGGTGCTGCTGGTTGTGTGGCTCAGCTGATCGGGTTTCCTCTTGCTGGTTTCAATTCTTTCTGTGTGTTACCTCAAAGGGGGAAAAAAACACCCAGAAATGTCCCAAGTGTAGGCTGAATGTTTCTGTGTTCCTTTTTCCCTTGTTGTACGAGGGGAAAATCCTCCTCCTAACTGTTTTTAACGTGCTGGAGTAACTGGATTGTCCTCGGTGTGATTCACGTGGTGCCGGTGCCAGACGGGATGGTGACGGGGGTGGAGGGGAAAATGTTGCTGTCCAAACCAAATTAGTAAGTATTGAGGTATGAGCTCAGGCTAAGCCTGACTTCACAGCTCTCCTAAACTGAAGTCCTGGAGTAGCACACGCTCTGTAAACAAAAGGAGACTTTGATATAAAACATACATAACTGTTTATGGTGTCCCACCCTAAAACCCGGCGTGGAAATAAGATCTCTGCAATTCTTTTTCTCCAGATACCACCGCTCTATTTATCTCTTGCAGCAAAACAAATGGATCAACTTTCAAGACACACAGACCTTCTGGCTCCATTCTAAATCAGCCCTTAGAAGTGATCCATACCTAGGAGCAGTGTCCTCTGTAATTAGATGGTTGTTCCACTGCCATTCCAAACCCTTCTCAGGCAGGGCTGGACTGTTCACAGAACCATTCAGTTTGGAAAAGTTCTTTAAGGTTGAGCCCAGACAATAATCCAGCATTGCCAAGCCCACCATGTCCCTAAATGCCACATCCACACATCTGTTAAATCCCTGCAGGGGTGGTGACCTACCCTGTGTGCTGTGTTACCTGAGGTGCACCATTGCTGCCGTCCTAGAGGCTGTGTGTGCCTCTGGTTGTGTTTTTGGGTTTTGGTGCTGGCTGCCAGCCCAAGCCCTTGTGCTCTCAGCCAGGAGCAGTCACCTGGTGAGCATCACCCCCCACCCCACGTCTCATGGCTGGTCCCTCTCTGAAGTAAGAAAAGCAACTTTGCTGTTGAAAAGAGGCAGAAATGAGATGTTTATTCCAGGCAGGGGATGATGTTTTATATCTGTGTGCTGCAGCCTTGATGTTTCCCCTAGAAAATCTGATATAGCACCAATGTCTTAACACTGCTACATGGCCACGTTTGTGCTGGAGACTACAGGTGTCCTGGTGATAACCAGCTGGCCTGCCCAGGACCTGGGGGGAAAATGTGCAAGGTGCAAACTTTCCATTGATCCCATGGGATAAAGGGCATAGTTATGTTTTTGTATAAATTTGCAGGCCCAAATTTGGGCAGCTCCCTGGGGGCTCCCCTGGCAGGGAGACCCTCCTGGAGCAGCTCTGTGTCAGGAACAAGAGACACATTGGACTTTTTCTGTCTTCAGCTTCTGTTTATTGTTACCTTATCAAAACTTCAGCATGCTGTCTGCACCAGACTCTGCGTGCAGGAAAAACAGCACAAAAAATGGCTAACAATCTCTTGTTGCATGGACTTTTAAGTCTAATCAAAAACTAAACTACCCAATTAAAAAGTGACACCTAAATTATTTTCCTTTCTAACCCAATAACTGACCCCTTAAGACCCGCAATGAGGACTTTTCTACCCAATTACAAGATAGCACCTAAACCCAAGAAGGAGAAGGAAGAGGGAGAAAAATGAACTCGAGACAACACCCTATACCCTCCATCTTGAACCTATAACATCTATAACATATTAAAAATGCTAACACCTAAATTTCTCATCAATGTGGTATACTAAAGTACTCTCTACAATCTATTTCACAGTTTTGTGGTTTCTAATTTATCTTGAGGTCTAGGAAACTTTCTCAATGAAAGTCCTGGGGGTCAGGACACTGCAGAGCAGACAGAGAAACATTCCAGGCGCCCTGGGTTTCCACATTCTTACAGCTGAATGTTCTCCCAGCCCAGCAGGTTGAGGAGCCTTGAGAAGTGTCTGGGGGTGCCACAGTAACAGGAGCCCTCGGAGAGCAGGGATTCATTCATGGAGCCAGCCTCAGCATCTGCTGTGTTGGAGAGGCTGGGGAGCCCCTGGCACAGCACATCCTTCTCCTTGCTCGTAGGAGGGGAGTCATGCTGGCCAAGCCTGGTGCACCCTGAGAGCTCCCAGGAGGGCACCCACTGCCAGAGCTGCTGCTGCTTTGGTCCTGCTTTCTGGCTCATGGCTTGAAGATCCCTTTCAGGTGGTTCACAGTGCTTCTGTGAATCAAAGCCTTGTTTTCTGAGCCTTGTGCTTGAGGCAAAGGCCACGGGTTCTGTTTGACCTCTGTATTTTCAAGTTCTTCCTTTGCTCAGAACAGCAGGTTAAAATATCCCTTTGGTTCTTCCCAGCTCTGGCCATACCCCAGTGACACCTGGGCACTGCAGGAGCCCTCGGCAGCGACCTGCTCTGCTCTCACTTCTCTAACCCCAGCCACAAGCTCTTCACTTTGGAAAATTGCAGAGAGAATAACATTCCTTGTTCACTGCTTAACAATCGCTTGTGAATAGCTCGATTTTTATTTTAATGAGGGACCGCACTGGTGCTCATTTATCTCTCTAATTGAATTGGAAGCTTTTCTTTATTTTCTAATAATCCTGCATCTAATGTTACAGATTGTAAACTGGTTTTGATGAAAGACCGAGAGCTTGCTAGCTTCTGTGCCAGACATTGTTGCAGCAGTGAATTTTTGTGTCCTTGGATTTTATTTTTGTTATAGGTGTTTAAGGAAATGACTATCAGGAATACAATGTGTTGGACCTGGGGAATTAAGCCTTTGCCTTACTGTTTTTTAGCTGATGGCTGAAAGCAACTCTAAACACAAAACTCACTAGGAACCTTCAGAGCATTATCTAAACTGTGAGCAAATGCTGCTTTTATGTCCTAGAACATTATTATTGCTGTTTATTTCTACTCTGCATGAGAGCAAACCAGTACTTCTTAAAATACGGTGTGTGCTTAGATTGCCTGGATAGATCAGAGCCACAACCAGTGGGGTGTCCAGCACCAATAAATAGATGGGTTCAAAGGAAAAGGACACTGGGCTACTCAGAAATACCTGCCCAATAGAGGGGTGCAAAGCTTGGGGGCACATGCAGTGGGCTACTTACTAAGTAAGTGGAAAACCAGAGGAAAAAAACAGTGGAAAACTTACTGAGTAAGTGGAAAACCAGAGCAATCCCCCAGTGTTTTTATGGGCTTAGCCATGGCCATTCACACAGTGGCCCATGGATGGTGTCAGCCAGGAAGGATTTTGATGCAAACCTTCACAGTAATGAGAAAAAAATCCAGGAAATAGATCAGATGGTAACCTTTGTACCTCACATCTTGTGTATTTTACAACATGGAATTAAATGATGTTGAGATTGCATATTCATGTGCTTCTTCCCAACTGTGCCAGGAGGACAGCGGTCATTAGTGCCAAATGCTGCTTTGCCTGCTGCCCTGGGGATGTGGCTCTCCATTTATAGCTTCAGCAAGGTTTTATTTTATAGGGTACAAGATAGAGTATGTGGGCACCTCTGTAACTGCACAATAACTATTGATTGCTTAATTATCTGGTAAATGCCATATAATCACCAAGCTATTACACAGCAATAGTCTGTGCTCTAATTTAGAGCTGTGGATCCACGTGCCACCCATGTCAGCTGTGGCCCTCCAAGGAGCTCTTTTACCATCACCAGGTGGTGGGGCAGGGCAGGGGAACCACCCCTGGGAGCCACCCCAGGGCAGGCGGAGCACCTCTGCAGGTTCCTGCCCATGTCCTCTGCCAGCCCAAGTGGCAGCTGTTGGGAGAGAACGTGGGTTTTGCAATTGCTTTTTGTTGTACTATTGTCTGTCCATCTGTCTGGGGTACAATACACGTAGGAAAAGGTTGAAGAAATGCATCCCAAGGTCTTTAGTCAGGACTTATTTATTGCCCAGCTGGTATTTGCCTGAAGTCAGGCCCAATCCCTCTGGAGGCAAATGCCCAGGTTTGACCTAGTGGGTGGAGATGTTGATGTGTGGGTATTAGGATGTGACTAAAATATTTGAAATCTAAGTCACCTGTTCTGGAGAGCTGGGAGCAGCAGGACTGCTGGGACAGTTTGGTTCCTGAGACAAACCTGGGGGAAATCCCAGGCACCAGCCTGTGTTTTGTAGTGTTGTCTTGGAGTTTGCAGATGCCAGAGGAGGAGGGGTAATGCACGTCCTGTTTGTGCACTCCATGCACAGTGACATTCTTCCTCCTGACGTTCCCAGGCATTCCACCAGTGCAAGTAAATATCCTAAAGAAAGACTTTTAGAAGACTCCTTTTTCCTTTAATTTATTTTTGAGGGTAGATATGAGAAAATAAAGTGGAGTCTGTGCCATGTTTAACTTGCCTGACATCTGTCTCAGTCTGGCTGCTGCTGATCAAGTGCTGGGCCCTTGCATCAGTCCTGATGAGAACAGAAACACTACAGGTTCCTGGGTCATTATTAGGAATTCAGATAATTAGCCTGAGTGAAGAATGACAGTAATTGTTTTTAATCATCAGTTGGTTTATTGTCTTCCTTTCTGAAAGGCTGATGGTCAATAGCTCGATAATTAATCACTGTTGCTTTATCCGCGTGGAAGAAGCTACCATGCTGCACACAATTAATATTTCCTGGGGATTGTTGCTGTAAAGAATTAACTGTAGTTTACACACACAGCTTTTATAGCTGCAGACTGACTGCTGTGCCTTGCTTGAGAGGCCAGACTGAACGTGTGCACATCAGTGCCTGCAGAGCAGTGGTGCTGCCAGCCATCCTTGTCCCAACACCTGGCCTGCAGTGCTGGGTGCTGGTGCTGAGCACACCAAGGGCACCTGGTTCCTTCACTGGCTGCTGAAGGAATTCAGAGCCCATCATCTTGCAGCCTATAGAAGCTACTCTAACCCTAGACAGCTCTTACATTTGAAGGTGCACTGCGAGCACTTCTCTTTTCCCACCTTCGTGTTTATAGAACGAACTGTGATGTTGCGAGGTTGGGTGTGACTTGAGCATTGGTGGTTCTGGTGCTGTATCCTCAGCTTTGGGTCTTTTTTAATGTTTTCAGGCTCTTCAGAAGTTGCTTTTGGTGCAGGGCAGGCTGAGTATAGCCACACGTGTGTGAATGTGTGTGGCCATCCCTCCTCATGCTCTGATGGTCACTGCACATGAGGGTTGGTCCCTCTGGTTTGGGAAGCTGCCTGGCTTTCCCCATGGTTTGGTGCTGCTCTCAGAGCCTGCTCCAGGGGTCTGAGGCAGGGAAACACTTTGTGTCTGCCCATTCTGCCCTATCCCAGGCTCTTCTTTCCACTGGGATGGTTTTGGTGTTGGCTGGAATGCTCACATCCACATCCACACACAGCCCTGGCTGCTCATCACCTTCAAGGTCAGGAATGGTCTGAGTGTGGAATGGATTTACAAGACTTACAAGCTGCTTTATAATCCTTCTTTATTACAAGCACAGTATTAAATATTAAGCCATTGTTTCTGCTGGGATAGCTCCATGTGCCAGCAGAGAGGATGCTGCTGCTGCTGTGTGGGGATGCTCACCAGGGCTGGGATCTCCACTGCTTCCACAGGCACCACCTCACAGGTGGTGCTGGGCTTTTATCAGCTCTTTCTGGGTTGCAGGAAGGGGCTGGGCTGGAGTACTGGTGTGTGATAACTCCTGTAGCCTTATCAGAAGGAAAACGGGCAGCCTCAATTTATCAGCTTCCCCACGATGTTGTAGTAGCTCTGGAGGAGAAGGTCCTTTCCATGCTGACTCAAATGGAGTGTGTGTGTGTGTTTCTGAAATGCAGATTTGGTTTTGCCATGCAGGCAAGGAAGTCTGAGCTGAAAAATGCTTAAAATGATGCTTCATTCTTATTAAAAAAAAAAAAAAAAAAAGGCAAAAGCTTTGTTACCAGAGCAACTGGTACATCTTGTGCTGCTTCATTTCTCTGAAACACAGAGTGAGCCCTCAGCCCTCCCTCCCCCCCGACAAGAAACCAGCCCCCACACACCTACACACCAATATGTCACATTAGCTTTGCTGCTTTCTGAATAATGGAAGGGAAAGGTGCCTTTCCAGTCCTAGAGAATGCAGGTTATAAAAGGTGATTAAAGATGTTTCTGTTTTACCTCCCTTTAAATCTGTTCCCTTTCCCTCCCTGCTGAGTTTGTGAAGGGAAAGGGCAGGGTGAAGGTCAGGAGCAGGCTGGTGTGTCTGTGGAGTGACATTTGTCCAGTCTGCCTTGCATTGCTGGATGCTCTGATTCTGTAAATACTGCACAGCTTTGCAGGGCAAAAAAAAAATATCTGCAATGCCTTAGGGTTAGAAAAGCTGCTTTTGAAGATGCCAAGTAAAGTCAGTGGTGCTGCAAAGCATGGGGAATGTGGTGGTTGGGTCTGCAGTGATGTTTGTGTGGGTGCCAGGCATGGACAGGGACAGAGGGAGAGCCTCCTCCTTGGCCTGTGGGCATTATTGGGAGATGCTTTGTGAAGCAGCTGCTTGTCAGATCATAGGAGCAAGCACCACATCCAGTGCCACATCCTCCTGTCCCAGAGGAATGGCTGGGCTGGGAGCTCAGACTTGCCTTTTGTCAGATCTTTAGTGAGGGCACTGGAAGTCACAGGTGGGGGTGCAGTGTGGGGGAGGTGTTGAGAAAAGAGCCAGCTTTCAGAACTGGGGTTACTGGGGGTGTGAAAGCAGCACTCTGTTTGGGGAGGGGTGGCTTCTTGCCTGCTGAAGCTGCCATTGCTCTGCTCACTGGAGTATCTTCCCAGCAGCATTGCACAAGGGTGTGGCTGTGGCTGGTGGCTGAGGTGTGGATGCTGCAAGGCTCGGGTGGGTTACAAGGAACATTTGCTGTTGGGTTATATCCCTCTGATGGGAACCCTGGGCTGCAGGGCACAGGTGGGGAGCCTCTTGCTGGTACCTGCTGGTTTTTGCAGCTGTAAACTTGGATATTTTATTTAAGAAGTAACAGGCTCTTCTGGTGAATTGGAGCCTGGTGCAGTGCACAGGGAGCTGGGGGCCAGGACCTCACTGCTGTGGACTTCTGCAGTGACCTCTGCTAAGTGCCTCCTCTCTTCTCCTTTCCCATCCTTCTTTCCCATCCCTGTCCTTACCCCATTCCCGATATAATCAGAAACAGAGCAAGGCTGGGGTGGTTTGGGGGGCAGAGCTGGGAGCTGCTGGGTGGTACCAGCATTGGAGATGAATCCCTGAGGTGATGGGGAGGCTGGATGCCACTGCACCAGCATTTTGGAAACAATGCTGGGAGCAAGGCTGATTCCCAGGAGCAAGTACAGCAGCTGCTACTAGGTCAGCTGAGGAAAACAACCGAGAGAAGCACTGAAAAATAGGTTTTGGAGCTGGGAGGTGTTTTGTTCCTCCCAGCTCTGAAGGTGCCACTCTCAGCTAGGAAGGCACTTTTTAGAAAGCTTAGAGAAGGGGATGGGAGGAGCAGCAAGCTGTAAACGCTGGTCCAGGCTGTGGATTTGAAGCATTTGCGAATGCTGTGGTGTTTGTCTTCAGAGACGTTTCTTGCTTGTCACTTTTTTCTGTCACTCCAGATTTTGATGCAGCTTGACTTGTGGCTGACCCTGAGGACTTGGAGACAAGCAGGGAGCCAGCTGGAGCTGTGCAGCTTCTCCTGGTTATGCTTTGAAGGCTCACTGCAGAGAGAATGGTGTCTCTCTTGAAATCTGCCGTTTATTCTTAGGTTTACCTGGGAAGCCCTTTACACTAATTACCTAAAGATGGAAAGTGCCAAGCAAACACAGCCTGCTTCCAAATGTTGTGGGATTTTTTCCCTTTTCTTGCATAGGAATGGCAGATTGGTGTAAATTTTTTTTGTTTTGTTTTGTTTAAGTCTTCATATTTTTTGTGTGTCTTTAGGTGTCTTAAATTCTTGTGTTGAAATGTGCACAAGGAAGTGTGTGGCTAGAAGCCCATCCTCACATCCCTTGTCTCCAGCCCATCTGTGTAGGTGGCTGGGAAGGAGGTTACTTTGGGCTGCAAACAGTGCTGCAATTAGCTGGAGAGGGATGTGGGGGAACCTGAGCCTTTGTTAGCACAAGCTGTGGTGATCCAGCCCAGAGAGTCCTGTCAGGTGCCACAGCCATCTCTCCCTGTGCCCAGTGCTTGCTTTTGGGTGTGGAGCATCCCAGCCCTTGTGCTTACACAGTCACCTGCCTTGGGCTGGGCTACAGACCTGTGCACTGATGTCCCAGTGATTGTTGTATTCTCAGACTTCCCTCCCCAAGCTGTTTTTGCTCCTCACTGAAGCAGGGCAGTGCTCTTAAAGAAGTGTTGGTAAATGCTCCTTTTTCATGTGTCCCCTTGTTTTTCCCAGCAGAGAGGTTATGATGGGATGCATCTGGGAGACTCAGAAGTGGTCCACAGGCTTGCAAGAGGATGAGAAATTCAAGTGCTGGGTTGGGGCTGGTGGGTTTTCTCTTGGTGTGAATCTCTGATTTAGTAGGGGCTGTAGGATCCTCCTGGGTTGTTGGGCTGTTTTATTTGTGTGGTTGGGGGTTCCACCAAGAGTCACAGCAACATCAGCAGGAGGAGCACCCCGGAGTGGAAGGGATGCTGTTTTGCTCCAGTTTCTAATATTTACAGGGATGTTTGTGACCCATGGCAGTGAGATTAGAAAAAGAATAGCCTTCTGCATGACTCTTCTTTTTTAACCCACTGTAAAGGTGAACCTGACAATGAATGATACTTGAAATGACCTGGGCATGAAGGGACAAAAAGGGAGAGTGAGGTAATCCAGCCCATTATGTTCAAAAATGGGAGCTGTGGAAGGGAGAGTTTTGTAAAGGACAGAATTGGGTATCAGATGCCTGTAGTTAATTTTACAAAGCTGCCCACAGGCCTGGTCTGGAAGCTGTGCTGGCTTTGTTAGCTCTCCCTGGACCCTAAGATGGAGAGGCAGGAGCACCTTGGCTAGGCAAGTGATGAGCAGCTGTCACTGGAGGAGATGCTCCACCTGGGCTGCAGGGAGCAGGTGATGGTCCCATCTCATCTCATTTCAGTGGATGTGGCCTTAGCTTGATGTAATTTTTTCCCCCCAGTTAGTGCTGAGTGGGGATATTGTTTCAATAAGTCTGTTTTATAATAAACAAACGAACAAGTGGTTTTAGTTCCTTACAGTTCTTCTGCTCCCTCGAGAAATGGTTATTAACAGGGTCAGTGTGAAGAAGTGTATTTTATGTTTGCCTGCATGGCATCTAGAGCAAATGAGGTGAGGATTACACAGTAAAACAGCTACATTAAAAAATACTAACTTGTAGATGCCTAATTATTAGTTAAAAGGTGTGATTTGTTCCTCACAGATTGGTATTGTGTTTTCCTTTCTATAACTGCTGTGTGAACTTCAGGGAGGTTCCTTCATCTGGGCAAGCAATCTTGAGGTCTGCAGGGTTTCCTGGTGGGGGCCCTCAAGTTTGGGATGGTATGGGAATCTCTGACACTGACCTCTCAGTTGAGCTCCTCCTCCAGAACCCCTGTTGTAATGGTAAACAGTAGGATGGTTGGAAAGGAAAGCTAGGAATTCATTCCAAGGCTTCTGCTCCCTGTCCTTAACTTTCCTCATGTGTAATGACCAGGGCATTGGGCTGGTGGGGCTTTGTGCCTGCATTCAGGTCTGTATCTTGTGTGGCAGTGTTGATTTGCATTTAAAAAGCCCCCAACTTATGGTGGCTGTTGCTGAGGAAAGGTTGAACGTGCAAAGGAAGCAGAGGTAAGCAGATGTGCTGGGAGAGACCATCTCTTCTGCTCTGGTCTCTGGGGCCAGCAGAGTGAGATGTGGACAGGGAGCCATTTCATCCTTCCAGCTTAACTCTTTTCTTCTTGCTTTCCATCCCCTTTTGAAAAGATGGGAGGTTTTCAGCATATCTTGCTGTTTGTAAGTATTTATGCTAATACTTTCCTTGGTGTTGTAATTTCTTCCTGGGCAAAACCATTATTTGAGAATAAGATGCCTCATTCAATACCTAACTTGAACATTCAGAAGTCTCCAGCCAACCTCCCCTGTCCCCACCTGGGACATAAAAAGAGTTTGAAACTCTCACGGACAACACGGAAGGCTAGAAATGCATCTTTGTTTTCCAGAGGTAGAAATTCAAAATCAGCAGTGATCAGGGCTTAGGAAAAATTGCAAATTCCACTGGACTTGCCATTAGTCTCCTGTTTTTTTGGAGCAGTTACAGGCTGTAGTTGAAGTGGGCAGCACCAGTGGAAATGCCTTCGCATTCCTGGACTTCAGAGATTTTCCCTTTCACACTTTAATTCTGCAGGTCCAGGATCAAGGCCAAACCTTTTCTTTTCTACATAACTAATAGAAAGACAGCCAATTCAGCAGAATTTCTTTTAACAGCCTGTTCCAGATGAGTTGTGAATTGTGTATGTGAATGCCAATAGGGCTAACACAAGGGGTAGTTTGCCAAAGAAGATGGAAATCTTGTGTTAGAGAAGCAGGCTTCTGAAACACTATGTCAGGTTGCATTTTTGGACTCTGCAGAAACATTGTTTGCTGTAGTCATGAAACTGCCCAAAATGCAGGAAAGTCTTGATCCATGGCACTGAAGGACAACATCCAGTGGGTGAGTGCTGGTCACACAGAAAACACTCAGCATCAGCTGAAAATCCTGCAGCAGCTCAGCAGTGAGCTGGGCCCTTGCATACCTCCTGAAAGAACTCCTTCAGTACTTTTATTTATTTTTTAACTGACAAAAGCCAGCATCTGTTGGTATAGTCATGCTGTGGTGTGGAGGTACTGTGCCTTTAGCATCCACACCGATGTGGGGGCTGGAGGGAGGGGTGGTGGGCATCACAGAGAGGTCAGTCAGCTGGGCAGTGGTCCAGGGCATGGCTGTCCCTCAGCAGTGATGCTGTCCATGGAGTTCAGCCCCAACAGGAGCAGCTGGATTCAAGGTCTGTCACTGTTCACCCATTAAAAGCCACCGTGGATGGAGGGAGTATAGTTCCTTCATGCTGGCTGCCTTGTAACTCCTTGCACTGCAAATGGATTTGCTGAGCTGGCTTGCTGGCTTGTGCAGTCCCAGGAGAGCCAGGTTACAGCTTTCTGCTTGAGGGAGAGGCTGGTTCTCAAGCTATTCGTGTGTCTTTGTCCTGGGCTGACTTGGGCTCTGTGAATCATTGGCATTTATCTTTGTGCAGAGAAGGCACAACACATTTGCTCACCCAAGTTAAGCACTACAGCACCACCTCCATCTTCCAACCTTTTCCTCCCTAAACCAATCTTAGTGGTTTGGTTTGGCTTGGGTGTTTTTTACTTGCATCTGCCCATAGGAGCTAAAAGTTGGCATGGCCAAGGAAGTTTGGTGCTTTCCCCACGCTGTTCCACAGCAGATACAGGGATGCAGAGTGGTGCCAGCAGCTGCAGAGGGCACCTAGAAGGGGATTAGCCAGAGGGCTCACAGAGAGCACAATTTTGGGCTATGCCATGTGTCTAAGATCACTCTTCTTCTTCCAAATCCCTCATCTTTCTTCTAGAAAGAGCCCTAATTGTGTGATACAGTGAGGACTGACTCTATCAGCAGTTGGATTTAAACCCAGTGGGGGCAGTGTGCTTAACCCTCAGCTGGCTGAGCCCTGGCAGTGGAATGTGCCTGCCAGGGAGGGTGCAAGAAGCTCCAGCCAGCTGTGAGGGCATCCCACATCCCTCAGGAGGGGTTGCAGCTCCTGGCATAGCCACAGCAGTGTGTGCCTTTGCCTCTGCTAATTACTGCCTTCAGCACTATTCCAGTGCTAGGGAATGTTCCTTGGGCTCGGGGAGCCCACATCTGAGTTGCCATGGGGAGAAATCCAGTGACAGGCAAGAGCAAACACTTCTGAAAGCTCCAGCAGATGCTCCCAGTATTGAGTTTTTTTTCTTCCCTCACTGGTGACTGTCTAGAACATCTTTGGGAAGGCACTTGAGAAGAAATAAGGTAATTACATAATTTAATAAGAGGTGTGAGAGTGCCATTCTGAGCACACCAGCAGTGTGGAGGAGCTGGGGCTGGGGAACGTGACTTGTCTTGCACAGGAGAGATTAATCACATTGACTCCTGGGAGTCAGGTCTGCTAGAGAGGTGCTTGTGTTGGATGCACTGTTCATATCACTCAAATTAGGCTGTGTACAAGAACTAATAAAAACAGGAGAAGAGAATTCCAGCAGAAGGGATCAATAACTTGAAAACGTTTTAATTCAAAACTAGAAAAATGAGAGAGGTTATGGACAAGGAGAGTATGTTAATAAAGGAAAATGAGTATTTGTTACTGCTGGTGTGAAATAAGATAATTTAAAGAGATGTTCTAAGTGCCTTTTGTCACAGTTAATGTCTTTTGTTAGGTATCCAAGCAAAATGGAGCCTGTGACTTTCAATTTCAGGGTTCTCAGATGATCAAAATACCGTGGGGCAGCTTGATCATCTCATGCTTTACTGGAATGAGGTCATCAATAACTTTTGTCTGGGTGTGATTTACACAGTTGTCAGTGTCTGAATTGCCATAATATGTCTCTGCCCGGGAAAAATGCTGCATTTGGAGGGGGGGAAAAACCAACAAAACAGAAGCTCTCTGGGTAGTTGGTTCACTGCTAATAATGGATACAGAAAAGTGATTACTTGTGATCCATTCAAATAGAAGGGCTCAGCCTCTAAAGCTGGAGCTGTGGAAGCTGTTACAAGGTCAAGCAGTGTCCTTTAAGGAGAAATAGGTGGCAAATACTGTCAGTGGCAGATAACACATCTGCAGCATCATGAGAAGTACATCTGAAATTAAGATTAAAGGTGCTTTGCACTCGTATGGAGAGGGGGAAAAGAGAAGATAGAGATGAAAACAGAAAAAAGAGGATTAGCTTTTGGTGGGTGACAGGCGATAGCTCTGGCCAGGGGGAGATTTAAGCAGCAAAATGCTCAGTAACCCAGGGAATTATCAAAGGTTTCTGCAGCTGCTTCCAACTGATGGTCTTCAAGAGCCCGAAATTCTTTTTGTTTGAACCTTTCTCTCACCCTAAGCCTGTGTGTTTATGTGCACATGCAAAATCTCATCTGCATCCCCACATGTCAAGCTGGGAATGCAAAGACCAGAGGCCCTGGTCATCCTCACCTGCAGGAGTCTGCTTTAATTTTAGATGTCTTAGTTTACACTGAGGCAAAAGGGGACCTGACCTGCAGCTATGCTGGAAGACCTCATTCTTTTGTTGACTTACACTGTGGGTCAGGGCACCAAGAGCTTCTAAAAATGAAGTCATTGTGTCTTGGCAGATGTTTTCAAGTCTCTGCTTTCATAAGCAGGGTCTCTTGACTGATGGGTATGAGGCAAAGTTAGCTTATTTTAGGTGTTGAAGAGGATGGCACTAAGTTTTCTCAGTCTCATGATGCTGAGAAACCCTGGTTTGTGAAGATGGGTTTTGGCTGTAACCTCTTTGTGGAGTAGAAGGACTTTGACTCTTAAAAACTATGGTATGGCAGTGGCTTCACAGGTAGGAAGTTTGGATTTTTGTTTTCAACTTAAATTTGATCCCAAAGGAAAACACCTTCCCTGAAGCAGGAGAGATATCCAGGACATCAAGTGTGCTTCTCCTGCACCTTGGGAAAACACCACAGCCAACCAAAACCTGTGAGGTTTTCATTCAAAATGGACCCCTCTGTTTCTGCAAAAGCTTTAAAATGTTTGGGATTTATTCCATTGTGGAAAAAAGAATGTGTTTGCAAATCTCAAGCATTTGGGGGAACACTGTTGGTTTTCTGGTGGTGATCAGTGATGCCCAGGGCTGCTGGTCTGCAGTTGTGCTTGATTCCTCTGTGGCATGATGCTCACTGACATCCAGATTATCAGGTCCATAAATACCCAGGCATCTGGGAGGCCTTCCTGGTGTCTGGTCTGTAGCTGACCTTTCATTTTGCTGGCAGAAAACAAAGATTAGCCTTGAGATCAGCAGACTACAGTGAAGATTGCACATCCATGCTGTCAGATAAAAATAGAAACAGAAACTGGAAAGGGGAAATATCATATCTCTTAAAGATCATCTGTGTGCTATTAATGTACCAGTGACCAGGCCTCTCCCTGAGCTTGTGAAAGCTTTACCTGCATAAAAAAGTTGTGTCTGAACTACAACAACCTCCCAAGTTTGTGTCCTTCTTGTACATATGTGGACCTTGCCTCCTCCATTTTCTCAAGTGTCCAACCCAGCCTTATCAAAGGAGCATAGTATTTAATCCAATGCAAGCCTGAGAAGAATAAACTACTTTGGTTTTCATAGTCTGGTACAAAATTCTTTCTGCATTTCGTGGCACTTAGTTATTAATGAAGCATTTGTTCTGTTTGCTTAAAAACCTCCCAGCAGCCAGCATGTGTGTGCTATGGAAATTATTTGTGGTTTGGTTAAATACTGTTTAACTAGGAAGGGGAATAACTGAAATTAGTAGAGGAAAAATAAGTAACATTAACCCTCTGTAGGCTGTTCCCTTGTTAATTATTTTGGTGATTTGGCTCTTGAACTGAGCGTGTCACTGTTGTAAATGGCAATTTGGGATGTGGACTTGAACAGTCACATACCCCCGAGTGCTTATTTTATGTGGCAGTGGTCCAAAAAACTGCCAGCATCCTAATTAACACACTTTTTCAATGGACAATATTAATATTCATACTATGATAATGTAAAATGAGTAATTTGAATAGACAGAATGCCTTGCACTCTCTTGATCTCTTGTGGATTAACCTACAAAAGGCCACTGGCACTCATCCTTTCAGGCCTTAATGGGTACAAAGGCTTCTAATAAAACTTTGGAGCAGAGGTACCTAGAAATGTGTAGCAGATATAGTGCATGTGGTAAGGATGGTGATAATTTGTTAGAGTGGTGAAGGAAAATGTGAAGGGAAATGGTTGTAATAGATGAGCACCTCCAAATGATGGAGGAGTAAGGCAGCTCTCAGGGGTGACTGGCCCCACAACATCCATCTAAATGATATCAGCCTGGCAGCAGTGATGCAGGAGTCCCTCAGCTCAGCTGGTGCTTAGAGGAAAATAGTTCTGAGGGGGAGAAGGCAGATATATGTCTGACTGGAAAACAAAAGACTCACAAGGCTGGTTTGTTTTATTGATGTCCGCCATTAGAGGCTACCACAAGATCTACTGCTGAGTTTAGAAAAAGGAATGGAAGTGCAGAGAATGCTGTGAAAGAAAAGGGATTCACACAGGGGAAAAAGCAGAGGTACAACTCTGCGGGAAGCAGGAAAGACTGGATTTAGCAAAGAGGTTGAGGTGAGGATTGTGGGGTGCGTTTGGGTATTACAGAAGGGTCCAGGTTACTTCAGTCTCCTGAGATATGTGCCCTGTGTGTGCACAAGGCATCCTATAGCAGACAACCTCTGCCTCTCCCAGGGTCTGACTGACCTTGAGTCCCCAAAGGAAAACTGGCTTTGGGGTCATTATTGAGGGGAAGCTGCTGCTGAAAAAGCCAGACAGGTCTCAGCACATCTTCAGCACTTGGAGCAGAGAAGGTGTTAGCTGGGGGAATGAGCTTTGCACTTGCTCCATCCTAAAGAGCCCTTGCTGGTGCAAAGAGTGCAAAGGAAGGAAGTCCTCTGGTAGCTGCAGGTTTGGCTGTGGTCCCTGCAAGGCTTTGGGATCCTGCAGAGAAGCTGGTCTGTCTTCAGCAGCAGATGAGAAAACCTGTGTGAGTCCAGAATTGATGACAACAAATTTGAGTGGCTCAGTGCAGGAACAAGATCACTTTTAGAAGCATCAGGGGAGACTTTGAAGAATGGATAAAAGGGAGCTGAGTGGGCAGGCAGCTGTGGACACAGATTACCTGCACCCAGGATAGTTTTTGGTGGCGTCACACACAATCTGTGCATTCTCAGGGCCTGGCACTGGTCGTGGTCTCTTCTGGAGGATGCAGACACACCTTAGATCTCAACGGGCCCAAGGCATCTGTGAGGAGCAGTGTTTTTCTACAGAGGAAGGTCATTCTGTAACGCTACAGGATGCACTGTTGTTTGTGTATGTGTAGCTTTGGCTTCTGAATGAAAACTTAACCATGGAAACTGCAGCTGCTCAGTCAGAGCAGCACACCCCTATCTGCAGAGCCTGGCCTGATTCTGCTCTGCTGGTGGCATCTTTGTGTCCGTCTGTGGCCTGTACAAGCTGTTGGAATAGGGCAAACCACTTTTCCTGAAGGTAACTCATCAGCCCCTCTGCCAGCAGCCAAGATGGGGAGACAAGACTGAATTACCCAGCTGACTTCAGGTGCTGCCTTCTGCCTGGGGGTAGGACCTAAAGTGTTTCTAAGTGACTGCCCAGGCTGCATTTCTTGTCTGGTCAAAGATGGGTGGCATCTTCTCTTCTCAAACAGTTTCAAATACCTCTTTCTATGGTTTGTTCAAGATGAATTCTTACCTTTGGTACCACCTGTGGGCTCTTCCCATAACCTGGGATTTGGTGCATCCCATGCAAACCCTGAATATGGACGATTCACACTCCATTGCACTTTCAAACCCCATCATGTTTGTGCCAGCACCAGTGGCTACATTAGCTGTCACTTGGTGAATTGTGTTTCAGCTGGAGCACATGCCCATCTTCATTAAATAATCATCCTGAGAAATGGACTCATAGTACAGAGATCTGCACTGAGCTCTGGTACCTGGAGAACCAGGTCTGTTCCATCTCTGTGAGTCTGTTCCTATCAGCTTCTGGGTAGGCACGTTCCCATAGATATCAGGAAGACTGCCACTTACTCTTCCTCGCTCTGTTAACTCAGTTTAATATTAATTATGATAGATCTTACTTTGTTTTTTGAGGTGAAAAGAGACAAGAAGTATGTTTTCAGCCTATACCACAGATTACTTGAGTCTCTAAACAAAGGACTCACTGGAAAGGTTGGAGACATCCCATTAGCTGAGAGCTCATGGAAAAATTAGAGGCTTTTAGAGCCCAGGTTAGTATTGTGAATTAAACACTGGAAACCTGTTTTGTTATTACAGCGTTATGTGAACTAGCAAACCTCCTACAAGGAGGTTCTGATTGAATGAGTGGAAAATAAAAGTCCACATCCCAAATGCTTCTCCAGGGTGTCTGTGGGGGCTGGGGCTGGCAGGCTCCCCATCAGCTCTGGCTTTTGCCCTCCCTTGAGCAGAAGATATTTTGGCGAGCAGTGAAACAGCCAGTAAGGCAAAAAAACCCAAAAAACCATAGAAAGGAGAGAGGAATAACAATACATCTAATACTCAAGGCAGTTGGGAGGGGAGGGACGCTGGGCAGAGTGCTGCAGAGCTGTGACTCACAGGCAGCTCCGCTCCCGTGCCGAGCCAGGCGAGCGCAATCCTGCAGCATCTCTGCTGCCAGCCTTGGCAGCTCCTGGACCTACCTCCAGGGCTGCCCTGCTCCCCTCATCCCCCTCCACGCTCCTTTCCAGCCCCTGCCCAGCCATGGGCACAGGGGATGCTGCCCAGGCCAGCCCATGCCTCTGTCCTTTGCTCCAGCGAGATCCAGGAATGGGAATTGTGTGTCTGGGGTGAGGTGCCCGCTGCTGGGCGGCACTGCTGGGCACCCTCCTGCTGGGCACATGCTCTGCTGAGCTGAGCTCCCTCGCTGCTGCTCCCATCTGCCCGTGCCTTTGCTGCCAGGGTTCATAGAAGTACCGAAATCTATTTTCCTGCCCGCGCTTGCTTGTCCTTAGGTGTCCTCTTTTTGTAGAGCGGTTTCATTTAATTGATTATTTTTCGGAACTTTTGGGAAGAAGCCTCAGAGAAGGTCTTAAAATAGAGAAATCATGTAAGTTTAAATATTTTTGAGGAAGGCTGGGAAAATATTCTGCAGCCTGCTCTGTGACCTTTCCATGTCTCCTAGGAGGCTGAGATCAACTTGTTTTTGAATAATCCCCCATTTGCAATGAAAATATGGAAGAACTCATTTGTATAACTGTATGTTTTGCTTCAAGGTGAACAGAAGTCTCAAATGTACTGACTGGTGGCAAGCCAGGGCTGATGCCAGGAGGGTGTGTCCATCAGAACACCAAGGCATGCACAGGGCATGATTTTTATTTTCATTTAATCTCACAAGAAGGCTACAGTTAGCCAAGCCAGGCTTAAGGTCAAGCTCAGCTCCACCTAAACGCTCTCATGGTATTTTATTCAGTTGAGCTTTAGAGGGTTTATTGCTTAATTTTTTAGCCTCAAGCCAGAAATTGTTTTCCCCTTTTTGCAGGAAGGACGTTTTCTCAGAGATCCTTTGCTTTGCTGATGACGGAAGGAAATTCTTCTGAGCCAAAATATTCAAATTATGGTTTCCTTCTAGAAAAATAATATTCCTTTTTCTTTTTTCTTTTTTTTTTTTTTCCTCTTCACTGTAAAATGTATGTATAACACAATACCTTGTCTGAGGAATGTGCCCTATTTTTTAAGCTTTGGTTCCCATTCTGGAGTTTTGCTTTGTTTTTAACATGTCTTTGCAGCATGACCTGCTGCTGTTCCAGCTAGCTCTGCTCACTCCACATGGAGACATTTAATGAGAGGTCTTCCAAGGCTCCCCTTTCTCAGCCACATGCCTTTTCCTGCCCTGGCCCGAGGTGAAGCCTGGCTGCTCCTGCAAGATCCCAGAGTGCCCTTTGTGGGAGCAGCTCGTGGCAGTGGCTGCTGAGGTGACAGTGCCCTCCATTCCAGCTGGAGCAAAGCTGTCAGCCAGCAGCCTGAGAGGAGCACAGAAATGAACTCTTTATTTTCTAATTACAGTTATTTTGGCAGATTGTTCTGAAGGGTCTGTAACTGATCTCTGCTGCGGTGACTTTGGCGAAGGGTGGCTCACTCCAGCCTCGCCTGCAGAGCTATGTTGTCCTGCTGCAGCATTCTCAGCCTTTGTCAAAACACTGTTCCTTGCTAATTTTTTGTAATGGTGGAGGTACTTCAAGCTGGGACTGAGCAGACAGTGAAAACTGCGGTGGAGGGATCTGTACATTCATCCATCCTTCCTTGCCCCCCCAGGCTCCCTGGCTGCCCCAGGCAGTGCAGGTAATAGCCACCCTGATGTCAGGGTTAGCCAGGGAGATGTCAAAACACATATTGTTTTGAACAGAATGAGGTATCTGCTTACAAAGCAAATTACTTCTCTTGGTTAGTTGAGTTCCTCACAGCTTTGCAAATTCTGGGCTGTGTAGGGATATGAGGCACCCAGCTTGCTTGGTGTTGCAGTGAGGAGATCACCTCTGTGGTTATTTAAGGATAAATCAATCAATGCTCAGTCTCATCCATATTTGCTCTTAATGTGTTTATTTACGTGCTCAGCCCAGCCATATGAAAGCCTTTTTAGAATTGGGGGAGAAAATGCTCCAATCAAAATAGAAAATTACTTTCCATAGCATTTTATCTTAAATCCAGTCTCACTGACTGCTCCAGGACTAGTTGGGTGTGATGAAGAGCTAGGAGATAGCAGACTATTTCAGTTTCTTTCTTTTTTTTTTTTTTTTTTTTTTTTTTTTTTTTTTTTTTTCCCCTGAGGAGACAGAGGAGGGGAAAAAAGCTGTCAGGGCTCTTATACCAGCATGTGAGAGGGAAGCCCCAAGGAGTTTGCTGCTGCCAGGGTGGAGGCACAGGGGCCCCAGCCCTGCACCTTGGGGTCACATCCTGGCCTGTCAGAGGAAACAATCACTGTTCCTTCACAGGGACAGAGGATGCATGGTGGCAGGACACATCAAGGCAGGCAGCTGAGGCATGGCTGCAGCAAGGGGATGCTTGGGGAGCAGGGTCCATCACCCTGCTGCCCCCCAGAACATCCCTGCCCACCCTGCAGGGCTTCAGATGGGACCCAGCACAGTGGAGCAGGCATCACCTCCAGCAATTAAGTTTTCTTCGTTCCCATCATCTTTCAGTTCTGAAGCAGCACTTACATTCATATCCATTTTTTTCCCTGGCTTCTGCTGCATTTGTGCCAGGGGAACCTTTTTGGAGAATGCCTTTGACAGAAATGTGTTTTCTTATCCCTTGAAGCTGAAAGCCATAAAGAAAGAATGAGCTTAATGAACAGACCTTCCCGAATCACCACCTTGAAGCTGCTCATGTGAATCAAAACTGGCTGAAAGTAGGTCATATAGTAAAAATGAATTAGGCTTACTTCACATTTTATTGACTCTGCCAGTTTTTCATTCATAGAGGCTTATAGTTTGGAATGTGTCTTGTCTTTGTAATGCTAGGCTGAGGTAAAAGGGGAGAGTACTGTTCCTTATTCCCTGCCTTTTGCTTCGCAGGTTTCTGGTGGCTGATTATATGATGGCTGGACTTTCTTATTTATTTGTTCTTTTATTCTCCTGCACTCAAGAACTCCTTAAGTGATAATCTAACTCCCATAATACGTTCACAAGTAGGAATTCAGCCTGGTCCCAAAAGTTTGTGTAACACCTAAATTAATCTTAAAGCTTCTGAGAAGGGTTGAAGTGGTGAGGTAGTGTCAGTCTGCAGGCAGAGGGGTTACACTGGAATCTTCTCCTTGGGGCTGGGCAGCAGGATGGCATCGTGTGGGTTAGCACAGGCAGGGATCAGTCCTCTGCTTCCAGCCTCTACCCCTGTGAGAAATCCTGGATTTCGGGGTGGTTGGACCTACCTCACTGTCTGGCAGATGATGGGCTCCACCTGTTAATTCATAGTGTGGCTCAGCTGCATCTTGGGCAGCTTATTCAGCTCAAACTTTTAATTTTGGTGTAAATCCTTCAAGCGTCAGTGGTTCCACTGCTCGACCATCAATCCCTGCTCATGATTAATTACTCTCACTCATAAATGATGCTCTTTATTTCCCATTAGTCTTTGTCTATTTTCAGTTTGGAGTCATGGTCTTGTGGTCTTTGTCTGCCATTTTCTGCCTCTGTCTGGAATTGTGATTTTTCCTGAAATTTCTGCTGGGATTAAACAAATTGGTCTCAGCTTTAACAAGAAGCTGGGAGAAAGGATGGAGAGAAGGCAGAAACATTGCAGTGGTGGGATCCCTGACTCTGCGCATGCAGTGTTCATTTAAAAGACATTTTTTAAGGGAGACACATAATACACAGTACTGAAGCACATTTTGTCTTGTCTTTAGGATTTCTGTTGTGGCTAATGGCAAAACTGGGAATGAGGGCAGCCTCTGTAATGATGGATGATTTTTTCCTGCCTTCCTGTCTCTGTTGCCTACTCCAGATGGCACATGCTTTAAGGAGGTGAAAAATCCCTACTGATAAATTAGGATTTGTTTGCAACCTTTTCTCTGCAATTACAGCTAACTGCTTTGATCTCAGCTGAAGACCTTTATCCAATGACAGAATATAAATCTTCTCTACCTGTGGTTTCATAACTTTAAGAAATATAGCCAGAAACAGTCTGGGTAGGAAGAGAAAGTCCCTGCTGGTAGCCCTGTACCAGCTGACCGGGGAAGGCACAGCAGCTAGTACAAGTAGCCTCTGTCCTTATAATTACTGCTGGACAATCCACACATTACCTAAAATCCCAGCTTGAAAAAATTAAACTATTTAATCTTGTATAGTACAATGTGAGACATAGATGAAGGCCTGTAAGTAAGCCACTATTCTACACCAAAAAAGACCTTCATTGAGCATTATGTGAACAATAAATCTTCCATTTTCTGTTAAGAAACAGTAATTACAGAATCTTCAGCTGCGATGGGTATCTCCTGCTGACAATAAAAGTCTGTCCTTCAGCACATCATCAGCATCTTGGTGATGGATGCTGTGGACTACACTGTAAAGATAATATAAAATACGGTCTGTAGTATGTGCTGGCAGCCCTTTTTTAAGTCTTGTGAGTACAGATTGGGAAGGTGCTCTATGTATACAGGAATATGTCTTGTTTGTCACACTTTCTGTTTTTAACAGATCCAAGATATTTTTGCTGTTTGGCTGTCTCTTGGTTGCTAGCAAGGAACTCCAAGGAGGAATGCTCTGCTCTTTGGTAGGTAGGAAGCTGCCTCAGCAGACATGGCAGGGAGAGATGACCTCTTTCACTGCTTCAGCAGCAAAATCAAAGTGGAAAGCTGAGTGGATCAATGGAGCCATAATCCAGTTTCCCAGCATGGAACTGGGTCATGGGAAGCAAGGGCAGGTTGTGGGCTGAGCTGTGACCAGGAACCTCCTGTGGGTGCAGCTCCAGCACTCAGGGACACCTCAAGGTCACATCCAGCTGCTGTTCCTGTTCAATCTGATGAGCACTGGCTGCCCTACAGTGAGTATTGGTATGGGAAGCAGGTGGGGGGGTCAAACAGGAATTGTTTTCTATATCCATAATCCATCATCATTAGGCTGATCTGGACATTTCTGGAAGGCAAACTTGGAGTCTTTGGCTCGGGATGTACAGCTGGAGGCAGCTCTGCTGCCCAGGCTGTCCCTGGAAGGAGGTTCTGCTGTACAGGAAATCTTGACTCCACATATCATGGACCCAGCAGGACCATAGAGTTCCTTATAGAAGCTGTTGTGATGAGCTGGTCTTGGGCAGAAATGGAAGAATAATTGTGATGAAGTCAACGTGAAAAAGGAAATGTTGCCAAAACCATGCAAAAGTGTGCTCCTCAGCACTAGCTTGATGACCAGCAGGTTTTGGCTCTGCTTCCAGGCCACTGAGGGCTCTCTGGCTTTAAAGGTGGATTCCATTTTTTTTATGTTGAGGAAGACAAGAGCTAGATGGACTCTGAGCTGTTCTAAATTTTCAGACTGTTTCTTGAGAGACTATTTCTTAAAAAGGGTTGCAATCTTATTAAATGGCTGTACATCCAAATTTACTGACAATTATGAGATTTTTTTTCTTGTTTATTTCTTTTTTAATGACCTAATGGTTTATAATCCTGCAGGAGTCGGATGGCAGCAGAGACTTGGTCTCTGTTTTGGAGAATGCTCAGGTGGATGTGATTTTCCAGGAATCTCATTACAGAACCTCTTTGATTCTCCTACAGTTCAGAGCAAATCAGGGTCAGGGTGTCAGGTTGTTGCCTGCTTTGGCTGTAATGTTGCAGCACTGACTTTTTCATGTGCTTGAGACTTGAAACCACCTCCATAAACATTGGGAGGTAAATATGTGCCTCCATCAGTGCTTCTGGGGGCTTTGGCCAAGTCCTAGCTGGGGTTCTTTTAAAGAGACTGCAATTAGGCAAGCAGGTGCTGTGCTTTGACCCTCAGTTTTCTCTCTTCTCTTCCATCTCCCAATCTATTCTTAAGCCATGGTGCATAAGGCACGTAAGGAACACAATAATGGTTTGAAGAGAATATATTAAATAGATAAATGGCTAACTTTTGTCTTTAGTAGCTTCATTTCTTTCCCCCCCTTCCCTCCTGTAATGTATTGTTTCTCTGTTATTTCTTCTTTCCCCCATTTCCTCATTTATTTATATCTCTCCCAGACTGAAATTGCCCTAGTTACAGCTGTCACATCCTCACTTTGTGGTGGTCTGATTTGGCAGCCCTGTTCCCTGGTAAAACTTACAGACAAATGAAGGCGTTTAACTCACGGCATCCTCTGGTTGCTCTGCACTGTCACAACAAGATTAGAGCAATTCACATAAAAGTAGAAAACCCAGCTGTCTTCTAGGAGGAAAGTCTATTCCTCCATTCCTTCACAGGGTATGAAGATGGAGGAGTTTGCTGTGGAGAGCTGCAGCCCCTGGAGTTGCATTTCCATGTTTAAGCCATGTTAAGTGTGTGCTGGCTCCTCCTCTTAGTGGTGGTTTTGTGGTGTTCTCTGTCCATCCTCTGCTTGTTTTTTGGAGTTGGAGTCAACTGGGCACCATTTCATTGCTGATGGTTTAAATCCCAGCCTGAGCCATGCTGTTCCTTGGAAATGAGCAGAAATAACTCGCTGCGATGACTGCCTAAATAATTCACTCTTGGAGGAGCATTCTTTGTGCTCTCTCTGAAGCAGTGATGAGGAAGGAAGCAGAATGCTTCTCCTGCACAGCAGCACTTTGGAAAACATCTCCACTTCTTTTTCAGCGACACGAACAGATTCTGCCGGCCATCTTAATGTTCTGCTACCTCCTGTCCAGTGACTGATGTGATCCATTTCAGATTATACAGTATTTTTCTTCCTGTCAGGAGCAAAAATTGGCCTTGCCTTGTGGCTGGTGACAGAGGAGCTCCTGGCATTTCCTGAGATGACTCATCTCTCACCATGTCTATACATTTGGAATGACTTTGAACTCTGTGGTGCTTTGGTAATTAATTTGGCATCTTCCTGAAAGGGCTTTCAACAGTGACTCCTTGTGACTTCTTTTGCTGTGTAAGTCATTGAGCTGTGGTCATGAGAAACTTTGTGGAAAGGGGAACCTTTTTGGGTTTCCTTGCTGCAGGATTAGTCAGATAACACCCAGTGGGCTACATCCTGAAAAGGATCAGATGTGTGTGGTCAAAGCACAGGACTGAGATTGAAGAGCTGAATGTTTCTGCTGTGTGACGTGGTTTTGGTATTTTCAGGGCCGCTGTCGACCTTTCTGTGGCTCATCATTGCCATCAGCCCAACAGGGACATTCCTCACTTTGTTACAGTTCTTGGTAACTGATGCCAAAACCACATTTTCTAGCCAGTCCTTCTGACTCCCTAGGGGATGCTGAATGGGCTGGTCAGCCTTGTGAAGCTCTGGGGAGGTCCTTGGTGTAGCCTGTGGGTTGGGAGAGGGGTCATGGGGGACCCAGGTGCTGTGCTGCAGGAAGGCTCCACAGGCATGGATCTCTGCAGGCAGCTATGCCTGTGACTGAGGAGGAGCTTCACAGCCTCCATGGGGCTGTGACCTCTGCGTGCTGGCACTGGCTCTGCATTCCTGTAGCACTGGGGGAGATCACATCCCTCATGGAGGAGAGTCAGTCCTGAGCCTGCTTTTGGCAGTGCATTGAGGGGTTAGGGTACTGCTGCCCTTGCCTTCATGAATTTGTGGCATGTGCCCCACCATGGCATGAGTTTATGAATGTGAATTTATGAATTTATGGCATGTGCCCCACCATGGGAGCAGCTTCTAAAATCTGGGAAGCGTGGTAGTTGGTTGTTTGGGAATACACTTGGTTACAGGAGCAGCCTTGTGCTCTTAAGTGAGCCATCCCATAAAGGAAAGGGTGGGTTGCTGTGATAAAGCACTGTGATCTGGTACAGATATTGCACTTATTTCAACATCTGTTACTCTGTTAGGGACCACACTGCTCAGTAACACTGTGGCCACACAGGGAGAGCACGGGACAGAATGAGCAGGTGAGAGATGAATTTAGCTGGAGGTGGTCCAAGAAGCACCCTTTAAAATATACTGGCATGGATAGAAAAACTTCCTGCTGGTTTTAAAACAAGTGGAACAAGTGGGGACAGAGATCTCCCCGTGTCCTCCAGTTTGTGGGGTATGTGTGTCCCCAGGCCAGATCCTGCTCCATCCATACCTGTCTGCATCACAGGCCTCTCAGTATAAGAAAATGAGAGTCCCTTTTCAGAGTGGCTTTGAAAGATGCTGACCAAATACCCGGGACCTAGCTGTGATCTTCACAGAATGACTTTTGTACAGACAGTTTGATATGAACCTCTGCTGTGCCACTATGAAAAAGCTGGGATTTTTACAAAAACTGCTGTTCATGGAAATAATGTAAAAATTTTATTGGTTGTCAATACATGAAAGCCCATGCTGAAAATGAAAACTCATCTTAAAAACTGCTCTCTAAATTATACCCAAGTGGTGTTTGGAACGTTCTGCTCAACCTTTTTAATTAAAGACTAAAGTCTATGAGACAATTGCTTTGCATCCCTCCCCCCATCCTTTGCTTTTTTGGCTGTTTCCTTAAAACATATTCCTTCTGTTGGGAGGAATGACTGGATTCTGTTGTTCCTTCCTCTCCCAAATGTCCAAAGGTATGTTATTTTCTGAGTATATGCAGTGGGATGGGCTTGCTGTAGGAGCAGCAGGACTTGTGGTCCCTTTTTCCCAGAGAGCAGCAAAGCCCAGTGGGTACCATACCCTGACCCCAGCCTGTGGGTGAGTTGCCATGGCCAGATAATGTGTCACCCAAAAAGCCTTGGCTGTTACACACCCTGCCCTTCTGCTTTTACTGGCAAGGTGGTCCCTTTTGGTCCATGGAGAACTGATGGTCACCTCAGGGATGACCATCACAGCATTTTAGTGCCCTGTTGTGCTAGAAACCTCCTCTTTGGCAAGCATAACTTTTTGTATCTTCCTTTGTCTTCTCATCTGTGGCTGTGGGGTTGTCAGTGGTGTTGTACGTCCTGGTGCTCCTGCAAGTGCTGTCAGTGCAGGGAAAGCACTCAGAGGCTTTGATGTGTCAGGTCAGCTGAGCTCAGCATAGCGTGAGGGTTCAGCTGTGCCACCTCAATAAACAGCATTTTACCCAGTCAGCTCTGCTCTTCCTGCCTGCTCTGAGAACAGCCAGAGATGGGGTCTCTGAGAACAAAAAGGCAGCAGGGATGGGGAGAGATGAGGGAGGGACTTCTCTGATAGACAAGTGACCATCACAGAAGGACCTTGCATATTGCTGGTTCCTATTGCCTGTGCAAGGAGCAAAACTCTCTCTGTAATCTGTTCTTTTTCTTCTTAATCTCTTATTGTCTATTTTCTTCATGATACCTTGTGAATAAATGGCATCAGTACTGGGATTAAAGTTCAAATAAGAATCTCCTATAAGATTGAGACCATTTTCTCTTTTGAAGGCTGTGCATCTACACTAAATGGCTTAGGAGTCAGGGAGCAAACGACTGTAATGAAAAAAATTGCTCTCATGAACCACTGTGTTCTCACACCCTGTTACAGGATAATCCCAGAGTGTGTTCAGTGGTGTATTTGCAAGAAATGGATGGGCAGAAGGGACTGTAGGTGGGACAGGTGCTCTTATATCACACAGAAGGAGAGAGCAATTTCATTCTGGCTATTCAGAGGAGCAGAATGCACCTATATCACAGCAGCAAATTGAAAAGTCGTGGGTAGAAGATTAGGTTTACTAGCTGTAGAATGCCTCCTGGAATTCAGATAGAGCTGTGCCATTAATAGAGCATTAAAATTTGATAGCTCTTGGCTTTGTTGGAATTCTGAATTTACAGCTAGTTACTGGGGTGTGCTGTGGACCTGGAGGAGGTGGCAGAGGGTCACCATGGTGGTTAATGGAGTGTCCACCAGCATTTCTGTGCTGTGGCCCTGCTCCCTCCTGTGGGTCAGCTCCAGAACCTGGGTGGCCATGATCTGTGGTGGCCCTGCCTTGGACAGGGCTTGGAGTAGATGGAGGTCACTTCCAACCCATACCCTTGCACGTTCAAAAAAAAGTCAGGGTGCTGTTTTTGTCTGTGGAGTCAGCAGGTGTGAGGAGCTGGCTGAGCTGAGCAAGTCTTGGTTTAGCTGTGCTGCTTTCTGACTGTCCCCACATGTGAGGTGGGGTGACATCCCCACCAACAGGCCAGATTAATGTCTGATTTCTGCACCATCAGTACCGGGACGTGTGTTCTGTTTGCCTGTGGACAGTGGCTAATCACTGGGGAGCCAAGGGAGCATCACACTGAGCACCGTGACCTTTTCCTGGCAGCACTGGCTGGACACCATTGCTGCTGAATTCAAGGCACTGGTGTTTCCCAGGCAGGGCTGGAGGTGGGAGCAGCAGGGCTGGCAGGGCACACTGCATGCCTGAGCACAGCACACATCATCCCCTCTGCTCGCTTCGGAAGGCTTATTATTTTTAGACGAAGCAGGAGATGGGAATGTGCTGAGCTGGCTCATAAGACCTGCCAAAAAAAGAACATCTTTCAGGACTTTAACTTCCATCCCTGTGTCAACAGAAGAGCAATCTACCTGGAATTGATAAGTGGTATTGCTTAGATTCACTAAGACTTTTGTAACACCTCCATAAGGTATGAAATCTATTACGACTGTTGGAGGAAATCTGTCAGGATAAACATTAGGCTTTAACAATAAGGCAGGTGTTTTGCACCCAGAAAATTTAAGTATTAGACTTTTAATACTAGTGCTAAGAAAGACCTAGGTGCTTTATGGGATAAATCATGGCAGCCCTGTCTGCACTGGGGCTGTTGGTGCTCCTGGCATGCTGTCAGGCACACAGCCCTCTGGATGAGAAGAGCAGTGGGAAATGCCAGAGTCCTGGTGCAAGGAGAGGCAGAGCTGCTGGCTCTAACATCCATGGGGTTAGGACCCAGTTTCATGAGTTAAATCAATTCTTGAGTTGCTTCATGAGTTTGTAAATGATCCTCTCCATCTTTCCAAGGTCCTGTGATGCTCTGCAGTGGTTGCAGGTCCTGCTGGGCAGTGGGAGCTCCTGGAGGACACTGGCTGTGGGTGTTTGCCCCTGTCCCAGCACATGCCACAGCCCAGCAGCAACTGCAGAGCAGTTTGTGTGACAGGAGGAATGCGAGGCCTCCCGCATGACGTGCACCTTCAAATATGCTCCTTTATTCTTGGCCCTTGCAACCAGCAGATAAACTCCTGACTTATAGGGTAAAGACAAACAGCAGAAGCACACCCTTGAGTTATCTGGGGTGACATTATTACTGTGACGAAGTACCTTGCAAGGACGTTATCACATTGTTTTGCTCCATTATAAGGTCAGCAATTGAGGGCTGAGTCAAGGAGGGATATGGCATTTTTGTTTTGCACAGTGAGCTTAATAGGGATAACTCATTTTTTTCCCAGTCTGACAAACGGCATTAAAAGTTTTTAAGACCTGTAAAATTAGGAGTCAATTTAAACTGTATGGAGTAGAGGTAGCTTTTTTATTTTAGTCTTTTTGTGTACCTAGTCAGCAAAGCATTTAGAAGTAGTGTTGGCTGTAGCTTCACTGAACCAGGGACAGAAGAACCCCAGGTTTGTAGTGAGAGGTAATGTCTTTTATTAGAACAGCAGTTTTTAGCCAGCCTGGAGGAGCTGCCGTAGCCTTGGGGCATGCTCAGCCCTTTCCTCAGCCTGGGAAAAGACGATGAAAATATTTTCAGCAGACTGTTGACCGTGTTAGGCAGGATCTAAATCAGCTTCCTGGGGCAGTGATTCAGGTAGGGTGGGAAAGGCTGATCCATCTCCATGCAGAATGGGTGGGATTTGTCTGCTGCTGTAAGGAGATCCAAGATCCCTGGGTCAATGGCTGATGTGAAACCCACTGAGATTGATTGGAAGGCGTTAGGGATCACTTGTGTTTGGGGACAGAGCCCAGGCAGCCTTATTTATGTCCCCATCCCATCTGGCTGCTCCCACAGAAGACAACTTGCAGGTGTCCCTGGGAGCGGGAGAGCTGGCTCAGCCAGCTCAGCTTTCTCCTTGGCTATCAGTGCTTTGCTTCCATAAGTGAATGTTTTCTGCCAGAAAAATGTTCCCAGCTATATTTTTTCTTTCCACTGGCTTTATTGAAACACTGTGCCTTTCTTCTCCTGGCATCCCAGCTGGTGCCTGCCCTTCCTTTGGTGCATACCAAGTCCTCCCTTTGTCACGGAGAGGGGATGCCCAGATGCTCTTGCTCAAAACTGGTTTACATTAGGAAAAAAAAAATACACTTTTCTGCAAATTAAAAGTTTGCTTTCCATGGAGAGGCTTGAATTTATTTTCACATAGTATCTTGGTGGTTTTTAGGGGGGTTTGTTACGGGGTTTTGAGGGTTTATAAACTATCTTTACTTGGTGCCAGCCCGGAATTGAGCATGAAAAGGATGATATGCTTTTTAGCTGAATTTTCTGAAGAAATGAAGCTGCTGCCAATGGCATGGTTATCACTGAGTCTCCTCTGTCTCTGAATCAGGGGAATTTCCAACCTCCCAGCTCATGCCAGCCAGATTTAGCAAGAGTAGAGGTCCCTGGGACCAGCGAGTGTCCCTAAGACAGGTAGTTGGAATGAGCAAGAGACCCTGCATGCTGCTGAGGGAACAGCTGCAAACACTGACATTATTGAGCATCCAAGAATTTATATTTATGAGTGGCAAAAAATAGTTTTCATAAACTGCAGCGCCTGTTTTTCTTTTCCTCTTTTTAATGAACAGAATGGCTCGTTTATTCAAGATGCTTAAAGGGCCTTGTGTGCACCACTTATTTAATGGCTTGTAGTGAGCCTTCATGGGAAAGTGACCTAGTTCAAGTCCCCAGAGGCTACTGCAATAAAAATGATTATGAATAAAACTGCTCTTATCACCATATGGCAGTTTCAGGCATTGCACATCCAGCATCTGCAGCAGTTTTGTCCAGAAATGGTGAGCTTTTTCTTAAATAAATCTATCCAGCAAAGGCAGCAGAGGAGGGGTTGCCATTGTTAGTGTTCCTCCCTTGAACCGGCAGCAAAATCCTTGGAGGCTGGAAAGGGGAGGATGGGGTTTGTTCTGCAGCCTGCCCTGGATAATGGGCTTTGGGGAGCTGAAATCCTCCCATGGAACAGAATCCCTTTTGCAGGTGCAGAGCACTCTACTTTTTCCTTATAAGCCCAAGCAGAGATTTAATTGCTGCTCTTCAGAAGTGCAAAACAAGAGAATGTAATAATTAGAGCTGTCAGGGTGTCCTTTCTTTCATGCTGATGCTGACATTAGCTGGTTTAAAGCCTATTTTTAACCTCTGCAACATTGAAGACTGACTGTGTGTTTTCAGTCTGGCTTTATTTGTTTCAAACTTTGTAAATTTTAAGTAGTGTAAAAGGGAAGAAGTGAGGAGAAAGAGGGAAAACTACATGAAAAAAGAAAGGAAAAAGGAACACCAAATCAAATCAAATGAGAAATGCATTGGTAAATTATGTTCACCTTATAGTGAATTTTTTTTTTTCTTTTTATGAGCCTGCAAAATTCCTTCTAACTGGAAGTTGAAAAATCTCAAAACATAAAACCACAAGTGCCTGGTAAGATCAATATTGTGTTTAATGTACCTTCAGACAGTGCCCTGGATAAAGCAGGCAGCACAGGGACTGTTTTTCTTCTTCAGTAGTCATGGCTTTATCCAGCTTCATCTCTGACTTCTCTGGGAGTTATCCTGATGAGCCAACAGCAGCAATAGGAAACCATGATGTGCTGATTCAGCACTTTGCATATATTGTCTATAGGTACATACATGTGAGTGGATATCTATGTACATGGATTTAAAAAAAAAAAAATATATATATATGTGATAAGTATTACAAGTGAGCCACTGCTGCCCTACAGCTTCACTGGGGCAATGGGAATCCACTGTTTTTTATTGGAGGCTTACAAAAGGCTGAGCTGGTGAAGATGCACCCATGCAGGGCACTGAGGATTTTGCCATGTTGTACTAACGGGTCTCTCCTTATCCTGGAGAAATAAACCCAAAGAACGCAGTGAAGCTGGGACTTCTTGGGATGTCAGAAAGGTCACAGTCTTTTGGTGCTGGTTAAATCCCTCATTTAAAGTGAGTCAGGGATGGAGGAAGAGCAGTGTGGTTGTGTGGTCTCAGTCTTGCTAAATTAGTGCCAGAATGGGATGTTCAGACAGTCTCACCACATGGCTTCCCATATATATTCTCATATATTTTTCTCTGTCTGGCATTTAATTATTATTTTTTTTGGTACCTGTCACTGCTCCAGCAGTAACTGGAGGCTGTAGGGAGAGGTGGGGATGGTTGTGTGGTGGAGGACTCCTCTTGGATCCATCCAGTGATGCCATGAACTCTGCCACACTGCTCGTTAGATGGTGCAGTCCTGTGGCTGTAGCTGGACAGTCCCAGTGAAGGCAGTGGATGTCTGCACAGAGGTATATGTTAGCTCCCATGTTGTTACAGGAGAGCACAGAACACTGTCCTGGCAGTAGATTTATTGTATTTTTTGGTGTTTCTTGGCATGGATGGCTCATTCCTTGCTTGCCCTCTTGGTTCCTTGCAGATGGATTAGAGCGTTGTCGTGCCACTGCTCCTGGCCTCTTTCTTATGCAAGGTATTGACATCCAAAATACAGATTTCTAATCCTAAAATTACAACCTGCTCTTTCATAATGTGAAATCAGTTAATCTCCAAATAGTTCCCCAGCCCCTCGTTAGTCACTTTGCACTGTTAAACTCGGAGGCATTAAAGCACAAATGTTCTGCACACCCACTGGTTCTGAACCTGCTGGCCCCAAATGAGGATGGGGTAGCAAAGGATGGAGCTTTCCAGCTCAAGTGGGCTCAGTGCTTCCCTGAGGAGTTGGTGTCTTCACCTTTCCCTTTCAAAGCCTCTTGGAGTGCATTGTGACACCCAGTGATCCTGACTTTCCTCTTACTCTGGGGAAAGTGAGATACTGGAATTGCTGGGAAGTACCAATCTAAATCCAGCCTGAGAACTAGGATTGAAAACTTCTTCCTATAAGGCTGGTCCAGCTGTAGTTTGTGTTCTGTAACCAGAGCTAAGCCAGAATCTGGCTCCCTCCATAATGAGCTCAGTTACTTGCCCATTGTGAGCTCCATGATTCTAGAAGCTCTTGAGTTTTGGTTTGTTTTCCTGAAAGATCAAACCAGGACTGTGCTGTTAAGATTACTGATCTGTTTTATCCCTCCCCCAGTAATCAGGAATGAAATGGGCATTTCTGCAGGCACCAGAACTAATAAACCTTATTTCCGTTGTATTTATGTCTCTTGGTTGATTTAATACTTCCCTAATTAAATTAGGGTTCTATTATGTCTGCTTATACCTATAGTCTCTCACTCCCATTACTTTTTTGGCAACACTGAGGCTGCTGTAATTGACTGGAGAAAGGGGCCAGCAGGATTAAAAGCTGTTGGAGATAAACCTCGTGAAAGGCTGCATCCAGCATCTTTTGCCACCCAGCTGCCTGTTGCCATGAAGTTGGCAGAAAATAATTATCTTTGATGTCTTTGAAGTTAGCTAATAGTGTTAAAGCTCCCAAGTGCACACATGCATGCACCCACGTGAGTTGAATCCCAGCTTGTTCCTGAGGAAGCTGGGATAAAATGGAGGAGGGATGGTATCTTTTTAGTCCCAGCTGAGCTTGGAGGGTTTTGCTCTGGAAGGTGAGGAATGTACATGGTCGGCACGTTGAGGTGTGGTTTGGCAAGCGTGGAGTGGCACGATGAGTTGTGCACTTGTGCCGTGGTAGCACAGCGTGAGAGGGAAAAATGGGCTTGCAAGTGGATACTGAGGGGTTTTTGTGTAAGCAGCAGCTACTCCCAAATGTGGTCTGTACACAGAAAACCAGGCTGTACCTGGAAAATCATGTGCCAGAGTGCTGGGGTAACTCTTACTGGTTTTGGGACAGGTGGGAGATGGTTGTGCCTGTCTGAAAGAAGAGGTGTTTCTCCAGGAGTGCACGCATCAGTCAGAATAAATGGAGTGGAATAGCCCCTGGAAGGCTCACTGGCCTTATTCCTGCCTGAGAAGGGGTGACATGACACCTCTGAGCCAGGAGACCCTCCAGGCTGGGTCTTTCCATGCAGGAACCCTGCAGCATCCTGGGGTGCATTTCAGGAGCACTGCAAGAGCTTCCCATTCAGGTGTGCCCCAGATATGGCAGTGAGCCCTCTGTCCTGTGACAAGGTTTAGAAAACAAGTTGGTAGGTTGAAAGGTGCTGTGATATCTTCCTCCATATGTTATGAAAATCATGGAATGATGGGAATCCTTGCTGGAAATCCATCTTCAGTCTGAAATGTTTGTGCCAGGTTTAGTAGCATAGAAAATAACGTGAAAATCAAGGCCTTGCATGGCAGATACCCATTTTTGAATGATTACATGGCAGCAGATCTCAATTAACATTTTTTTTTTAAGAAACAAAACATAAATTTGCAGAAACACAACCTTAGGACTGCAGTAAAAAAGCGAGTTACCTGAAAAATGTGAATCTTTGTTTGCCTGTATGATGAAATGTTAATCTCAATGCTAAATACCAGTGTGGCAGCACAGCCGGGTCTTGGAAAAGTAATTACATAAATGAAGAATGTTCTCAGCCCACCTTCCCACCTTTTTTTGCCCTTTTTTAAAAGTATGTATATTCTTCTATGGCATGGAACAATTTTGCAGCCTTGGAATTGCCATTTATTCATTTTCCAGTAACTAAATTAGATGTACTTCTGCTTTTCTGAATTAGCCTGTTTCATTTGCCATGCTTTTAGGTACTTTTAGCTCTAATTTGTGTTGTGTCCAGGTACTACTGTCAGAGAAGAATGGGTGGGGGAAGGAGGAACCCTTCCATCAGTCCTGTCCCTGCACCCTTCTCCAGATGAAACTGTGGGGTCAGTTGCTTTTTACCAAGTTGTTCAGCTTGTATTTGAGATGGATGCCAGGTACCAGGGGGATACCTGGTGTCAGTTGGATGCCTTGCCAGGACTGTAGTGGAAATGAAACAGGGAAAAGCAGAGTGTTAAAAACAGAGGAAAATGGAAAGACTGAAAATAAAGGGGTAAGAGGAGGAAGGAAGTGAGGAGGCAGTAGGGGCTCGTAGGACTTGGATAAGCTGCTGTCAGACGATGCTGCAGAAAGCCTGAACTTGTATTTTTAGGGACACTTGGGTTTATACTTAACTGTAAATAGTGGGTTTGGGGGAGAAGAAGAGAAATGACTGCTCTTCCTGCCACGTGCTCCACTAGGCTTTGTTTCACTTCTGTTTTCCTTCCTTGGAACCACAGCATTTGCAGAGTGAGAGGTGTTGGCATCCTCCCACCCCATGGCTCCTGGGACTTGCCCCAGCACAGCAGAGCACTTCCAGGTGACACATGAGCCAGGGAATCACCGTGTACCACCCACCTTCTGGAAATCTGCTTTTCCCACTCAGTCATTCAATAGCAATTTACCACATTGGCAATGTCTTGTCATCCAGGACCAGGTTTGCTGTATGTTGGAAGATTTTCCCTCAGTGTTTGTGTTTTGAGTGGCTCTGGGCTCAGAGCAGAAGAGCGAGGGCTGGGTAATCTGTGTAAAATCATTGAGGAAAACAGGATGCTTGTTTTGGAAAGACTGAGCTCTCAGAAAGAGGAAATTATATGAGATTTCCTCAAAGGGATTTCAAGCTGTCCAGGAATTTCAGGGGAGACCAAGGTCTGCTTTCCTGTTGTCACATGGGGTGTTTTTCACTTCTCCTTTCTGCCTTGTATTTTCATAGAAATTGAACACATTTGTGCTAAGTCACAACATTGGGCATTACTGATAGTTCTGGCAGGTTTTATGAGCACTTTAGAAAGACTCTTCCCCCATCATCATTGACAGAGGATGACTTTTATTTATCATTAGCATAAGCCCGTTCAGGAGGGAAAGGACCATGGTTTTGTAGCACATTAATAGGCTGCTAGAGATGGCATGTCCTGAGCAGGTGTGAGGAGCTCTTCCCAGACTGCAAGTGCTGCTGAAATCTCTCACTCTTAACAACTATCCCCCATGACCACAAAACCCAACTTGCAGTCAGGGGACAGCCTGGCTTGGCCATCATTCAGGACAACTAGTGGTGACTGATCTCCTTGCATGGCTTTGCATCTACATCAAGGCAGTTTATCCTCTCTATATTTACATTTATCTTCAGGGTAGGTTTTATTTGCTGAGCTCCATTTCTTCCTGGTCCAGTACATAAATGCTTTGAGAGCCCGAGAAGACAAGGAAAGATACTGCAATAGAAATTTATTGGGGTGCTTGTGTGTGAAAAGGAATAAGATTTATTCTCTGGTTCTTTTTGATCTGGAGAGTACTGGGAACAGCAGCCTTCAGGGAATACTTCAGCTCAGTTCTTTCAGAGACAGGAATTTGGAAACCTGGAGGAAGGAAACAAAATGTTAAAAGCTTAAAAAAGATTAATGGAAAAAAAGAAAGAGACTTGTAGCACAGGTACCTAATCCAGTTGAGATATTTATGTCAGAAGTTTTGATGATGGCTCATTATTTTGTCTGAAATTACTCATCTTCCTCCTTTGTTTGAAGCACTGGAGGCTCATGGCTTGTAGGCAGCAAGGATGAGTTGTGGCTTCTGCAGTCACCTCCTGTGCAGTCCTGGGGCTACTGCCAGTGACTTCTCAATCACATCATTACTGTGAGCATTAATCACAATTATTCACTTGCAGTTAAATAGCCAGGATGGATTTTAGTGGCCTTGCAGGCTCTCTAGAGTGAGCTTGGTTGGAGGCAACATCTGGAGAACTTGGGGTCAGCAAACCTGCTCAAGTGAAAGGCAGGAGCAGAGTGCAGGAGAGGGGGGGTCTGAGTTATGGGCAGTGTCTGTCTGGGTGTGCTTTTTCCCAGTAAAAAGATTCCTCTCCACATTTCTCTGGCTCATGCAACTTTTAAATCCCCAAATAGTGGGAAGGGGAGGGAGGAGGTTTAAAGGCCAGAGTGATGGGTGGGTGCCAAGCCAAATGCTGAGGAGCACTTCCATCTCTCATGGAAGGACTGAATGTGTTTTAAGGCAGTGCTGCTGGCACTGTGAGCATCTGTAGGGGAGGAAATGGCTACATCAGCCAGACAAAGTGGCCCAGTGTTGCAGTGGTGTTCATCCAATCTTTACTGACCTGAGAGCTTTGGGTTTGAGGGAGAGGTGTAAATACCCGGTGCTCAGCTGGGTCCCTGCATCCCATGTGCTTTCTGCTTGTGTTACCTTGATTTCCACCAGGGAGCACTTGATTGGGAAGTCTTGCTCCTGATGTCTTGCCTCTAGAGGGTGATGATCTGAATAGAGACAAGTTGGGCATTGGGAGGGAGCAAAAATGGTCTACCACATTTGTTGTCCCACTGTGTAATCTTACATTTTTGTATGACTGACCAAATGGCAGATGGACTTTGGAGCAGGGGTGTTCTCTATCACACCCTGAACACAGGTTTTCTCTTCAAGAGTGATGCTTGAGTGGCCCTTGGGTCTGGCTCTGGCTGCAGCTCTGCAGTACTTGTGAGAGAAATCTTCCACCCATTTCCTTGTGCTGTTCTTCCATGTTAGTCATGTGTCCTCCTGTTCAGCCAGGACTTTCCTGATACAAAATAAGCTCTTCTCCTGAGGAGCGTTTTTGTTCAAAGGGATCTGTGTGTGCTTTTGTGAGGTGAGGGAAGGAGCATCTTTCATCTCTGGAGAGGACCCAGGTGGCAAACACACCCAGGAGAACGACCAGAAGTAGTGACACATCCAGAGGTTTAAGTTCATGGCCTCCTTAAGTTCATGCCTTGCTGTGAACATCATCTGCTTCTCACAGTGCTGCTCCTGTCTGAGCAAATGCAGCCCTGGAATTTCATAATCCTCTGGGAGTCTCACAGCTCCCTTCACCCACTCAGGAGTCCCTCAGCTTCACCTGTTGCAGAATATGAGGAGCACTCTCTGCCTCATTTTAGCCCATCACCTGCATCCTTGGGACAAGAGGAAATGGCTTCAAGTTACATCAGGGGAAGTTTAGATTGGCTATTAGGAAAAATTTCTTCACAGAAAAGAGTTGTCAGGCATTGGAACAGGCTGCCTAAGGAAGCAGTTGAGTCACTACCCCTGGAGGGATTTAAAGGATGAGTAGATGTGGTGCTCGGGGATGTGGTTTAGTGCTGGACTTGGCAGGGTAAGGTTTACAGTTGGACTCGTTGGCCTTAAAGGTCTTTTCCAACCTAAACAATTCTGTGATTACTGAAACAACATCAACAACAAAAGAAGGGCCAAGCACATCTTGTAGCTCCCTCTGGGAAATGTGGTGTCCGTGGAAAAATTAGAAACTAAATCCCAGGGTGATATTTCTGCAGCCGGTGTGTCCTGCTGAGCTACAGCTGTGGGAGGGATGAGAAATACCAGGCGATCTGACAAGTCAGTTTTCTGCTCCAAAGGCAAAGGAGCAGGTTACATTTATGATGGCATTTGTGCAGAAAAACACATCTGTCCGTGGGCTTTGCATTGTTTTTTAGGGCATTAGAAAAGGGGTTGATCTTTTGCTCTCACAGGCTGCTCATTTCCTCCCTGATGCTGGTCAGAAATTGGGTGATAATAATTGAATTTTATCTTTTACCCTTCACATTTAAGGGAACCTTCCTCTGTTCTCTCATAAAGCTGGCAGCTCACTGTGTACTGATTGGAGACAGTCAGTGCTGCACTGGCAGAGATGGCTGAGGCCAGGGTTGAAGCTGCAGAAGCCTGAGTCATCTTGTGAAGCAGATCAGTTTTTAATTACACTTTTTAAGCAGTCTTGTGGAAATGCTGTGTAGAAGCATTTGAATTAAAAATGTAAAGAAATTTTGTTGGATTTATTTTTCCTTGTTAAGTCTTCTGGTAAAACAAAAGCCCTTTGCTCTAGAAAAAAAATAATTAAGAATTGATAGACTGCTGTTGTTTGAAAGTGTGAATGCAGGGTATGGCTGTGTGAGGAACAATTCCTGATATTCACTAACATGTCTCTGCACTTAGGCAAGGCTTTGGAGGCTTTTTGTAATATGGCATCACCCACTTGCATCATCTTTATGGGGTAACTAGTATTATTTTGCCCATTTTACTGGGGGATAACATTGAGCAGCAGAGAGCCCAGACTCTCACCCAAGGTCAAGAGCACTTGGTGGGGATCCAGGAATAGCATCCCTCTGCTTGCTTTGGCCTTGGCCTTGCATCCCAGGAAATTATCTCACACCACACATCACAGGCTGTGCTTTCTATCCTTTCTTGGACTTTAAGACTCCACAGTGCACTTAAAAATCAGCATTAACTCAATCAAGGCTCCGATGTAAAGGAAATTTATACTCCCTGGTCAGTGTATACCAAAACTTACCCCTGAATGTGTGTTTGAAGGATTGGACAAACTGACAGGTTGGGGTTTTTCCCCATGGGGAAATGCAGGGAGGTCCTTTCCTGTTCTTGCATGGTGGTGGCTTCTACAAATGACCTTTTCCCACCCAGTTAGAGGTGAGCAGTCCCTGAATAGCAAGCAGCAAAACCAAACCTGCATTTTCTCTGACAGCCAGCTCCTACTGAGGGGAAAGACCTTGAAAATGAAAGAGCTTTTTAATATGAATCTGCCTGTAACTATTGGTGATTTCTGGTGCTTAGCAAGCATTGATCCTACTGGGAAAGGGTTAAAAGCCCTGGCAGGAGTGGTGTTGTCCTGGCTGTAGGGAATGGGATTTCTGGGTGGCCTGAGCTGCCTTTAGGTAGGAGCAGGATGCAGCTGGTCCAGAGTGATGCTTCTAAAGCTGTATCTTACCAGTTTCTTTCTCTTAGTACAGCTGAAATTGCAGGTTTGTGGCGTGACTCAGTGCAGTGCCTGGCCTTGGTTCCTTCCTGGCGTGCCTACAGCATGGCATAGTCTGTGTGGATTAGCTGTGGATGAGGTCTCACGCCAAGCTTTTCAGATTTCCACTAAGATCTTTATCCAGTGGAATAAAAGGCCATCACCCCCTGCCCATATGTGTTCTCCCTGCAAAGCTGCAGGCAGCCTTCGTGAGCTGCCCACGTTCCTGCAGGCAGCTTTTTGGGCTGCTTTGAGAGCTTTTTTGGCTGCTTTGTTCCACTTTGCAAATAACTGTGAGTAAAATCCATAGCCTTCAGTCGGTTCCTTCAAACTGTACACCATCGATTTGTGTCTGTACGTGTTATTGCTCTCTAAGCAGGGCCCTTAATGGCTGGAGAGCCCTCCTGCCTTGATAACCACATCAGGCAGTGGCTGCAGTCCCAGAATTGCCAAATAGTGACCTGCTGTGCCAGTGCTGGGCTCGTCCCTCATGTCCCCAAGTGCTGAAGGTGGCAGGGACACACGGTCCTTTCTGGCTTCCTCCCACTCACTCCTGAGCTGTGCTGTTCCCATGCAATCCCTGCTACTGGCTTAACCTTCCCCTGCTAATCCCAACTCCTCCTCTTCTCCGTGCTTTCAAATCCCTGGCTAAAGCCCCTCTCTGCTGTGCTGCCTTGTGGAAAGGATGGATGGGGGTTGTGTGCAGGGCAGGGGAGGGTCTGCTGGTTTGTGGGGTCTTTTAGGGCTCACTCCTTTCCTGGAGGAGCCCTTGCACCACAGTTTCTCTATTTTGCAGGGAAATGAGGACCTGGCTGTCCTGGGAGGAGGGTCCTTTGCCACGCACATCAGGTCTGTTTTGCAGGGAAAGGCAGTGACCTGGCTGCCTTACTGCTTCATAGAAAAGCTTTTCCTTGCCAGTGCAAGGGTAGGAAATCCTGCTTGAGAGAGGAGGCTTGGAAATGGAGAAGCTGTAGAAGCAGAGTAGTTTAATCCACTGATCGACGCTGTTGATCCCAGCCCTCAAGGCTGGCTTAGAGGGTGAGCCACAGAGGGGCTGTTCTGCAGCAGAGCCAAAAATCCCATCTTTATCCCAGACAAAGCAGCAAGTGCACACGTCACAGACAAAGCAAACACAATGGTGAAGGGGTCTGTGTGTCATTCATCAGCCTCCCTTTTCCAATAAGCTGTTCTAAACTTCTGCTACTCAATACCTGACTTGCTTGAAACATTGGACAACGTGAAAGCTTTGATGCCTCCCTGTGCAGCCAAATTAGTATGTATGTCACAGAGGATTGCTCTAGGCATGGCTGGGTCTTTTAAATCAGTGGAACACAGGCACTGCAAAATGTTTATTGACTCCTGACAGTAAGTGACTCGGGGTAGATGGGATGGACAATAAGTTGTCAAGGCTGCTCAGGGCAGACAAAAAGCCTGGAGGCAATTCTGGATGAAAGGCAGTGTGATGTCCATCTGCCTTCAAGTATGTGAGGTCTAAAATTGATATTTGAGCTGACATAGATGGAGAAATGTGCAACACAGGGTCTGCAGTATCTTGAGTTACAAAGTCATTGGGATTAGGGGAGCACCTCAGCCCTCCACAGAAGAAGATCTGGGGTTATTTATGTCATCCTTACACTCATTTTCCTCACACTACGACCTCAATCACCCAAGAGATATATGTGAGACCTTCTGGCAGCTGTGGCATTTCCTCCTAAGCCCCATAAAATGTAAGTACCTTTATCAGCTTGTTTTTGTTACTTCTACCACCCAGAGACAGGGACTTGGAGTCAGCTCACGATTGATGAATGAGTGAAGCCTGAGTGTATGAATTGGCTCAGGTGCCAGTCAGCCTTGCCACGTGGGCCTGAATCAAGGGGATTAGATCTGTGCTGATCCAAGGGTTTGCAGGACTGGAAAGGCTCAAAAAGGCAGGCAGTGGAAGGGTTGTAAGGATGTCTTGCTGAGAAAGTGGTTCAGGGTGCTTGAACCACTGTACATAAATCCTGGTCATGGTGGGCATGTTCAGCTGTTACCATCATTGGGACTGGACCTCAGAAGTCCCCAAATTTCTACTGGATTTGGAGGGTTAGGGTTGGTGCACAGATGAACTTGGTGGATTTGTGTTTAGGCTCCTTTCTACAAGCAGGGAGCCGTGGAACAGGTGGAGGTGACAGAGATGAAAGCCCCACCTGATAACCTCTGCTGAGGTGTCCAGAGAGATCCGTGGTGGGATCTCATCCTGGGCCACCACGTCTGTGGAGAATCAGGGCTGTGGGGGCATGTGGGGTAGCATGGACAGCTACACTGTGCTGTGAGCTGAGATAGAAGAGTTCTGCCCTGCAGTTACATGGAGAAACACAGGGAACAGGAAAAACATGGCTGGGAGAGCAGGCTGGGCTGCTCAGTCAGCTGGGGTGATTCATGGGCACATGGACACGGTTGGTTTGTGCCATTGGCAAGTCAGTGAAATGCAGTGGAATCCCTTAATGAAAAGCCATTGACAGCCATAGACTTACATTTCCTGAATTAAATGGCAGGAAAACACCACAAATATTGGGCTTTCCTTCTCATTCACTTTTCTTTACATAGCCACAAAAAAAACTCAAAAAACAAAAAACAAACAGATGCCTCTGTGTTACCTGGTTCCCCTGTTGCTGTCTCCTGCCACCAGTGCTGTCCATCCCTGCTGCCAGAGAGGATGCCAAGCACTCAGGTTCACAGAAAGTGGTTCTCCCTTGCTGCTGTTTGTTGAAAAATCACCTTGCACTTCACATACCACCTCCAAAATTGGATCTTGCTACTATGAAACTAGAGCCGAAGTCAAGCAGATGGCACTGCAGAGGTGTTTCCAGAAACTCCATTTTCATCAATGTGTGTGGTGTTTTTTCCAGAAGGGCCATTTTTAAAACTCAGTTTGCAATACAGTTACTGATGTGGGGAATGGCTTAAAGAGCAGGTGACAGTTCAGATGTTCAAAAGCAGCTGTTTAATGTGTGGGACAAATAAATGGGGTACCAAAAACCTGAGGAGACTGAGGGTTACCGTCCACAGGTGTTCTGGGATGGATTGCCACGGGAGGCAGCAGCACACATTTGCAGGCACTAAGCCCTGTCTGCCCTGCAGCAGGGAGCAGGTTAGGAACAATCTCTTTTGAAGGGAATTATTTTTCTTGCAAGTACAGAAGAAATAGCAGCAGCTGCCAAAGCAGACAGTGTTGTATGACCAGACTATGCTGGTGCCCCTGAGCTCTGGGTGCAGCAGCTCATTCTCATCCTGAGCTTTTGGTCTGAAGTCATGAGCAGCCCCAATCATTACATTACATCCCTGGTGCCCTGGGATGCCTTTTCCTGTGTCCTGCACAGAGCCTGCTTCATCTGTGGTGGGATCTGGTGCCTGAAGATGCTGGGCTCATGCTGGAGTTTGGGTTTGAATGTTGAAGCTGAAGTGGTTGTGGCCACAGTAAAGCCTAGGTGCCCTGGGACCAGGCAGAAATGGGTGGCTGTGTGTTGCAGACAGCAAAAGCGTGTGGAAATGGGGATCTGCCTGGCATTCTGCAGATGTGACAGCTTCCTGCTGCAGCCCAGACCTGGCCAGGTCTGTGGTGGCACTCTCAGATGCCAGGCAGCCGTGCTCTGCTAGGAAGGTGCCAGCTGTGGCTAGCCTGGCCCATTGGAGGAGGCTGGCTCTTCCTTGGGAGCCAGGCATCTCTCTTGAGAGCACTGGGTGGTCCAGGCAGTGCTCCCTGCATGGCTCAGTGCTTCCCACTGGGAGGAAACCTGGTGCTGCTCTCAGGACGTGGCCTCTGTGAAAGGGTGCCTCGTGGGTCTCCTAAAGGCAGATTTAATTTTAGTTATGAATTCTGCAGTGTTGAATAGGCAGCGACGTGAAACAGAAGCACAGTGGGGGTGTTAAGGGGTGGTAATAACATGGCTGTCATGAACTCACGTTGTTGGGAACAGGCTGTGCTGCCTCCCTTTAGCTGTGAAAATGTGCACTTGCAGAGGAGCTGGGGCAAAGGGAGGACAGGCTGTGTGGGAGGGGAAGGAGCACCCCAAGGCTGGCTGCTGCCCTCCTTGCCTGATGGGCTGCAGGTGATGGGCTGCTCCCCTTGGCAGAGAGCCGTGGGGATTGCCCCGTGATGGATCTGGGAATGCTCACAGAGGGCCTGGGGAGGCTGCATGGGGCTCAGTGGTAAATGGTGGCATCCCTTTCCTTCATCCCACTGATTACTCTCTCAAATCCTGCTGCCTTCAGTGTGGGACCAACTCAGTGAATATTTTCCTGAGACACTGCTTGTCCTTTTGGGTTTTTTTATATATACATTACTCTTGGTCAGGAGCATGTCTGCTCAGTCCTTTGGTGCCTCAGGTTTCCATAGGCTGCTCCTAAAACCCACTTTTGGTGTATATTCTGTTGATGATCTCCATCTCTCTGCTCCCTGCTGTGGTGCTCAGCCCCCTCCTCTTCCAGCCTAGACCTGCTCTTGTTGAGGCTTTGACCTCCCTTTCCCTTTCCAGGAACCTTTGTTCCTGGGTTCTGGGAAAGCCCTGACAAGTGCAGAAACACCTTGAAATCTGCTCTTCTGCAGGGTTTACTGTGACCATGAAGAGCAGACCTTCAAAAGCTGCATCTTCAAACACTTGTGAGTAAAATCTGTCACAGTCCTTGGTGTGACCATGGAGGAGATGCACAGCCTGTCATGCCCAGTGTGCTGGTGCTGAATGGTTGCACAGAGAGGGGGGACAGGCTTTCTAACCAGTGTTCTTCCCTGGGTGGAAATTAGAAATGGGGCAGGCCATATCTAGAGGAACCATCTGCAGAAGCTTCTGGAAAGATTCAGCTCTCTGATGCTGATTTTGGACTACTTAAGGCAATGGTTTTATCCATGGAAGAGGGAAACCTGCTTCTTCCTGAGCTGGAGGTGGGAGTATCCAGCCTCACTGGAGCTACAAGAGGGATAGAGGATGGAATAAGTACAAGCACTGGCCTAAGAGATGTGTTTCCATTATATAGGGAACATAAAACTGTAGTCTTGCTCACCTATAGGCTGTAGTGCATGTTATTTCTGGAGATGAATAATATGCTAATTTAACAATTTAGTTTGTTAATCTAATAATCCTGCCTTCTTTAACGTCAGAGCTATTGTGGAGCTGCAGTAATGGAATTGCAGCTCTGCGAGCTGCAGGGTCCTGATCAGAGCTTGGATTGATACAGAGGATTGGAAAACACTTCAGTCTAAAGTTCAGCTCTGTTGGGTCAGCACAGAGCATTAGCTTGGCCCTCTGCAATTACAGGCATCTGTGCTAGGAGCAGAGTTAGGCTTTTCCAATGGGAAGCTCTGGTTGTTCAGTCCAAACTGAAATACTAATAAAAATGCCCAGCTAAGCACCAAACAAAGAAAAAAAATCCACTTTGTTTCTCTTTGAGTTTTTTGAATTATTTTCATTATTTTATTCTTCAAAACCTTGGAAAAGATGACAGGTATAAGGGGAGGATTGGCTGTGGGTGAAATTTATGTTTGTCCCTCCCAGTGAAGGGTCTTCTGCTCTCCAGAAATAGCCCAAAGGAGGGTAGCAGGCTGGGCAGGGGTGAAGATCTGTGCTCAAATGAGTGTTCTGCAGGAGAGCTCAGGAGAGCAGAGGAGTGACTCTGGAGCCTCACCTGGCCACCAAGCGAGATGTCAAACACTGGATGCAGCTTCTTTTGTTTTTCTTAGCTTTTCCATGTCTGGTGTCAAAGCCTTGGAGTTTCAGGTGTGCCATGTGTATTGGAGGATGCCATTTGCAGAGTGCTGACGTCTGGGGAAAGGGGGGCAGGTTCAAGTGGAGTTTGCCCCAGGTGGAAAGGAACTTCAACAAGTCAGTCATGCTCCTTTAGTGCCTTGGGGCAGTGGGATCACTCTGAAGCTCTGCAAATCTGTTTGTAGCCCAGGAAATGATGGAGAGATGGAAGGGTGAGGAGGGAAGGAAGGAGACTGCTGCTGTGGTCAGCTCCTGCTGTAGTAAAGCAGAGATGGGGCTGAATCCCTGGGCAGGGTGAGGGCTTGGTCCCCAGTCTGCAGGGATGTCCTGAGTCCCCACTGGCTTGAAATCCCCCTCCCAGTCCTGGAGTTAAGTGCAGGCAGCAACAATAAGGTTTGGCCCATGATGGCTCTGTTTTAATCAAAGAGATATGTTACTCTTTGTTAAAATAAACATTTTCCCCATCCTGTTACATGACTCAATTTTTCTTATGCTGGCCTCCAATGTTTTAACTACCTTCTCAGATACATGGATTTATTTCAGATGTATTTGAAGAGATCTGTAAACCAAGTGCAAAGCTTGTGCACGTCATTTTTAGACAGCTTGTTTTGGAGATTGCTGAATTTTCACCCTAAAATAAGCCTATTTTGTATATCAGTAAGTATTTTAGCCCCTCAGACTAGTTGGAGAGAGGATTCTGGCACCCTCAAGATTGCTTTCAATGGGAAACCAAGTACATAAATGTGCCTGTACTCTGTAAAAGCTGAGAACAAATCATTCCAGGTGCTATAAAATGGTGTAATGTACAGCAGGATGGCAGTTCAGCTTCCCAGCTCCTGTCAGAAGGCAGAGCTCTTTCTCCCAGGAAAAATTGCATTTTTCAGTGCATTAGTGCTGAAGTGCCTTCATGCTAAAAATCTTGGACTGAGTCCCTGGATTGCCTTGAACTACAGGAAAACAAGGAACTGGCAGGACCTAGACCATGGAGCTGTGAGAGGTTCTGGCCCATCCCAGGAGATCTTAACTGCAGAAGGTCTTGGATGCTGAAGCAGAATCTGGAGGAGCTGAGTCTCACCAGTGGACACCTTGAATGGTGTCATGTGCAGAAGTAGGGCTGGGCAAAGAGTTTTTTGTTGCACTTTACCAAAAATTACACCTGGACACAAAAAAGTGATCTGGTGACTTCTAACCTGGTAAAATCTCTGGTGTCCTGTGCTTGTTGTAGGAAAAATATGCAGGATGTGATGGTGCTGAGGATGTGCTGGGTTTGGAGGCAGGGGTTGGACAGTAGAAAGGGTGGTGGTTGGGCTGCTGGCACCAGGCTCAGTATTTTAACTGTAACAGAAATGAAATTGAAGAAATTTATTTGGGAGTCTTCTCTGCTGCCGAAGTGTGGTGATATCTGGACTTTTATGAGACTTTTTGTTGTTTGTCCCAGTTCACAGAGATTTCTGTATGAGACACAGTGTTCCTCAGTGGTGAGGGCTGTCAGACCCTGCTGGTCTGGTCCCAGCAGGGCTGTGCATGTGGGAATTTCATCTAATCCCACTAATATTAATATTTACATGCAGCATTACTAAAGGCAGTGCAAAATTGGTTGGATTGTAAGTGTTTTGCTGTGAAACACCGGGCATACAACATGGTTACTCCATTAAGTGGCTGCAGTGGGGATTTTGAATGCATGGGGCATTGGAGGCTGCATGTCCAGGCTGGGAAGTATAAGAGATGTTGCTCTGCCTGGCAAAAGGAAATAGGAGCTCTGCATTTCCCAGCAAAGTGACAATTATGATTGTGTCCCACTGGCTGCAGCAGGTGGTGGGTCATTTATTTTGTTGGATGAATAAAAGCCGACAGCACAAGTTAAGTAAATATGATGGAATACATTTCTGGGTACAGAAGCTGCAGTTTTTGCTTAGAGGTGAAATCCATGCTTGTGCAAGGAAAATTTAAAAAAGCAACAATCAATCATCCTCTTTCTGTCCTTAAAATGTGGACTTCAGTTTTGGGCCAGGATATGCTGTTGTTCTCTACAAAGGCTGATATTGAGGCCAGGGTTTATTTGTTTAGTAAACATAATGCCTGAGTGCATCAATTGATGTTTAAAAGCATTTACCAATGTTCTGATTGTGTGCTGGTCCATTACACTTTATGGAGTGTGAGGACCACAACCTTTGAAGAAAAAACTCGTGGTGCTTGCTTCATTTGTAGAAATTAGTCTTAATACTTGACATTATCAAGTTAGTGATAGTTGATATAACATTTTGAGAGTAATTAGGAGCATGAATTTATGCTCAGATGGATGTTCAATTAAAAACTGTGGCAGCTTTGAAGATCATGCTTGAATAATCCTGAGGCTGAAATGTGGGTCTGTGCCCATGTGAACATCGACAGCGAATCTGGAGAGGGGGGAATGCTTTAGTAGCTCAGTTTTCCTCTGTATGTTTTATGCCATTGTAGCCATCAGTGTAACTGTGCTGAATTCACGGAGTTGAAGAGCCAGAGGCAGAACCTGCCTTGGGAAAGAGATGCTGGAGGATGTTGGTGTGTTTGGGCCTCTGGGAGCTGTACCCCAGCTGGTGCTGGCAGTGCTGCTGCAAACCTTGCAGTGCTGACTGTGAACAGCCAGCATGGGGCAACCAAATTCCTTTTGGAGACCTCTTCCCTTCCTCTCCTTGTGTTTTGGAGGTTCAGTCGCCATCCCACGTGAGTGAGGAGGGAACATTGGGAAAACCCATGGTTGCATCCAAAGCAAAGGTGGTGCTATGCAGGAGTTGGAGCCCTGCAGCAGGACGGGGGTGGTGGTGGGATGTGGTGGAAGGTTGGTCTTGGGCAGTGATCCTGGTTCCTGTGCACCTCTGGCTCTTCTCTACGAGCAGAGAAGCAGCTCACCACCCACCAGCCACCACCAAGCAGATGTATCCTTTCCAGCATGCCCATGGGGGCACCAAAATGGAGGACTTTTGACAAAGTGGGGATTTTCTTTGAATCACAACACTTCTTGCCTGTTCTGAGCCACATCTTTGGTGTTGAGGAGGCAAAGTTGAGCAGAGGAGCAGGAGTAGGGCTCAGTCTTAAGGTGGTTTTTGGATGGATGGTGGCTGATGGTGTGTGATGGTTTAAAGGAAAAAAACACTGTTGAGGTGGTGGTTTAAAGGAAAAAGCAACAAGTTTTGGGGGTTGGAGGACACACAGGAAGTAAAAGCATCACAACAGAGATTTTTGGTGCTTTTCTTATATTGACACCCCAGTCCTCTTTTGTAGCTTTCTTAGAGCAGCACAAATGAACACTGGACAATTTAACACTTGACATTAATTAATTCCCAGTTTCAGCTTGCCTTGGCTTTGGCAATGGTGGTTCCACTTCCTGATCCAGCTGATAATTTGGAGAGACTGCAGGGGCATGGGTGCTTCTGGACTTGCTTCCAGGCTTTGGGCACAGGCACTGGAATCTGCGTGGCCAAGGTGCTGATGCTGTGAGAGGGGTTTATTGCTCCCATGGCATCTTTTAATAGGTACAGGTTGGATGTTGATTTATTTCCTCTGTTGCATCTCTCTCACTTCCAGTTCTTGGTGTCTTCCTCCAGCCTGTCTGTATCTTTATTGCAAATTCAAGGACATCTGCAGTAAGGTAATCAACTGGGTTTTCTAGCCTATTTATGAAGGTTTCACAGCTAGTCTCAGTGCTGGGCAGTAGGTTGAATTAAAAGGGATTGTTGACTGGTGAGGAGATGCCTGTTTTCCCCGGATGGCTTCATCTGCCAGGGTGAAGCTCTACAATCCATTACTGTGAACAAACTGTAGAAAAAGCAAACCTTTGCTACAATATCCCAGGGTGAACACTTACTGGTTCTACTCCGCCTGATTTTTGCGTGACTAAGTGCCCCTCATGGCTTACATTAACATATGTTTCCAAGTGGTTTATTTTGTTTTGGTAAATGCTTACACGATATTAAGTTGTTACCATTGTCTGTAAATATTTGGGAGGTGTACAAGGAGGCAGCAGATTCCTGGGAGAAGGATGCTGTGGCCACATAGGGATCCCTTTCCCCCTGGCTGGTACTGAGGGAAGCAGGAGCACTTCACCATGGCAAAGCTGGGGCATTTCCTTAAAATACAAAATCAGGTGGTGATGCATCACATGAAGGCAGGTATAACTCCTAAATCCATGGTTTGGAATGCCCCAGCTTGCTTCTCCCTCCTCCTCCTCCAGCTCACAGGAGATGGGGCGTGCCATGGTCCAAGTGTTTACCCTGGTGGTGCTCTGTGGGCTTTAATTAAAGTGTCAGTACATGTGGGGACTTCCTGGGCAAGCCAACAAGGACCAATTTAGGAAGAGGAGGATTTGTTTCTGCAGATCATGCTGTCTAAATAGATGGTGTCTAGCAACGTGCCCCTCCTTCCCGACGGCCACATCCAGGGGATGCTTCAGCCACAGCCTGGGGCTGCTGGGCTGTGGTTTTATAACTTTTTATGTTGCACATTCTTTAAAGTAAAGCTCTTTTTCTGCTGCTAAAACATGGGCTTGCTCAGGACATATAAATTGTGTTAATAAATGAGCGAGGAGCCCTGGTGGGTGAATTGGCTTCCTGGTGAAGTCATAAATTTGGAGAGGATGATGCTGCCTTGCTCCACAGCCGGCGCGTGGGTTTGCTTCCCAGCGCCGTGCCTGGAAACCTGAGGGACCAGGGAGAGGTTCCCATGTCTGGTAATTTAGGGTTCTTGGGCTGAGATGGTGTGAAAGACCATCTCCAGTCTGCAGGAGGGCTGGGAGACCTGACACAAACCCCCGCTCATCAACACACACACTGCTGTGGGGGCAGGAGGAGCCTGCAATTTAGGAAAAGCTTCTATTTTTCCCTGTTTCTGCTGCTGCAGCTTTGACCCCTCTTTGCCTCTGCTGCTGTTTCTGTCCTTGGTGTGTTAATTATCAGTGCTGCAGGGCAGGAGCTGCCATTATCTTTGTGTCTTCCACACCATATCTCACAAGATGGGGCCTTGGGCAGCTCCCATAGTAAATACGGATATAAAGTGGGAAATAGGGATGCTTCCTTTTGCCTCCCAGCTCTCCTGTTAGGATCAGCATTTGCTGGCTTTCCTGGAGGAAAAACCTCTTTTCCTCAGGCTGCCTGGTTTGGAAGCAGAGCACATGTCCTGCAGTTGGGGGTGGGAATGATGTGATATGAGCATTTTGGATATGAAGTTGTGTGAGCCATTTCTCAGGAAAGGAGGAAAGGCTGGGAATTGACTTGCTTGATAGCAGTTGTGTTGGTTTAAGACCTCATAAATACTTGGAGCTCTTTTATATTTTCACCATCTCTCCCAGGCATTTTCCCATTAGGATTAATGTAGTCGAGCACTGTGCAACAAACAGTTCATTGCAATGATTTGCTGATTTTTTTTTCGGTTGCTGAAAACTGTAAAAACCTCTCTAGCCTGCTAACCGAGTCTTTCTGAAAATAAATAAATTACTGGCCAGAGTGAAGATGGTGCCCTGCAGGCCAGGGGTCCCTGGTGTGTGCCCAGGTCCATGAGAGCAGGGGGGGGACCTGGCTGGGCTGAAGGCAGTGTGGGTACCCCAGCCAGCACATTCCCATCATCTCAGCTCCAGCAGCCCATTTCCAGCCGAGTCATGCTCTGTGCTCAGGAGAGGCCCCAAGCTGGGTTTTTGTGCATGGCTGAGCATTAAAGGGTATTTCCAGCACTTGTTTGCCAGGAAAATACAGCACTGAAGGCCCTGTACTAATTAATTGTAGTGGCAGGAGGAAGGGGAGGGAATTGCTTTCTCATCATGGCTGCTGTGAAGATGCTCTTGAAAAAAACAACTAATAATGTGTGGATGCTGCCAGGGCGAGGAGATTGTTTAAGGATATTGTTCACTGTGAGGAAAACATTACCAAAAACAAATTTCTCCCTTTTCTTTTGCAGGGTCGTCATGTTAAAACAGGCCAGCTTGCTGCTATTAAGGTTATGGACGTCACCGGGGTAATGTATCCTCCTCCTCCTCCTGCATCCTTAAATTACAGATAAGAGAGGAAAGGGGATGGGGTGTGATAATGTGTGGGGGTGAGTGGAAGACTGATGTTCCTGGGATGTAAATTGCCTTTGTCTTAATGTGACACATGCCATTAAGAGGTTTTAGTTTTAATAAATATGTGAGAAAAAAATACATCTGGAAGAGTTTTGGAGATTAAGTACTTCATGCTGAAACAAAGCAGCATCCGGTTCCAGCATTGGCTCTTTCAAATACCTTCCTAAATTCTGAAGAAAATCATAGAATGGATTTGGGATGGAAGGGACCTTAAAGATCATCCAGTTCCAATATCCCTGCTATGGGACACCTTCCATTGTCCCAGGCCGCTCTAAGCCCCATCCAACCTGGCCTTGGACGCTTCCAGGGATGGGGCAGTCACAGCTTCTCTGGGCAAACTGTGCCAGCCACACCACCCTCACAGGGAAGAATTTCTTCCCAATATCCCATTTAACCCTGCCCCCTGTCAGTTTGAAGCCATTCCCTCTTGTCCTATTGTACGTGACCTTGTCAAAAGTAGCAACAGGATCGTGTATTCATAACTCGTTTCTGTTTCTCTGCATCCATGATTTTCACTGAAGAGCTTTTGTTCACCAAAAATATGTTGCAATTATTGTAATGAATAACTTCACGAGGCAAGTAGAATAATTCCTGTGCATTCTACTGATAAAAAGGAAAGAAATCACACCACCGTGGTCTCAAAGGTGGTTCTTTTGAAACTTTGTGTCAGACTGAGAACCAAGAATTTACAAATCATTGAATTAATAACAAAACTGAGGGGAAAGGATGGTTTCACCATTTCCCAGTTGTCACGTAAGAAAAAATGAGTTGCTATGATCTAAAAACAGAGGTGCATTTAGGAGTGTGGCATGAAGATGCTTTTTCTGCAGTACTATCCCTCCCAAAGTCCCTGCACTGGAAACAATGCCAAGCTTGGGAGTACAAATATGTTTTGTTGTGCTGTATCTTTGTTTTTTTTTTTTTTTTTTACTAGAATAACACATTTCAAAACTAGGACTCAATCACAATCTAGCCACCTTAATTTTTGAGTTAATGTTTTAGTAGCTTTCAGGAGCTCAGCACATACAGAAATGACTCTCTGTGAAAGCAGTCAGCTGGCCTTGGGAATCTGTTTTGAAATACCTTAGATGCTGTGGTGTGTTATTAATAGTTACGGGATCTTCATCCAGGTTTTTTTTTTGGTGCTAACAGGTGAATTGGTGTGTGGAAATTAGTCTGTAAACATAGATGAGATTTGTTCCTGTTTACTTGTAGTATCTGCAAATGCCATTTATCTCATTCTTGTGGGAAGCAGGCTCCAAGGGAATAGGCAAACCCACCAAGCATAAACCCATGGCATAAATAGCAGTGAAATTCCCATGGGATGAAATCTGATGTTAGAATGAATTTTAGCTGAGAAATCAAAATATTACTCTGAGGCCAAACACAGTTTGGAATCCACACTTAATTCAGTTGTTCTAAAATACTTCCAAGGAAATATATTACAGAAAAGTACCTGAAATCTCATACTGCCCAATAATAATTTCATGCACATCTTTAAGTAGATATCCCTGATCTAAGACTTCACCTTGTAAAGCTGGGCCTCATGTCTGAATGTACAGGGTGTAAATCAGATATTTGTTGTGGGATGTGGGTTTTGGGTATTTAGTTATTTTCCCCTTAGGCTCCTTTTAGGCAGGGAAGGCTCGTTCAGGGCAGGAGCAGGCTCGGGCAGGACGGGCAGTGACCACAGTGCAGGCAATGCTGACTGTGCTCTGATAAAGGCTGTCTGGGCTTCACAGCTCTGGGTGCTGAAGGCACTTCTAGAGCCTGAAGGAATGGTTTTGGGCATTGCTTCTGGAGGAATTTCTAAAGCTGGTCCCTGCATTGTGCCTACAGCCACGCTTGGCACCTGCTCCAGGCTTAGTGCAAATGCTGCTGCTTAAAACCCAGACTCAGTCCCTGGCCTCCTCCTCACACACAGTTTCAGAGCTGCCACTGCTCATTTGGTCCTGACCTTCCATCCCACCTGTTTTTCCAGCATGTCCCTGATGACAGTTTGGCTTTCAGAAGTCTGCAGAGAACAGAATTAGTGGGCTCATCCCAGCCACAGCCACCTGCAGCTTTTGGAGTGTAAAGCCCAAGCTGGATGAGGCTCTGAGCAGCCTGGTCTAGTGGAAGGTGTCCCTGGCCATGGTGGAGGGTGGAACCAGGTGATCTTTAAGGTCTCTTCCAACCCCCAAACCATGATGATTCTGTGTTCAGTGAGCTTCCAGACAGTATTTCATCCTGACCACGTGCTTCGTGCTAAACCCCAGCAGGCTCCTGACAATGATGCTTTGTTTAACTCATCTCTGCTCTTACTAATTATCTGTTAGGAAAGATTGCAAAATAGAGGTCCTCAAATTGCAGCACTTCATCAGTTTGGGCAGCTGCTCTCTCTGAATTAAAAGTTCAGATTCGTTTTCCATGGGCTGGTCCTGCTGTGTGCTGCATGACCTACATCCAGCGATGGATGTAACAGGACCAGTCGATGGAGGCAAAGTGAACCAGCAAAGCTTGGCCTGTGGCTTTTGTTGGGTTTGGGATTGGAGTAGTTGCAGCAGTTTGCTGTGATGATTCCGTTTTCTTCCTTACCTCTCTGGATTTGCTGGGGATGATCATTCTCAGTAGTCCTGCTTGGAGCAGGAGTTTGTGCTGGAGACCCTGAGCCTGTCCATGCAGACATGTCCTCTGGTGCCATCCACAGATCTTATGCTTGGGTTTTTCTACCCATTTTGAGTTCTTCAGCTTGAAGATGGAGTCAAAATAAAACTTCAGACCAAGTGTCCCTCTGGCTTGCCTCCATTTTTTCCTAGAGAGCCAGGCATGTATGGAGGGATGACTGAAAAGCTGGCTGGGTGCTCAGAGAGCTGGAGGGATTTTGTGCTGGGTGCTCCTTCCTGCTCCCAGCAGTGTTGAGCATCCAGCTGCTTTTTAGTTGTTGTTGCAAAGGGCTTCAATTAATAAAATCATCCCTGATAACCTTCATGTTATATGCCCTGGTTTTCTGGACAAATCAAATCAAGGAAAGTTGTGTTGACTGCCTGAACAGAGGTGATAAAGGTTCTTCCAGAACCGTCCCCTGGTTTCCTTTGTAGTGTTTGAGCCTGTTCCACCTCCTCTTTGGTGCTTATACCCTCCATGTTCTTATAAAAAATAAAACTGGAGGTTGTTTATGCAAGCTCCATCCAGATATTTCTTGTACTTGTTCTTCTTGTCTTCACTTTTGCTGTTCTTCCCTGAATGGTATTTTGGGAAGAAAGATGTGTTTCTGTCCGTGTTGTGTGACACCTGGCCAGGGGACACTGCTCCTCAGGAAAAACTGCTCCTGCTGCTCTGCTGCTCTGTGGGTGCCTTGTCCTTTGTCCATTTGTAAAACTGAGGTCAGGAGAGGCAGGTGAGGGACACGAGGGGAGTACAGGAGAATAAAGAGCAAACAGCCTTCCTTTATAATAAAGCTCATTGACATCAAGGTGCAAAGTGCTTCCTGTGGAAATACAGGGGGCTGGAATTCAGTCAGCTTAAAATAAAACCAGGACACCTTTGATGGGTGTGAGAACAAAGAGGTGGGACGTCAAAACAGGTGTTGGTGTGGCTTCTCTGCCTCTGTTGCTTCAGCTAAAACCACTTTGCAGATGGGACAGAGAGGGGCTGGGACAGCCCATGAGAATGGTGCTTGCCACCAGGACTGGGTTGTTCTGATGGAGTTTGTGGACAGGCAGTGCCTGCCTGCTCCCCATGTGGTGCCACCCCACCAGCAGCAACTCCTGGTGTCTTGTGCTGCTTCCAGGGTGGGCAGGAGAGATGTGCCAGAGAGCTGGGAGCACAGGAGCACTTCTGCCATGCAGTGGTTTGTAGAAAAACACCTTCTTGGGCCTCTGGTGTGTCTGGGAGGGTGTGTTGATGGATCACTGGGGTAACACGGGTATGGTTGAGCCTCAGAGCAACATGAGTCTGCAGTGCAGCTCTCAGGCTCCCAGGATCTGCTGCAAAGTGGCTGTAAAATATGGTGCAAAAAACCTGAGAGGTCAGTCAGGAATGGGGTGCTTGGAAGTTCGCCCATGTGCAAAGGCAGCTCGGATCCTGTGAAGTGCAGTTTCTTAATGCCTCTGCTTTTGTCTTCCTTTTCTTTTCACCTCATACCAGGATGAAGAGGAAGAGATCAAACAAGAAATTAACATGCTAAAAAAGTATTCTCATCACCGAAATATTGCTACATACTATGGTGCTTTTATTAAAAAGAACCCACCAGGAATGGATGATCAGCTCTGGGTAAGTTGCTTTCTTTTCTTTAAAATAACTGGGATTTGACAGAGATTTTTTACTCTGAATTGTCCTCTTACCAGCACCCAGCTTACACAGAACCCCTTATTTTGCATTCATCTTTTTCAAAGTCATGGCTTTGATCAGGCTCTTGCTGCTCTGCAAAACACGTCTCCATTTTGCCATAAAATCTTTGCAGGCTGATGGTAAACTAGTTTTTATTCTGAAGTGTCATTAGCAATGTCTTTATTACAACAGTCAGTTGGAAATCATTCCATCTTCTTGCATTTGGAGAGAGCTGGGAAATCTCTGGGAAGATGGAGGCTGGGGGTGATCCCTGCCAGCTCTTGGTGGTGCCTCTCTGCTTTACATTTTATGGAGCCTGTGCAGGGAGATGAAGAGGAGGGGGACAGTGAGGGGAGGTCAGGGGGATCTGTGGCTGCTCAGCCACTTTGGTGAAGACTCCTGACATTGCTGAAGGGCACCGAGCTGCTTTGTGTCCCCGAAAATCCTCATCTGCCTCTTCCTGCTGCTTCCCTTGTCAGGGCCTTCTTGGTTATTAATTCAGCATTCCCAGAGCAGGGAGGATGGAGTTTAAATCTGCTTTATCCCTGGGGAGAGACTGAGCATCAGAGCCCACTCCCTTTGGCAGCAGCTGGTGCTCAAGGGGCCAGGCAGGGCAGTGGCACAGTGAGTCAGGGCTCAGGTCGTTGCTGTAAAATTAATTAAAGTTGTTGTGCTGTGTTCTGAGCTTGGCTGTGCTGGTTGGGGTCTCTGGAGCAGCAGCCTGCAGAGCCTCTGGCCATCAGAGCAGCAGTGTAGGACCCTGCTTTCCTTAGAGGTCTCTTGGAGTGAAGGCTCCATTGGAGTTGCCATCAGTACAACGACCTGGATGTTGTCCTGTGGTTGAGAAAGTCTTTATTTCCTCACAGTCTTGTAAATCCAGTAAATTCTGCCTTACCCATGTGTGGTTTTCAAAGCTTTTTTGTGCTTGAGCGAGGTTGCTGCAGCCTAATTTTTCAAGGGTGACAAATATCCATGGTTCTCTTGGGGGACCATGGAGATGCTGAAGAGCAGCAGCACACTCTTCCCTCTACTTTCTGTACCACAGAAGCTTTATTTTAGCAAAATGTTTGGTGACTTTAGCTGTTTGCCCCTGCATCCACATGCCAGAGTATCCAGTGGAAGTCGAGGGATTTGGAGGAGGTTCCTCCCAGGAGAAAACTACAGCTGATAGACTTCTGTGCCAGTTTGTTCCCCAAGACTTTCTGATACACTGAATTATTGGGAAGACTTGGGGGCTTGGATTCCAGGCATGTTCCTAGCCTGGGTGTCCAGGTTATCTTTGGTGGAAACTCTTGAAAACCATGTTCTTTGCAGCTGGCCTGGGATTCAGTGAGGCAAAAGCTGTCAGGCTGAGAAATGCTCTTGCACACCATGAAATGCCATTTGGCTTTGGCTGGTTTATATATTTTTTTTTTTTAAGTGAAATATTAAAACAACCCACAATGTTCTTCCTTATGCTGCAGGAGTGCCTGGAGGGGAAAAAAATCCCACCAACTCTGTGCCAAGCCCCCCAGTATTGAGAGGAGCCCTCCCTGGGGCTGGGCTCTGCTCAGTGCCTTTACACTGGTTGGGTCTGGGATTTGTGTGCTCTGACCAGGCAAGAGGGTTTGGTTTTGTTTCTTTCCTCCAACTCTAGTACAAAGAGCTCTTGGCATACACAAGTGTTAATAAAAGAACAGTCCAAACTTTCAAAAAGAAAAGCTTCTTGGATTAAGAGGCATGTCCTGAAGAGTGGTGGTGTGGAGCTGTGTCAGGGGAGGTTTAAGGTGGGTTTGAGGAAAGGGTTGTGCACCCGATGGGTGGCTGGGCACTGGAATAAACTCCTCAGGGAAGTGGTCACAGCACCAAGTCTGACAGAATTCAGAAAGTGTTTGGACAAAGCTCTCAGGCACAGGGTGGAATTCTTGGGGTTTTCCTGTTCAGGATGAGGAGTTGGATTCGATGGTGCTTGTGGGATCCCTTCCTACTCAGCATATTCTGTGATTCTTCATCGATCCCCATCACCGTGACACAGCAGAGGAGGCTGTAGGTGCTGTATCACCTTCACATGCCCCAGGTCAGGGCTTTTCCTGGGTTTTCCCTGGTGGATCACCCAGTCATGCAAAGGGAGAAGATGGTCACAATCCAGCTATGCTGCTTGTTCTTGCCCCCTGGAAAAGGCAGATTAGATAATCTGAATTATCTACCAGACCACTGCCGCTCCTCTCAATTTGGGGCCTTTCTCATGTGTTAGTGAAAAAGATTTTTTCAAAAGCTGCTTTTCTTGCACTGGGGTGTGAGGGAGTTTTTAAGTCAATGCCCAGTGTTGGGACTGGTGGAGGTATTCCTGGGAAAACTCCCCAGCCCCGGAGGAGAGGTGTGCTGGTACCACTGTGTTAAATAGCTGCTGTTTCAGGATCTGATTGAATTAGGACTTGTGTGAACTCTATCAGTCTTGCCTCACAGATAAAGGCTTGTTTATTTTTCATTGGCTCTTTGTTGAAATAAAACTGTTTCTGATAATGCCCAAGTAATTCTTTTTATCGACACTCGGGAGGCTGATACGGAAATAAAAAATAGGGAACTCTTTCAGTGGAGATTAAGATCTCTCAGAAACGTGGCAGGCTTCCCACATGAAGTATTGTCAGTGCTGCTGCTCCATTCCACAGCAGCTGACTAAAAAACCCTGTTTTCAGAAATTAGGGAGCTGTGCAGAGGGTGCTATAGCAGATGCATCACAAATCTGCTATGATAGGCAAAAAAAAAGGAAGCAAATGTCATAGGCACAACCTTTATGAAACATTTAAAAAGAAATTTAAAAATATGAGGTAGGTTTATTCTTGTGTTGGATAATGTGTTGCATTCTGGGGTGCTTGGGGAGGGTTTGTGCATCTCTCTAGCTGAGGCGAGGGGGTCCTGCTCTGGTGCAAAGGGACAGGGTGAGGGTGGCCTGCAGAAACTGGGGAAATTCCCAGGGGATGTGAGGATCCAGATAATCAATAAACTGCTGCTTCTCAGAGTTAAACTCACTCAATTCCCCTTGCTCTTCTCAAATCTAAGCTGTGGGATACCTGGTTGTGCATAACCCAGAGAGCTTGTTGAGGTATTTTGGGGTGGGTGGGTGTTTTTTTTAAATGGTGGGAGGTGAGGCATTCCTTAAGAAGCGAGAGCTGGATGGGGGAGGTGACCCCATCCCAAAGGAGCCCTGCCCTGAGCACTGCTGGAAGCTGCAGGCACTGTGACCCCCATACACTGTGCCCGTGTGCAGGGTCGTGGAGATGCCACTCAGCTGGACACTTGTCATCTGCCCTTGCTGTCCCCTGTGAGCTGAGGCCATGGCCAGAGCAGCCCCCCCAGCATGTGCAGTGGGCACAGGGGCTGTGCAGAGTGTGGGGGCTGAGCAAAGGCTGGCAGAGTCCACCCAGGGCAGGGCAGAGCCCGCGGGGTCCCCAGGGCCGGCGCTGGCTTCGATGGATGGGCTGCCATGGCAACCCTGCCCGCAGCTGCATCTGTCACCAAGGGGGACACATTGCTGATGGGCAGGTTGCCAGATACCCACGTGGTGAGGTGGCCTCTGGGGTGTCCTCTGCAGCAGATTATCTGGGCCAGCGTGGGGGGAAAAAAGAATGAGGGTGATGTGGGAACAGCCCCTCGGTCAGGGCACTGCTGCAGCTGTGCAATGTTGTGATTGTGTAGCTGCAATGTGTTTTTTCACTCTGTTGAGCTCTAGGGCCCCTTTGAATTGCTTTAGGGTGATGTGAACAGAGTCACACCAGGGATCTGGAGAGCAGAAATGGGGGCAGCAAGGCTCTATTGAAAATCGAGCATGAGCTGTCAAAGCACTGGGTTGCACCTGTGCAGCTCTGAGCAGGATTGCTCTTAGTCTGCTTGTATACCCTGAAAAATATTTTTGGGCAGTTGCTGATTCTTTGCATTACAGAAATTAGATCATGAAACATTTGAGAGGGGTCAGTTTTTGATGGAGCTGTATCTCTCTTTATTCTCTCCAAGGTCTAATATCCTGGGGGAGTGTGAGAGGATCAGAGCTGCTCCTCTGGCCCCTGACCAGGAGCTCAGGTTTACCAGAGCAGATTTCTTCTGCTGTCTGGCAGAGGAATCCAGCACTATTTAACTCTCACTGCTCTTCAAAGCAATGTCAGTGCTGTAAACACTGCAGCACTGTGAGCCCAGCTCCTTTTGCTGCCATCCCTAACCCAAAGACATCAGCCTGCTCAAGACCCATGGTGTCAGCTGCCTGCTGCCTCCCCAAGGGGCATGGCTTGCTTGGCTGGGATTGACATCCAGGGAGATGCAGGCAAGTCATTTATTGAGGAACTCATGTGAGAGCACTTGGATGCTGCTGTTGGAGAGGAGAGAGCAGAGCAGAGCTGGCCCCTGTGCTCCCACCTGGACGTGCAGCTGCAGTGTCAGCCTGTTCCCACCCCAGCACCAACAGAAACAATGAAAACCTGGCCTTGTCTCGCTGCTGAATGTTTTAGTTGCTGCTTAACACCCATTGGATTGCTATTTCTGTTTCTGAAATGGGCTTCAGCTTTTCTCTGATCCACCAAGGGAAGGTCTCTGTGTTTCTGATGCTCCATCGCTGCCTCCAGGTGCCATGACGTGGGGCATGAGGGTCTCCTCTGCATGGGAGCCAGGCTGAGGGGTGGGATGAGAAACTTGAGTGACCTGGGCATATGGGACCATGTTGCACCCAGGTTCTGTTTACACACACAGCAGAAGGATTGATTTCCAGCAGCATTTAGCCTGAGGGTGTTGTGTGCTTGTTTTCTGTAACTTCAGAGAAGTCAAATTGTTCCTGAGCTGAGGCATAGGAGCACAGAAGGATTTGTCTTGTGTAATAAAGGATTTGATTTGGGGAGTTCCTCTGGACAAGCTGGAGCAGTTCACTGCAAGATGAATTGGGGTTGGTGTTCTGGAGATGCTCAGGTTTGAGCTCTTCCAGGTAATACACAGCAGTGATTGGAACAGAGGTCTTGCCATTCCCAAACTGAGGAAAGTAGTGGTTGATCTGAAAACTCAAAATGCTATTTAAACAAAAAATTCATGAGACAGCAGGACACAGAGATTTACAATTGCAGCTTCTGAATTTGCCTTGCTTATGAAGTTTGCTGTCACTCTGGTATGAAGAGCTAAACAAATGCTAAATGAACTGTATTTAAAAATACTTCAATAAATGTCCTTGCAAATTAAATTTCAGAAGATGATCTTACCTTTAGCCCATCTTGATGATAATTTTAATTATGGTTAATATAAATTCAATATCCGTTTCCAGTTTATTGTCTTACTTCATCATGACTTCATCCCTTAAGAAAATTGGTAATGATGCAAGTGTGTGAGTGCAACGCACTCACCCAGAGCTATGAGATTGGTGAGAAAATATTTTAGTATCCAAGTGCCCTTTGAAGCCTTTTCTGAGTGTATTAAACTCTGCCCTAAAATGAGCAAGAACTTCTGCTTTTAATTTTTCTCCTGGAAGACTGTTGGTTTCCATCTTAAACATGGAACAATGTTCATAAATTGATTTTATGGTAGTATCTGCATTGTTCTTCTCCCTCTCTGGTGCTTGCCTGTCCTTATTGTTGGCAATATACACAGATAGCCTGTAAGTATTCATTCTCTGCATGGCTGAACAAGCCCTTAGCTGCTCTGAGGAGACCTGGTCATGTTCCTGTACCCACTCCAGTGTGCATTTATTGTTCTTTGGCTCCATCACCCAGCAGGACATCAGTGCTGTGGGTCAGGTCTGACCTGGCCTGTTGGGTGTCTCCTTGGCCTGCCACCATCTGTGGTTCCTCTCCTTGGAGGCTGCACTGTATGAGCTGTGGTTGGGAATTCTGTAGCATCCTTCCTGCTGAGGAGCATGAGAAGCCATGGAAGCAAAAAGGGATCCCAGTGCTGCACACAGCAGCCACCTAAACGTGGGAATGGAGGCTGTTCAAATGAGGTGTCATCAGCTCTCCATCAGGGACAAGGATCCTCAGGTAGCCTTGTCACCTTGCTGCTGCTGGTTTTCTTAGAGAATTCATGGCAAAGCTTTCAAAGTGTTCATGGTGCTCAGCCCCCTTGGGTCTGGAGCCTCTTGGTGCTGGCAGAGATCTGCCAGTGCTGGATATTTCCCTGTGGATGTTATGGGACTATGCATGTCTTAAAAAACTGAGTTGGAAACACCCCTTCTGTGACTTTCTCTTTTTCTCTCTGTTAATTTAATCTCCAGGAGGTTTCACAGTTACAGATTTGGGATACATCAGCAGGTGGCTGTATTATTCCCCTCCTGGTGTGAAGTTAATCTTTGCTCTGTGGAAATCAAGGGCAGGGTAGAGGACCAAGCAAACTGCCAGCTCCATTAAGATAATCTGGCAAATTAATGGATGTACTGTGTACTTTTAATGGGATTTCTTCCATATTCTTTTAAGCATTTTGTTTGCCATGCACAGCATAGTGAGCCCTTCCTCTTCTTCTTGCTCCAAACCCTGGTGAGAGCCTGTGGAAGAGTTTCCATGGAAGAAGACTGGAGGGGGCAGCATTTTGGATTGCAAGATGTTTGTGGCTGGCTCAGCTATCCAGGATTTTCCTTTCCATATTTGCTGCTGTAGTATCCCAGATGTTAGTTTAATCAGACACACATGCAGAGGCTGATATTCCACACGTGTCAATCGTCCAGAGGGAAGAAAGAGGAAAAGCAACTTCAAAACCAGTTGTTCCATTATTCCCCATTCACTGAGCAATGAGCAAGCAGGAGTTTAGGCCATGTCAGTGACCCATCTGGATGGCTTGGCTGCTGCTGGGGTGAAAGAGCTGTAGGTGCGTTCCTTGCCTTTGCACAGGGCAAATTTTGGCCAGTGATTCATCCATTTCTGCTATTTTTCCATTTCTTGAAGACACTTTCATGACTTAACAGGGGTATTCCAAGAATTTTTCAGCACCAGTTCAGGAAGAAAAGAGAAATTTAACATCAAAATTAAAGGTAGCAGCATGGTCAAAGCCAAGTAAGGTATAGTCTGCTCAAATATTTTATTTAGCCTGAAGGTTTATGGCAGTCCTGTGTCTGGATTTTATGATTATTATAATTTATTATAGTCTTAAATCACTGCATTTGTACAATTTGGTCAGGAATAACCCTTCTGCTGTTTTAATTCTCTTCTTGGCCTGTGCTTTTAATAGTGATGTCACTTGTTTGGAGAACGTTAAATGCCATGTAAGCCTCATGTGATAAGAAACTTGAAACATGCACATCGAAGAACCTGGCAAGGGAATATCTTCAAGTAGGAAGATCTAATTGGAAAACATGGTTTCACATCTGAGAGGAAGGCACTTGCACAGGCCTTGGAGGAGGCTTGTTGCACACATGGGCTGTGCTCACTTTCTGGAGCAGGCTGATGGCTCCTGCACACCCTGGGGATCTGCAAAGTCCCAGGGAGTCAGACTCGCATCCCGTGCTATTTTTGTAATGTTTATTTCACAGTTGTTCAATGACAAGATTAAGTTCGGGCTGGGTTAGATCATTACACTTCTATATTTGATATTTTGAAACTTTGGAAATTTCTACCACTTTGGTACAAGTGGTGGTGGCCAGTCATGTTGGAACCAGCCTGAGCAGTAGGACAGCAGCTCTCTCCTGGGAAACCTGACACTGCTTGGCAGCCTTGCCCTCAAAGGAGGTTTCCTGCTCAAAGACATGGTCAGACCTAAAGGTTGTCTGGTTAAATGAAAAATAAAAATTGAAAAGTACACCTTGTTCCTAAATCATAGGAAGCTTTCAAGTATCTGCCTCCATACCTTTGTATTTTCAGATTTGAAGAACTTGCATGCAAGAGGCAGAGTTTTGTTTTATTGCTGTTGATAGAAAACATTGATCAGAAGTATAAAGCAGGGCATGTAGGGGTTGGGTTTGAGATTCTGATCTCCTCCACTGATTTTCAGCACTAGACTGATTCCTGTTTCTTGTTCTCAATCTTCTGGAGGGCCACAAGCCTTTCAAGCCTTCCAGCGTTTTATTGTTTCATTTTATAACAAACCTCAAATGGATTGCAAGGTGATAGGTCCAGGATGATGTTCCAATGGCTCTGTGTAGTAACATGGGGTCCCCACAGAAGCAGTGCCAGTGTCAGGATGCTGCTGCTGGTGTCACTGCACGACGTTTGTGTCATTAATTACATCCCTGTTCCCTTTGGCAGCTGGTGATGGAGTTCTGCGGCGCGGGCTCCGTCACTGACCTCATCAAGAACACGAAGGGGAACACCTTGAAGGAGGAGTGGATTGCCTACATCTGCAGAGAGATTTTGCGGGTACGTGTCCAGGGGGAGCTGAATGCTGTTGGGAACGTGGCAGTTCAGTGCTCAGGGGACACAGGAAGCCTTTGGCTCCACAGATTTCGTGGATGCTGTGCTGCCATGGGCCTGCGGTGCCGGCAGGCGTGAATGATTCATGTGCCTGTATGATGCATAATAAATAAGCCCTGCTTAATGCCCTTTAGCTTTGTTAGTTGCCTGAATTTTAACCCTCTTTTTCCTTCAACAAAAATATAATCTCCTCTTAGTATTAAAAGGGCAAAGATTTATTTATGTTTAGAATTACATTTTTAGTTAACAGAAAGGTGAGGACTGATAAAGTCTGTGGAAAGAAGAATCTTCATGATTAAAAAGCATCCTCTGTTTTATTAAATCCACATCTGAGTTTAATGAGGATGCTGCAGCTTTTATACTCACGATGTAAATGTTTGACTGAAATGTCTTAAAATGGGCCATGCCAGAATTTCATTTACTGGGAGATGGCAGCTTCAGCAAAGACTTTCCTGCATTTTGCATTGCTGAGATTAGAGGATGGGGTTGGAATGGTTGCCCTACATTAAAATCTATTGCTCTATGAACCAAAGAATTGTTCAAGAGAAAACAGGAATATTTGGCATGTGAAGGAAACCTGTACAAGAGCCATCAAGTGATAGGATAAGAGGAAAAGGCCTCAAGTTGCACTAGGGGAAATTCAGGAAAAATTTCTTCATCAAAGGGGTTGTTAAGCACTGGAACAGGCTGTCCAGGGAAGGATGGATCCCCATCCTTGGGGGGATTTAAAAGAGATGTGGCTGTGCCACTTAGGAACATGGTTTTGTGGGGGCCTTGGCAGTTGTCAAGGTTATGGTTGAACTCTGTGGTCTCATAGTTATTTTCCAACCTAAACAATTGTTTGATTCTATGAAAGAAAATGAGGCAAAATGAGCTCTCCAAATGGATGTGCCTGACACTGAGGCTGCCACGGGTATCCAGAGGTGACACAGCATTTATGCATTGACCCTGAATGCCTCTGTCCACACCAGAGTGATGTGCAGAAGATGCTGGCACTGTAACTCATCAGCTTTTGTAAGGACACTGCTTTCAGTGCCAGGAGGCCACAGTTACATGGGTTTATTTTAAGTGTATGAGCTCCATGAGCCTGCTCCTTAAAATAGTCCCTGGCAGTGACTCACATCCCAGCCTTTAATTCATGTCCCGGGGCCAGCTCTGGGTGTCACCTATTGCATTTTGACCACACACTGGGGTGGTGGTGGGTGACCTCTGTGGGGTTTGGGTGAGGAAAGGCTTCCAGTTCACACTGCAGAACGTGGCTCAGGCATGGTTCAGACAGTGAGGGACAGCTGGAATTCTAACACGATCCCACAATGTTAAAGGATTTATTGAAATCCTGTGGAATTTTTGTTTTGCCTCAAATGCTCAAAGGTGCCTGTAACCAAGTATAGCTTAAAAAAGGATTCCTATACAGATATAATCTGTTCCACAGTTTTCTCAAGGTAATGAGCATAAAATGACTAATAACTACCAGAAGTGATAGCAGAAATCCTTTTCTTCCTCAAATATGAATGTTTAATGTGAAATGCAAAGCTAGTGCAAAATTAGTTTTTGAAGTAATCCATATTTTTCCTAAGATGGCAATCTGGGTGGATTTTGCTTTAAAACTGAAATAATAAATTAATTAAATAAAAATGTGGGTTGCAAAAAGAAATTAATGAGCTAATAAACCAGCACAACAGCAAAGCTAGTTTACCTTTAGCCTTTGAGATAGGCTTTTCACTTGAGCTATATCTCTATTAGGGATATGTGCAAGTTATAACATTTGTATTTGCATGGTAGCTTTTTTAATACAAGTTTCTCAGTGTACTGAAATCCAGTTTATTGGACCGATAAAACAAGAGAATTGTTTTCTTCAGTTTCTGGATGGTGGAAATGGAGAAAGGAGACAAACCCATTCTATTATTTCTGCCACAAAAATGACTCCCTGAGGCAAGGCAACACATGGGGGAAATCATGTCTGGAGTGATGGAAGAATTTGGGTTAATGCAAGTTCCTGCTGGAATGTAAAAGATTGGGTTAAAAACCCTGCAGAATGGACAGGCTCCTCGCCAGGCATCCTCCCAGCATGGGACATGGGACAGTGTTTGCAGCATGGGATAAACAAAAGCATTCTCAAGTGTTTAACTCCAACTGTGAACCTTTCATTTCTGGAGCATAATTGGTTGAGGAGGAAGGTCAGAAAACAACATGCTTTGAACTTGGGTTCCTCTAACCTTTCTCTGAATTCTCCAGGGCTTGAGTCATCTACACCAGCACAAAGTAATTCATCGGGACATCAAGGGCCAGAACGTATTGCTGACAGAAAATGCAGAAGTGAAACTAGGTAAGGGTGGGTTACAGCTCCTGGAAACTGCAGGTGGGCTGGCTGGGGAGAAACAGCAAAACTGGCTCATGCATGATCTGAAGAAAGAGGATGGGTACCAAGAGCTCCTCTGTGTTTTGTTATGTTGGCTTTGATACGTGACCTTGGGTGCTGCCCGAGTGCTGTGCCTCAAACTGCCAGGGGTTGATGGCCAGGCTCTGCTTGCACAGATGCACCTGCAGTGGTGTTTCTGCTCAGACAGCTCTGCCACAGGGTACAGGTTAAGCAAACAACTCCAATTTTTCATGTCCTGGATTGAAAATTGCCCTGTGATTACCACCAAATGTTGTCAGTGGCTGTTCCTCCACAGCTGCATAGCAGTGTCCTGGAGAATAATCCATTTTCAGTTTAGCATGACATAATCCAGACTCCTTTTCCAAGCTAACCTGATGGAGGGGTTTAATTTGCAAGAACTACTCTGAATTTTGTGCACTCTGTTAGTCACCCTGGAGAGGAATAGACATTGGTGTGGAGATCATATGGAAGGCAGCAAATCAGTGTAGATGATGTGTTCACATCCTCACTTTTCCAGTATTGATGTTATTGAGGCTGTCCTTGCACAATTAATTTATGCTGTGATGGAAGATCCCTTACACTGGTCATATGTGGTAAGAGCCTGGTTTTCCCATGCCTCCTCTCTCCCTCTACAGCAGAATAAAACCCTGGCTTAACAGATGGCACCACCAGCTCGTTGGGCTTGATGCTGGTGAGGATTCCTCTCCAAGGAGAAATTCTCCAGGGCAGATCTCTAGGCATTGTGTTGTGCAAAGTGCAGTTAGTGGACTGTAGAGTATTCTCTCATTGGTTTGATTTCATTATTTTTTGCTTCATTTTGCAGCTCTCTGCTTGACATTTCCCATGGGTCTTTGTCCTTGGTCCTTAGTTCCTTGAATCTTTTGCATTTCTGTCATTTGCAGCAAGAATTTAGGTAGAAAAATGAGGCTTCCACCAGTATTTGGCAGGCTTCAATTCAAATGAGCAAGCATAGAACAAAGGCTGCTGCTTATTCATGTTGCTAACCCTGTTTCTCATTAGTATGAGGAGCTGTGATTTCTTTTCATTGCCTCCTGGCAAGGAGGAAAAGGCACAGGGTTTTGTACAAAACCTGGACATCAGATGATCAAGTTTGTCCTTGACTGACCTCTGTTGATGCCAGCAGAGATCAAACAGGAATGTCTTCAGCCACGTCCTCCTTTCCTGGCTGTGTAGGGTTGTTCTGAATGAACAGTGTTTTACATTCAGCAGCAGAGCATTGCTCAGGTTTGTCTCTGACCTCACTTTGCCCCGTTGTCTCCCAGTGGATTTTGGTGTCAGTGCCCAGCTGGACAGGACGGTGGGCAGGAGGAACACCTTCATTGGCACGCCTTACTGGATGGCCCCCGAGGTCATCGCCTGCGACGAAAATCCCGATGCCACTTACGACTTCAAGGTACCTAACCCAGCATCTTCCTGCTCAGGAATTCAGGATATCACTGCAGCACTGAAAAGCACATTGGCAGGCATTGCAGGCTCCTCCTGCTTTCTGGCTGTGGGATTTTGGGATGCCAGTTCAGGTCCAGCCTGAATCTTTGTCGTGCCGTTCACGTATCCGAATTTACTGTGAGAAGTCTTTCCCTGCATGGAGAAAGGTGTCACAACTCAGGCTTCCTACCTGCTACCCTGCTTTTTTGGTGCCGTGTATTTAAATACTCCAGTCAAACAAGCTGTATTTGCTCTATTTACTCTGGAGAGGAGTCAGGTCAGGTTTAGAAAGGTAAAATCACATCCTGTGGCCTGCAGGCTGGTATTCACAGGGAGATGTGAAGGCTGCCACACAATCAGACGTTTAGGGGGCTGACCTACTTTTCACATGTCTCTCCAGCCTGTTTGAAGTTTATTTTTGGATCGGTGGCAGCACAACATCGCTGCTGAGTTAAAATGTGGCACAGAGCCCTGTGCCATGCAGCAGATCCACAGGAAGGAGTCCCACCTGCCCATTCAAACTACAGTGAGGTCTGATGTTTCAAGCAGGGAGAGCTTGTTAGAGTTTATCCTGTTTCTGCTTCACTACAAAGTTTCTGGACACACATCTGTAGAAGTATCCCTTGGTTTTTTGTCCCTTGGTTTTTTGAAGTGTCCAGAACTTGAATTTCTAGTTCCAAATCTCCTAAGGTCCACTGAGTGTGTCCAGAGAGGAGGGCAGGGTGTTGCCACATGAACTCTGGGGGGAAGCTCAGGCATATGTGAAGCTTGCTGTACTTCTGGTCATGTGCATGCTGAGAGGTCACTTCACCAGGTGATGTTTAAAAAGGACTTTGAGACCCTCTGGTGTGAGCTGCTTTCTAAAAGTAGAACACTCCAACGTAACAAGCCACAGCCCACCATTGTGGTACAATTTCGGCCGTAATTACTGATTGTTCAGAGAATTTTTTGAGAAATGAATGATTTTAAAGAAGCCAAATGATACTTTGCTATTGCAGCCATTTAAGTGCATCGGTCAGCTTTTGAACCGAAGGTTTTCTGGAGAGCACCTCTCCAGTATGAGTTCAGACTCTGGGTTACAGAAATTGTTAATGATGAGGACATGTAGAAATAGTTTAATCTCCAGTTACTTATTACTCTTTGATAAACCAATTACAACAAGCATTTCCTCAGCTCTGCTGAGGGCAGTGCTTCCTGGGGGGGCTGCACCCTGCACTGGCTGTTCTCACCACTGACAGCTGCCTGTGCAATACTCTCATTAATCACAGCTTTTTATTATTATTTTTTTTTAAAGGGCTGATATCTTCATAGGCTGTTCCTAACCTCTGAAATCTCTGAGGATTTTCCTCCTGCCAGAATAACTGGGGCACTTAATATGCTGTGGGCTGATGCACAGTCTCCAGGACCAGAATCCCTCTATTGTCCCCGAGGATCAGATGCTGCAGCGAGCCTCTCTGAAGTTGGCTCTGGCCATTTTCCCGTGGCTGGGGGTGTGGAACAGGAGCTGATTGCTGCTGACACGCTCCATGCAGGGTGCTTTCAGAGCTCCTGGTGATGTGGGAGCCGCTGGACATTAGTCCATACCCCAGATCACATCCTTGCACCTGATGCTCTTGCTTTGAAGTAGGATGGGGAGGATGTAAATTATGATTATTTCTTTTAAAGGGGATGCAAATCAGATGCTCTCAGGTTTAGCTGGCTGGCTTAAAATACTGAGTACAAAAAATGAAATTCATAGGGTGAGAAAAGAAGTTCTCACAGGCTTAATCTCTTGGACAAAAAGCCTCTGATCTCACTGTTTTCTTAGCCAGAAAGAGATGTCTGTGTAATCTATGGAAGGAGGCAGTAAATACCTCCTCACATAAATAAACCACTTTTAAAAAGAACAAATAGAATCCCCCCCCCCATTGTTGAGGTTATTTGTTGTTTTTTCCCCCAGCCAGTCTTCCTTTTTTCTTTAGAGATATCTTGTCAATAAGCTTAGAACCAAAAGGAGGGGGAGAAAGGAGGCTGCTTCCCTTCCCAAGTCAAGGCAATGCAAATACATTAGCACAGCATCCCTTTGCTGGATGGACTGAAAGGCTTTTCAGTCTTAAAAATAAAAACCACTCAAAAAAAAAAAAAAAATCCTGATTTCCAGATCATTATAAAATGTGTGCTTCCCGCTGAGTTTTCTGCTTTCTCTGCGAGACTTAGAGAGATGATAATCCCTTTCTGTATTCCTCCAGCTTTAAGATCACTTGGCATCTTGCATATAATACTGGGCACCTCAATATGGAAAGACACATTAGGAATTTGGAAGGAGTTCAGTGGCAACCCAGAGAGAAGGGGTCATGTGTGCTGAATCATGTGGAAAGACTGTGATAATTAAGTATGCAGCAGAAATCCCAGCTGACCAGAAACAAAGAATGGATGAGACTGTGCTGTGAAAGGGCTGAAAATAAGATTTGAGAGAGAATTTTTAAGCAGGTACAAAGATGTGTAGCAAGGACAGCATTTGTTGAGGGAGAACTTGAGCTAAAAATGAGGAAAAGTGCCCGGAAATTGGAAATCCAAGTTGCCTTTCCTGGAGGGTGCATGTGAAAAGGTACTTGTGATTCCTAGAGGCTCTCTCTGGCTCTGGCTGGGCTTTTGGGACTCTTTACTGGGAAAAACAACCTTTCTAACAACAACTAAATGGTATGTTTAGAGGCTTGAGGCAGTTTAGAAAGAGCAGGTCTTGAACTGGAGAGGAGAAAAGTGAAGTGGGACTGCAGGGATGTGGCAGAAAGCAGGGCAAGAGCTGGATGTACCAGAGGAAGGGTGGAAGGCAGAGTCCATCCCTTGCAGCCTTAGGCAGAAGCACCAGCACTGGTCTGAGTCGTGTTCCCAGTCCAGCAGATGGGTTGTTCTCACTTCTCTCACTGGGCACGTCCAGCCTCTGCCTCCTGCACTGCCAGGAGAGCCACTCCATCTCTGGGGTTCATTGTCAGGGCTGGGGGTGCAGCCACAGCTCAGAAGTGATGGTGGGGTGGGGGGAGGCACTGGAGGGCAGCTCACTGCTGCTGTCTGGCAGGGAGCTGGGGATTTGGGTGTTGCTGTTGGCAGGGGAGAAGATGGAAGGGAGAGTGTTAGAGGTATGAAATGAAACTTTCCCAGATAGGTGCATTGTCTCTGCTCTGATCCTTCAGGAGACTCAGGGCTGAGCGAGGCTTGGGAACAGGGTAAATAAATGTGTACATTTCTCCTTGCACTGGCTGTGTCCCTCTGCTTTCTTCCACAGAGTGACTTGTGGTCTCTGGGGATAACAGCCATCGAGATGGCCGAAGGTGCTCCCCGTGAGTAGAGTCCTGCCTCTGTTCATTATCCCTGGGCTGTAAATGCTGGGATGTGCTGAGCTCTGTGCAAGGAACATCACCCCAAAGTTTTCCCTGGGATTGCTGAGGTGGAGCTCACAGCACCCGTGGGGACAAAGCTGCTGGGGCAGCATGGCCCAGGGGGCAGGGTGGGCAGTGAGCAAAGGCAGACCTGTGTGATATATTTTGGAGCACTCTGGGATGTGGTTTCCTCAAATAAAACACAGATGAAGAAGGGGTGGAGGGTTGGAAGCAGGTAAAACACCTCAGAGCTGGGTGCACCTGCACAGGTCACACTGCCACGGTTTTGAGCATTATCCTCAGAGTGTCCTGGCTGGAAAATGCAAGTAAATAAAGCAGAGCATAGTGCCACATGGCATGACCGTCCCATGCTCTGGTCCATTGATGGCAGCACCTGGCAGGTGCTGAGGACCTGGAGCTGCAGGAGCAGAGATGTCCCCAGCCAGTCCCTGCAGTGACCCTGGTGGTGCTGGGGACACTTGGTTGGGGACATCAGACCCTGAACTCACAGCCCTTGGGTGGGGACATCAGCCCCTGAACTCAAAGCCCTTGGTTGGGGACATCAGACCCTGAACTCAGCCCTTGGTTGGGGACATCAGCCCCTGAACTCACAGCCCTTGGCTGGGCTCTCAGCCCTCACCTGAGCCCCAGGGCTGGGGTTGTCTCTGGGAAGCTGCTGCTGCTGTCATCCTGCCACGAGGGTCTGGCAACCTCAGAGGAAGCTGGGATCTCCCAGCTGGATGTCTGTGCTGTATTTAATGCCTCTTCTTACAAATTGCAGCTCTGTGTGACATGCATCCCATGAGAGCCCTCTTCCTCATCCCCCGCAACCCGGCCCCAAGGTTGAAATCAAAGAAGTGGTGAGTTTCTTTCTCCATTTTAGGGGCTGTAAAAACATTGCTGGAGCAATATTTTTATGCATCTGGGCACGCTGAGGGCATGTTGTTGATATTTATGTAGTTTTGGGGATTGGTGATGGTCTCCAGCATCACCCTGGTGAGTGCAGGTTTGGGTCATGGTCTTCCATGGAAAGGAAATTTGTTTTGAGGATTCACCATGGGATGAAGGCCTTCCTTGGTATGCAGAGAGAGCAACACACTCACCCTGCAGAGTTGGCTTTTCCTGGGCAGTTTGTGCAGCCTGAGGTCTGATGACACTTTGCTTGGCTCCCATTTCATTCCAGTCAGGTTCCGCTCTCAAGTGGAAACATGTATCCAGGCCAAAAAAAAACCCAAAAAACAAAAAGGATGGTTTATCTTGAAGGCCCAGGAATGCAGAGATTTGTACTTTGTTTGGGATTTATTTTAAAATTTTTCAGGAAAAGATGCATCACTGTTTTGGGAAAAAAAATAAAAGGAAAGAAAGTGAGGCATGCCAATAAAAACCCACAGGAAAAATATTCCTGAAGCCCTGCCAGATGTTGTTTTGTTACTGTATGTTCTGTATTGATGGAAGTGGAGTCCTTAAAAACACTTGTCTTTGGTTTGTGCTGTTTTCCTGCCCCAGGTTCAGCAGTGGTTTAGTCAGGAAAGATCTGCCACATGTTAGAGAGGCAGCACTGCCCTGATGGGCTGGGCTCACAGGGGGAAGCTTTGCCTTAATCCTTTACATTTTGCTTAATATATTACGGATTGTGCACCAGTAAAAAGAAGAAGAGCCCATGGTGTGTTCTGACAGCACTTAGGGCAAGAGCAGCAAATACTTTATTGCTGCCAGAGGAGTGAGAGGGACTTGGAGTCCTCTGCTTTGGATGCATGGTGCTGGGGTTTTAGGACCAGCCTAAAAACTCACCCAGGCTTTGTTAGGAGGCATATTAGTTTTGTCAGCCTGATCATCAGCTGCTCCAGTACCAAACCAGGAGAGAGACCATTCCCAGCTGGCTCTGCAGAGGGTGTCAGATATTCTTGCTCTCTTTGCATGACCTTTTGAGGATACAGTTAGTCAGCTGAGAAAATAGCGTAGGTGCTTGTTTTCTGCCAGATCACCAGTCTGCTCCTTTGTTATCCTTACTCCTACAGCACAAAAAGGATTGTGAGACTTGAGAGTTTATTTTTCATACAAAAGTGCTGTTTATTCAGCAAAGACTCCCTCAGCCTCCAGGCAGAGGGGAGCTGATGAAAGCAGATTTTGAGCAGAATGTTTCCCCGTGTCCTTAAGGTAAAAATGAAGCTGGGATGGAATTTATATTTTAGTCCTTGCCCTGCCATTGCAGGATGTGCTTAATGCAAGATGACATGTTCCTGGGCACCACCTTCCCACACACATCTGGCAGCTGTCCCAGGTTTGCACATCCTGTGGGGTCTGCCTGGGGTCATTTTTCTCTGCCCAGAGTTGTGCTCTGCCTGTGCCAGGGCTGGCATCCTGGGTGCTTTGATGGAAGATCTCCTGGGAAGCCATCGTGTAATAAAACTCCAGCTCCAGAGGCAGCTTGGTGCTCCCCTGGCCTCTGTTCCCCCTCCATGATCAAGCAGGCATCCCTGGTGTCCATCAGAGTTGGGACATGTGTATCTCAGGTACCTCAGACCTCTGTCCATCTTCCAAGCTGTTGTTGCAGTGGAAAGCTGCAAAGGATCCAGATGATGCTCAACCAACTCATTGAAATCAAATTTTTACAGCATTTTCAATGTGGCACTGGGCAGATTTGCTGTCCTTGGCTCTTTTCTCAGCTGGAGGTTTTTGAGCCTTGCCAGGATGAGTCCTAGAATTCTGCAAGCCCATCCTGGGAAGAGCAGAGATGTTTGACCAGGCTTTTGGGGTGGCTTCCTGGCAGTCAGTGGGCTGGTTTTCACAACCACAGGTCACAGGAGCACAGCAAAATGGAGAAAGGTTCAACTTGAATTTGTCCTTGCTTTTCTGCACAGCAATAAATAAATAAAAGTACATTACATGGGTAGACCATTTTTTCCTTGCATGTAAAAGTAGTGAAGGGACTCCAGCCCCTTTGAGGGTAAATCAGAAAAGCCAAGAGAGAACACTGGCATGGGAGCCTGCCCTCAATTAAAAATTTCAGAGAGGAAAAGAATTTTGTTGCTTGCTAAATCCTCAAACTAGCTTTTGAAACAGTTTTGTGTTCCTATGAAATTAAAGCCTTTGGGGTATTGTTTTCTTTCCCAGTTGAAACCAGTTAGCAATGAAGCTTTATTTTCCTCTTCCCCTGTTTGCAGGCAAAATGAACTCAAACTTTAGTGATTTTGTTCCCATAAACCTTCTCTAGCCCTGCATTATAAAAGACATGAAACCTCTTTGTTAATGAGTGATATTTGCACTGTGGTACCACTTTTCATCCAAGCAGCTGCAAAGGCTTTGCAAACATTGATTTAAGCTTTACAAACCCCAGGAGCTGGAGGAACGTGTGTTTCAGGAAGGTGGGCTGACCTGGGCCTGGAGAGGGGATGAAATGTGTGCTGGAGTCCCCCTGGAGCAGAGCCAGGGAGAAAGCCCTGGTCTTCAGCTCCAGTGGGGGCTGAACTGTGCCACTGGACAGGCTGGCTTGTTTGAGAGGGGAAGGTTTTGGGAAATGCAGCAGCCTGGGCTGGAAAATGGTTGGGATATCCCTATCCATAGCTGCTCAGGCAGCAGAGGTGTCTTAGGGCATCACAGGGCACTGGGACCTCCATCCCATCACTTCCAGGATAACTTTCCAGCTACTTCACCTGTATTTGCACATGCAAGACTGGAGCCTCTCCAGCTTCACACCAACAAGGGAGAATCATATTTTAAGTGTATTTTTTTTTTTTTTTTTTGAGCATCACATTGATTGTACCTTCTGGGTACACTGAAATACTGTCTTTCTCTCAAGGCAAGGTGGGAAAGGCAGATTTGCTCATTAGCAGAGCTGGAGGGAAGATTTAATTGGATCCAGTAGCATATTTTATTTTTGCATCTCAATTTGTATGGATTAGCACTTGAAAGATAAATCACTTTTAGTCTGACAGCTTAAAAGTAAAATCCCTGAAAGCTTATTGTTTTACTTCTAATGCAATTCTGTAGTATCTGTTGGCTTCTGACATTAATTTATATTCATTTTCTTATTTGCTAAAGCAACATAGACTACAGTAGCCTGTCAACATTTTCCTTTCTTGTAGATCCCTGTTCTCTTGAGTTTATAATGTGGTGAAATTATTTCCAGGAAAACTTTGGATATGCAGCACTTGAGACTAAGACAAATTTGTTTATTAAAGATTTGGCTGAAACTGTTTTAGCTGAGATTGACTGTAACTTTGAGGGCAGGGCTCTGTTTCCATCTTTATCAAAAGACCCTGTCCCAGTCTCTCGGATCAGGGGGTCTGGGGCTTGCTGGCCCCCCAGCCCTGGTGGGTTGTGATGCTGCTGAGAGCAGGGAAAGGCTGCAGGCAGCAGCAGCACCCAAAGGTTGCCTGAGCTCTACCAAGCCCTGCCATGTTGGGACTAAATAAAAAAAAAAAAATTAACCTAGCTTGTCCCACTCACCTTCACGAAGATTAATCTCTTGAAACACTGCCTGGGGTGCTGTAAAATATGAGAAACAATACACTCAGGCATTGTGTTTATATCTGTCTGGGTTTTATGTCATTTCTGCCTGCAGTTTCACAGGTTCAGAGGGAAGGGAGCAGGAACACTCCCTTGCCTTTTCTTGGGTGCCATTGGTGACATGTTGCTTTGGTGTTTCTCTGGTCATACTGATGGTTCCCAGCTTTCTGGGATAATGAGTGAGAGCTGAAAAAAATCTTCTCAAACACCAACAAGTCTTCTTCACTTTCTAACATGAGAATCGATCCATTTACCTATTATTTCTGTGCCTTTCTTCCCTGTTCTTGACCAGGTCTAAAAAGTTTCAGTCCTTCATTGAGAGCTGCCTAGTGAAGAACCACAGCCAGAGACCAACCACGGAGCAGCTGATGAAGCATCCCTTCATCCGAGACCAGCCCAACGAGAGGCAGGTCCGCATCCAGCTCAAGGACCACATCGACAGGACTAAAAAGAAGCGAGGAGAGAAAGGTCAGTGCAGAAGAGAGGAGGGTTAGTGGAGAGGAAGCAGTGCTGTGAGCAGTCCTTGGCCTCTGCCATGTGCTCAGATATCCCTGTCTGGGACCCTGGCAGACTCTGTACAGAGCCCCCGGAGACACTGTCTGTGATCTCTGTCCACGGAAAAGAGTTTTCAATCTTACAGGATGAATTACCAGCTCTGAGTATTTGATATCAGTAATAATTAAGTGTGGCATGGGTGCAAAAGTAAAATTTTAGGATTCTAGATTAGGGGTTCAAAGGGGACAAGCTGGAGGAAATTGGGTGTGCCTTGTCCTTTTACTCCTTCTTCATGCCCTCCATGTTTCGCTGTGGTGTTGGCATTTTTCTGTTGGTTCAGGCTGGGGACACACTGTCCAACGTAGGTGACAGATATTGGCACGTTATTGTAAATCCAGCCCAGGGAGTTTCTGGTATTTAATGTTTGTCACATCCCACTGAGGGCAGAGCCCCACACGCTGCCCTGCAGGACAGAGCTGGGCAGGGCAGCAGAACATGTTAGAGATAAACAGAATAAACAACCTTGAAACAGCACAGACCAATTATGGCTTCTGCTTTGGCAGTGGGGCAGAAAGACAGAGACTTTCTACAATCTCAGAATCATCAATACCCCAGATTCTGACACTCTGCCACGTGCTTGGTGTGCAGACCAGGACACATCCAGGCAGGTGAAGCTTATGGGTAAAAGAGGGAAAACAAAGAGGACTGGGTTGCCCATGGTCTCAGTACCAGTTCCCCTCACTCAGATGGCTGAGTTTGTTTGCAGTCTCGTTAAATTCAATAGGTGAGCGCCTTCATGTGGTTTTGGGGACAGATTGTTTTGTTTGGTTTGATTCCTCTGAGTCATTGAAATGGAAATAAATACCTGTAACTAAACAATGGGTGTTCATGCAAAGCAGACAGGTGACTGTCATTAGAGTTAATCAGTGTTTTTAAATATTTTTTTTTTTCCCCTAATGAAAAATGATACCTTTTTTTAGTCCAGGTGGTAATTTCCACATGGAACATCTAAGCTTTGATGCATTAAAGCGTGTGTATAAAATTTACGTTTGCATAGATCTGTGCTGGCATGTGGGAGGGTGAAGCTGCTAAGCTGAATTTTCCCCAGCTCACGTATTTCATGCCAAGTGTGTTGATCTAGGTGACATCCCTGCAGCACCAGCGATGAGCAGAGCTGTGCAAACCAACATCCAGATAAGACCCTTGCCCCAAAGCAATTCCACTGACTAGGAATAACCTATTAAACTGAATGTTTTCAGTGAACTCTCCGGGCCCTATCAAAGTCCTCTGCAAGAAAGATCAGATAGCAGAAGAAAGTTGTTAAAGTATTCGGCTGCTTCTGAACTGAATTTTAATTTGAAAGCTCATTTGTAGAATCCAGCAAATTATTATGTTGCTATTTCTCTTCTTATTGGTAGCGGAATTAATTTTTCATGCGTACCTTCCAGCCCCTTGTAATAGATTTCACTACAATCAAAACAATAAAATGGGATCCCAATGAAGTATTAAATGTGTTTAGTCTGGCAAATGAAGGTTGGACCCTAGAGATGGAGAGTAATTGGATAAATGCAAGCCTTTCTTTGACTATAATTCCCTTCATCCGATAAAGATGATATCCCAACAGAAATTGCAGTATGTAACACAACATTGCAGTGAGCTTTTATGTAGATATCTTCATTGCCTGGAAATTACATGGATTTGCATAGGAAGAGCATATGTTTAGGGAAAGAGGAGCTGGTGCCTTCAGAGCCTTGGTTAAATCCCATCTTCCTGCGGCTGTGGCTCCAATAGCTGCTGGTGCACCTTCTGTTGCAGAACCATCCTGAAGAAGGGGGTCACTGTAATGTGGGGATAAATTCTTATTTTGTGGACACTCCCATGTTTACATCAAGGGGCTGTGGTTGTTAGGGCTGTTGCCCCCTGTGCTGGTGCTTCCCTGGCCTTAAAACCACAAAATGCAGAGCAGTAGTGCTGCTTATTCTTGGTCATGCAAGGTAAAGAGAATTGGTTGTTCTGCCTTCAGAGCTCTGGGGTTTTCAGTCACTGGAAAAACAAATGAGTCCAGCAAAGGGCACTGATGAGCAATTCTGTTCCTAGATGAGACAGAGTACGAGTACAGTGGAAGTGAGGAGGAGGAGGAGGAAAACGACTCTGGAGAGCCGAGGTAAGAACCAACATTTCATTTGTGCCCTTACATCCCTTTTAGCTCTGTGTAAAATCAACTTGGATTATGGGCTCATATGAACTGGAAATGGAAAAAGGACACTCTGAGCACAGAGTCCTGTTCCTGGCAGAACAGAGGAAATTCTCACTGCTGGGTGGTGCGTGGGTATAAACTGATGCTCTGGATCACCTTAACCAAAAGCTGGGGAAGAAAACCCCATTGCCTGTGGGATCTGCAGCACAACATGGTGCTGTCATGAGAGTGTGGATATTGGTGTATGGAAAAATGTGAGGTGAAATTTTAAAATTCTTCAAAATGTGGTTCCTTACATCCAAGTGTAACTAACTCCCTGTTCCCATGTAATTTTTCACCATGAAACCTCCCAGGTGCTGCTGCAAGCACCGTGGGGCTGGGACTTTCTTTGCTGACATTTTTCAGAGCCGTTGTAATTAGTATCAGGTTATTCCATTATTTCACTGAGATAATGTAGTATTTTAATAGCTGGCAATGATTCATGCTAAATGTGCTTTGTGCACAGCTAAATATAGTGTGTGCCAGCCACTGCAGCACCAGAGGCTTTGGTTAGAAATTTAATGTAAAGGAAACCTTTCCACTTACAGTGAGTAAATGACCGATGAGCCATGAGCAAAGCTCTGTCACCCTGCCCTGGCACCTGCAGGTCCCCATCCCTCCACCCACTGCTGCCCGAGCTGTGTCGGGTGTTCGGGTGCCGTAGGGATGGAGAGGAGAGGGGCCACGCTGGAAAACCACGCAGGGGCGAGAGGCTCGAGGCTGCAGGGAGGGGATCTGCTCTGATGCTTCTCCTGTGTGCAGCTCCATCCTCAACCTGCCCGGGGAGTCGACGCTGCGGCGGGATTTCCTGCGGCTGCAGCTGGCCAACAAGGAGCGCTCGGAGGCGCTGCGGCGGCAGCAGCTGGAGCAGCAGCAGCGCGAGAACGAGGAGCACAAGCGGCAGTTGTTGGCCGAGCGGCAGAAGCGCATCGAGGAGCAGAAGGAGCAGAGGAGAAGGCTGGAGGAGGTAACAGGGTGGAGCAGCAGGGTTTCTGGTGGCAGGTCCCAAGGGGCTGTTCTCAGCATGGTTTAAGGTGCTGACCTCTCCAGTCTGTAACCCCAAACGTTTTGTTACACTGGTCAAGCCCCTCTGCTCATCCTTTTGGTGTAGCCGCCTCCAGCCACTCTGCCCACCATAGCAAGTGTTGCCAGCTTTTGTGAAGGTAATAGCACTGCTTTGCTATAAATAAACCCTTGGAATTCCAAACCTAAAGGGCTCCCTGGAACTACTGAGCAGAGTTAGCCCATGGCTGGGGTGACAGCTGTATTCAGTCGAGGTGAGCAATCCAGCATCTGTCAAGCTCATTTTATCGTTATTTGCTCCTGTGGACTGTTTCAGTTGAGAAAAAGTTGAAAAGCTCAATTTGCCCTATCCTCAGATCCATGTGCCATTTGTGTCCCATTTAATCCATACTTTCAACTTCAGTCTTACAGTCCCTGCCAATTACAATTTCTCTATGCAGGGGAGGGGCAGATGCCTGCCTGACTTGTGCAATGATCCATATGTGCTCCGAAGGATAAGATTTCATTACCCTTGTCTTAACATACCAGCCACAAATGCAGTCAGTCTTAAAATTATCCACCCCATTTAAAATCCAGCTGCAGGATTTGACCTTGGGACTTTGGGTGTCCTGAGCTGCTCAGCCTGGCCACATGCTCTGGAGGAAGTGCTTGCTTTTCCTTTAGCTCCTGGGTCTTGTATTGAAGAAGTTCACCAAAAAGTAATGGGCTTTTCCCCATCTCTTAGGGTTTTTGATGGGGTTTTTCAAAAAGACACCCATTGCCTTGCTCTGAACTCCACCCAAGTGACTCATTGAAGGGTTCATACGTTGAGTGTCATTAAATTAGCTTTCTGGAGAGGTCACCAATATGTCTGATAAAAGGATTTTCAGTAAATGGACTAGGAGAGCATCCACCACCTTAATTTGCAGGAGCAAGAGGTCTGTTACTCTGTTCACCAATCTTTCCCTGTACTGGGTAATGCCTCAGGCCAGGGGCACAGACAGGAAGGAATTTCAGGCAGCTGATGTTGCTGATGGTGATGGTATGTCCTCTCTTCGAGGTGGTCTTCTGAGCCCCTCCAGGGCAAAAATCAACACAGGCAAATCCCAGGCAAAGCATTTTTTCAGTCTGGTAAATATGTAGGTCTGTGATGTTGTCAGAGCACAGAGTGTTCATTATCTTCTAGGTCAGGTTCTGCTAGAGCCCTGCACCCCTCCCAAGGCTGGCAAGCTGTTTTGTGGGGGGACAAGGTTTGCATGTAGATGTACCCCAAAATCTCCTGCTCCAGTGTTGGTTGTGAGGACTGTTGTTGCAAGCTGCCTTTGTTCCAGCTGCTTGCTGCAAGCAGTACAGGAGCAGAACAACAGCAGAATAAAAGCAGACACCAGATTAACTGCAATCCTGTAATGAATACAATGCTTGCTGCTGTATTAATATGTTCTCTTCACATTGAAGAAAATTGTTCTCTCTTTGCTGCTTCCCAGTCAGGTTTTGAATGGAGGACTAATCCTTTGCTAAGCTGGAGAGCTCTGCTCTGAGCTATGGAGTTGCTGCCTTGCTGGGCTGGGCTGTGCTCAGTCCCCTGGGCTCTGCTAGTTTCCTTCTGTTGTGTCCTCAAGTCATTAAAAGTTAATGCCACCATAGCCAACATTTAAGCCAAATACCTTTTCTAGTGGCTCAGAACAGCCCTGTTAGACTCTTCACCCACTGCCTTCTTCCCAGCTGCCTTGCAGCTTTTGGACCTCAGTTAAAAGGGAGATGTGATGGAGCAAAGCTGGCCAAGAGGGGTTTGCAAGCTCCTGCCACGTGAGAGGAGAGGGGAAAGGCAGGGGGGCTGTAGTTGAAGAGCATCCTCTGCCCCCCTTGATGTGATCTGTCCCACAGGCTCAGCCAGGATCAGGGCAGATGCTGGGGCCAGCTGGCAGCTGGGATAGCCCCAGCATCTTCTCAAGTGCCCATTTCCTCAGGTCCCTCTGGCCAGGTTTAGCTTCACCTGCCACAGAGTAAAATGAGCTCTGCTCTCTATCAGACACCGTTTGTGTGGCGAGCAAGGAGCAGCTGAGTTGCTATGGTGAGGATTAAAGCTGGAGCCCTTGAAAGAGGGACAGACCTTCTGGTGGGTTGTGGCAGTGGTGAGGACAGATGCTCCCCACCTGCAAGGTGCCCTGAATCTGCAAAGCCAGAAAATCTGTAAGTGCAGAGATGAGCAAATAAAGTTTCATGGCTGTTGCAGGGATATAGTTTGGTCTTTGTCCTTCCTGGGTATTTTGGGGTAGGAAACCTCTGATGGGCAGACAGAGGTAGCCCCCAGCAGCTGTCACAGTTGTGCTGAGTTTGGTGTGGATGTCCTGAGGCTCCCAGCACACTGCATGGGTGTGGAGTGCTGCTCCAGTCAGGCTGCTGCTCTTGGGCCTCTGCTTTTTCCAACACCAGCTTTGCATTAACTTTCATTGATGACTCTGGGCCAGGGATTTATTTTGGTTAATGGGAGCAGGATTTCTTCCATGCTACTTTATGGTCTGACTAAGATGGGGTGTGCCTCCAGCAGGCAGCACTGGTACCAGCAGATCTCTGGGGGAAGAGACCAGTGGAAGACTCAGATTACTGTGTTTTCAAAATAAAATTGACCTTTAAAACACAGTAAAGCAGCCGGGACAAATAAACCCTTGGAGCTGGTGGCTTTTGGGTGTCCTAAGTCAGCCTGTTCAAGCTGCCAAACTTATTACTGTGTTTACAGAAAGAGCTCCTACTCATAAGATGCTGTGGAGGTGTCCAGGCTGAGGGAGTGAGTTGGCATTTGGGACCAAGTGCAGCTCCAAAAGGATTGATGTTAGAAGGATGGCAAGCTCAGAAATGCCTGGAGTTAATTTGTACTGGAGATGCACAGCAAAAGAGCTGAAGAAAGGCCTTAGTAGGATAACTGTCCCATTCCTGTCAGTGCACACCTTCAGGAGGTTTGGTGGTTTTACAATGCTGTCTTTAAATACTGGCAGGGGTAGAGCTCCTACCATTTCTCATGTCTCATTTGACAGACCTCAAAATGAAAGAATCATATTTTTTTGTCACCTTGATCTTCCTAAATGGGGATTTCTGAACCTCTCACAAAGTACCTCCCACATTAGGGCTTTTTTTGGGAAATCCACCATCTCCTGATGCTGCTCTAACAATAACATCAAATGCATATAGAAAAAGCCAAGTGAGGAAGTTTTCTGGCGGTCTCTTTATGACCTTCTTGGTGCCCTCGAGACCTTGCTGCCATGCTTTGCGTGTCTCCTTGCATCTGTTGGACACTTGGGTCTCCTTTTTTCAGGAACTGACCAATTTCCTTCTCTGAGGCTGAATCTTATTCCAGGCAGCCAAAGAGATTTAGATTTGCAGCTGTCTTTAATTGCAGTGGAAGTAAAAATGCCCAAGCCAGCTTTGAAACCGGGACTTTCATGGGAGCAGAGTTGCAGCTTTGTTTTCCCTCATACAGAAAGTTGGTCTCATGAATTCAAAATGTGCACCAGAACTAACCCTCAAATTAGGAAATTAAATATCAATAGATCCAACAGCACTGCAGAAAATGTTTGTGTCATGCAGAAGGGTGAATAGGCTTGAATATATTTTAATTTTTCCCTATATATACATATATTAGATATATATAGTTCCCTAATCAGCCTTCCATTTGTTACTGGCACAGAATGAGCCTTGATGCAGTGGTTTAACCACCAAAACTCCAGCTGAGCTGTAGGAATAACACATGCTGGGGTCAGGAGCTTTAGGGATCCTGCAAGACAAATCTCTGCAGACCCCTTGGCAGCAGTGGGCAGATGGAGTCAGAGAGGCCTTTACATAACCTCATTTTTCTGCCATATTGTGGATTTTTTTCCATTCTAGGTATAAAATGAAGGTCAGATCATTACAGGGAATGTACAAGGCAGATTTAAGCATCTTGCTGGTTTCATTTGAGGCTCCAGTTAGTGCACTTACAGAGCTGGATGTTCAAGGGATAAAAAATTGCTGAAGCTCCTGCAATTGTTAACCAGCAGAACACCATTGACTAGAAGCTCTCACAAAGCAACTAAAAAAAAAAATCAGCAATTAGTTATAGGTAAATTTAGGTTATCTAAAATGGTGGTTTGTCATTTTGTTCTGCATGTGCAGGTGCCCTATAGCTTGTAGGAACCTTGTCATGAAGATGGCAGTGCTCTCATAGGTGTGTGGTCCAGGGGGATACTGCAGTGGTCCCAGCAGCTTTGCTGCACCCATTTCCAGGGAGAGCTGTGTTACAGCAGCTCCTGTAGTACAGCTATGAGTTAAACCTCGTGTCTCTCTCATTTTTCTTTGGTCAGAAAGCATGTAGGGCTCATTGTTTCAGAGGCATGAGATTTTTCCTGCATGGGGCATCCCTTCATGGTGATCCTGAGTAAAAGCTCTGCAGTGGTTCAGAGCAAATCAGATCCCTGTTTGCCGTGGTGGGAAGTTCTGACCCAGATTCTCTACCAGTGGGAATCACCTCTCCATGCTCCAGTGCTTGGCATGTCAGAAAAGATGATGTTCCAGCCACAGTCACTCTTTCCCTGGTGGCTCAGATAAATGAGCCTGTCACAACAATGCAACCACCTAGAATATTTGTTTTCATTTGTCACTTGGAATTCCCCTTCCACTTCTTTCCTGGCTCATGCTGGTGTTTGGGAGCAGCAAGCCAGGGTTTCCAGGAGCTTCTTCTTGCAAGTGTCAGTGGCTCTCTGAGCTCACGGGGTTCAAGGGGCAGCTGCAGCTCTCTCGTTGCTCGTAGCCCAGGATGTGTCTGATCTAGCAAAGTGAGCTTGCTCTTTGAAGTCCTTGTTTCATGCCAGGCCTCCAAGGGCCTCCCCACCAGAGGTTTTGCCTTCATGTGTCTTCTCTCATCAATATTTAAAACCTGTCATATCTGGTGCAGTGCAAATAAGATCCTGTTCTGGCTTACAAGCGGCTACATATAGCTTTACCTGCAGAGTTATATAAATGCAGCCCTAATTAATTGGTGCTCTTGCCTTGCATGAATAATGGATCTGGATAGTGTAAATACACACAGTAGTTTCAGGCTTGGAGAAATGTGGGAAGTGTGCTCTTGCAGAAGGAGAGGGAGGTCAGAAAACAGGGAGAAAAGGAGGCAAGGAAAGAGATCTTTGACTCTTTTTTTTTTTCTTTTTTTTTTCTTTTTTTTTTCTCTGTTTCTACATGCACTTGTTCTCAGCTGCATCTCCCTAATCCAAATCCCTCCTTCAAAAATGGTCCCCATCATCCCAGTACTGGGGAGACTGAGGCTTTGCCCACTGCAGTGCCAGGTCCTCTCCAGATGTTTGCCAGCTGCTGCAGCAGGGCCATACAGGGGAGGCAGCTGATTCAGCCCTGCTCTGCTGGGCTGCAGTGTTCAGCTGAAGGTGCTGGTAATGCTACTGTGCCAAATGACCTGCTTATAATGTGACCTGACAAATGTGCTGTGGAGCTGGAGGGGAGTGCTGCACTCCTGGCCTCCATAAATGTGTGTGTTGGATCCTGCTCAGAGCCTCAGCCCCAAGAGCCTGGCTGCAGCCAGGTGCAGGGGGGCCTTTAAGTATCCAAAAGAGTCCTGGCTTTGAAGGGAAGTGGTGCCTGTGGGCCTCAGTTCTCATTCCTAGAGTTAAATAGGCTTTTAGAAGGCTGGTGGTGAGATGCTGCCTTGAAGGAAAGAGACCAGAAGTGGGGCAAGCTCACTGGGGCACATGGTACCCAGAAAGGATGGTGTGCTACTCCCTCCTTGAGAAAAGTGCTTTTGCCTCCTTCTTTGGAAGGATTTGGATTTGTTTGCCTATTAGATTGGAAATGAAGACCATTTGGGTGATTTTTATTGAAGAAATGGCTGTGATATTCAGGGCCTTGCCTCCTGCCAGCCAAGCCCAGCCTGCACAAGCATTAATGTGCTTTGTTCAGCAGCGTGGTAGTTTAAAAAAGCCAGCCATTAAAACCCACCTCAAAACCAGTGTGACACAGCTGTGACTGGAAGCTCAGGATAACATTTATTCAACACATTAGTCTGAAGATCTGTACTTCAGAGGTCATGGGAGCACTGACCATCACATGAGGAGGTCAAGGGCGCACTGGCAAAGCCAAGAAATCCTGTGTACCACCAGGATGCTGCAGAGTGACCATGTCCTGGTGGGGAGCCCTCTGCAATTTCTAGTGCAGAGTTCCAAAAGCTACACCCAGGCCCACGTTCCCCTGTTGCCTGTGAGGACAGAGTAGCACAGGCATCCCCTGTGTACGTGGGCAGTGCCAGGATTGTGCCTGCCGTGGGACACACCGGTGTCTGGAGCTGGCAGGTTATTTCAGGTTGGATGCAGTTTTTCCTTCTTCCCCGAGGCAAGTGGAGCAGCTCTGATAGATATTGCTGTAGGTGGCACTAAAGCTGTGCTGCAGCTCAAGGAAATCATTGGAGTCCATGTGGATGCTACCTGTGGGTGAAGAGGCAGGAGCAGGACAGGCAGTGGCTCCTGATGGAAATGCTGGAGTCTTTAAGTATTTGTTACAACATCTGTAGATAGATATATCTCCATGGATATCTGTCTGTAAAGATACCCTTAGATGTGTATCTCCACAGAGACACAAATATATAGAACACGGAGGAAAACACAGACAGATACAGATTTTAAGTCAGTCTGTGCAGTGCAGGTTCCTGCAGAGCAGCGGTTTCGCACGGAGGCATCTTGGTCTCTGGAATGCTCAGCCAGCTCTTCAGCTGCTTGTTCCAGCCCTCCCCACGATTCAGAGAATGCATGGCATTGCCAGCTTCTCCCGTGACAGCGTTCCCACTGCAGTCTGCTCAGCCACCGTGTGTCGGCAACGGGAGAGAAAAAAATACAGGGAAAAAAAAAAGGAAAAAAAAGGGCCACGTTTCTGCTTCAGTGGGTGCCTTACCGTGGCTGCACCCAGCAGATGATGAAGATGATGGCCAGGGCAGGCAGCTCCAGTGCCAATCCCGGACTTTGAGTGCCCTCTGCCGATGCTGCATGCGGTGCTGCAGCGAGGGGCCAGCAGCCTGTGCAGCACTGCAGCACTCTGCTGCCAGCCCCTGCTCCCGGCATGGTTTGGGCAGCTGCAGGGTTGGCTGGGTTAAAAGCAGGAGTGTGGGGGCTGCAGGTGTGCCCAGGGTGACTCACAGCAGGCTGTTGGTTGTCATCACCCCGAAACTTCCTGGATTGCTGTCTGCAAAGGTGCTACAGAGTGGAGCAGGCAGGGATGCACCCGGGAGGGAGTGGGGCAGGCATGACCTGAGAATAGCAAGGGAAGCCCATCCTGCTCATTTGGTGCTTCAGAAAGGAAAAACCCTTGGGTTTTGAGTCTTCCTTGTTGGTTTCTGGTCTCAGCAAACATAAAGAGAGATGCATTTCCCTCTCAGTAGGCAATAAGTCCCCTGTCTCTGTCCCTCATCCTCATGGGTGGTTTTGGGGCAGAGATGTGTTACCTGTAGGCGATGGGCTCGTGTAGCTCCCAGGTGTCTGAGGCCCCATTAGCTCCCTGGTTGGCCATGCTGGGACATGGGGACCATGTAATCCCCCATGGCTTCATCTGCAATTGGGAGACAAAATTACCTGGTTCTGGCTAGGAGAATGCTGTGGGTTCTCCACAGCCAGTGCCAAAGAGCAGAATGTGTGAGGATGGAGTGGGATCAAGGAGTCCCTCTGCCACCCAGATGGACCAGCCTGCTGGCAAGGCATCTCCTTGGATGGGTGGGAACACTGTGGCTCTGTGGGCAAGGGGACACCCCAAAAATGACGAGAGAAAGGACTTCAATCTCCCGGGGAGAGGGATGGGGAAGCTGACCTGTACCCGCTGTCCCCCCCAGCAACAGAGGCGGGAGAAGGAGCTGCGGAAGCAGCAGGAGCGGGAGCAGCGCCGGCACTACGAGGAGCAGATGCGGCGGGAGGAGGAGCGGCGGCGCGCGGAGCACGAGCAGGTAACGGGCTGGGAGTGAGCGGGGCCATCGCCTTCAGCACGGAGTCCTCTGCCTCTAATCAGAGATCTTCTCGTAAACACTCATTTTTTACCACTTGAGAGCAAATTGCTTAATTGTTAACACTGCGTGCGTCGCTTTCACTGCTGTCGTTTATTTCTGTGTGGATCCACTTGCTGGCCCGCAGATGTGAAGGCACTCGGTGCAGGTTTTCCACACCAGCTTGTTGTTGGAGTCAGATTTTTTGTTATTCTTGGGTAATGTTTGCCGTTTCCCAGTGGTTTCCATTCTTGTAGAGTGGTGGACACCCTGGGCTCTTTGGGCAGGGATGGAGGGTGCCAGGGCTGATTGATCAGATCACTTGGGCGGGGCGGATGTGGGTGCCCACCTCATTCTCCTTCCTCTCTGGAAATACTGGCTCTTTTACCTTCTCTCTCTTTTTCCTTTGATCCTTGCTGCCCATGCCTCCAGGAGTACATCAGGCGACAGTTAGAGGAGGAGCAGAGACAGTTAGAGATCCTGCAGCAGCAGTTGTTGCAGGAGCAAGCGCTACTTCTGGTAAATGGGAGGCCACGGCCACGCTTGCCGCTTTCTGCTCTTGTCGTGTCCGCATGCGCCCGCGTGCACCCATGTCCCCCCAGTGCCTCCTGACATGCCCAAACGTGGGGGACACCACTGTCACCACCCTTCCTGGAGCCTCCTGACCTGCTCCGTGGCTGCAGCATGCCTGGATCCCCCGTTCTGCTCGGGGCTGGCTGCCCTCATGGTGCACGGCTCTCACTGCGTCCCCTCCGCAGCATTGGGGTGTGTGTGTGTGTGTCCTCCTCAGAGGAGCAGCCCTGGTTGCTGCTGTGAAGTTTTGGAGGCTGTTTGCAGCATGCTGGGGGTGTGTTCGAGCTGTTGCGTGTCTGCATCCATCAAACCCACCCTGCCATGCTGTTCTTCGTGTTCTGAGTGAAGGCTTTTGTTTCAGTTTCCTCGCAGGAACACTGTCTATTCCCTTGTGTGCTGTTTGCATTCTAGATGTCCTCTTTTTTATTTCATTTGGGTTTGAGTTATCCTTTTTACTGCTGGTAACTGTCTGTTACTCTTAATGCATTTTATTTTAATCTACACGGTTGGGGTTTTTTTTTGTCTTGCTATTTTATTTAGGAAAAACAAAAGCCCTCACACAAGCCATTATCTTTTAAAAGGACTTCTCAAAATTATTTACTCCTTTAAACCCATAGAGCTGTAGGGATTCAGAAAGATCACACAGTCTTTGCAGTCTGGCTCTTCCCAGGATCAATTAATTGGTCCTACATAGGAGTCGGCTTCAGTTGGGTTTTGTCTGACCATAAAATCATGAAATGGTTTGGGTTGGAAGGACATTAAAGACTCTCTTTCCAACCCCCTACCATGGGCAGGGACACCTTACACTAGACCAGTTTACCCTGATCCCCATCTTGATCAGGTGATGTTAGGTACCTCATTGAATTGATCCCTCATTTTTTTATCCTGGGCAAAGTCAGTGGTAATTCCTAAGCAAACATCAGCCCTCAGTGGGTCTTGCAGGGTTTCCCTGACGAGGCAGCACTGACATCCCCCATTCCTACCAAACGAGGCAGTTCAGTGGCTGCAAAGCATCACTGGCAGAGTCACAACTCTGAATTTGCTGGCTTTGCTGTCTCTCCTTGGGGATGCTTTACAGCTCTGTCCCCAAAGTCTTCCAAATCAGCGAGCTCTGCCAGAAAACAACCTTTCAGATGCTCAGGCCCTGTTGTTGACCCAAACAGATAAATCTGCAGGCTGGCTGGGCACCTTGTCACTGTGTTTTCTCCTGGGCAGGAGTACAAGCGCAAGCAGCTGGAGGAGCAGCGGCAGGCGGAGAGGCTGCAGAGGCAGCTCCAGCAGGAGCGGGACTACCTGGTGTCCCTGCAGCAGCAGCAGCAGCAGCAGAGGCAGGACCAGAGGCCAGCAGAGAAGAAACCCCTCTACCACTACAAAGAAGGGATAAATGCCAGCGAGAAGCCAGCGTGGGCCAAGGAGGTAAGGGAGAGCAGGGAGGATGATGGTGCTCGTGTGCATCTGCAGGGCTGGGTCTGAAATGCACAGAGCAGGTTGTGCTGCACAGGGTGGGGGCGCAGGAGATGCCATCAGCTGTGCTGGGAACACCCCCAGCTTGGTGCAGTGTGTCTGTGTTTGTACAAACAGGGAGGTTTTTCCATGAGGCCATGTGAGAAGGAGAATGGATACCTCCTGGAGGGGTTCAGCCTGGCTGGGGGCTTGTGGACACAGAATCATAGAATTCAATTGGAATGGACTTTGAAGGTCATCTCCTCATTCTCCTTCCTGGCATGTTCACAAGTCTGCAGGGGTCAGGGGTGAATGCAGAGGGTCATGGTTGTGAATTTCTTTGCTGAGCCCTAATTTCACATAGGTAGGGGTTAGACAGCTTTCCCCCCCAGGCTCAGGGCTATATCCCTTGGGGTTGCTCTTTGCTGATTTTTTCTCTGAGACAAAATGAGAGGATTGAAATAGTTGTGAGATCTTGAATATTAATTGTTGCTAGTCTGAATAGTCTTGAAAAGATGAAGACATGCATTGTCTGCAGTGCAGATTCAGGATCATGTGCAGACTCTTTCTCCTTAATCTCTTTGTGGTGACTCCAGTAAGATTGATGCCTGCTTTTGCTATTAATTTTTCTAAAGTTCTTTCTTGTTTACTTTTATTACCATTATCCTGGGCAGAAAGATACTTTAATAACTTCCCTATTCTTCCTACTAAGCAGGAGCACTGCTTGGCATCCTTTATTCCTGGCAGACATGTGGTGTGCATCCAAGATACAGCTCTTCTTTCCTCTTGACAGTCCTCAGCTGCATCCACAATACGTGCAAGCATTGAATGCTCAAGGAGTTCAGCCACCAGTTGCTAAGAAAAGACCAGTGGCCTTTCTGAACCATCACAGGGATAGATCTGGGTGTCTAAAATTCTTTTCACCTCTACACACTCACTTGGACTTTTCATTTATTACCTTCCAGTTCACTCTTCAGTATCTTTTGGTGGCAGTGCACCAGATGATAGATTTACATGGAGTTGCATCATCATTCTCCAGCCCTTTCAGTGAAAGAAGAGGTTTGATAAGTGGGATTGCAGATGAGGTGTTCCAGATGTGCTGAGCTGCCTCTGATGAGAGAGGCTTCCACCTGGGTGGTGCCTCTGCAGCTTTGTGAAGAGCTGGGTCGCTCTTGTCCATCTGCTGGAGTGCTGGGAATAGGTAGTGGGCAGGGAAAAGTGAATAAACTGTCTTTTATTGCCTGGTTTTAAGTAAACCCTGTAGAACAGTGCTTAAGTACTTCTGGCACTGTCTGCAAAACTTTAGCAAAGATATGTAAAAAGGAGTATTATTTTTTTATCTGGGGTGAAGGAGAAAAGTGCTGGATTTAGCTTTCCCTTTCAAACACAAAGGCCCATTTCTTCTGTTTCATGGGGCTGGCATATTTTTGATGCTGTCACTGGAAGCAGGACATTGGGAGCTGCACAGTGTTAATAAGAGCAGCAGAACGTGGCCTCTTGCCCTTTGCCAAAATCATAGGGAAGATGAGGTTTCCTGTTGTTGGGGAACTTCTCCAGCTTCTACCAATTAGCTCTCCAAACCATTTATTCCTTACCTGTGTCACTCTGTCTGGTTTCTAATTAAATGCTCCAAGCTGTGGCATCTTTCTGCTGTTGGGAGCAGTATTTGATGTACTGCCTCAGCAAAGCACCTTGGGAATCTCCCAGAATGACTTCTCTTGCCTCCATCCTGTTTTATCTTCTGTTTAGTCCTGCTTTTAACACAATACAGGTACTTTGCTGCATATATTGAAGGCCCACCTTTGCTGGCTCTACAGATAGATTTGTGCTGATACTTAATGAGCCACCATGGTTTTTGTTATAGTTTAGCAATTTCCATACCCAACCCATGCATGCTAATTTAACAGAAATATTGAGACTTTGTTTTCCTGTGGGAACAATGAAAAGACAAGTCTGGTGCTCAGCCTACAGTTTCTGGAGGCTGTGCAAAGCTTATTTGGATATTTCTTGAGGATTTTGCATTATATCCCATACTGCCCTTGTTTTTGTGCTGTTTTGATCTCGAGTCTTCTCTCGTAGGAGCTTGATCAGCACAGCTGAGCCCTCCTCTTTAATTTTCACACCTCTTCTTTATGTATACATTTTCCCACCTCACTGGTTTTCACAGGGTGACCCAAGGCCCTGCAGGAGTGGGGTAAAGCATCAAGGTGAGGCTGTGGCCACTCACCTTGTGGTTGTTTCCCTGCATCCCCTGGTTAAGAGACTGGCCTGTTGGTGATGACAAAGCTCTGGGTGAGGAACCAGCCTGTGCTGCATCTCTCACAGCTTCCCCAGAGCACAGTCAAAGATTTCTCTTGATGCTGAATGAAACAGTCTGAGCAGATAGTCCTGCCAAAATGCATGGATGCACATTCCCTTCTGCTGCCCCTTCTACTCATCTTCTTGTTACTCAGGATTATCCACTAGAAGCTAACTTGGGATGTAGCTTGGGTGCTGTGCTACATCTGCCCTGTTTTTCCAGGCACATCTCTTAAAATTATGGACTGTTTGGTTTTTTTTGGAGATCACGTTGGGACCCTCTGTGATCCAGCCAGGGATGTGGCATTTGCACTCTGAGCTGTGGTCGTGTAATTAGTAGCTCTCTTTATTACTGAATTTTCTGTTATGGATCAGTATTTGCAAAACAAGGTGTTGCAGATAGGGAGAAGCTTGGTCAGCTGAAGTTTGGGTTTGGGCAGGAATATAGCACACATGATTGTGCAGAAGGGAGGGGACAGGTGTCCACATTTTCCACATGGTGGCAGACCCCTGTGGTGCTTTCCCACTGTTCAGAGCTTCCCTGGGAGAACTCAGGACTCAGCTGTGCATCACGAGCTGTTCAGTTCTCTGCAGCAGCCAACACTCACAATCAGCTCCTCCTTCAGTCCCCGTGGCTTTTATCCTGCTCTCACTTTGAAGTGATGTAGTAAAACATTAGCAGCCTTCTACTGGGACTGCACAGCACTGCTAAGATTTTTCCTGTTTTGGGGAATCTTGAGTTCAATTAGAGATGGTCTGTACTTGAGCAATGATGAACTCCTGAAGGGTTTTGCTGCCCTTCCCCCCTTTCTGCCTAATAGTGAATCGGTGGGGCCCCACCAAGCACAGCTGGAGAGTCCCAAGAGCATCTTCGGCTGTGCTGAGACCACAAGGTGCAAGTGAGGAGATACTGGCAGTGGGAAATCAAACACCTTTCTCCTTTCCAGCACCCAGACACCCCCATTTGATCTTTCCTGCCTTCTCCACAGCAGCCTGGACACGCTCCACGATCAGCTGCACATCAGGGCCTGGCATTGTGCCGGGAGCAGCTCGGCGGCGGCTCCATCTCTGCCTGTCGCTGCCAAGGCTTGGCTGAGGAGGAGCTGGACTGGAGCAGCCTGTGACCCAGCACTTGGGCTGCTGCTCCCTTTCAGAGGGAGTTCTCCTTCCCACCCTGCTCCCCTTCACATCCCTGTGTCCCCATTTTTGGGCACTGCTGAGCAGAGCTTTGCACAGCCTCTGCGCCCTGGTGGGCCTGGGGAAGTTGTGGTGACCTTCTAGGACACAGCAGTAGGCCAGGTGGCCCCTCATGAACTCAAAAAGCAAACAGTCCATAACATACATTTCTTACCTATATTTTACTCTGTCTCATGCTCAGTGTCTGAAAAGGATTAATTTTTATTCATACAATGGTTCTTTTGTTTCATGAGTATTTACTTAAAGAAGAGCTGTGGTTCTTTCCAAGCACACGTGTTGTAAATATTGCCTTTTAGCATGGCATCATCCACAGTGGAATTGAGACATGCTGGGGGTATTTAACACTTTAATGACACATAAATAAAATACACATCAGATCTGGAGGTATCAAAAATTCTGCATAGCATATGCTGCCTGAATATCAATGCACAGCCTAACTACAGGATGGCACGACTGGGTGAGCTGAAACCACCGTGTTCCCATCAAGGGGAGCTGAAAGCAGTGGCCTTTGGGTTGATGTTCTCTCTCAGTAAAAGAGGTTTTTCCCCTCCCATACATGACAAGGTGCCAGACTCAGTAAATTCAGATCAAAGCAAACAGTTTTCCGGCTGCCATGTTTATTCTTTTATTCAGATCAAACAAAACTACCCGTTGTGGTGTTTATAACAGTGAAGGAAAATGGTCCCCTTGATTAGAGATCCATTTGAGAAGAAGCCAGAGCTTCTCAGGAATCATCTTCTAGTAACATCTCTCTGAGGTGTCCTGCCTTTTCTTTATTTTTTCTTTTTCGTTTCTTAATTTTTCCATTTCATATTCAGAAATTAATTAAGCATATAAATTCAAGCAGTCCTTTTCATGTCTTTAAAACACATTTATTGCACAGTTTGCAATAACAGGATAACTTGGATTCCATGATCACAGAATCACTTAGGCTGGGAAACACCTCCAAGATCATCAAGTCCAACCTGTGACTGATCACCACCTTGATCAAACAATAGATATGATATACCTATGTGGATGCCAGCCTGGTCAGGGAGAGAGAAACGGCAATCGTTTCTCACAGTGGCTTGTGAGAATTTTTAGGGAGTTGTAGGAATGTGGTAATTTGTTAGCATAAACAATCTGCAGGTGGTGTTTTTCCACCTTGCTCTTCTGTTTCTCTCAAGGATGGTGTGTGAGAAAGATGTTTCTATTAACTAACCAGTCAAATAGAATGTATCATATCAGTCTATTTAAGCTGAAATTTCCTTTCCATTAAGGCCTTCTTTTCTTCCTTTTTACGCTGCGTCCTCGTCTGTTCTTGTGTCATTCTTGGCACAAGGGTGGCATACCTAAAGAGAAGGGAGCTGATGTTCCCCCCCTCGCACAGCCCCCTGAATATCAGGCTAGCCCAGAGATCTGAGGCTGTGAGGGGAAGAATATCAGGGAGATGGCAAAGATTTCCAAAAGAGGCTCTTATCCCGAAATACTTGGTTTAACTCTCTTTATTCTGTGGTGTCCATGTAGAGAATGGAGCAAAAGAGCATGAACAGGAAATGTCAGGGGTCTATATAGACTTTGGGCAGGGTGGGCTTCCCTGGCTCTCCACCAGCTGGGGCAGGAAGGAGGGGTCCAGGGTTATCTGATCAGAGTCACAGGGTCCCGGGAAAGGGGAAATAGTGCCCATGAGCTCGCTGTGACAGGGAGCTTTCTGTATGTTTATGCATACCTTGGCTTTCCATTGGAAATGGGTTCCTGGGGGCGCTGACCCCTCTCCCCGTGTCCCACAGGTGGAGGAGCGCTCCCGGCTCAATCGCCAGAGCTCGCCGGCCATGCCCCATAAGGTGGCCAACAGGATCTCTGACCCCAACCTGCCTCCTCGGTCCGAGTCCTTCAGCATCAGCGGCGTGCAGCCAGCCCGGACCCCACCCCTGCTCCGACCCGTGGACCCGCAGGTAATGGTGCTCTCCCGTTGCCAGGAGGCTGGGGGTGCTGGCAAGGAAACAAGGAAGAGTGGATGAAGGGAAATAGCACCTGGCTCCCTGGTTTCTCAGCCTTAAGCATATTCATCAGTAAGAGCAGCATCTACATGCATGAGTGTATTCCTCTTGTCACCTCCATGTGTTAGCAACATCACGCTGGTTTATACCTTCCTTTGAAGCATCACGTACTGGTTACTGCTAGAAACAAGCTGGAGGACCAGGAGGAACTGCTGCTCTGGTCCAGTGCAGCTGTTGCTCTGATCCTCTTTGGATCTGGTTTATGTAAAGGATTAAAACCACAAAGCCTGGTACAAAAGACCCGGGATGCTTTGATGCTGAGGATCATCAGAAAGAGGTTTTGCTTTCTTTGCCGCTTTATATTCAAGGTTTTGTTTTGGTTTTCCATTGAGTTGACATCAGTCACAATCACATCTGGAGAGGGCATAGATCACCATGACTGTCACAGAGGAGGGGCATCGTTATTTTAGAAGTTTCTCCCAGACATGAGGTCTGCAAGTATCTGCTACTAAAAGCTGTAGGAGTGTCGGTGCTGGCTCTGGTCCAGCCTTGGAATTGCTCCCACAGATCCACAGAGTCCAGCAGGGATTTCGGAGGGAAGTACAAAGCCTTTGCTCCAAGTTCAGCTGGGCTTTCTATGGAATATGTGCCAACTAAGTGCCAGCCACGTGTGGCACCTCCAGTACGGGAGCCAGCTTTAAACAAAAATGTGCAGGAAAGCCCTGAAACATACTTTCTTTGTATGCATTTGGAAAGTGGGCAAAACCCCACTTCACTGTCATCCCTCTGACTGACCAAATAATTTTCAGTGACCTTCTTGGCGCCCTGTACCATCAGCAGCTACAAAGACTTTTTTTTGGCAATAAAATACTCAGGAAAGAATTGCTTGAAGCCCAGAGCCCTGTGTCAGTGTGTGTGTGCATACTTGTGTACCCGTGAGATATGGACACGTACAGAGATCTGTATGTAGAAATTTTAAATAAAAGTCACAACCCTGTTGTATCAAAGGAGTGCAGCTTCACAGAGTCTGGGGAAGAAGCTCTGATTTCCCAAACTGTAACCTTGTGATTTTCACAGATTTCCCAGAACAGATGTCAGTATTCCTTAAACTTGCAACCTGTAGGGAGCCACCAAGACCTGTAGAAGCTCATACCTCAAGATATTTTTTAAGCCATCTATGCCTCAGAATTCCTGACGATTTTTTTAATCAATTATTATTTATTATCGTTTCCTTCTTTTTGTTTTTTTTTTCATTTTTAACATGGAAAATCCATGCCAAACCTCATTAGTACAACCACAGAGGTGCAGGTGTAGGAGCTGGACTTTGGGCCAGCAGCAGCAGAGCCTGGGGCGGGCACAGCGTGTGCGGGAGTGTGATTTTTAACAGATCTTGCCTTGAAGTGATGTAAGTCAGAAGTTCCTGAAACCAAGGCAGTGCTGATCTCAGACCAAGGGGGCTTTTCAGTGCATCCAAAGTGCTAATCAAAAAAAAATTTTTTTAAATCAAATTTTTAAATTCTTTTTTATTCCTTTTTTTTTTTTTAACCCTCCGTTTTGACTGATAGTTCTGTTTTGACTTGGTGCTTAGATTCCACATCTGGTCACTGTGAAATCCCAAGGAAGCTCCTTGTCTGGGTCTCAGTCACTGCATGAACAGCCTGCAAAGGGACTGGCTGGGTTTCAGGAGGCTCTGACGGTGACCTCTCACCGCACTGAGATGCCAAGGCAGAACTCGGACCCCACCTCAGAAAACCCTCCTCTGCCCCCTCGCATTGAAAAGTTTGACCGAAGTTCTTGGTTACGGCAGGAGGAAGACATTCCACCAAAGGTAACACAATTGCTCCTCGCTTTCAGCACGTCAGAGGCAATCCCAGAGCTGAGTCCCTCTGGCAAAGCAGAGTGGGCAGGACTGAGCCCACCCCGAGGCTCTGCAGTGGGGCCTGACCTGCCCAGGGGCTGCATTTCCTCAGGCAGGGTTTGCAGGACATGCTGGGAGCTGCTCTTGGCTGCAAAAAATAGCTGCAAAACAGCACTGCCCTCCAGCAAAGAAAGTTCTCGAGCTCAGACAGAGGCCAAAACAAATTAATCTCTTCTTTCCCTTGGATAAAAAACAACCTTCTGCTTAAATAGAATTATAGGAACATAAAATTTGTCATACTCAATAAGACGGGTCCTTTTTAGTCCAGTACTATGCCTCCAGTTACGATCAATATTGATGGAAGACTTGTAAGGGCTCCAGCAGCTTTATACATTCATTGACATTTTGGCAGTGTCTGGCAGTACCTCTTTAATTAGGATTCTTCTGGACCAGTATTTCGATTGTGTTGTTTATACACCTTCACTTTGGAAGAATTATAACTTAGCCATTAAAGTTCCCCTTACAGTGAATCAGTGCTCAGCCGGGAGGATTTTTACAGAGGAGAAATGATTATAAATTGATTAGTGACAGGGAGGCAGTATTTGTCCCTGATTGAGAGGCAATTTTTCTATGTATTTGCAATGTGAGTGACTTGCCTTTTTAAGAGCAAAGTCGCAATCACCAGGTAAGCCTCCCTTTGCAAGGGATCTGTGGTGGTGTCATGGGTGTTTAGAATGTTCCTATTTCTGCTGTCACCAAGCAAGAGGAGACATCAGTGCTCTGCTGAAGGCAACAGCAAGCCAAGAGCTCCTGGAACTGTCTGTGTGCTTGGCTCCTTCATAGTGCAGGAGGGTGGCTGCCTGGTTTTAACCTAATTAAGAAAAAGCCCCTGCAATTTAATACTGGCTTTTGCCATGAGTCCTTTGAGAAGGACGCTCGGCTGCAGTGAAGCCCTGCGTGGTGAGACCGTGGCTGCTGGGAGAAAAGCTGTTCTCCAGCACTGTGCAGTATTTTCCCCCTTGGCTGGGGGGAAGTGGACTCTGGAAAGGATCCCACCAGATCACATTTAGGGCTGTTGTGTTGGCAGCACCACCCATGAGGAGCCTGACTTCACACTGGACTGCCCAAGGTGGGTTTGAGGTGTTTGCAAGCAGGAGCAAAAGGACTGCCCCCAGGGGCAGGACCAGCTGTCTCCATGGTCCAGGGTCTTGTTTCTGCCAGTGCTTATGGCTGGATGCTTCAGAGGAAGGTGGAAAACTCCCCAAGTCCTGACTGCAGAGTACCCTACCTGGAGGGGAGACTGCTTTGTACTGGGACATGCTGCAGCTGGTGATGCTGCAGTCCAGGCTCTCTATATCTTCTCTTATCTTGCCTAATGCAACCGTGTGTTTATTCTTTAAAAAAGCCAAGCCTAATCCTTTTTCTTGCTAATCCTGACAAGCCCTTGGCCTTTCTGTTACCTGGTGCAAGGTATTGAACGGTGAGTATTGTCTTGCCTCTCCACATCACCTGAGGTGCTGGGGGATGAGGCCACTGCACCTGTGGCCACGCAGTGATGCCTGAGCTCCCACGGGATGGGGCAGAGTTCCAGGGTTACCTGTCACTGCCCCTGTAGGCTGTGGTTGGCTTTGGGTGTTGATGCTGAGCCATTCTGCCAGCAGCAGTGGCATCTGAAGCTCAGTGAAGGTCACAGTGTTTAATCTCAGTGTTAGGTGGGTCAGTCTGGATCTTCCCTCTGTCAACCCTCTTGTTTGTCCAAGTCAACACCTTCTGTCTGCTGGCGTGTGTCATATCTGAGCTAGATACAAAACCTCCGTTGTGGCTGTTGAAATGCACTTCAGTCTGAATTGTATTTTAAAAATTACATTTATGGGTTTTGTTAGATTTAAACTATATATATATTTGTGTGTATGTGCATACATTTCTTTTAGAAGTAAGTGTCCTGTTTGGTGGTAGCCAGGCTGCTCTGGGGGCTCCTGTGCCAGGAGCATCCCTGAGAGCACCACTGCAGCTTGCTGCTGCCTCACACTCCAGTGATTCCTTCTAAAAGCTGAGAGCCTTGTATTTTATAATTGCCCTAAATCTGCCTTTCTCTCAGTGGGAAATCAGCTGTAAATCAGCCTTAAGGCAGAGCTGGAAGGTGGTGTTGTGTGATGGCTCAGGCGAGCGAGTGGCCCAGCCTGGCTGACTGCAGATGTCTCCATTCCTTTCCAGGTGCCTCAACGAACCACTTCCATATCCCCTGCCCTGGCAAGGAAGAACTCCCCAGGCAATGGCAGCGCCCTGGGGCCCCGCCTGGGCTCCCAGCCCATTCGGGCAAGGTGAGGACAGGGAGGGGATGGGCAGGAGTGATCCTGGTGTGCCACTGCTGCACTGCCCCAGCATTGCCCAGCTGGGAGCCCAGACACGAGCTGCAGTCCAGCCCTGCTTTAGCTGACTGAACACCACATTTGCAAGGCTTCTCTTGAGTCGGGGATGAATTTTTGCATCCAACAGAGATTTGTGCTGACAAGGCTTGGAGCACTGGAATCCCTGGAGGCTTTGCTTCCTTGGCTGAATGCATTCCTGGGCATTGCAGGGTTTGGAGGTGGATGCTGCATTTGCTGCTGTGGAATCAAACAGGATTTTGGGTGCTTCTCTTAGTGGAATTAGGTCCTGGTTCTCACCTCTTGCACATCAGTGGATCCCTATAAGCCAGTGGGGAGGTCTCAGTGGTACATTCCATACATTTTCACAGATAATGACTAAAGAATGTGCTGCAGGACAGACACTCATACAGCTTGCTGAGATCTTCCCTAGATGTAGATCAAGGATTGAATTCCTTTCAGCTTTCTGGGGCTGGGCCTTTAGCTTAGCCAGGTCCAGCTCTGGCACAGCAGTGAGCTCCTGGGAAGGTGCTGTGCCATCGCCATGCTCCCATCTCTGCTGTGTCACAGCTGTCCCTGGGCATGTTTAAAACGAGCAGGGAAGCTGACAGGCTCTGCTCAGAGCTGGATGGGAAAAACACAGCTTAGTCATGCAAGAGCTTGTCTCTGCTGCACAGAACGAGACCTCAGACAGGGCAGATCCCGGGAGAAATGCGAGTTCCAATTAGCCTTGCTTGGCTGCTTCTTCCTGCCTTGTCCTCAGAGGGTGAGGTCAAAAAGTGAATGTGGGGATGTTCATGGTGTGTGCTGTCACCAGTGTCAGCATACGCCTCCCTCTCCAGCCCAGTGCCCCCTCTGTGCTTCGGCAAACTCACGGGCAGCAGCCCCAAGTCACTGGCAGGGACAGCAGTAGGAGGAAGAGTATTTTTTGTTGGGTTTTTTTGGGTTTTTTTTTTGTTTTAATTAGAGAAAAAGCATGTCATGGTTTGTTGCTCTTCTTTGCCAAAGGCTGAAACATTTTGAATTCTTGAAAATGTTGTTCTTTTAATTAGCTGTTGCTTGAAGGACAGTTTAAAATGCAGAGGGATGTTGGACTGTGTAGTCTTTATCAGTGATGGTATGGAAAGTAAAAAGGATAATGGAAATCTGGGATTCAAATTCAAGGTTGCCCAGTGTTTCCTGCACCCTCACTGTCCCAGTCCTGGTCAGTGCAGGTAAATACATAATTTGCCAAAGTTTTCAAACATACTTCATCAATTAATTTAGCTAAGGATGTCAGCTATACAGCATGAAGTGGAAGCTTTCAGTTTGATGAAAATTGGAAATTACTATGATACTTCCACATGTCTGTTAAACTTAAGTTTTCATTGAAATTATTTAATCCTTTATTTCTCTCACAGTAATGTCATATTATTCCTTTTTCCCATGTTTTCCCTATTCGTTCTTGATTCTCCTCATGCATAAATGCAAATATTACAAAAATACCCCTTATTTTATTTGTCACCTGTTATGACAAATGAGGGAGTATTTTCTATATATTTTAAAGTGGACTTTGAATAAGATCACTTCCAGAAACATTGTATAAAATCAAATTGCCTAACTCTGCATTAACATCTCTTCTGATGTCATTTCAGTGCCAAGTAAGAATTAATTTCCTAAAGGCATCTGATACCCAGAGAGATATTAGTCACTCTTTGTGTACCAAGGGCACTTTTTATTCTAGATTTATCTGTGTTCACAAGGGTGAGAAAAGTCAAGGAGGAAAAGTGGATATCTGATGCAAGTTTGAAGTGAAGCCATGAAAACTGGGAACTGTGAATTAAGTGGTATAAGAGGTCTGCAGCCTTGCTGCAAATTTGAGATCCTTGCTTTGCTGAAGTCTTTGTCTAACAGCACATCACAAATTCTGGCTTTTATGAAGAATTTTGGTGGCTAATTAGGTAACTCAAGCTTTGCAAATCTACAGACAGGGGATCGAGAGCAAAGAATCTTTTAGTGGTTGCCAAATTCTACCAAGTAAGAGCAGAAAGCTTCTCCAGGCAATTTTTTTTTGTTGTTGTGGCCATAGTGCACCCATAATTGGTGACCTCAGCCCTGTCTCCTCCAGCTGAGGAGGCCTTTGCAGCCACTCCTGTCAGTGTGGGAAGGGTCTGGAGCCCTGGGGGTGGGTGTGACCCTGGCTGATGGTGCTCTTTTGTTTTGTCCTCCTGCAGCAACCCAGACTTGAGGAGGACAGAGACCATCGTGGAGAGCCCCTTGCAGAGGACCAGCAGTGGCAGCTCCTCCAGCTCCAGCACTCCCAGCTCCCAGCCCAGCTCCCAGGGTGGATCCCAGCCTGGCTCCCAGGCTGGCTCCAGCGAGCGCAACAGAGTCAGAGGTGAGCTCGGGAGCATCCCTCAGCACCCGGCACACCTGGGGAGGCTTCCTGACAAGCAGCAAGGGCAAAGGCCTGTGATCTCATGTTTGCTTTTTAAAAACTTTTAAAAAATCAGAGGATCCATCATTTCTGATGTGTTTTTGTGACCTGCTGGCCTTGCAGACAGAGTTGCCAACAGCCCCATTTCCCTGGAGGCTGATATAAGATGACCACAGCATCTCACTGCCAAGTAGCCTTGGCAAAAGGAGATGGGAGTTATGCTTTAGGGTAAACAAAGGAAACAACCAGTGTGCTTCCTGTCTTCACCCACCCTGGAGTGCCTCTCCTGATGTGGCTTCTTTGGGAGTGTGTTTTACTTTTAATTGATATATATTTTTGGGGGTTCATCTTTGTGCCCGAGATGGGATCAGTGGAGTGGCATAACCTGTAAGAAGCTTTCTCTCAAATGCTTTCACCAGGCAGCCGTGCTGATAGGGGTTTATGTGTGTAGCCAGATTGTTCTCTCTCATCCTGAAGCCTCTCTTAAAGCTACTCCATTCCCCTGTTTAATGGCAACGGAGTAGTGGAGTTGCCATAGCCCATACACCCACACATCTGCATTCTGGCACAGCCCCACGCTTCCATCCCCCAGGGCTGAAGAGCATTGAGACAAATGCTGCCTCCATGTGTTGAATATTTTATGACTTGGCCATAAGGTGATGGTGTCTGTTGTTGGAACCATCAGTCCTCTAGGTAGTCAATAAAAGGAGTTTGTAACCCATTGTCATTTCAGGTCTGGTTTTGTTTTTACTAATGAGGAATCCTGTGACAAATATTGTCCTAGTGGTGTCAGATGCTGCAGAGCTTTTCATTTATCACATGCCCTGCTCTTCTGCAAAGTAAATTTGTTTCTTTAGTAGAAAAGGAGCAGTAACTCTGTGAGAGGGCTGGGCAGGATTATGGCTTGTCTTGCTCTGTTGGTGGAGGAGCAGAAAGGAGCCAGGAGTGTTTGTCAGGACAGCAGAAGCAAAGTGATGATGAAGCCCCTGTTCCCACCTGTCCCAGGTGTCACGATGCAGTGATGCTTTTGGCAGCATTTTAATTCCCACTCTCTCCACCTGCCTTTCACCAGGGAACACCAAGCCCGAAGGGTCCCCTGTGCTCTCCCATGAGCCCGCCAAGGTCAAGCAGGAGGACAACAGGGACGTGACACGACCGAGCCGACCCGCTGTGAGTCCTCAATTCCTTCCCGAGGGAATGCTGCCAGCTGGCTTGGCCACGTTTCCCTTCGGTGCGGTGGCACAACCGCGGGGACCCCAAAAAACAGGCTAGTACTGCTGCTGCTCCAGCAGAGAGACTGGAAAGCAGCAGTACAGCGAGAGCCCCTGGGAGATTTGAATGCTTAAGAGAGTGCATGAGTTTTTACCAGGAGCCCAAGCCTAGGGGAAAGCACTTAAGCCTGTGTTTCCAGGTGAAGCAGACGCTTAAGGGCTTTGCTAGCTTGGGCGCGGCGGTGGCCGATGGCACCTTGTTGTGTTCCGTGCTGCATGTCCCCCGCAGCACCCAGCAGGGGGATGCTCTGCTCATGAAGGCTGGGGAACCAACCAGCCCCCTACAGCCTTCCCAGCTTAAACCCCACCTGGTAGTGGTCTCTGTACACTCCCCTTCTATTATTCTGAGCAAAATCTCATCCGAAGTGTTTCCTCCTGGTTTAATGCTGTTGACATTTGTATCTTAAAACTGCAGAGTTGGCCTAAAAACTATATGAATTTCCACTGCTTCTCTATTTTAATGTGTATTAATGTTTTGTTGATGATGTTTTTTTTCTCTACACTCCACAGCGTTGAGCTAACAATTGTAATTTTATTTCTAACCTGCTTGCCCTTCCTCTGGCTTTTTCCTGTCCCGATCTGTTTCCTCTGATGCTGATTATTCTTCCTTTACCCACAGAGCTATAAGAAAGCTATAGATGAGGTTAGTGATATCTTTTCTCAGTGGGTCATGCCTATGCAAGGTTGACTAGTTAGTGCTTAATTCCAAGCTGGGTTTTCTTGGTGCTGGCGTTGATAAAGGTGGCGATGCAATCTCGGGTCGGACGGGAGAGCGAACCGGTGGCGCCCGCGGGGAGGGGACAGCACTGCTGGTGTGCTCTGCTCAGCCCTGGGCTGCCCAAAACCTGCTGGCCACACCACTTGCATGGAGGCCAGGGCACAGGCATCCCTTCACGTGGGGGAGCAGGTGGTGCTGTTATTGTTCAGCGTGTTGGAAAGAGAAGGAGCGAGAGTGGAGGATTCTCATGCCGGTGGAGGAGGTCGGGGAGCCTGGACCCCTCACCACATTCTGCTCTCAGCCACAGCCCCTGGCCACCTGCTGATTTCAGTGGGGCCATCAAGTACTTTTTGAAATGTGTTCTAAGTCTAATTCAAAAAAAGGCACTTGAAAAACAGAGCAGTGGGTTGTTCATTCTCACTTGCAAAGGTAGAGTCAGCAGAGCCACCTTGGGTGCTGATGGCAGTGCTGGTCCTCATTCATCCTCTTAAAAAATGAGAGTCCTGAAGTACACCTTTTTCACTTAGGATAATATTTTAAATGTGCATCTGGCAGTGGTGAATGTTCAAACATTCATGGGCACAGACCCAGCGTTCCTGCTTTAACATTTAACTTGCCTCACACACGCATCGCTGTGCACACTGCAGAAACTGGTAACTGCAGGGCTGTAGCAGAAAGCACTGGTTTCAGCAGCCTTTTTTGCAGCCTCTTTCCTCTAAAAATAGATGATACGAAAGAAGGAAGATGTGCTGGTTAGTTAACTTGTTCTCTTGGATAAAATATGAGCAATACATTTTGTTTAATGAGGTGCTTTGTTAAGAAAAAAGCACATAAATCAGTGTCTAAATAGAGGCAGTGTGTGTGCTGAATTCAAGCTCAAGGAGCAATGTCATTTTGGAATCCAATCTGACTTGATTCCAGCAAATATTAAATATAAAGAAGGCTTTGTAATTAAAAATAATTAAAGAGCACTGACACCACAAACTTATGTATTATGTCACCCTCAGTAATAACACTTGGAACATGTGTGGAAGTACAGAGCACTTTCTCTCTAGTTGTCAGATTGTTTTTGGTCCAGGAGCAACTTGGTGAAATTGTTTAATCCTACAAAGTGCTCATTACTCAAACAAAATGATAGCATCAAAGAATTAACCATCCCGAGGCAAAGCTTTAACTAGGAAATATGAGTTATCTGATTATATTGTCTGGGAGTATTACTGCTCTTATAACTTTCAAATTAGTTATTAAAAAGTAATTAAGCTGATTTTTAAAATACTTGACTACCTTCTAGTGATGGCCAAAAAAGGCTGATAGGGTGCCTTGAAACACGTTAGAAGTGGAAGGTGCAAAAAAAAAAAGTCATTTTCACAGTCCAGTGCTGTGACAGGGAGGAGTTCAGGAGTCCTGTGCTGCAGAAGTCCAGCTGCAGTTTTAAGAGGCTCTTACACAGTCCTAAAATCCCTTTTAAAGTGAGAGGCTCTAATTCAATTCAAAGGCAAGTGCTCAGTAAAGAGCATGTTTGATACTCGAAATGGAAAGCATTGTTAAGCTGCTCAAATTGCTGCTGATTCTTATTTAGGAAAAGAAGCAGTCGTATCATAGAAGCTGCTTCAGCACTAATTAAAATAATTAGTTGTCGTGACTGCAGATTTGACTCTATTTCAATCCCAAACATGTTGGCATTGAAAAGGAGCTCTTGAAATACCACAATCTCTATTTAATCATGGTAAAGAGCCATTCCTTAAAGGTACAGAGATCATTTGGAGGGATACAGAACTACAGAATCAGAAAATGGCTTGGGTTGGAAGGGACCTTAAAGTGTTCCCCTCCACCCTGTCCATAAGGAGGGACACATTCCACTATCCCAGGTCACTCCAAGCCCCATCCATCCTGGCCTTGAACATTTCCAGGGACAGGGCAGCCACAGCTTCCCTTGGCCACCTGTGCCAGGGCCTCACCACAGTCTAAATAAAGAATTTCTTCCCAATATCTAATCTAAACCTACTCTCTGTCAGTTTGAAGCCATTCCTCCTTGTCCTGTCACTCCATACGCTTGTCCAAAGTCCCTCTACAACCCTACTGGAGCTTCTTTAGGTGCTGGAAAATGCTCTGAGGTGTCCCTGTGAGGCTTTCTCTTCTCCAGGCTGAACAACCCATATACAACCCATCACAAGTACCTGCTGTGAAACAGGGATTGATCAATTAAAAAAAAAAAAATTAAAAAAAAAAAAAAAGGCCTTTTTTGCCTTTTTTGGGATGCTTATACTTCTGGGTCTGATGCAAAGCTCTCCACTGTCCAGGGGAGTCTCTGTGTCAGAGCCTGGGCAGGGCAGACCTGGGAGCAGAATGTGTGGCTGTCACCGGTGGGAGCCCGCCGGGAGGTGTGGGCTCAGCTTGCTTACCAAACATTCCTACCTCACCATTAAAAAACAAGCTGGGTTTGCATCTCAGCCATAGAGCTTCTCCATCCTTTTCTTCACGTGTCGACAGGATAGATTTTAAGAGCTCCTTTTGCAACAATAATTAATATTGCCGTAGTCGCCCTGCTGGAACGGTAAACTGGAAATGCAGTAAATGAGAGTGTGGCCGTAAGAGAATTGTGGAATTTAGTCTTTTTCAATGAGTTTCTTTCTCCCTAATCCTTTATCTCTGACCGAATGCACTGATGCCTACCTCGGTCACTAATATAGGGAGAAATGGTAAGACTGACAATTGCAATGCTTTGTTCGTCATGTGCATGTCTTGTGCAACAGAGTTCTCTAACCCATTCTAATTCGAGCTCTCATGCTTTTCTGCCCTACTGCTTCCCCCTGCATTGCTATAAAAGCATGTAAGATAACAAAAAGTCTCTTTTCTACACGGTGCCTGCCATGTTCCTTGTTTTGAAATAGCAGTGTCTATTTTATATGACTGTCGGGTCTGAGACCTCATCAAAGTCATGGTAAACTGAAAAATTATGACTAGGCTTTGGGACTGCTCCTATCTTTTTTCTTGTTTCAAGGCTTTTTGGGTTTTTTTTTGGTTTTTTTTAGTTTTCTTTCTCCCTTAGCTTGTAGCCTGCCACATTTCACATAAAGTGCTTAATGGGTCCTGCTGAGGGATTTTTTTTTTTTATTATTATTATTATTTTTTGATCATGTGGCTGACTCAGAGCTGTGACTCCAAAGTCTGGCTGAGCTGGGCGCTTCTCCTCGTGCTCCTCACCGCCTCTCGGCAGCCGCCCGACAGCGGAGACTCACCATGGAAGCAGCTCTTGACGTGGGGATTGCACCACTCCATGGGAGATGCTGTCATTGCTTCCTTCCCAAATGCATTTATTACAGAATAAATACCATTACGGGGTCTCTTTGAGAAGTTTGAAAGAAGAGAAAACCCTGCAGGAGAAATTCTCCGAGCCAATCTTTGAAGTGACGTTGTTTTCCAGTTTACTATGATGGTGACTGAACTTCACCTTTTCCAACAAATATAATTTTGTCGTGTATATACATATAAGTGTGTGTATATATATGCACATACACGTTCCAAAGAGAAAAAGAAGAGGTTGGCTATTGACTTTTCAGTGAGCGTAAATCAGTTTTGTTTTGTTTAATAAATGCTACATGCTACAAACATTGTCTTACGTTTGTCTCATGTTTGTAACGACTCTGTAAAGCTATTTCTCGTTGCTCGTGCTGTTAGCATTGGCTTTTGGAGAGATGTGTGTGACGTTCTCCTTGCTCTGAATGTAACAGCCATTGCTTCCTTGTTTCCTTGCCCCCATCCCCTCTAGGATCTGACGGCTTTGGCCAAAGAGTTGAGGGAGCTGCGCATCGAGGAAACCAACCGGCCCCTGAAGAAGGTGACAGACTATTCCTCCTCCAGCGAGGAGTCGGAGAGCAGCGAGGAGGAGGAGGAGGATGGGGAGAACGAGACACACGATGGGACCGTGCCTGTCAGTGACATCCCACGGCTCATGTGAGGAACGCTTTCTTTTGAAGGGGCAGAGCACGAAACCCCAGTCTTTGTTTTTCTGGAGGTGAAACCCCAGCATGTCTTGGCCTGGAGGAGAAACCCTGGCCTGGAGGAGCAGTAGCTGGGATAAAGGACAAGTCCAAAGCGTGTCCATATTTGATGTCTGGCACTGGGAACGGTGTTGTGGTTGCAAGGGATGATGTACTCACCTGAGTCTTTTTCCTGTTCCAAACTAGAGAGAATTAATGGGTAAAACTGAGCTATTTCTGCTGCATATTCAGTGAATGTTGGCTCAAAGCTGATGGAGCTGTACCTGCTGATGAGCCAGGCAGGTTTTTGGCCAGAGTGGGCACAGCTGACCTCATCCACACCATGGGTCCTGCCCATGGGATGGATGTGTTAAAACTCTGCCTGCTCTTGAGCCTGGTCTTTCCCCAAATTAAGCCATGCTAAAGTGTCACTACTTGGTGTCCAGCCCAGTGCCAGCTGGTGGAGCCAGGATTATAATAATCCTGCATCTTTGTTTTGGATTTCTGCCCTTGGCACAGTCAGTGTTGGTGGGTTGAAGTGGTAAAATGAAGAGCTCAGCAGACTGTTGTGTCCCATGGGACACTTGTGCATTTGAGTCTCTCCAGAGCAGGGCAGCACAGCTTCAACACTCACAGGGAGCTGTTGCCATTCAGAGAGAGTTCCTGTTCAGGCTTCCCACCCAGTGCTTTGCAGGGGCATTTCTGGAGGTCTCTGCCTGGCATCAGGATCTGAATCCTGCCCCTTTTAATTCACAGAGGAGCAGTAGGAAAGTTTCAGGGGATTATTTGTGTTTTAATCAGTTCCTTTCCATTTTCCCTGCTAAATGAGTTATAGTTGATACAGGCATACCTGGCTTCAGGAACATGGTTTAGCAGTGAACATGATGGTGCTGGGTGATTGGTTGGACTCGAGGAATTTAGAGGTGTTTTCCAAGCTAAACAATTCTTTGATTCTCAGATTCATGGTGGTGGGGCACGGAGCAGCACAGAAGCCCTCTAAATGGCAGGGAGACCATGTCTCCTTGGGTCCATGTTATTCAGAGTGCCAAGCTCCTGGGCTGGAGCTTCCTTCCAGCAGAAGAATTAAAATCAGAGCTCTTGAGTTGTTTGGAGCAAGTCAGGAGGCAGAGGGATGGCTCTGAATGTGCAACATGGGATGGGCAGTCAGGCGTGCCAGAAGGGGCCTCAAGCTGCTCATGGAAGAGGAGTTTAATCAGGAGTGGTTAATTTGTGCTGACATCCTTCTTCAGACACCTTGGGTTTGACACAGCACTTCCCAGTGGGTAAATATCTCAGTGGATGCCTTGCAGCCAGTGTGGGATGACAGGCACAGCAGTGAGCTGGATGCCCCCAGCCCCTGCCAGCCCAATGCCACATGTCCCATAATGTCCTGTCTCTGAGTGTCCCAGAGACAGAGGGTGGGGATGCAGGGGTGTCTGCAGGCAGAGCTGCACTGCCCCATGTCTGGGGGAAAAAGAAAGCAAATCCTCTTGAGTTAAACCCTTATTTCACAAAACGGACCTTAGCTCGAGTTCAGCCTCGATGTACTTAGGTGTTTTTCTAACAGATTTATTCTCCTGTGTTCAGCATTTGTCATTGGAAAGTGGGGCCAAGAGAGATAATCTCATCTTTTGCTGCACCTTCTGAGTGATCTTTGTGTAACCCATGTTTAAACTTCCCTGGGTATCCTCCCTGAGCTCTTCATTCCAGCTCTCTTCTGCTGCAGGATGAACTTATCCACTGCTCTGTGTCCCAGTGGGTAGGAGGGACTGATAATCCCATACACCTCTGGAGACAGCATTTCTCCATCTGAAAACTCTGATGACTCCCTTCAGCTCCCTCTCCTTAAGCTGTGCAAGCCAGCTCTTGCCCATGGCCAGGGAATTCTTGCAGGATGACATGGAAGCTGTGCACTGATGAAATCTGGGACCTCAGGGCTACCTCAGCCATTCATTCACTGGCTGTACAGTCTCAAAATTAACATAACCTCCTCTGGCCCTGTTTTCTTACTTTAAAATTCAAATAACTGCTATTTTCTCATCCTTTGGTCAAGAGCTAATGGTGGGGAGGTGTGAGCACCTCACATGAAAGGTGCTATAGGAGTGTGGTGGGCTGTGTCTGGAGTGCCTGTGATGCCTGTCCAGTTGAAGGTTTGATGCGATGCAGGCATGGAGCCAATCCCACCCAGGTCCCCAGGGCTCAGATCCCACCTTGGACCAGGTACCCCATGATAAATCCAGGCTGTTTTGGCTTTTCACCGACCAGGCTTCCTCACAAGCCTCCAGGCTTGTTGGTGTGCACAGAAGTTAAAGGTTGTATTGCCTCACACTGCTGGAAGCAATTGGTCTGTGAGGCTTTTAAATGCAAAGTAACAGGTCTGATCATCCAGGGGTGCTTGTCGCTTGCTTGTGGATTTGTTCCAGTTATATTTAAGCAGCCAGGCTGCCAAGAGAAGTAATGGAGGCTGCTCAGCACCTGTGACATCCAAATCTCAGGCAGTCCTGAAATTTAATAAATTCCAGCTCTCTTCTTCAAATTGGATTGTGGAAATTTCAAGGTGAAAACCACAGGTTAGGAGTACATTTTCACCTGGAAAACAGCAGAAAGCTACAGGACACAACTTGTCCTGCTGACCACACCTTCTCCAGACCCCATCCCCTCTGCTATTATTTGCCATCAGTTGCTCTGGTGTTTCCTTTTTGGGGGTTGAGATGGGAATTAAAGGGAGTAAATTTTGGTTTTCTGCAGCTTTTTTAGGTAGAAAAAAATTATGTAAAGTAGAGCAGGAATGCTACTCCTTGTTACCCATTCATCAGTGCCCCTCTCAGGACACCTTGGGATTAGAAAGAGAATGGTCTCTCTCTTTGGTATTTGTAGTTGATCAACCTGACCCTGGCCCTGTATTTCTGGCAGCATCTATCATTTCCCCATAAATCTAAGTGGATATATTTTTCTAACTTTTCTTCCTGTGAGGTAGAGCCTGACCCTTATTGAAATAATAGTGTACTAGAGTTTTTTTCACCTAGTTTAACAAAGGGAATATTCACCGTTAATGCTTTTCCCCTCTGTCCCCAGACCAACAGGAATTCCTGGAAGCAACGAGCCATACAACCTGGGAATGGTGACAACCCACGGGCTCGAGACTTCCCACGCAGATACGTTTAGCAATATTTCAAGGGAAGGGACTTTAATGGTGAGGGAGGTAAGTTGTAAAACAAACACTTCCATGGAGCATCTTCAGGAGGTTTTGCCCATGTAAGCACAAAAACTAACAGTGCTGTGTGTCCGGAACACAAAATGAGGAGTAAACTGTGCTCCTTGGCGCTCTCCTTAATGCAATTTACCAATGTGACAAGTGCAAATGTTTCTCAGAACTCCAAACAGCAGTGAATGGCAGTGCCAGGGGAGGCTCCTGCAGATGGCTCTGCTGTGACCCCCACCATTGCTCCAGGCAGCAGGAGTTATCTTTAATTTACAGCATTTTGTTAAGTCACTTGGAACTGGCCCAAAATTTCCCCTCTTCTTCCCAGCCTTTGCCACCTTGGGACTGGTAGAGCTGTGCAGTGTTTGTAGAGCATTTGGGGGCTTTTAGCAGAGGCTGGTCCTGCTCAGAGCCTGCTGGGGGAGGCACTGGGCATCCCAGATGGATGTGAGCCCTCATCCCCAGGGCTGAAGAGGTGAGGCTGTGGTGGGAGCAATGCTGAGGGACGGTTCTGCAGCAGTGAGGCAGAGGAGGCACCTTCAGTGGCTGTGGAAGATCTCCCTCGGTGTTTCTCAATTTCCCAGCTGCTGGAACCTTCTGGTGATGCTGGTGGAAGTGCAGATGGGTGGCTGGACTCCTGGTGAGCTGGACTCCTGGTGGTTAGGGAACAGGGGAGTCATTCTCCCACCAGCACATCAGGGAGCTGGATGGGAGAGGAGAAGGAGGGAGGGGAGCTTGGAGTCTGCAATTGTAGAGGGATTTTTAGATCACATGTAAACAAGACTTGAGCTGCATTTCAGTTCTTAATTCCATTTATCTAATGCCTTCACATACGAAGGAAAAAGATGAATGCAACTTTGAAAGAGAGGAATGAGTTAGCAGAAGAAGTCGCAGCATGTTTGCTGCCTTTCTCCATCAGTTTTGGAGGGGGTAGTAATACAGTCCACCCCATCCCTCACTGGGGTGGAGCTGTTCAGAGCAGGGATCCCCACAGCTCTGTACATCCCTAAATCAGGGAGGATGATGTGGGTGAGTGGGAGAACAAGTCCCTGTGTAACAGGCAGCTGTTCCAGAAATGAGCTTGTGTTCAGCATCACAACAGTAAAACCAGTGCTGTGCCAGCAGGGCTGTGTGAGAATCGGGATGCAGAAAGGTTTAAAAGGTGTGGGCAAGACAAGCAGCTGGAAAACCCCACTGAGAGGAGAAAGCATGATAAGAAATCCAAAGTGTTGCATTGTGCTGGGTGCTTACTGCTTCCCCCCCACCACTATAGCCATCAGAAGATGGCCTCACTGAGGTCAGTGGTCTTTGGGCAAAGAGCTTTTCACTCTTTAGTGGGATGGCAAGGTGTGGTTGAAGGTGATGGTTATGAGCAATCAAAAGATAAATGTCATCAGGACTAGTCAGGGGCTTGGTGAGCCCAGTTAAAGTTTCCACAAATCCCAGTAAATGGGTAAATCTGTAACAATCTCATTGATGTGCTCCAGGTAGGTGAGATTCATCAAAATGGCAAAATAAATGAGGAAGGGAGGAACTTCCCAATACCTACCTTGCACAGAGAGGGGATGGAAAGGAAGGGGAACCCCATGGAAACCCAAGGAACCTCGTGTGCAGGGCAAGCTGCTGGTGGTTCTGCCCCTCCTCTGCCACCGCTGCTGCTGTTCACTGCTGGTTTGGGTCACAGAAACATGGGACAGGGCTGTGCTGGCACTTGCAGTCAGGCTGCTCTTTGCCATTGCTGTGCAAAGCTGTCCAGGCTAACGCTGATTGAGGGCTCAGATTCTGCTGTCACCAGTTGCCAGTGGCTTTTTGGGAGGAGAGCTGGCCATGGGGTTTGCACCCATGGGGGCAAGCGCAGAATCTGCCCTACGTTCCTCGTCTCCAACCAACAGTGGCCAGGCTTCTCTCGCTGTTTCGTGGCTAATTACTCTATATTGACTTTGTCATTAATCCTGTCTTTAATTCTCTGGAGTGGGGGGTTTGGTTTGCTGCTTGCCAGACTGCATGGGGATGGAACAGAGAGGGTCCTTCTCCTGTGCTTGCTCTGGGAACCGGGGGACTGCCGACAACTTCGTTTTGTTTGGGTTTTTTTCTCTTCTTTTTCTCTTCCCTCCCCCCTCCCTTCTCTTTCTTCCTCATGCCTTGTGTCTCTGCAGACCTCTGGTGAAAAAAAGCGTTCTGGCCACGCAGCCAGCAATGGCTTTGCAGGTCACATCAATCTGCCTGACCTGGTGCAGCAAAGCCACTCGCCGGCGGGCACGCCGACCGAGGCCCTGGGGCGAGTCTCCACGCATGCGCAGGACATGGACTCGGTGCCTGAAGTAGGTGGTGGGGGGCTCCTCTTTCTCCTTTGCATCGCTTTTAAATCAAATATTAACATCTCTGCCCCCTGGCAGGGCTCTCCTGCTTTCCTCCCTGCCTTTCTTGGCTCTTACCTCTCTCTGTTTCTGGTCCCCATGGGTGAGTGTAGCAGAAATACAAGGGAATCTGATGGGTGCTGCTATAGGGGTCTGAGCCTGATGGGAGAAGGATTTATTAGGTCTTTCAAGCCCACCAGCTGGAGTTCTGGTGGTGTGACACGAGTGCTGCCAACTGATAAGAAAGCCCCATTTTTTTTTTTGACACTTGGATATAAAAGGAAATGGTGAGAGCCACTGATGCCATCAGCTTCAGCTGGGCCTAGCTTCTATCTGTATGACCTCTGATAATTATCATGACTGAAAAGGTGACCAAAAACCAAAGCCAACAAAATTCCAGATTGTTCTTCAGAGTAGAAGAAACCTGCACACTTTTAAAGTCGCGTGTTTCCTGTCATGGTAAAATGTTTCTCTCTGCTAGATGTTTTATAGGCACATGATTGAATTAAAATTGAATAAAGTGTAAAAAGTCTTAGTACAAGATGTGACAAATAAACCAAGGGAGTTGATGTGTCCAGCTTACCATCCCTAGATGTGGGAACCAAAGAGTTCATTTTTCCCATGAGAAATCAACCCATTTGGTGCTTATTAAGCTATTGTATTTAATGTTTTTGTTTCATTTGGTGGGTTGTACATCAAAAGTTCTGCCATCCTATGTTCTTTCATAGAAATGATGTTCTCACTTTATGGTGTAATTTTACTAGCAGTACAAAAATAAAAATTTCTTGGAATTGGGCATTGATAAAACGTAAGAACAGATGGTGCCTGACTTGACCTCAAGTTTTTATCTGTTTCCTCATTGGCATTAAAAGCAGCAATGAGAGAGTCGATCCTGAAAGTAACACCTTCCACAGTCATCCTAGGGCTGCTGAAATGCAGCCTGGGATTGGGTTTGAATGTATTCATTTATGGAATATCAACCAAAAAGATCTTCTCCATTTCTAAAATTGTATTTTTAGAGTTGACTGAGCAGGGAGTGGGTGTGAGTGGAAACTTGGGGATTTTGTTCACAGGCTTCCAGGTGACTCATGCAAGCACGACCTCAGCCTGCAGCTTGATGCTCTTTGTAAGCCACCACACAGGTTTATGGGCTGTTGAACAGGACCTGGGGGAAGAGGAAGTCTTAATATTTAAATATCAGCCTTGGAAGCTATTAAAATGTCACCTTCTGAGGAGAATAACTGAATGTGAGCAAGGAAAAATGCTCAGTGCATTGGGATGAGGGGTTTCTTCATAATTCATTTGCTGGAAAGCACCTGGCTCTCAGCTGGAAATCCCTGCAAAAGCCAAAATCCTCTCTTCCTTAAATTGCTATTGTTTTATGGGAAAGACATTCAGCACAGAGAAAGAGTCTGTTTATTTCTTGGATAGGGAACAAGCACAAAGCAGAGGTATCTGTGCCCACAGCCTTCCCTGCTGCAGGCTGTTAACTCCTTCAGTTACCATGTTCTGTTTGGAAATCCATCCTGTTTCTATGGAAACAGCCAGGCTGTCAGGGAACAGGGCTGGGAGGGAAGCAGGATGCTCAGCCTGATTTTGGCATGGATGCTGCCTCACCCATGGATGCCAGCCCCAAAATGCTTGGAAAAGTCACGAAGCTGCTCCTACACCTGGTTTTTTGTGCCCTTGAATCCTTTTATGGCTCAGTGGAGGACAGGCACAGGCCCAGCCTGGTTTCAGTGGGATGTGCCAGGGTGCTGGTGTTCCCCATGGCACCTCTCCCCAGGCATGGGGGACTTGTCCCCATGGCAGCTGTCACACAGGGACGGTGGCAGTGGGCACGGGGAGCAGCTGGGGCTTGGTGACTGGGTGGAAGCTGGGGAAGGTTTATTGCAGAAGAAGGACAATGTCCCAGAGAAGAAAAACGTGAGCTGTAGTGGTGCTGCAGAGTCAGCTGGGTTTGGCTGCTGCTGCAGCTCTAAACTGAGCTCATCCATTACCCATCCAAAGCCTGTCCTGGGTAAATGCTGGAGTAGGAAGGATAAGCTGCTCAAAGAAATGGGGAATTCACTCATTTTGACTCCAAAGGCAAGGATTTCCTTTTGCCTGGAAGGAGGTCTTAGCCTCGTTTTTTGCCTTAAAGCAATTTTTAAAAAGAAAGCAGCGTGACACTGCAGTTTGTTCATCCCCACACTCCCTCAGCAAAGCATTGGCTCTGACATTTCCTGCGATACCCTCAGGTTAAGTTTTGTTAACTCAGAAATGCCCTCTTCTGCAGTCCCACTTGAAGTGCTGGGGATAATTTAAAAACTGTGCCAGCTGCCCCAGGGCTTCACAGGGACTCCCAACACCACTGTGCCAACCTCAGCAGGAATGGGAAAGTGGGAAAAGCAAACCTTCACCTGCCTGACATCCCAGACAAGGTTTAAGGCATGTGTGTGACATGCAGACGAGTAAACAGGTGGATTGATGAACTTAAAGGTCTGCTCCAGTCTAAATGATTCTGTGATTCTGGGTTGGATTTTATCTGCATTGGCTTCTGCCTCTGGCCCTGTGGCTTCTCTGCTGACTGTCCTCATGGCTGTGCTTCTGCCTGTGAGGAGAGAGCAGAGCCAGGCCCTGCTCCTCCCATTTTCTGTTGCTGACAAACACACAAAAATACAATTTAATGTTTGTTTCTGATTAGTTATGGGGAGGAGGAGCAGATGTTCATAGAGGGCTCAGAAAGGGCACTGCAGAGGCAGGCACCATTTGCTAATTAGAAAGTCTTAGATGTACACAGGTGTTATTTCTGTGTGCTGAGCTCTCTCTTGTTCATTTTCTAGTATGGTATGGGAAGTAGCACCAAAGCCTCTTTCACTCCCTTTGTGGACACCAGAGTGTATCAGACCTCGCCTACTGATGAAGATGAAGATGAGGATGAAGAGTCATCTGCTAATCGTAAGATCCAATGTGGCCAGTTTGAGATGGGAGGGTTTTGTGGAAAGCAGGTCAGGGAGGCTGAATAATCCCAGTGAACCTCTCACATTTCACTTGCTCCAGACATAGCTGGTGTCTGTATCCTTGCCCTCTCCAGCTGCCATCCAACCTCTCCCCCACCAACAAAATGCCACCAGAAAGATCTGGGAGGAAACAGGGAGCAGCAGAAATCCACCCTGCTGTCTGCACGGGCAAACCAGTAACACAGTGACGATTCCCCCATCGAGAAATAAACCAAATATTGTCATTGACTCAAAAAAGAGCCGACAGAACATTTAACCCCTCCCTGTGCTCGTGTGTTCCCTTGCCAGCCCTGTTCACCAGCGAGCTGCTCAGGCAGGAGCAGGCCAAGCTGAACGAGGCGCGCAAGATCTCGGTGGTGAACGTGAACCCCACCAACATCCGTCCCCACAGCGACACCCCCGAGATCCGCAAGTACAAGAAGCGCTTCAACTCGGAGATCCTCTGTGCTGCTCTGTGGGGTAAGGCCGGGCACGCCCTGCCCTCCCTGTGGCTCCAGATTGTCAAAGTCTCTGTCTGTCAGCCCCACTGCCAAAGCAGAAGCCATAATTGGTCTGTGCTGGTTTCCAGGTTGTTTATTCTGTTTATCTCTCACATGTTCTGCTGCCCTGCCCAGCTCTGTCCTGCAGGGCAGCGTGTGGGGCTCTGCCCTCAGTGGGATGTGACAAACATTAAATACCAGAAACTCCCTGGGCTGGATTTACAATAACGTGCCAATATCTGTCACCTATGTTGGACAGTTTGTCCCCAGCCTGAACCAACAGAAAAATGCCAACACCACAGTGAGACATGGAGGGCATGAAGAAGGAGAAAAAGGACAAGGCACACCCAATTTCCTCCATCTTGTCCCCTTTGGTCCCCTAATGTATAATCCTAAAATTTTACTTTTGCACCCATGCCACACTTAATGATTACTTATGTCAAACACTCAGAGCTGGTAATTCATCCTGTAAGATTGAAAACTCTTTTCCATGGACAGAGATCACAGCCAGTGTCTCTGGGGGCTCTGTCCAGGGGGGTTCCTGACCCCTGCCAGGGTCCCAGACCTGCCAGGGCAGCCAGAGGGAAGCCCTGGATTCCATAGGGTGGGAATGTCACTGCAGCACCAGGGGCTTGGCCCCTTCCCCATCCCTCGAGGTCGTGTGAGTGACCCCTCCTGTCCGTGGGAAGGTCCCAGCCTCAGCTGGGTCGGTCACGCTTCTGGTGGCAGCAGAGATGAGCTCGGGGTGCTGTCCTTGGGAGCAGCCGTGGCTCCTGGCACCATGGCACCCTCTCCTCTGCTCTCTTCTCCAGGTGTGAATCTGCTGGTGGGCACGGAGAACGGCCTGATGCTGCTGGATCGGAGTGGGCAGGGCAAGGTCTACAACCTCATCAACAGGCGGCGGTTCCAGCAGATGGACGTCCTCGAGGGCCTCAACGTCCTCGTGACAATATCAGGTGCTCCTCTCCTGCTTCCACCCCACCATTCACCTGCTCAGCCACAAGCCCTGAGCAGTTCCAGCTCAGACAGAGCCTGCTCATTGGTGTCAGAGGGAAGCTCCCAGGCAAGCTGGAGGTGGTTTATTCTGGAATCAAATCAGTTAAATCTGCTTTCAACAGTTTGCTTCCTTCACCAGCTGACTGCACTTCATCTCCAGTCTCCTTGAGCAGGGAAGGGGAGGTGCAGGGTACAGGCAGGTGGCCCAGCAAAGGAGATAGTCACAGCCTGAGAGGGCAGAGAGCTCTGCTTTTGGGTCTGTTTGGCTCTGGCTGGGGGAGCTGTGATCCATGGCTTTAGATTTCCAGTTCAGACCACAGAGGTGCTTGGGCTGTCCCAAGCACTGAGGACCACGGGCATTTCACTGTCCCCAAGTTTAGCTGGGAGCTCCAGAGTGCTCATATCAGATTCATGGGGTGATTTCTGGCAAAAAACCCTCAAAACCTCTGTAGTCCATTCTCCAAGGAGAGCATCCGGCATCCTCCTGCAGAACAGCCCCGAGGAGAACGTGGGTGACAGCCAGGGCAGAGCTTTCTCCTGCTGATGCCTGTCACACAAAGCTCACAGAGGGCAGCAGGAGAAGTGCTCATTAGGAAATTGTTTGATACATCCTTCTTTTTCCTTTCACATTGTTAAGACCCTCTGGCCTTGCTCTGCATTCACCTGCAAATTCCTGCTCCCCCCATTCAGCCAGGGCTCCAAACTCACTGCTCCATCCTTTACCTGGTCTCCAGCTCCTCTGTGGGTTTGGGATCCAGCTGTAGGGATAAGGGGTTTAATACAGCTGGAATGGGAATAGCACCAAACTCCAAGATGATGCTGAGAATGAGTCCTGGGGACTTGTGGAAACCTGTGAGCAGACAGGGTTTATCCTTTGGGTCCTGCCTCACCAGGCTCAGGTGAGCTGTGCCTGTAATGGAGGTTCTGCAGTCACAGGGATTTATTTAGCAGCCTTGTCACAGCCATCCAAGAGCAGGCAGCTGTACAGAAATTTGGCAGCCCCTCAGCACTGCAGAGCCCAGCACCCGGCTTGCTGGCAAACAGCAGTGCCTGTCGCAGGCCAAGGAGCTCCTGTCTCATCTCCAGTGTGGAATTAATGTTGTATGAAGGAGAGGGAAGGAAAGAAACCCAGGAGTTAAGTGATTGGATAAGATTTGAGCTGTAGGAGCATTGGGATCACTGTCCCACTCAGCCCTACTGTCTCTCTGTGAACACTGATTTATAGGAAAAGGAATATTTCCAGCCAGTGGGAAGCAAAAGCCTGGCTTTTCCAGGGTCTGCCTGCAGCCTGCAAGGCAGAGGTCTGGGCTTCACTTTCCATATATTTCTTCCCAAGGAAAAACCCAACACAACAACTAAATTACTATTTTCAATTACTATTTATATTCCTTTTATCATGAAATGCCTTAAATTCTATAATCCCGTGATTGAAAATAAGCACTGAGACCTCAAGATGATCCATGCAAACGTGCTCTGCTCTGACAGGGACATTTCCTTTGCCAACAGGAAAGAAGAATAAGCTGCGTGTGTACTACCTGTCCTGGCTGAGAAACAGGATTTTACACAATGACCCTGAGGTGGAGAAGAAACAGGGCTGGATCACAGTTGGGGACCTGGAGGGATGCATCCACTACAAAGTTGGTGAGTGGAAATAAATGTCTGAACAGATGCAGTTTTGTTCTCTGGTCTTAGGTCTGACCTGACAATTTGATATTAAAAGTATGGGTAGACCATAGCCACAAGTAAATTTGGAATTCATCTTTATGCATTAGGTGAACTCTGTGTAATGAGAATGAACAGAGAAATGGCCTGAGAAGCTGTTCCTGGAGATCTGTTGGAAAGAGAGCGAATGTTTTTAAAATTGGGTTTGTTTTTATTTTAGTGAAATATGAAAGAATTAAGTTCTTGGTGATTGCCTTAAAGAACGCTGTAGAGATCTACGCTTGGGCTCCTAAACCATATCACAAGTTTATGGCATTTAAGGTACGTTTGTCTTTTACACTCTGTAATTGTAAATGCATGGAATTTCTGTACTCTGAAGAGCAGAAAAGCATCTTGCTTATGTAGCTGAGCTTCTCAGGATGCCTGGCAGGCATGGGAGATGGGATCCTTGCTGGCTGAGGAGATTGGATATGTTCTGCTTTCAGCCAACAATGAAGTGTTATTATTAGTCTGTGCTAGCAGGCTTTGCTTGAGGAATTTGCAGAAAGCTGATCAGATGAGTAAAATTGAGTTGGGGATTTTGGTGGGTGTTTTTTGTGAGCTTTTTGTGTTTGGTGGTTCTTTTTCCCTCTGACTAATGTTTAACATACAGAACAAAAATAGGCTGGCATGATTTTCTATTTTCATTTTGCAGGGTCCTCTCCCCTTCTGCAATTTGAATTCTGTTTCAAGACAGAAAATTTGGGAGAGTGACCCACTCTTTCACTCTTTTTTCCTCTCTTTTCACCTCTCTTGGTTTCCTCAGTGAGACCTTCCTCCTTTCCAACCTGCCAGTGGGTGTTTTGTGCTTAGTCCTTCAGAGCACTTTTCATCCCGTGCTGTGTGCAGAGAAGAGTCACAAGGGGCAATGCCTTGTGGAGATGTTCATGCTGAGAGTAATCTCATTTTACATCTTTCCAACACAAATGGACTTATGCAGTATTAGGTCACGTTTGCTTTTTCTGAACAAAATCCAGAGTAAATGGGCCCAGTGACATGGAGAGCTCAGCAGCATCAAAATCGTGTGGGATCCAACTTCCCACAGGTGTTTGTTTCACTCTCCTGCTGAGCACCTTAGCTGTGGTGCTTGATCTGGACATGGCTGGGGGTTTGTCCCAGCCTTGCTGCAGCAGGTTGGATGGAGCAGGGATAAGTAGGTCTTTGCTAAACTGACTCATTTCAGCTGCCCAAACCAGAGCAGTGATCCCTGCCAAGAGAGGAGGCGGGTGCTCACGGATCTGTGCTGAGAGAGGCTGAACACATGCTCATGTAAAATTGAGCTGTCTCCTTCCTTTAGAGACCAAATCCTTGTGTTAGCCTTGGGCTCCTGTGAGAGAGACCTGGCCTTGGCAAGGGTGGGCACTTATCTGCTGGGATGACTGAATACCCTCTGAGGCATCTGACAGGGGAACAGAGAGGCAGGAGTATAAATAACCACATATTTAGTAGGAAACACAGTCGAACCAATATGATTTCAAAGCCATATCAGGCTGCTGCAAGGGGGATTTGTTGGTTTTCTGTGATGCTCATGGAAGGGATTATAAAAGTCTTTTGCAGATCTCCAGCACAAGCCGTTGCTCGTGGATCTCACTGTAGAAGAAGGTCAGAGGCTGAAGGTTATCTTTGGATCCCACACTGGTTTCCATGTGATTGATGTAGATTCTGGGAACTCCTATGATATCTATATACCATCTCATGTGAGTACATGCTGCTGAGGAACACAGGTCACCAGTGAGGTTTGAGCAGGCTCCCAGGGACTCACAACTGGGGACCAGTGGCAGGTGTGACATTCCCCAGTGCTGCACTGACTTAAGGAGGAGTCAGAGCTGCCACATACTTCATGTTCATCTGCACAGGCTACTTCTGTCCTCGTGCAGGAGCAGTAAAGTTTAAAGTAAAGGTTTTTTTATGTCCCATAAAAGGACAGTCTGTCTGTACACTGCATGGAGCAGTAATGGAGCTCCCTGTATGATTTTCTCGATAGGTCATTTAAACTCCATCTATACTGTTGGCCCACAGTAAACTGGTCTAGGAGAACTGTGTCACTAAACAAATGCAGGAATTGTTGCATCTGATCCAAGCAGGAATCTCCTCTGCAAGAACTAGCAAGAGCAGAGGGAGAAATACTGGGGCAGTTTGGGATGCTTTTGTGTTGTCTTAGCTGTGGAAGGGCAGACATGGGTGGAAAGTCAATGCAGCTGCCCTTGGAGCTAGAGGATGATTGCTGAAAAATAGGATATTTCCTCCCTAGGGCTGCCTGTAAAATTCTGAGTTTATTTACCTTGATTTGAACTGGTGATGGATTCATTGGCTCAGTCACTTATTTGTGTTCCAGCCAAGTGTCAGCCATCAGTCTTGGGGGCGTGTAAGTTGTGATCTGTCTGTAATTGCTGAACCTGTTTATCCTTGCTGTGTCAGACAGCTTTGATGCTAGGGTAAACATGACAGTTTATTCCCCTTCAGGCTTATCTCTGAAACCCAATGCCTGTGTAGGGAATGGAGGGAGGGCTTTGTTCTCTGGCTGGTTTGGGTTTTTTCCTGCAGTGCTCTGCTCCCTTCCCCTTTCTCCATTCAGTGTAATTCTGACTCTCAGGGTCTGTTTGACCTGCAGATTCAGGGCAATATTACTCCCCACGCCATTGTCATCCTGCCCAAGACAGATGGGATGGAGATGCTGGTGTGCTATGAGGACGAGGGGGTCTATGTGAACACCTACGGACGGATAACTAAAGACGTGGTGCTCCAGTGGGGAGAAATGCCTACTTCCGTGGGTAGGTCAACCCTTCCTCTTCACCTGCTTAAAATACTAGCCACAAGTAAGATGAGGAGTTGGGAATGCTGAGATGGAGTAATTTGGGATGAAGGGGATTTCCTTCTTTTATCAAAAGGGATTTCCCTTAGCCAGCTATGAGATGTAATTGCCAAATTTCTGCAGTTTGGTCCTCCATAATAAAAACAAGAAATTTCTTGAAGATTTGAACTTTTTGAGTGTAAGATAAGTATAAGATAATGCAAGCTGTTCCTCTGCTGGGCTACTGTGTTGAGTGGAGGGGTCTGGGTCTGGAGCTGGGAACCCTTGAGTTGCTCTTCTGGCTTTGCTGTCATGGAGGCAAAACACTGCCCAGCTCCTCACCTTGCAAAACCGGAAGAAGTGATGCTGCTTCTGTTTAAATTTCTCAGCAATTTCTGGATGAAAAATGCTCTGAAAAGGCTCCTGTCCCTGCAGGCCATCAGAGCTCTGCCTTGATCTGCTTAGGCTTTGAGTAACAGCTTAAGAGAGCTTTTCTGCCCATCACATAATATTTAACTCAACATAAGTTGTAACACCTGCCAAATGCTTCTTTTTGACAGCCTACATTCATTCCAATCAAATAATGGGCTGGGGAGAGAAAGCTATTGAAATCCGGTCAGTGGAGACAGGACATTTGGATGGAGTATTTATGCACAAGAGAGCTCAAAGGTTGAAGTTTCTATGTGAAAGAAATGATAAGGTAAGTCCACTTCAAAGCTTGTATCTGTGCTGTGAGCTACAAGGTGCTTTTAGAGCTTACGTCTGGTTTGTCTTGAGATTAATAATTAATCTGAAGGTTCTGTTTAATAAGCAGTGCTTTAAGGTTATTCCCAGTTAATTTTCTCCAGTGGATGGAGACCTCAGCCTGCAGGATCTCTTCTCCATCTAGCTGAGATCTGCATTGACTTGGCTTGACTTTCTCCCAGTTCTTTCATCTGAACATTAAATTGAGGCTGCCAAGTGAGCTCTAAAAGTTGAGTATTAGCAAGGCTGTGTAAGTGACTCTGGTTTGTGCTCTGATGCAGAAACATTTTGATGCATCTTCTGATGCATTTTGGTGAATCTTAAATTATTTTCCTCTTACACCCTCATCCATTTCTGTGGACAGCAGTGATAGATACTGCTCTGGAGGGTCCCCAGAGTTGCATGGCTGTCGTGTAGATGCCCCCTGCCACAGGTGTTGCAAGGGGGACTGGGAATGAGGAGAAATTGCTGGAGGAAAAGGCATTTTTGTGTGGAAGAGATGGTTGAATGCCGAGGTCTTTCTGCAGGTGGTGTTCCCTCTTCTCAGAAGGTTTCACCAAGATAAGTCAGCAGGGAAATCTTTCATAATGGACACGATCACAAAGCCAGTGAAGAAACCAGTTGTGTCTCCAGAGCAGGATTTAATAATGTGCAGTAAATTATCTTTGAGGCCATGATCACTGTAGTAAACAGCTGCAGGAGCTAGGCTGAAGCTCTGCAGGAAAATGTATCCTAACTTTGCAGTTGAGTATGTTACAAGCAGCTGCCCAAGAAGCTGAATTTAAGTTTAATTTAAGTGTAATCTAATTCTAACAAACCTGGGAAAAAAACACCTTGATCTTTGTAAAAAAGTGGAACCAACTGATCACCGATGGATTTGAAATACTAAACCTAGATGTTTCTCTTTCTGGAGAACTGGTTAAACTGGTAAGATTGAGTAATTTTTGGTTTTTTTTAAGGACAAAGGCTTCAGATTGTTCCCTTCAATATTTGCAAATTATAACTTACTTGTTTTTAAGACTCCCCTTGGAATCAAATGCTGGTGGATCCTGCCAGAAGCAGCAAAACCCCTGTTCTTCATACAGAATCCTGATATGTTTCTGCAATTTGAGCATGTTGAAGGGAAGTCATTTTTCTGGGCTTTACTTTCAGGAATAGCTGAAATACCAGGAGTAACTTTTACAAAAAAAAGCCATTTCATACTGAGGCAGTTATCGACCAAATGGTGAATGTTTAGCAAGATCCAAACCACTAACAGCAGTTTTTTGTTAGTACTTCTTAATAAATGATGCTGTGGCAGTAAAATGTGATAAACCTGGTATTTTCAATGCATTCCAAACTCTTTTTGGTAGTGAGGGAGAAGGAGGTTTAATAATTACTGCATTTACTAAAGAGTGGCTCTATTTAATCCCAGTCTAGCATGGGTTAGCTCCATCCCCTGAGTATTAATAAGTGCTTTTTCCTTCCAAACAGGTATTTTTTGCATCGGTGAGATCCGGAGGAAGCAGCCAAGTGTTTTTCATGACCCTCAACAGAAACTCCATGATGAACTGGTAACAGAAGAGCACTTGGCACTCACCGCCATGGCATTATTTCTAATTTAAAGGACATTAAACTCGTGGACTAACACTGTAGAGGCAGGTGCGGAGGGCGCCGAGGAACCCCCTCCCCACGCTCCCCCGGCGCCGCCAGCCCCGGGGCAGGGACTGCAGCCAGGGATGGACTTTCACGCTTGGAACCCCCCGAGGTCTCCTGATTACGCTGTGTTATAGTGGGTTATGAGTTTTCCTTTATTTTATTTTATTTTATTTTTTAGTTTTACTTTTTCTTTGTCCCCCTACTTTGTAAGAACGGGGAAAGAAACAGTGTCAAAAAGTCTGTTTTTAATTCTGTCTGCCTGCTAGCATCAAATATATAGTATGTTGTAAAGTTACCAATTAAATCTGGTGAGAGACAGCACAATAAATGTACCTTTTATCTTTGTGATGAAGGCCATAACCATATAGCTGGGTAATTTTAGAAATCTTTTGCCTTCACCAACATTTACAAGTTGCTTTTGGCAGCAACGGCTTAATGGATTTTTAAAGAAGAGAAAAAATAATAGGTTTTTTTCCCCTCTTTTGGGAAATGGATTTTAAATGGCTAAACTACTAGCCTTAGACTAATAAAAATCAGCTACCATTTTTGTCAAGTCTGTCAATCCATATTTCTATATGGATCTTCACATAATGGTGTGTCTTGATAGGGACAGAGGTGCCATTTCTTGTTGCTCCGGAGGTGCCCGCCCTGCCCCAGGGCTTGGCCACGGGCACCGGGACAGGGGATCGGAGGAGGAGAGGACAGGGGAGCGGTCAGAGGAGCCCCGTGCTTGCCCCCGAGGGGGATTTGTGACTGCAGAGGGCCCCGGGGTGCTGTGGGCACCAGACCCTGCTGCTGAAGCCGGTGCAGGTTGTGGGTGTTGGTTCCCCCGAGTCCGGAGCCGGGCACTGGCGAGCGGGAGCAGCCGGCACAGGGATGGGGACCACGGAACAAGCTGCCTGTCCCCCGTGTTCTGGATTGGGCTTGTAAAGAGCTTAAAAAAATATATATATGTGTGGTTTCTTCGGCCAAGGGTCTGAATCTACTCGTTTTCCACCCCCTCCACTCCCTAGGAATTACCCAACATACAGTGAAAGACAACATCTGTGCCGAACCGTGTGTGTGTGTTTAGTTCAGGTTGAATCGTGTCCTTATAAACTTTGCTCAGTTGATTTCTGTTTTCAGTGCGTATCTGGGGTTTTCTTTCTCAGTAGCTGCAAGCATGGCCGCCTGTGGTGTTGGGGTGTCGCATAACAAGGTCTGTGTTGCTGGTTTTAACCTACCTCGTTTTGGTTGGGGTTTGTTTTTTGGTTTTGTTTAGTTTTATTTTTTTCCGTTCCGCTGTCGATCACAGCGCTGTTACCTCCAGCGACATATAGAGAGCTTAACTGGCAATCTTGGTGTACTCAGTAACGATGGCTTTATTAAAAAATGATTAAATCAACAGGACTTGGTCAAACTCGAATCTTTATCAAGGGTAAGAGGTGATGTGGGGAGGTGGGGGTGGGATGGGCCGGGCCACCCTCACCTGAAGCGCTCTGTGGGCAGGGTGTCAGGGTTGGTACCGCAGGGATTGCCAGCAGTGGGACTCCCAGGATGTGGAGTTCAGAGAAAAACAGGTGGGATGGGCTTTGTGGTGCTTTCTTGAGCACCAGACACCCTCCTGTTGGGCTGGTGCAGCCTGGAGAGTGTAGGGATGGCCACAGGATTTGATAATGGTATTCAAATCCCATCACAAACACTGATTGCCACCAGCTCTTTGTATTTTCATTGTGGTTAAAATAAAAATCAAATAAAGCCCAGAGCTTTTATTGTGTTGCAAACTGATAACTGTTTTGGGGTGTTTTTTGTTCTACTTCAAGTGACAAATGCACAGCTTTGGATGATTTTTGTTATTACTGGTTTTTGCATACAGTGATGAAATAGCAGGCAGTCATTGAGTTTAAACGACTCAGGTGGTTTGTGAATGTATTTTTTTAAATCTCAGAATAATTTGAAACAAAAATCACAGAAGCCAATATTACTACAGTCTTGTCTGTGGCATGTGTGTATGGAGATAACACAGAGCAAATGCTTTTCTGGTGCCAACCACAATAAAACACAAAACTTCACCATTAAGCCATGCCTTTTATGTTTGGATGAATAAAAACTGGGGTATTGGAGGACATGGAGGTAAAGGGGATTTTCAGGGCTCCCAGTCACAATGCTCTTTGTCTGGAGACTCTTGGGAAGGTGGTTTTGGAACAGGATGAATGCAGGGAGGTGGGACATGTCCTTTGTAATGCTGGCCAGCAGTGAGCAGTGGCCAAGGGATATTTTGATGGACCATCACCACCTGAAAACTCCTCTTCTACCAGATCAACCCATGGCTATTACAAAGACATTTCCCCTCCAAATGTTACTAACTTTGATTTGCTTTTCTTTTGCTGTTAGTAAAATGTGTTTATGGTTGATATATGCTCTCAGAAACTACTTATTAGTAGTGTTTGAAGAAATAAAACCTGCAGCTCATTTTAAAATCCTGTTTCTGGGACTTTTTGCCCAGGAAAGGAAATGTGTTCAGCTGTGCAGTGTCGCAGGAGGAAAAAGCAGTAATGTCTGTGCATGCAGGGGTTGCTTGAACCTGTTGCAGATTCAGTTATTTATAGAGTTGCTATGAAATTGTATAACTTCAGGGATGAGTCATGGTAAATGGAAGAAAAGCCCTGGGAGCTGGCATGAGGCCATGCAGGGGCCATGGTTAGCTCCACCACCCTGGGGAGATGCTGGGTACCACTGCCAGGTGAAGGATGCTCAGAGGTAAGGCTGTAGCAGCTACTTGTGGGAATTTAATCTTTTCAAACCTGTTTCAGAATGATTATCAAATGGCCTTTTTCTTGTGCAGTGGTTTGGGGGTTGGCACTACGTATTTTGGGACAGAACAGGGATGCTCCAGGTGACACTGGCCCCAACCCCAAAGCTGGACTGGTTGCTGGACATGGTTGAAGTTAAGCTGCAGTTCATTGTCTCAATGTGAGCCCACTTAAGGTCTGCTTGTGCAACAATTTGATGCTCTGTACTTGGGGCCAGCGTGAGCATCGTGCAGGCCAGCAGGGACTGAACCTGCCTGTTCCCAAAGGAGTGGGCTGGAGCTCCATATCACACCCTGCCTGTGTCTGGGCTAAGCCACCCACCCAGCAGGGCTCTGAGGAGATCCAGCAGAGATTCCTCAGCAATCAGGATGCATTTCCTGGCACAGGATGCCTGTCACAGCTGCTGCTGCCCTGCAGCATCTGTGTCCTGTGCTGCAGTTGGGACCTGCAGCTGGAGAGGTTTGCTGGGTTTGATTCCCAGTTTTTCTCTTCTGGGAGATGCTGCACCACCCAGAGCTGGGGGGTGGGAAGGGGCTCATTAACCTCTGGTATCTTTACAGCAGTGCTGTAAATGCACCAAATTCTCTCTCTTAAATGTGTTTTATCAGCCTCAGCTGCTGTCTCACATGTGGCCCCAGCACTGGTGCTTGCTCCAGCTGATGTGCTTAGAGAGATGAGTGAACATAATTTTGGTTTTGTGCCAGCCACTGATGTGCTACATCAGCCTGCTCTTAGAGAGCCAGCGTCTTGCAGACCAGATCTGCCTTTTTGGTTTGGTTTGGTTTGGCTTATGGCATACTTTTCCTCTTTTTTTTTAACATCAAAGCTGTCTTTGAATGACCCAGAGCAGTAAAATAGATGTGCAAATTGCCCCAGCACCTGGGGATAGCCTCACAGCCCCTCTGGAATCTTTGAATTCCTTGCACTGAGGTGACAAGAGTGTTCAGCTGTTCAAAAGCAGAACCCCATCATAAACTTTAGCCCATTGCTTTTATCACACATAGATATCAACACTACCAATTACACTACACACAACACAGAGCAGGCAATAAGCGTGGCAATTCTGTCTAACATTATGCACAGTTCTTGCACTTTATTATTTAAATAAAGCATTAGCAATAGTGCAGACCCTGTTGTTTGTCCATCACCTAAACACTGCCTGGCCAGGCTCACCTGTTGCTTTGGGCTGTGCTGTGGCACTCTGCACCCTCTGGACTGTGATCACAACTGGCTGTCAGATGCACAAGAGATTTGATGGGTAGGTCATTCATCCTGGTGGAGCCAGGCCTGGTTCTTTATCCTGTAGGAACACTGCTTCTCACTACCAAGCTGACAATCAGCCACTTTGGAAAGTGATTGCAGTGAGAGGAAGATTTACTCACCAACCTTTCCCATGTGTGAGCCTCGGGACCAGCCTAAAGCTAGCTCTGCTAGTTACCACATCCACATCCAGCCCCCTGTTCAGAGAATCACAGAGTCTGGAGTCTGTTACTGCCACTGAGAGTTCAATATGTTAAACACTAAATTGCCTGGGGCCAAGCTGTGGAGGAGTGTGTCACAGCCCAGCTGGCACCAGCCAGGGGCTGAAAGGCAGAGGTGAGGCAGCCCTGGCACTGGGAGGGTAAGAGGGGCCAGGGAGGGGTGGGAAAACCCCAGGATAACTCCTTCCTTTTGCCAGCAGACCTGGCCAAGGCATATGTGTGGCTGCAGGGCTTCCAGCCTTTGGCATCCAAAGTTTTCATGGAAGTCGAAGGGCTGCTCCTGGGGAGGTGAGTGATGTTCACCCATGCCTCCCAGCACTGCCCAGCTGCTCCACACCCCGTCCCCAGGAAGCCAGATTATGGGAAGGTTCTGCTCTAAGCAGCAGTGGGCATGGAAAGGCCACCCTGCTCCTTGGTGGCCTTTGCTCTCTCCTGTTCCAGTAATCTGGGAAGAATAGGGAGGGAAAGCATCACCCTCTTTATGCCAGGCACCTGCAATAGGATGGGGATCCCTGAGGGGTACATGGGAATCTTGGAGGGGGACATCTGTCCTGCCAAGGTTTTCACAGTGCCTGAAGGTTTGGTCTTGGGTCAGGGCCCCCATTTGTTTTCTGATTCCAGCTTTAGCAGCCTGGTAGTTGTCAAATCCTGACAGTCCCATTGTGAAGGTATTTAACTGCAATGCAAAGAAACTGCTTGTAAATGCCTGGGTATCCACACACAGCGAGCAAACAAGCACCATTGGCAAAGATCTCAGCAGGAAGGACAAACATTAGGGAAAACTAAAAAGCTCAGCCTTGGGGCCCTTCCTGTCACAACTACACCAGGCTTGGAGGGGAATGCAGGTGCTGTGGCTGGAATCAAAGCCTGCTTAATGTAATGAACTTTCCTCTCCCAGTTAAAGTTTTACTTTACTGGAGACCAGTGCAAAGATTAGTGGTCTTACAGTCTCTTTGTTGTTTTTTCCCTTGCTCTTCTTCTGTAGAAAGTACATTTTGTGCCCATGTGAAGCCTGGCTGACTGAGAGCATCATCCAATAAGTGCTGTAGCCTGGCTGCCGGACACATCAGGGGCTGATCTGGAAGATAATGACTTTAATCAGCATTAATCACCTTCCAGGCTGACTCAGACTTTGGCACGGTCTGCTGTCGCTAAGGATGCCACTGTCCCCCCGCCCACCCCAGCCCTGCAGCTCCTCTCTCTGACCACGTCAAGGACAGCGAATCCCAAGCCTGAGCAAGACCAGCTCAGACCAGCCTGTGCAGATGTGCAAAGTTCGTGAAAGCCGTGTGAGCTAACGCAAAAATATTTGGCAGCAGCAGTAGTATTCGGCAGCATTGGCAGTATTTCCCAGAATCCACAATATTTGGATACCAGCCACAGCCATCAGCTGGTGGTGCTGAAAGGTTCACTGTTCACACCACTGTAGGATTTTTAATGAAAGCCTCTTTTACTGTAACATTCTGGGTAATTTTGTTGTGTTCTATGTCCATATACACACACAGCAATCTGCTCTGATAGGTGTGTACAGGCATTAGAGCTGCCTGCTGAGGGGACTCTGTGTATGCAGGTGTCTGTGTATGGCTACACAGAGAGACCTGCACACATCTGTGTTTATATGAGGCTCCCTATGTGATATACACACAGGAATATATATTAAAGCAGGTGCTAAATGCTATTTAAATAAAACTCTTAGTCATTTTCTTGTTGCTTTGCTACATGTGCTGGAGAGGTTTCTTCTCCCCGGTTCAGCAAGAGGATTGTGATGTGACATGCACACCCCGCACAGAAGCCAAGGTAGGTGTTGGGCATCTCAAAACAGGCTCAAGCCCCTGGCACGTCCCATTCCCAACTGTTCAGCTGAGGGACAGCCCCAGACCAGCCCTGCAGCTGGATAATTTGAATTTTCCAGACCCAATCTACGTCTTTGCAGGTCTCTCATTGTTTCGTGTGTGTCCCAAACACGGGGATTGGTGGGGCCTGCTTTGAGCTGAGCAGTGGCCAAATAATGCGTGGAAGACTTGGGTTTCTCATTAACTCCAGAGTTGATATAGTCCCATCTCTCCAAGCACCAGCCCGTTTTCCTGCCTCCATCCCAGCTCTGCTGTCCTTCCTTCCCTGCCCTCACCTTGCTCTGCAGCCCAGGACAGTGGCTGTTCCCAGAAGGAGAGCGGAGGAGCTGCGGGGTGGATGAGAAAAGGAATATGCAGACAGAGAAGGTAATCATGGCTCTCTGATATTCTTGCACTAGACTTTCTAGTGAAATTATTAGAATTTCTGCAGGACCCTAGCACTGAGAAATCCCTTGCCAAAATAGGGGCAAAGGGGAAAAGAGTCAAGAGGCTATTTTTATTTTTAAGAGCTCTGTTGGCTCATTGGATAACTTTAACTGTGATGGAAGGAAGAAATGCTTTAAGCAGCACTGCTGAAAAACACCCTTTTGATGTTTTTTTCCCAGCTGCTGTGCTCCAGGGATGGGGATGGGGAACAACACACTGCTGCTGCTCTGTTTCTTGCACTGCTCTACTGGGCAGAGCTTTGGTTCCCACGAGCTCCAGGGCCAGGATGGGCAGTGGAGCAGGGAGAGCTGGACTGCCATTGTAGGGCAACACCACTCTGCCCTGGGGGCCTGATCTTGCCTGTGCCCATGGGCTTTCCTTCTCCTTTGGAGCAAGCCAACCACCTGTGCTGCTGCAGCAGCATCCCTGGATGCCACTGTCCCAGCCAGCTGGGCAGAGGAGTCCCCTGGGATCGGGGTGGGATGCAGCCCTCCCCCAGTTTTGGCACTGCTAGGACAGTATGATGAGGTTGTTCTCTGCTTCCTGCCCCAGCACCTCACGGGAACATTGGTCCTCTCCGTCTTCACTGCAGTGTTGGGCTTCTTTCAGTATGGCTACAGCCTGGGGGTCATTAACGCCCCCCAGAAGGTAAGTTGAGTTCTCAAGCTGTGCATGGCCAAGGAACTACGGCCTCGGGGCAGCCAGGGCGTTTGTCCTTTGCAGAAGCCCTCTGGAGGACTCTGTCCCTTCCCAGGCAGTTTCTCCCACAGAACAAAGCCCCCACAACAGGGCAGTGGGGTGAGAACACAGCCAGGACCCTCCATTGACACTTCCCCAGGGAAAGGAGTGGGGTTCTGGAGCTGTCCCCACTGCAACATGGTCCCTGTGCCCAAGCCAAGGGGCTGCACCCCTCCGCAAATCCGGTGCCAAATTCAAACACCCTGCTCAGCCCAGCCCGGGTCGGGGAATGCTTTGTGCCTGCCCTCGTGGCCCCTCCCTGCTGGGGTCTGGGTGTCGTGGAGCTGAGGGACCCCAAGATTTTATCCCTGCAGAGCCTGCAATGCAAATCTTTTTCTGAGGCAGAATAAAATCCAAAACAGGGGTTGGGGTGGTTATAGATCTGAGCTGATGGTGTTTTTCTTCTTTACCTGTCACAGGTGATAGAAGCACACTACGGGCGCGTGCTGGGCATTGTCTCCCCGGACACATACACCACCAATGCCTCTGGGGAGGATGGCACGTTCCTCCAGGCTGGCACAGAGGGCACATTCCCACCCCCAGCTGGCATCAGCGAGGACCCTGCTACCTCCCCACACATCCTCACCATGTACTGGTCCCTGTCCGTGTCCGTGTTCGCCATCGGTGGCATGGTCTCCTCCTTCACCGTGGGCTGGATCGGCGACCGCCTCGGGAGGTGAGAGGCTCGTGTGTGCTCTGACTGTGCCACAGCCCAAACCCTTCCCATAGAACTGTTTCCTCCCTCTAGAAATACAATTTGTGTTGTTTTCAGCAGTTTAGGACAAAAAGGAAAAATAACCCTCCCAATTTCCAAAATACTGTTTCAACCATCACAGAGGTTGGGCTTTTTAAAATCCTGTTACAAATCGGACATTTTATTGCAACTTCAGTATTTCAGACAGCAGCTAATGAGCAGCCTAGATTAAGTACTGAATTCCCCCTTTTCTTTCCATGGCAAAGGGAAGAGGAAGACATCTGCATGATATTTGCACAGGATGTAAAGTATCATTTATAATATAATTTTAACTACTTTGATTGTTCCCTGGTCCCTGTATTTTGCAGTGCCTGCTATCATTGTTTTTCCCTGTAGTACTGATTAAGTGACTTCACAGTTCCTCTTGTGTGTTGCAATGGCTGCTTTGGCTGAGTGAGGTGCCAGAGGAGCTGTGCTGCTGCTGCCTTGCAGAGTGAAAGCCATGCTGGTGGTGAACATCCTCTCCATTGCTGGGAACCTTCTCATGGGGCTGGCGAAATTTGGGCCATCCCACATCCTCATCATCTCTGGGAGAGCAGTCACGGGGCTGTACTGCGGTGAGTCCAGCCTGGGTCAGCCACTGAAAGCAGCTCCTTGGTAGTCTGTCCAGGGCTGCAGTTCAGAGTTTCCCTTTTTTTTAAATCCTTTTCTTAGTTCAGAAAGGGTTTCACAGGTGGGAATTTCCCTCTTCTTTCTATGTCTGCCCTTCTTGATCTAGGATCTTTCCCAGAAGTGTTTGGGTTGGCCCCATCATATCTTCATTTTACACATCCTGAAAGGAGCAGGTCCCTCTGTATCTCGAGGATGGATCTTGCTGGTGGCTGTTGTAAGAGCACACCACTAGCCAGGCTGGTTAACAGATTCCCTAGACAGAGAGCACAGGACCACTCTGCCCACAAAAAGAATATAGCCAGCAAATAATTGAGAATTACATTTGAATCAGCTTGGAAATAACAGCTTTTTATACTGAGGTTTCAAGGCAAGTTTTAAGAAGGCTCTTTGCCCTGTGATAACTTCTCCCAGCAGATAATCCCTGCTCTGTGCTCTGACATGTGTGTTCAAGTAGAAAGGTTCCCCAATGCAGGGACATCCCGGCACCTTTCCAAGGTGCAGGTGGTTCCCAGCCAGGCGTGAGGGGCTTGGTGGGGTGTGGGTGCAGCACACAGGCTCCATCTTCCTTTCCCATTTGGGAAGTGGTTTCTGCTGGTTGCTGAGCCTTGTCTAGAAGAGGTGACACCCACGTGTGCTCGGTGCAGGGCTCTCCTCTGGACTCGTGCCCATGTATGTCAGCGAGGTCTCTCCCACCGCCCTTCGAGGAGCGCTGGGGACGCTGCACCAGCTCGCGATCGTCACGGGTATCCTCTTCAGCCAGGTAAGCAGGAAAACACACACATCCAGAGAGGGTGTTTCAGAAAATAGGAAGACCATAATGATATACTGAGCTATTATTCACCGTTCCACCCCAAAACTGAAGGAGTGTGCAAACCAATCTGTTTTAATGGGGTTAAACCCCTGCCTTCAGTAAGAGGTGTCTTAACAAAGACAGCTCCCCAAGAAATAAGATACTTCTGCAAACAATTTCTTATCTCCCTGAAGAATTGTTTTCAGCACCTCATCAGTGTCAGGCTGGATCCTGAACCTGATAATCAGGTTCTCAAAAATAGCTTCATCAGGGAAGTAGGGAGCCCAAAGCCCCTACCAGTATTGCCCACCATGGCACAAGTCCCAGTTACACAACAGATGGGCACATAAGTATACAGAAAACCAACATCCAGAAAAAGTGTTGGTATTTGCCTCTAGTTTTTCCCCAGCTTGTCACTTCAGAACACCACAGTGGTCAATTGCTTTCTCTTCTTAGGGTGCAAAATGATCCATTCAAATATGCCTCAATTATTCCAGATCCTTGGACTAGACTTTCTTCTGGGCAATGACGAGATGTGGCCCCTGCTCCTTGGTCTGTCTGGCGTGGCTGCCCTGCTGCAGTTCTTCCTGCTCTTACTGTGCCCTGAGAGCCCCCGATATCTTTACATCAAACTGGGGAAGGTGGAGGAAGCTAAAAAAAGTAAGGAAGATATTCTGGGCTTGCCTAGGGTTGCTTTTATACTTTACATAGTGCAAAACAGAGAAGGAAAAGCCTGGTTGAGGACTCACGTGTGACTGTGGTTGTTCCATCTCATGCTCTGAGCTGCTAAGATACAAACTAGCTCTGGATCAAAAACTATTGAGACATTTGCATGGGACCAAGAGCACTGCTGAGAGATGAGGCTTGAGAGTGATCTCAGGGCTGTTGCAGAGTGATGTGCTGCTGGCCCTAAGCAGATGCACCCTGCTGCATCCTCGGATGTGCCATAGGAACCCTCAGAGCAAGAGGATGCAGCTGTCCATGTGCTTGGCTTACCTTGAGTTTTGCCTAAAGAGATTCTTGTCCATACACATACAACTTACCTACCATTGAAAATAAAATATCAATCTTTTTTTTTACCTAAGATTTGAAAAGGCTTAGAGGAAACTGTGATCCAATGAAAGAGATTGAAGAGATGGAAAAGGAAAAGCAAGAAGCTGCTAGTGAAAAGAAAGTCTCCATAAGACAGCTTTTCACCTCTTCCAAGTACAGGCAAGCTGTCATCGTGGCACTGATGGTGCAAATATCCCAGCAGTTCTCGGGAATCAATGCGGTGAGTCTCCCCAAAATGTTTGTCTCTCAAGTGATCCATGCTGAGTATGAAAAGGCAGCTTTGGCTCCATCCAAGCCATGCAGACATAGAAGAACACTTTCCCATGGCTGCTGTGGGCTCCTGGGTCCCTGCCAAGCTGACTCTGGGAGGGCAGGAGGGGAGAAGGGTGGGAGGGAGTCCAGCACAAAACCAGCAGGCCCATGCTGAGCCCTCCCATGGCCCTCCCCTACCCAAGTCTGTCAGCAGTTTGCTCTCTTTAATGACATCATGCTCATCCCAGAATCACTATTTCCTAGCTGGTTTTAGCTAAACAATTTTTGTATCACCTCCTGGAATACTAGAAATCACAATTTGACACCCAGAAGCATTAAGGAGCACACAGGGATGCCCAGCCTACCTGGCTCCAGACCATGCCCACCCCATCCACCAGCCACCCTTGACCTCCTGTCCTTAACTCTCACCAGAAAGGAATCACCTTATTCTTGGAGAGAAGAAAGAAATAGGAGTCATTGCAATGAGAATATTTTAAAATTAATGTAAAACTCGACCATACTAAGATATCTTGAGTGCTCAGTGCTGGTGATCTGGATTTTAAGATTAAACATAGACTACATAGAAGAAAACAGATTTAATGTGCAAATGCAGTAGCTCAAGAGGGGAATTTCAACAGAATTTTTAACTCCCTCAGGCTCCTATGAAATGTTCAGCTTTAATTATTATAACAAGCCATTAAAAGTTGAAAAATTAATCATAATTAAATTACGCCACATCTCAGCCAAGCAAGTGCAACTCTTCCCTCATCAGAACAAAAAGTTTCAACAGCCCTGTTGCCTAATCCTTCATCCTGATGTATTCTGATAGATCTTTTACTACTCCACAAACATTTTCGAGAGAGCTGGAGTTGACCAACCAGTTTATGCAACCATCGGTGTTGGAGTGGTGAACACAGTCTTCACTGTTATCTCTGTAAGTAAATACTTCTGCCCCCTGGACTACAAAGACACATAAGGTACAGTGTGGTTTTGAAACATGATTTTATCCTGGAGCTGGGATTTGCAGTATTGCAGGACACCTTACAGGGAAAAATCATTCCCTGGGCAAGTTTAATTCGAAAATTCAAGCCTTGACATAGAGCACGTGGCTATTGATCAGCACTGCTAAATGCCTTGTGAGTGGAAACTGCACCACTGTGTTCAGGGCAGCTTTGAAAACCCTGCATTTCCCCCCAAAAGAAAAGTTACCCTCAAGACTGCAATTCTGCAGGTCCTATTTCCCCAGGGAGCTGGCAGGGGATGGGGGCTCTGGTGGGGAAGTCACCATCTCCCAGTCTGCTCTTACCTGTTATCTTTCAAACAGTTTTCTGTGTGTACATAGCACCTGCACAAGTGATATACAAAGGCTATTCCACAGTAATAAAAGTAATCCAGCACCTATCCTCATCTTACCTATGCAGGGCTCTGCAGCAATAAAAGGGTGGTTCTGTTTCCACAGGCCTTCCCTTCATTTGTCTCTCTCCTGAGAGGATTAACACAATTCCCATCAGCTGGCAATTAGTTTTATAAAGTGGCCATTAATATAAGATCAGGAAATGCCAGGCCTATTTCCCTCATATCTCTCTAGAGATTTAGGGAGTAAAGAACTTTCACCAACATGATGCAGGACTGCAAGGCAGAAATACACAGCTCCAAGAGATTTAGGACAAGGAGACAATTTTAAACTGACAGAGAGGAGGATTTTATTAGATATTATAAAGAAATTCTTGTCTGTGAGGGTGGTGAGGCACTGGCACAGGTTTTTTAGAGAGGTTGTGGATGCCCCATCCCTGACTGTCCAAGACCAGGTTTGGTTTTGTGGAAGGTGTCTTTGCCTATGACAGGGGGCTGAAATTACATTATTTTTAAGGTCTCTTCCAACCTAAACCACTTGTTCTCCAGTATGTGTGAGAGAGGACATCTTGGAGTAAACCTGCCTTAGGGAAAGCCCGTTGTAGGTCCCATGAGGAGAAAATGTGATGTTTATTGTGAAATGAAGCACAGAGGTGTGCAGCTGGAAGAAGCCTTTCTTCAGCATGGAGGGTGTCCTGCAATTCGATCTCCACCCCAAGGCTGTGGTACTTGCAGCCTTGGGCATTTGCTCTTGGCTTCTTTTGTCCATGAACACTTAAAAATTACCTGCTTTTGTCAATGAATGACAGACCCCGATCAAAAGGCAGAAGTGCTGAGAGCTGGGTGGACCTTGGCAAGGGGAGAAGGGAGCAGAGACTCATCCTCTGCAACTTCACATGTCAGCACATGAACTGCCTCCAGCAAAAGATGGTCTCTGGGAAGTGTAAATCGTGGCTGTAATGGCAGCAAAGCTGGAGCTGCTGGTGTCCTTTCAAGCAGAGGGGAAGGAGTGGGCAGCCTCAGAGACTGCTGCATGGCTAGGCCAGGACAGCTGTACTGTCCTCTGGAGGCAACTACAGCTCCCCACCGGGTCAGGTGTCTGGTACAGACTCAGGTATCTGTTAGAAACTGGGTGACATGACTGGAGTCCACCAAGAGGAGCTGAGAAGGAGTAAACTAAGCTTTGTGGCTACCAGTAAAGCAAAACGAGTCTGGGAGTGATTGGACAAAAAAATCCCGACTGCAGCTGCTACACAACTATCCCTGCTTTAGGACAGGCAAGGTGCAATGGCCCATGACATGACCTGAATTGTGCTACATTTTGAAACCTGATTTCAAACGAATGCAGACCTAGTAAGTTTTTAGTTCCTGGAGGAAAAAAAGAAAGGGGAGAGAAAGTCCACAGTCAGCAATTCATGTGTAGGAATGGTGGGAAGTCCTGAGAGCTTGGAAATGCATGGGCTCTGAGTGTGTATGCCTTTGCCTTGCCCTTGGCAGGGTGACTGCTCAGTCAAGCTCCCCAGCAGCTGCCAGCAGAGTTTCTGACACTTGGAAATCAGCACATAAATCTGTACCACTAGAGCTAAAAGAGCCAAAGAACAAAAGAGCAAAAGTGTGGCAGTGGTAACAGGTCAGTTATGGCTAATGGACCTGATCCTGAGAGTGGTGGTGCTGGACACTGAGCTCCTGCATGTGTTTCTACAGGTCTTTCTGGTGGAGAAGGCGGGCAGGCGGTCCCTGTTCCTGGCAGGTTTGATGGGCATGTTAATCAGCGCCGTGGCCATGACAGTTGGGCTTGTGCTCCTGGTAAGGATTTCTCTCCATTTTTTCTCCCTGGTTTGAAAACAAAAGAAGATCCCATCAAAGTCAGCCCAAACCATTGCTGCAAGCCCCTGTCAAGATTAAAAAGCAAATAAGGTGTGGACTCCTTTGCTGAACACCCTGGTTATTAAAGGGTGGCATTCTGCATCATTTGGCTGAGCTGCAGGTAAGGAGAGGGCTCAAAGTAACAGCTGAGCTGATTGCTGTGAACTCCTCCAGGCAGCAATGCTGGCATCAAATGTCCAGCCAGTACCTGGCACAAGAGTTTAAAACCTTAATTATTCATGTCCAGCTCCCCTTTGTCTGAATAGAAAGGAATTTCTGAAAAAGAAGCCTAAATAAAGTAATTATTGATAATTAATGAGAGTTACTTTGGGACTATAACACCAACTTCTTGCAGAGCCAGTTTGCCTGGATGAGCTATGTCAGCATGGTTGCAATCTTCCTCTTCGT